>NC_071399.1:60040891-60665891 GCF_022682495.2 Desmodus rotundus | reverse complement strand
TTACCAGAACAGGTTGGCCCACCGGGGCTGTAGTTTGCTGACTGCTGTTCCCAAGGATGTATTTAAAGAAGCAGCAATTTATTTTTCCAAAAAGAAAGGTTTGAGAGACAAGAAAACATTCCCACCATGAAACTAAATGTAAAGAATAAAGTATTAAATAAAACAATGTGTAGCTTGTTTTGTAGAAAGGGGTGACAGTTTAACTATTGGACAACTTTGTTAAATAATTGAAAGAAAGGTTTGGAGTTCGGGTGTTTTATGTTCTATGTATTCAAAGAAGATGCAGAGAGGTAAGGATATAGGAACTTTAGGCCTTGTGAGGTTGTTAATTTATGTGATAAAATTACAAGGATGTAAGAGGAGAGACATATCCAGTAAAAATTCCAGACTTTAGGGGGAGAAATGGAAAAAGAAAGATATGTAACTCAATAAAAACAGGAAACAATGAAAGGAGCATAAATAAAGTACGACAAATAGAAGGAATAATGTAAAGTGGTAGAAACATATTTTATAAATCAAAACAAAAATTTTCAAAGGCCATACCATTGGATAAAAAAATAAAACCTAGCTTTATGCTGGTTGAAGTCTATGTAAAATTCGAGGATATGGAAAAGTTTCAAGTAATAAAACTGTTAAAAACATTAATCAAAAGAGAAACTATGTTAAAACAAAACAAATAGACAAGGTAAGGGAATATTACTTCAAGATGATAAAAAGTGTAGTCACCAGAAAGATACAATTCTAACCTTTACAAGTACATAACAACATAGCATGAAAGTAAACATGTAAAAATTAATAAATTCTAGAAATAAATTGACAGTCAACATTATATTGGGAAACTTCTACAAAGTTCTCTAACTTATTGGTAACTCAGAACAATATTAAAGACATGGGAGCTGTAAACAATTTAATTAGCAATCTTCATCTGATTAAAATATAAGACCCAACTCTACAGTTAAAGAACACATTCTTCTCAGTCACAAGTGGAATTTTTGTCTGCTTAATCATGTACTAGAGATCATGAAAGAAATCTTGATTAATTTCCAAGTATCAGCTTTATTTATTGACCACAATAACATGTTAGAAATAAATTTTTTTAAATTCTAAATTATGTAATTCTTTTTTTTGATATATTTATTGATTATGCTATTACAGTTGTCCCTTTTCCGCCCCTTCACTCAACTCCATCCTGCTCACCCCCACCTCCCACATTCCCCCCCTATAGTTCATGTCCATGGGTCATACTTATAAGTTCTTTGACTTCTACATTTCCTACACTATTCTTACCCTCCCCCTGTCTATTTTCCACCTATCATTTATGGAAATAAAATTTTTAAAAGAGGATGAAATTAAAATCTCTACTTTGAAAAATTTAAAAATATGTTAAGTAACTTACGTGTCAAGAAAAAAAAATTGTAGAAAAAGTTTAGGCCTGAATAATACTGAAAATACCCCACATCAGAATTTGTGGAATATAGTAATAGTGATATAAAGAAATTTATATCCTAAGTGCTTATATTTAAAAATCATAGAGACTGAAAGTTAACAAGGTAAGCATCTTACTACGGAAATTGAAAAGGAAATACATAATCTTAGAGAATATAAAAGGAAGGAAGTGAAGGAAAAACTGACTTAACAGAGAATTTTTAAAAGCCCATTTGTGGTTATTTTGAAAAGACAAGTTAATTGTATAAACTTCTGAAAGGATTAATCAAAACAAAGAAAGGATATTGAGACTGTAACAAGGACTATGAGGACAGATAGAGTGATAGTAAAAAGAGAAGAGCATAATATAAAAATTTGTAAGCCAGAATTGAAAGGTTGATGAAATAGTTAAGTTCTTAGGGGGAAAAATTACATCTCGAAATTGACTTTAAAAGAATTGGAAAGCTTGAATAAGCCTATGACTAATTTTTAATTTAATGACTTATTTCATATCTTCCAGGAAACTAAGTATTTGGCCCAGAAAGTTTTACAGATATTTTATCATATTTTAATGAAATGATTATTACAAACTAGAGTGTGAAAAAATATGTTATGACCAAATGTTCAAAAGATAAATTTTTCAGGTCCCAGTTGAGTTTACCCAAGAAATAAAAGTGTGCTTTTATAAAAGAATATTTATTAATAAAATTTAACACATTATGAGTTACAGTAGATTGAGAAAGACATTGATAAAATTAATTGATAAAAACCTTGTTCAGGTTTTAAAACAAGACAACAGACTTGTTGAACAAACTAGTTGAACATTCTTCTCTAAGTATGGAACTAGGGACAAAGGGGAAACTCAAACTAAAAATGGGAATTTAACTTCTAGCTAGTATGGTACAATAAGACAAGAAAGAAAGAAAAGGTATAAAAGTAGAATATGAAGAAATTAATTGTTCATTATGGTCATCTTTAAACAATATGAAAGAATACAGGAAAATTTTTAGAAATCAGGGATTTTATCAATGGAATATTTAAATGTATATTAGAAAATATTAGAAATCATGCTTATAAAAAGTCACCATTAATAAGAACAATTGAGAAGACACAGAATAAATCTGATATAAAATGTCTAAAACTTGAATAGAAAAAAAATTATGCATTTTTGTCCAAAGACTTAAAAAGACCCAAGTTAATGGAGAGCCACAGGACATTCATTACAGAAAGACTCAAAACTGTCAAGACTCAGTTTCAATTCTCTGTAAAGTAATCTCCAGAATCAGAGGAATTCTGTTCAAAATCTTCATAGGCCTTCCAAAAACCTTTGTAAGTACATTTTGAAATGTAGATGACAGAGCAAAGTCCCAAGAGCAGTGAAGATTTCTAAAGTAAGATAAGACAGAAGCTATGATAATTAAGATAGTGTGTTAGTGGGGCAAACATGGGTATCTTGACCGAACAGACTAAAACATCAACACATCGTGGCTGTGGGATATTTAGAAGAGGCGGCTTTGCAGATCCATGGGGCAAGGATAGGCCAGTAGTGAGGTGGTTATGGAGCTGGTCTCCCACTTGAGCAGTAAATTATATCCCCCCTTCACACCATTCAAAAACCGATTTCAGATAAAGTGTATACTGAAATGTGAACAGAACTGTACCATTAAAACTAAGAAGGAAATATAGGAGAATAGCTTTGTCTTTGAATTAGGGAAGGAATTCTTAAATACGATACAAAAGGTACCAGCAACATGAAAAATATTTGTGACTATTTACATTTAAAAACTTCAGTTTACTGAAAGAACCTAAATAATGTACAATGACAGTTACAATTCAGGGTATACTGATACAACAATACTAACAAAAGATTAGTATCTGGCGTATTTAAAGAACTACAAATCCCTAAGGAAATGATGAACGACCTAATGGAAAAGTGAGTAAGAGATACGAATGGCATTTCTTGGAAGAGGAAATAGAAGTTAAAAGCGCGATGGGATACCTGAGAGCCCTGCCAGTGGGTAGAAGACTGGCGGGGATGGTTTGGTGGTGTGTGTGCTGCTATCCCACACTGGCGGCAAGGCACACGCATGGGCACGGCCCCTTTGAAGACACATTGATGTCATCTAGTAAGATTGAAGATGGACTTCTCCTTTTCTGTGTTCATTAGCTTTGCTCCTACCCTGGAGAGCAGTGGTTTTCAAACTTTCGACCATAACCCACATTGTAAAATTTTACGGTGAGACTCAGCACTTTCATGTGCGTATACTTTTAGAACAGAAAATCATCAGCAAACATTTCTTATCTTTCTTGTGTTACATTCTAAAATGTTCTGGTGGTTTTTTGTTTGTTTTCACTTAAACCAGGGGTGTCAAACTCATTTTCACCAGGGGCCACATCAGCCTCATGGTTGCCTTCAAAGGGCTGAATGTAATTTCAAGTCCTTAACAGTTAAGGAGTAGTTGCATTTACACAGTCCTAAAATTATTTTGGCCCTTTGAAGGCAACTGTGAGGCTGATGTGGCCCCTGGTGAAAATGAGTTCGACACCCCTGACTTTAAACAGTGGCTGTCACCAGTTTCTAAACAGATTTAAGAACCAACCGATAGGATGTACCATTAAAGAAATTTTACACATGTACGCAGGTAGGCGTATACAGAAGTGTTTGTATCTATATTGTTTATCATAGCCCAAAATTCGAAACGACCCAAATCCCCCTGATAAGAGAGTACATAATAAAACAATTTAATATTATAAGCAATGAAAATGAGGTGCAGTTTATACATAAAAATTGAATGAATCTTAGAAACATAATGTTGAGTTAAAAAAAAAGCAAGTCACAAGTTCAAAATAAGGATATGTTTTCAAAAACCTCAGCAATAATGTTAATGATAACCATGATTTATGGAAGACTACACTCTACTAAACTTTTAAATTTTATACACACATAGACACATATTTAAATTTACTGGCTTTATTTTGGTTACGCTGAGAGAAAATATGTTATATAATGCTATAATGTATATTTAACTAGAGGTAGCAAATTCTTGTTACATTAGTTACATAGAAAACAAATTTAGGTGGAAAATAATTTTTAGCTCATATTTCTTTCTTTCCAGAATAAACACACACACACACCTTTGTTAACATCTGTATATATTTTTGTATAAATATAT
Source organism: Desmodus rotundus (assembly GCF_022682495.2). Lineage (NCBI taxonomy): Eukaryota > Metazoa > Chordata > Mammalia > Chiroptera > Phyllostomidae > Desmodus > Desmodus rotundus. The sequence goes on along the minus strand of NC_071399.1, from coordinate 60,661,293 downwards.
TATTACATACTTATGTATTTTTAATATAGATATGCTAGAATCTACTATCGCCATCAAAAACATGTGAGCCTTAAGAACTCAAATTATTGATTATGCCTTTGAAATGAATATTTAAAACTGACTGAAGTTTTAAAACCTTCTGTAGACTTTGCTGTAGACCAACGATGTTAAACCTTTTTCATCTCATGGCACATATAAACCAATCACTAAAATTCTGCAGCACGCCAACAAATATGTTTTTGCCGATCTGACAAATAAAAGGGTATACTTTTGATTCCTGCACATTGGACAGCTATTGTTGTGTTGGCTGTTGTCAGTTTTTATTTGACAGTCTAAGGGAAGAGAGATCAGTGCCCCTGACTAAATAGCCAGATATATCATGTTTGAAGAACCCGTGTGGCGCTCCAGCTGGACAGAGCCGCTTCAGACTGGGAAGCCGCGGCTCTTTCGGACGCGAGCTTGTGGCAGGCCGCATCCAGGAGGTTGTGTGAGCCTCGGAGAATTCCTTTTGGCACTGCATGGCTAAAGTAGGTGGTGGCCGTGCAATTTATTTGCCAATTGAGTAAATAGAAAATCAGATCAAGAGTAAGATAATTTAAAAAATCAATGTTTTATATCTAATTATCTTTATATATGGCTCACCCTTAACTTTATTTTCTGGCTTTGAGTTTAGAATTAAAGTAACCAAAAGGCGATTGTTTTTAGAATAATATGGTTTTCTAACTATTCAGCTTTTCTATTTTAAGCTACTTTTACTTCTCAACATTTAGAATTAAAAAAAAAATCCCAAATTACTGTTTGAAATGAAGTATCAGTTTTAGATTAAATACCTATTTCTATGCTGTCTATTGGTATTTTTCCAGCTAAATTCTCCTAATAGTTGTAATGTCAGAGTAAGATATGTTTTAAATGAGATAGGCTTTTAAATGAAAATCAATAGAGCATTTTCCATAAAACTGAATAGCTTTAAGAACTACTTCAGACCTTATTTCTAAATATAAACATTATTTTTATAGGTCCTAGGAAGTAATTTTGTCTTTTTTTGCCCCTTGGAATACTAAAGAGGTGTGGCAATTATATGTGGTAATAGGTAGTCTATTAAATGTTCTCATTGAAATGAAACCAGTCATTAAAGTGGAGAGTTCGCATCAGAAAATTTTGTACTTTAATAAGTTTCATAAATAAGCTACATGATATGTATTTTTTATGTTGCTCCATTTCCTTGTATTCACTTCCCTCAAGCAAGAAATATAGTTTTGATTTCTGAATATTTATCTTTCCACCACAGTCTGCTCTTCCTACACCCTCTTTCTCACACATACATACAATGGTTACACTTGCACACACGACTATACACACTCACCTTTGAAACCAGGCTTATTTTATTTTTTATGTTGCCTTCTCCTATCTTCCAAACTTATGTTGATTTTTATCACAGCTTTTGTTGTATAGCTGGCACTTACCATATGCTACCATAAAATGAAGCAACTTGGTGGACAAAACATAGATTTATAGCCAGCTTTCAAATCTTGCCTCTGCCTCTGCCTAGTCTCATCACAGTGAACTAATACTTAGCCATGCTGTGCCAGAACGGAGAACACAGAATCCATTTTGCAGATTGGAGGGACTGCACATTGAAGCATTGCAGCTGGTCTTTCACAGCTTACCATACCGATGTGTTCATATGTCACGCACTGTGAAGAGTGTGAGAATTTACCTTATTAGCCCGCCAGGAATTCCCTGGATGTTGGCAGGAGACAAGACTATGGGGTCAGAGACAAAACACGGTTTGTTACAGCAATAGCAGTAGCCAGAGTAAACAGTTCTGTCAATTCCTGAGCCCAGATTCCCACAGGGCAACGTTAAAAGGGCCAGGTATAATACCTACATGCTTAGGAGTTTGTATTACAGGAGAAAAATCCTGAACTTAGGGCACCCAGTCTTTTCTAAGAGATAATGAAACTGCCCAGCCTTCTCCCCACTTTACCGTACTGGACAGCAAACAAATCTGTTTGCTCAAGAGGGAGACACTACCTCCACTTCCCAACACTCTTCGTTATGCAAATATCTTTGGAAAGAGTTTGGAACAGATGTGCTCCATTAGTACTTTCATCTCAGAGTGCTTGGTCTTACACTTTCTTGCTTGGAAATTGCCAGTTTTCCAGTTTCCTTAGAAGAAAATCCAGCTGGCTTAGAAGACCAAAAATACTAAGTGGTGAGGCCTGAGCAGATCTCCTGGCCTCACCTTACACCACCACACTGGCTGCCTGTCTCCCATACCTTCCAGCAGCCTTTGCACCCGTTCTTGCCCCGAATGACCACCGGGCTGGCCTTCGCCATTCAAAACCCAGCTTGTGTCAACTCAGTGGGTGAGGCCATACTGACAACCCAGTGTAAAGTAGCTCCCAGGCCTTCCATCCCATCACTCCTTTTTTTGTTGCGCTGTGTTCGTGGAATGCGTTATCGTTTGTTGTCTGCATTGGCCTTCTGCCCCGCCCTGTCACAGAAAATGTAAACCTGCTTTAGAGCTGGTGAGATATGGTGATATATGTATCTCATATGATGAGATACATACATCTCATCTTTAAATAGTACTATTTACTACTTGGTCTCTCAGTCAGTATTTGAGTGAATGCGTGGGTGGATGGATGAATTACTATTCTCTGGGGGTTTTCCCTTTTTTTCCTCCTGTGCTTTGCTTTTCATTGTCTTGGTTAATAATATTAAACTTTATTATTTGATTTCTAATGAAAAACTTGCACTATTTTCTAGGGTTAAAAAAATACTACAGTAAAGGAGGAATGAACGCCTACCCCAAAATAAGATCAGCCACTTCCGTGCTAAAGTTAAATTATTCACTTTCCTATTTAATACTATTAGTGGTAAACCAGCAGTTAGATAACCTGTTTGCTTTCGTTGGTACTGAGAATATGGTCTCCATAGGAGATTGTAATATGATGCCATGCTGTTTTGGGCACTTAGGGAAGTCCATATTTTGCTAATGCTACATGAGAGGTATTTCTTGATATGTATAAAACTTAGAAAATAAGAAATTAACTGATCACATATCTGTTGAGATCAATTATATTTTACAGGTTGCTACTTGTTTTGATGAATAGTCGGAGGGTCTGCGTTTGAAATGCCGAATATTTCTTTAGTCATCCTTACAACACTTCTGTCTACGAGAAAATTGTTAAATGATTGTAGTGTAAAAGAGCCATTTCAAAATTTCAGCTCCTTTTTACTATTTGTTCAACTATTTTACTTGTACTCAATAGTTTACTTAGCAGAAAAAGTATGGGAGACTCTAATACAAATGCATTCTTTTGGAAATATATGTAGAGAAACAGTTTTGACTTGTAAATTAAATGGCTTTTATTTTTAGTTTCTGCCTCCCTTCTCTTAGTTGATTACACTAAGATATAGATGCTCTAAACCTAACAGCTGTATTTGTAGATACTACGTGACTTATTTAACAAGGGTTTGTATGCTAATCTTTTAAAAGATTGTGTCACCAATATAATAAGTAACCATTATTTAAAAGATATTCACAGTTTTACAGATTAATAATATTCCATTTTATTTGTGGAATCACTGTGGTTAAAATTGATCATTTTTCAAAATTAATTTTCTATAGCAAGCAATAAAGGAAAATGTCAAAAAACGTGAAGCAGAGGAAAAACTAAAACGTGCCAGAATAGCCCAAGAATTGGCAGAGAAAGAAAGACGTGAGCGCCAACAGAAGAAAAAGCGCTTACTGGAAATGAAGACTGGTAAGTACCATCGAATTTGCTATTTATGCTACGTACAGTTAAGATTTATACTGGTTACTTCGTTAGCAATGCAATAATACTTCAGTGAAAAAGGAAGGGAGATGTGATTACTTACTTGTATTTTGAAATCGTAGAGGACTTCATTTTTTATGGTCTTTCCCCCCTTTAGTTTGCTAACTAGCAGTGTTTTCACTCGAACTTGGCTTGTAGTGATTTTGGTTCTCTGGTATATTATGGTTTCAGTATATTTCTTTGACTACTGTTTCAACAACCAATCTGCAATAATTTATGTCAGTTAATAAATAAACAACTATTGGAAACTGTGGGAAACTCTACAGACCAAGTAATCCTGTGTCTTCAACAACATACGTATACACTAAGGGAAGAAAACCGTGATTAAGAGACTCAGACATATCAACCAGTTGCAATAAATGGAACTGAAATATAGGGTGGGACAAAAGTAGGTTTACAGTTGTTCATATGGAACATAATAAAAAAACTAATAATTAATAAACTGTTTTGCTTACAACTATAAACCTACATTTTCCCTCACCCTTTTTATTCCAATCCAAATATAGGAAAAATCAATTTGAAAAATATGAGTGCTTTTTGTTGTTGTTATAGATAGGACAAAGTTGTTGCGAATATGTTTCCAAGTATCTTTTAGAAATTCACTGAAATTTTATCGATGAAAAGATACGATGTCTGGCATTTCAGTCAAAATGGTCTCGTGCGGCTGGAAGGCCGGTTGGTGTGTAGATGGAACACGACGGGCTGTAAGTAGTAACTGCAGAAGTTGGGTGATGGTGCTTGAAGGGAAGGGTGCATTTACTACACTGTTTTCTTTACTTTGGTATATTTTGATATTTTCTTTAGTAAAAAGCTCTTAGAAAAAGTTAAAAAGAAAATATAGCAAAATTACAGCTTTACAAATATAAATATAGATACAGATTTTATTTTCCCCAAAGCTAAAAGATACCACCAATTTAGAAGCAGAAGAATTAAGCAAATTGTGGTTATACTTCACCCCCGAAAATTTTGGCTTTTCTACCTCTAGTCACCAAGGATTGCAGAAGCCTTTAATGAAAATCCATCAGCTTCACTTCTACATTACCATAGTTTACAATCGGCTGCTGCAGATTCACCTGAGGTTGCCCTGGGGGTACACAGAGATGCCTTCTTGCCTTCTCCCCTTTCATTTTTACAGACATATTTTATCTTTAATAAAGCAAACTCAGTACTTTAATGTATCACACGTGTTTCTTCAGGGGAAAAAATCATCTAAGCACAATTTCTTTAAGACTACACTTGAAATTCAGGAATTATCCTGAGAAATATCTTAAAGTATAAACAAAAACGGAGATTAGAAAGGTTTATCATTGATTTTTAAAAATATGCTTCTGAAAGACAGTTTGAATTAATCTGGTATTGCCTGGTTTACCAAACCTTCTGCTGTTGGGACGTTAGCCCATTCGGTGTTGGGTAGGGTCGTCTGGACGAGTTCCTTGCCGGCAGACTGGCTGTAGGGTGCGTGGTGGGTTTGCCTGAGGGTCTGTCACAGCCTCCCCCAGGTCTCTGTTCCGTCAGTCTAGAGAGTGAAAACCTGGTAAGAAGTAAACATTTTAGTGAAACTTGAAATTCAGTGTAATCTTAGTAATTTCATTTAAATTTGTATTTCTGATAGAAAGTTCCAATTCCATGAATACCTAAGTTTTGTTTTTCCAATTTAAATATAATACTTTTGTGTTATAAAAATACCTAAAAAGTAGTAGTTCTGAAGATCATCATGAATCCTCCTATCGAAAGAATTACTGTTAATATTTTGTTACATTTTTCTTTCAATTTCTTTTTTTCTTTCTTTTTCCTTTTTTTTTTTTTTTTTGCCTTTTAATCACAGCTATATGATCCTGGTGAATATACAGTTTAGTGTCTTGCTTTATCTTGCTGAACTTTCTGAATGTTTTTTGTTATTCTTAATTGTGATTCTTAATATCGATGTCACTGAATCCACTGGATGTTATATTAAATCGGACTTGCATTACTCTAATGAGGTCATAGAACAATAGTTATTTCCATCTATTCAATGTGGTAAATGCATTTATGCATAAATAATTGAAAATGTAATTATTAGGATATGGAATAGAAAAGGATAGATATCTTTTAAGACTTTTAGTACATGTTGTCAAATTGATTTCAGGAGTATTATTTTAATTTTACCAACTTTCAGCCTGAGTTTATCAATGTGCGTGGGTTGAGTATTCTCACTTTTTAAGATTTTTGTCACTAGATTTAAAAGTTGCGTTTTATTTTCTTAATTTGTATTCCTTTGATTACTACTGAGTTTGAACATTTTTTTCAAGTGTTTATAGTCTATTTGTATTTCTTCTTTTTGGATTGTCTTGTCTTAGTCTTTTTCTTACTGATTCACAAAGGTTAGCTCATTATGTATTAATATTTACCTCTTTACTATGTTTTCTCAATTTGGCTTTTTAATTTTCTACTATGACATATAAAAGTGTTTTATTTTTGTTATATGTTTCATTATAATCTTTGTTTTTGTGATTTTACCCACTTCAATTTTTTTCTAGATGCAATTTTTTAAAATACTATTTTGTTTCATTTATTTTAACTAATTATTCATATATTTGACATACAGATTTTAATATACTAGGCTCTGTTTCTGAATTTTTTCAAAGCTGCTCTAATAATTAACCATCAATTATGGTAAATAATTGGTTTATGTTGGGTTCAGTATTAAAGTAGATGTGAATATTTTTTATTTAAAATTTAAGGAAAGGTTTCTGTTATATCATTTGTTAATCATAGAGTTCATCTTATTTAACCTATTCGACTATCTTACAAAACTTTTTCTATGCCATCTTTCTTCAAACATGGTCTGAAAATTATGATCGGTTGGTCTCAAATAAATGTAAGGCTCTCACTTGATAGGAGGTTCCAAAGCCTTTAATATACATTATCATATTCTCTGGGAGTGGATTCTTCAAGGGATAGTCTGGATAACATTGATTTATATAAATTATATTCAATAAATACTTCAAAATAATGTCTTTAAAATACATACTCTATACTACGTGGGAATATTTTAATAGATTTAACCAGTCACTTGATACCAGGTGACACCACAGTTGATGCAACAGAAAACTATGATGCAGTAAGCTACTTTTGAAACATTTTTTCTCTTAAAAAACATTTGAACATTTTGGAAATGAACTTTAATTTTTTATAGACTATGGAATTTTAAAGAATCTAGGGGTATATATTCCAAATTCCATAGTACCAAACATGTCATTTTTCTCACCAAACTGAAAGACCTCTTCTAAAATTTCAATAAATAATGATTATTCTGAATAGTCTTCAGTTTTCTCTTAAAGTTAACATGATTAATAGAGAAGAACAAAGTATTTAATCTTTTAATATTAATGTAGCTGCTATGGCCAAGTAAATCAAACATCAATATTATTACTTATTTGTTGATAGCTTTTTCTATGTTTAAAAACGGTACAAATATGCAGTTACCTTTTCCATATTAGATATAGAATATGCTTTGTGTCAAATCATGATTTTATAACACTTGGAGGCTTTACAAAGAAGTATGTCTAATTAGTACTTATTACTGAAAATATTCTTAGCAAAATATCAGTTTTGACATTTTTAACAGATACACTGAATTTAATGCGCATCTGATATTTGACAAATACTATCTTCAATAAAGGCATTGTATTTTCGTGAAAAACACAAGGGCCATGGCCTTTCAGCATTATTTTATTGACACAGAACAGAAATTTAATAGCTTGGCCACTTTTGTTTCTTTTATTCGTCAACAAATAGTTTTTATTTTTCTGTATGCCAGGATTACAGTGACACATAAAGATAAATAGTGTCCCTGCTGCAAAGAAGTTTAAAATTCTAATGAATGAATCAGAAAAACCATGTAGATAAGGTAATCAAAGATTACAAACAGTCACATGAATCAAATAAGGCATGATAGTGAGACAGAGATAGGGGCACACTGGGGTGGCGAGTGGCGGCCACAGAATTTGGTCTTAGAGACTGAGGGGAATAGTAATGTATACCAAACATACTAATGTAAAATATTAGTTATATAAAACTCCTTAGAAATTGACAGGAAAACTAGTCTCATGTTCATCTGCTGTACTGTTTGTTTAATACAGTGTACTTCTTTTGATGTCTTACAGTGAGGATCAGCTAAAACTTCATATGATTTTCCTTTGTAGCTATGATGTTTTAGTACAGAACATAGTACAGTTGACTCTTAAACAGCATTGAGTTTACATCCCTGATCCATCCCCCGCATACAGTCGAAAACCCACGTATAATTTTTGACTCCCCCAGAATTTAGTTGTCCCTCCATGTCTGCAGGGGGTGTGTTCCAGGACCTATGCAGATACCAGTGCCCACAGGGGCTCCAGTTCCCTGTGTGACATGATGAAGGTCAGTGCATGCAGTGGGCCCTCTGCTTCTGTGTGCTCCCGACCACTGGCCAGAAACAGAACGGGTGTTTATTGGAAAAATAAAAAAAATCCATGGATAAGCGGATCCACACAGTTCAAACCTGTGTTCAGGGGACAACTGTACTGCTCTTATCTTTGTAGACATTGTCAGCCTAGCTGACCTATTCTTAAAAAAAACGTAGAAGGTGAATTGTCGAATTTACATCACTGATTTGTCATTTCTCTGGACCAGGAACTTGTTTCATCTTATTTTTGGCTGTAGGATGTACAACCCTAAATGATAGAGGAAGAGAAACATCTTCAAATAATCCTGCCATAACCTCACAGGGAGCTTCCTTCTTTTTCTTTTTTTTCTTTCTAGGGAGCTTCCTTCTAAATATTTTCATGACCTTAGTATTTTACCATGCCGATAAGAACTGTGTTCCTCCAGATAGTCAAAGTCTTCCATCACCACCCTTGGTGGTGAGCTGAAGTCCTGCTCTGTCTTATCCCGCATCAGTTGTCACTTGCTTTTGGCAAAAAAGAAGGCAACTGTTTTCAAGTCTACTATTTATTATCCCTATTATTTCAGAATGTGATTTTTGTTAACAGAGTGAAAATAAAAGGTAGACTAGTGGACTACATTTCCCTAAGAAGAAAAACAAAGCATTAAAAATCCTTTTGCGCAGCAAAACTAAGAAAGCACAACATCGCATATTATCATGTCATAGCATTAAAAGGGCATTTTTCTCATTTTTGTTTTCTCTTAAAAAGATGAGCCTGGAGGTCTCTTAAATATTCACATGTATAGCTTTGGTTATTTATGTTGAGTGATTTGATATTACATTAAACAAACAAGCAAATTAACTGTGTTTTCATGAGGTCTTTAATCGGTATGTGAATTTTGAACACATTTTGTGAGGTCAATGTTTAAATTTGAATTATTTTAATTTAGAAGATGCCCAAGTATTAAATATCTGATGTAGAAACTACTAAGTATAGACACTAGTATTTATTTATTTAAATTGCATAGCTATCCTTCTGTGTAATCATTTCTAGTAAGACAAATAGTAATAGCGATTTTATGTGATCATGTACAAGTTTTTCGAAATTGCATTTCTGTTTCTTAATCATGGAAACGAATAGGGTGTTTGATAATAGAATTCAAATATTATGCTGTAAGACTTCCTGAGTATGTAAGTTGATTCACATAATTTTTAAATAGCACATCAGAATGGCCTTGAAATGGACCCAGTGTTGTATAATTATGTTTTGTGGGGGAAGTAAATAAGAGCCTATTTAATGGGGCAATAAAAACTATATGAGCAGCTCCTATATTTTAGTCTTTAGGTTACAATTTGTTTATTATTTATTAGATTTAAATGTCTCATTTGGTGCAAATTCAGTCTATTAAATAAAAAGATAATTAGCTTTTAGAAATCTGTTGTTTACCCACATGGCTAAAACTGCTCCTTTGTTTTCCATTCTGCAATTTAGAATAACTAAGCAATTAGGCCTCCATTTTAGAGGAAATGCATATTACATAAATACTGCTTGGGAATGCCTGCCAGTCTCAACAGATAGCAATTAATGTGTATACTTGCTTTCATAAAGGCTTTGACAATTACCCTGTCCTCTACCGATAACATAAAATTAGATTATTTTCCATAATTGTGTATATTCTAGTTTTATGCAGTAGTGCTGCTTTCAGTTTTCTAGCATTATTGGCAATTGATACACGTAAATAGGCCAGTGGTTTTAATCACTCCTCTATTTAGAAGAACATAACAAATTAAATTGCACTGGCTTTGATGTGTTTCTCTTTTCTTAAACCCCCCCCCCACTTTTGGAGCAGCAATACTATACAGATAATAATAGCAACAACGGCACTCATACTGCTGCCAGTACTAGTGCTACTGCTCCTATTACCACCATTGATCACAGACTATTTGCCAGGCTCCATATGTGTTCGTTATTGCATGCAATGCTTACAAACACACTTACGGTACTGTTTTTATCTAAGAGTTGTTTAATTCCTTTGTACGTGGTCGCAGATTTAGCTATCAGTGAAGCCAGCACTCACGTTCTCTGAGCAGAGGTCGTGCTCTTAATGATTGTGCTATTATTCCTCTAATGAAAAGGACCAAAACTAATTTTAGTGATTAGTAACTGGCACCAGATTATACCTGTGTATGAAGGTTGGGAATTATCTTCCCTGGAAGCCTTTGGTAGGGACAGCTCTCTCTCTTTGGTAACCAGATTCAGTGGTTTTAAACTGGGTAACTTCTTCCTTTGCAAAGTTTTGGGAGGATTGCCCAGTTAGGAAGCCTTCCCTCCTTTGGTTCAGGTTCCATTTCGATTCTTTTGTTTATTCAAAGATTTGTTTATTCCAGTGCCCAGAAGTAAGGGGATAAATCAGCACCATCCTTCCCCTCTTGAAAGAGGGATTTTTCATGGTCTCAATAGTTGTGGGCCCAACAGAGCTCAACAGTTCTGAAGGAGGTGGAAACATCTTCAGCATTTTTATCGTTTGACCCAGAAGTTAAGGAACCAGGGAAATTACAATATGCTGGGTTTTATTTTTTTATTTTTTCAGTTACAGTTTACTTTCAATATTATTTTGTATTTGTTGCAACTGTACAGCATGGTGGTTAGACACCCTCATCTATACTTTACAAAGGGTTCCCCCTGATACTTCCAGTGCCCGGCTGGCTCAATGCATAGTTACCACAACACTATTGACTGTCTTCTTTATGCTGTAGTTTATGTCCCTGTGACCATTTTGTGACTGCCAATTTGTACTTTTTCACCCCGTCACCTTTTTTTCCCAGTCCCGCAATTCTCCCCCACTCTGGCAACCACCGTCCCACTCTCTGTGTCTATGATACTGTTTCCATTTTATTTGTTTAGTCTGTTCTTTAGATTCTGCATATAAGTGAAATCATATGGTACTTGTCTTTCTCTGACTGACTTATTTCACTGAGCATAATACCCTGTAGGTTAATCCATGCTGTCACAAATGATAAAATTCTATTCTTTTTTATGACCGAGTAGTATTCCATTATATACATGTGTCTCAGCTTTTTTATCCACTTGTCTATTGATGGGCACTTGGGCTGCTTCCATATCTTGGCTACTGTGAATAATGCTGCAGTGAACACAGGGGTGCATATATTCTTTCAAATTAGTGTTTTGGGTTACATTTTTTTAAATGTTAATAAGAGACTAAGATTCCATGAACCTTATTGGGTGACTAGTGAGAAATTTTTCCAAAAGTCTCGCTAATAGTTATACAGATTTTTACTTGCACTCAGCAGTCTCTTTTCACTGGAGTAACACAGTTTCGATGGTCAAAACTCATTTGGAGTCCAGCCTTGGTTGAACTAATACTTGTCTTCTCTTTGTGGCTGTGGAAGGCTCATATACCAACTTCTGTCTTCTTCAAAAAAGCCCCAGGAAAGGGAAATTAAGAGAGGAGGGTCTCAGACTTCCCCAGCAAAATGTATCTAGAAACCATGATTTTTTTTTTTTTACTTTGTTATGTGTGAGACTCCAATTTTTATTTAAATTTGTTTTGGAGTGAATAATTATTATAAATTCTATTTGGGACAAAATAGTTTCAATCTTTATAGTATAGCATGAATTCTAAAAATTTCACCAAAGAAATCTTTATATTAATAACATTTATTTAACCTTTTGTGTTACGAAGCACAGATTCACCCTGTGCTTGGTAACAGAAAAGTTACACATTCTAGGGCAGAAATGATACCATTCAGTTCCTTTAATGCTGTTCTAACACGGAGGATGCCATAACTTTGATAACATCGGCTACATTTATTTATTATGCTGTAATTGAGAACTCAATCACAGTGGCACCTTCTCTGTGTGTACCATTGCATACTCCTTTGGTAATTGTCCCCCGAGTCGGGAGTCATTTGCATAGTGTACACTTTCAGACTTGTGTGTGCCATCACAGCGAGCCCTTCCAGGCCAGACTGCCAATTCTGAGTGGAATTACTTGTATTTGATGGGAAGCTGTTTTTTTATTTTCACAGATAGACAATCAATGAGTGTTGTCTTACTTTCAAACATAACCATAAATCTTTCCAGCTTTTAAGAAACTTATCCTGGCCCTGACCAGGAAGCTTGGTTGGTTAGTGTCATCCTGATACACCAAGGTTGTGGTTCCGAACCCCTGGTCAGGACACAAACAAGAATCAACCAGTGCTCTGACCAGTGGCTCAATTGGTTGGAGCACCATCCTGTACAACAACAAGGTTGCGGGTTCAATTCCCCTTCAGGGCTCATACCTAGGTTGCGGTTCAGTCCGGGCAAGTATGGAAGGCAACTGATTGAGGTTTCCCCCCACCCCCCACCGGGTACTTTTCTCTCTTTCTCTCTCTTCGCCTCCTCATTCCCCCCCCCTCAAATCAATTTTAAAAAAGAAACTTATCACATTCTATTAGCTAATACATACTCTTAAATATTATGTAAATTTCTGCTTTTAGCATTTACCCTGAGGAACAGAGGCTTATACAGGCCTCCGATTGTTTTAGAGCTGAAAGAGCTATACTTTTGAAACTTCTTGTTACTTCGTAGAGTCTAGTCCAACACTTTTGAAAAAGAAAAAATACACCTAACAGTATATCTAGCAGTTAAAAAGGTGAAGTTTATACCATCCCTAAAGCCCAGTACTTGTGGCGCCAGTCAAAAAAACTGCAACAACCGAGCAGCCAAGTTGCAACACACACAGGATTGCTTTTCGTGCCTCAGGACAGCAGAGTCCACTTTATGTCTAAACCCCTTTTGCAATTCAAAAATGCAAAATGGTCTGAAAACCTTAATTTTCTTGAGTAAATGAGTGCCCCGACACATTTGAGGCCACACCTGACCTGAACTGATAGGAGGTCCCATCAAATGTGAATATAATAAGTTTAATTAGAGGATGTTGCCCCAGGTTGCTCTGGGTGTGTTAGAGTTCTACAGCATATGCACCTTTTTAAATTTTCTGCAGTCTGAAAAAGTAAATCTGACATATCTGACATATCTGACTGCAGAAGTTATGGATAAGAGACTGTGAACTTGTACTTCTCACTGACTGCTCTCTGTCTCTGGTGAACTGGTTACGCCATCTACTACCCCAGCCACAGGTACTCCTACTTCTCTGCTTTTTTCTGGTGCTCTCTTTGCCATCAATACCTTTTCTCTCATTTTTAACTGACTGAGTATAACAAAATGTGATTAAGTTCAATTCTTGCATTCTTCAAAATGTCTTCTAAATATATGTCCTCGATAAACAGACAACCCCTTTTTTATAAACTATTATAGTCTCACCTATAACTTATGTATGTAATATTTCATTAATGCCATTTCATTTGCTCCAGGCTCATGCTTCTGACAGATTGTGCGTGTTTCCCAGAACATGGCTTTACGCCTCCTTTTTTCATAGGACCCAGCGTCCTGGGTATGCATAGTAGCTTGCATGGAAGCCACTCAAGATATGTCAGACAGGTGATAAAACTGAACTGGTCAAATGACATCGCTTCCATTTTGAGTTGAGTTTGGGATAATGATGTTTATATGTAAAGAACAATATAGATCACAGTACAGCTCTTGAGCCAAGTTAGACTGCACCAGTTTTTATGAATGAACTTACATTGGAAGATAGCAACATGCGTTCCTCTACATACATTGTCTCTGGCTGTCTTGGTGCTACAAGTGCAGAGCTGCATGATGGGAACACTGGTCATATACTCCACAAAAGCCTAAAATATTTAGTATCTAGTTCTTTGCGGAAAAAGTTTGGTTTTTCAGTATTTCAGTTTGATGTAGATCAGTAATTTATACAGACTATTATTTGATTTTCATAACAGAATTTTTTAAAAACTGTGCTGTTAATTTTTTAATTGATTTTATAGGGAGGGAGAGAGAGGAAGGAAGGAAGGGAGGAAGATCGATTTGTTATTCCACTTATTTATGCATTCATTGGTTGATTCTTGCATGTTCTCTGACTGGGGATTGAACTCACAACCTTGACTATTGGGATGATGCTCTAACCAACTGAGCTACCCAGACAGGGAGTTAATTTTTTCTTGTTTTCCTGTAGCCAAAGCACACATTTGCAAAGTGACTGATCTGTGTTGGAAAATGAACATCTAGTAGTTAAATGAGTAAAAATACTGACTTAAAGGTAATGGGAAGTGTTAGGAAAATCTTAATCTTTCCGCACATTTCTAATAGCAGGGAATATCTGCACTTGAACTTTTGAAATGCTAGCAAGCTCCTGGGCTGCTGATTGTTCCAGTAACCATCAGTAACCAACCATTGTGCTCTTCTTATCCTTTTATCCCAGCTTACAGTTCCCAGTATTTCTGTACTATTGTTTGTATATCTTTTTGAGATGAAAATATCAATGTGTCAAAAGGTCATAGCAGGAGCCAGAGTTTTATTTTTTTTATTAATAGGCTGTCTCTTTTCTCTTCCTATTTTTGGTCATTTTGACATTAAATCCTTAAAGTTGAAGGAAATCCATTCAGTGGTGCTGAACTCGGTTGTGAAGGTTGCTCAGTCTAAAGTGATTATCTTGCCTAGTGAAAAAGGAACTCAGTAGTATTTGGCTTTTGATGATGAATAAATATACCCTAGGGAAGACTGGGAAAATTAAGCAGAGAAATTGAATATTTATGTGTTACTTGAAAATGGCATAAATAGCCATTTGTATTCAGATGAAATTAGACATTATTTTGTAATAGGATTTTAAAATATTGTTTCCTGGGTAGCTTCCTTCCTCAGTATCCAATGTTCTTCAAGAAAATTAGACGCAGCATAATATTAGCAGAGTTGACGTGGAGGGCAGCCCTAACACAGGCTCGATGCCCCAAGGCAGGAAGATGTGACAGACTGGTGCAATAACAGCAGACAGATGACTGTTTTTGGAATGAGCAATTCTCGCGAGACCATTGCCTGGCTGGAGTGAACTGTCACAATAAAACTCCCACCGATAATTATCATTAATGGGTAGAAGTGACAGTAATTTTAATTCAGTATAATCCTTTGAGTGTTTATTTTTAAACCATTAGTGATATTCAGGCAAGAATTCTTGCAAAGTAGAGACATTTTTCTCAGATCATTGTTGAATCAGAGGTTCCGTCACTGGCTTCAAGTGCGTTGTGTAAAGGGTCACTGCATTAGAAAGCTGAATAGTTTCCCCAAAGTCACTCCAGCTCAAGTTCTCTGACTTGCCAGTGGTTCTAAAGATTTTAAATGTTTGACAGTTCCTCTTTTTCCCTAGCTGCAAAGTCACCTTCAAATGTCATGAAGTCAACAAAAGGGGCTATCCTAATCCAAGGCCAGGACAGACGGTCCCTCCGTGCACTGCAGGTGTCGTTAGAAGTGTTGATTCTCTGGTGTTGAGTTGCAGTTCTGATCTCGTTTCCAGTGGGTGTTCTTGATGCTGATTAAATTCTGTTTTCTCTTGAATTCACATGAGAATAAAAGCATTTTTAAATATTTTTATGGCACAATGGTGTCTTAATGAAAGCATAGTGTCTTTTGATACCAGTCCCTCACTGTTTGAGTGCGTGGAATGGTTTTGTTGGATACATAGTAAATCAGGCAATAAGTAAATCTAAATATTTTAATAGAATACCCTACCATTTTGCTGTATGCTCTGATTTTAACTTTAGTAGATGAAAATATCATTCACAGTCATTGGAACCACCGTCCATCCTTGCAAAAGACCCTAACGCTGCTCACCTTCCCTTTAGACTGCAGCTTCTAGAGACCTTTCCTATGAGATGCTGAGGAGCCTGGTCCAGGAAAATGTGGGGTTTGGGTTGTACTGTGTTCTGACAGACCCTTCCATGTCACCACTTTAAGGTGCACAGCATTGCAGTCTGAGGAAGTACCATTTCTTAAATTATGGGATTGAACATAAAATGTCTTAAGGTTGTACTTGGAGGCGTAGTGGGGAGTTTACGAAGTGTTTCTTCTCTACCTGGAAAATTAGAAGAGCCTAAACGATCCATGCTTTGTTCAGAACTGCCACAGTCACGTGGTGGGGAAAGCTGGGAAGAAGTGTTGTTTTTTCTCACCCACGAGAAAATTTCCATTTTATGGTTGGCACTGCCCTATTCCTAAAGCATTGCTCTCTGACATCATAGAAATGGAATACTCACACAGTCGCCAGTCTTCATGCCTCAAAAGGGAAAGGTAAGAGGAGAAGGGAAGTACATCTCCAGAAAACAGTGTTTAGCATTCTTAGAATCTGAGGAACTCACAGAGATATAAAAATTTCCACCTGAGTATTACAGTTTCGCTAGCGGAGGTTTGAGTGTGCAAGCATGCTGCTAGCCTGCTCCAGTGTGAGATCAGTTATTTGCAAACAGAAATCAGAAGCTTTGAAAATTTAATGTATCCCCTGGCATAATGTATGAAGTAGATAATAGACCATAAAGGTCTATTAATTAGATTTTATCTAATTAATTAGATAAAATATAAAAAAGGCAAATGACATGAAACACCTACTATATTTACTTTAAACAATATTTCAGTTAATGTTCTGATTTGGCTATGGTTATTTTATACATGAAAATTAAACATACCCTTATTTTTCAGTTAATAAAATTATCTTACAATAATAAAATTATTTTATACAAAATTAGCCATGTTTACAAAAGTAAGCCTGTTTTGAGCTGCTGTTTCTAGTATAGTATCTTTCTACAATAGGTGTTCAAAAAGCACTTTTTTAAATATTTATGGAATTCATGTCTGTGGGACAAAAATTCCTCCATTTATAATATTCTATTTGAGTAGACACACGGAAGGTAAATTGGCCCAATCCTGGGATGAGATGTGACATGTCAAGTTTGTTTTATGTGCTCTTACGGTTTTGGTGACAATTGGTATTTCACAGTCACCACAACAAACTTGGGTGTGCC
Source organism: Desmodus rotundus (assembly GCF_022682495.2). Lineage (NCBI taxonomy): Eukaryota > Metazoa > Chordata > Mammalia > Chiroptera > Phyllostomidae > Desmodus > Desmodus rotundus. The sequence goes on along the minus strand of NC_071399.1, from coordinate 60,644,109 downwards.
AAGATGTGACTCTTTGTATAAGTGCAAATTTAATTTCCAACTCTGAGCCGCCAGCCTGAACAATGTTAAACAACCTCGCTAATTCCCCTCCCTTCCCCATTCCTCTCTGTCTGTTTTAAGTCAGTAATTTCAGTGTAGAATTCAGTTATTTCTGTTTGAAATTCCCTTGCACACTTTCTCTTCTTATTTTCCTTCTCCCTTAAATGGACCCCGGGCTTGAAAGCCAGCATGGGGCACACTTCTAAGGGTGTGCACTCTTTTAGGTTCACTTCTTTCTGAGCCTGAAATAGCCTCTCTACTTGGACCTCATTCCTCCTCTTCGGCGATGTCTCTTTTGCTCTCGAATGGTAACCTGGGAGGTCTGTTGGATTTCTCTTAGATACCATCTCTGTCCCTGACATTGATGATCCTCCAAAATGTATCCATGTTCTTCACTTGAATTTGTACTTTGTCTCTGCTAGCCGCTGCCTCTCCCCAGCCAGCGCACACAGGAAGTTGTTGTGCTCCCACCACAGCACTCAGCTTTAGATTTACTTACTGACTGCCCTGGGGGCTTCTGCAGCCTTCTTGTGCCTGCACTTGTTCCCAGCACCTCACAGTTGCACGTGTACTACTGTGTGACGCTGCGTCAGTGGATCTGCCACTCTCCCAGCTCTGTACGTTGGGCACAAGATACTTCCACTCCTGGATTCCACTCCCTGTGAGTCCATGGGGATTTCGCCCTGTAAGTCCCATTTTGCCTCTGGAGTGAGGAGCAGTGTGCAGGGCTCCTACACTGCATGAAATCTCCTCCCTTCCCGCTCTCTGCCACCAGATGGGGCCACCTTTTCCACTTACAAGCCAAGAGTGTAGTGTGCATTCTCTCCTATGGGGATGGTTTCTGTATGTTGAATGGTCCTTTTGGCTTTCACATGAGAGTGAAGGAAGGGGTGTGGGTTGGCATCTGAGCAACAGTGCTCAGACCTCAACAGGCCCCTTGAAATACAGAATCTTTAATTAGGTGAATACCAGTTGAGCACAATTAAATGAGCCAGGGCTTCCATGCCTGGGAATCCACTGGGATGAGTAAATTAAGACACAGAGGCGTGAAATTCATATTTGGACAGCAACAAATAACGTAGCATGCCTGGAGTGATCTTTTGGTAGAGCTGCAGGAAGACATGAGGCTAAATTGGAAGTCGGAGAGTGCTGTGCTTAGGGTTTCTGCTTCATGCTGTAGGCGCGCTCCGAGGGCATTTAAGCAGAGCAGTGATCGGATCTTCTTTGAGAGAGAGACGACTCTGATGGCAAAAGCGCAGGTGGATCAGAGGAGGTGGGGAGAGTAGAAAGAGTGAGACCAATTAGGGAACTTGAAATTTTGCAGGAGATAAATGCCAAAGGCCGGAGTAAGGATGTACGGAGAAAGAGAAGACAGGACAGATCTGAAAGGCAGTTTTGAAGTAGTCCCGATGAGCTTTGTACCTGATTGAATGTCGGGAGAACAGGAGAAACTTTCACGGTGGGTGGATGGTACCTCTACTAGCTTTCGGACACAGTGATTTTGCATCTCCAGTTTTGCAACTGGGGAATAATTGATCACCTGAAAGGGCCTGGCACAGGGTATGAAACATACCTTCACATAAATGTTAGCTTTTTTTCTTAGAGGAAAAAACCTTCTTTTGTTAACAAAGATACATTTTAGGCATTCTTTTGTACTGGGCTAATCAAGGACATTTGAAACCAAATCACATCAGTTTGTGCGAATAAGCTGGAGTTGGCCCTCTCCAGCTGAGGCTTGGAATGCGAATAAGATGAGGCAGAGAACCTTCCTGGAGAGGCGAAATGAGCCCAGTGTTCAGGCTCTGCAATTCTCATTATTGAACTTTGCTTTCATGTTTGTTTTCCTGGCATATGTAATGCTATTTTAGTCAGTGTTTTGTTATTTTTTTGTAAGCGTTAATCACCCTTATCTGGAATTCCAAAAGAATTTCCAAGGCTCTGTGTTATTTGCTCTTATGGTTTTAAATTTCTGACAAAAAGGTTATATAATATTTCATTGGAAAATCTCCTTTATTAATGGAATTATTAAAGTAGTAGTGGAAAAAACTTTTCTATCAAAATATTTCCTTCATTCAACAAATACCTGTTGAGCACAGTTCCTGGGGATACAACAGGAAACAAAACAAACCCTCATCCCTGCCCTTGTGGGCTAATATCCTTGTGGACGATGAACAGCAATGATTTAAGATAAATATGTAGTGTTAGAATTCAGTTAGTTCTAAGGAGAATGAAATAAAGCAAGGATGGAGAACAGTAAATGTGAACAGGAGGGACATTTTAGGTAATGTGGTTTTCTCCATTGCGGAAATTCTCAATGCCGTGGACAGTGCTGTTATTTTCTCGGATTACAAGCAGTGTCATGTAGTGTTGAGTGCTCTGTTCAGTAAAAACATGATGTGTTATAATCTAAACAGCCAAGATCTGTTTAGATCCTCAGTCACTCATTCTATCACACTGTCCTGTATTAAAATACAAACTATATTGCCCTGGCTGGTGTGGCTCAGTGGACTGAGCGCTGGCCTGGGAACCGAAAGATGGCTGGTTCGATTCCTGGTCAGGGCACATACATGGGTTGCAGGCCAGATCCCCAGGTGGGGGCATGCTTCTCTCCCTCTCTTTCTCCCTCCCTTCCTCTTTCTCTAAAAAATAAATTAATTAAAAAAAATACACATTATATTATAAGATGCTTTTAATTTCTCTATAAATATGAGGAGTCTCTGTCCATGTGTGATCTATTTTTTTTGTTGTTTTTTTTTCTTTATTTTGCTTCCCATTAGCTTACAGGACAAATATATTTGAAAGTTAACTGATTTAGAATGTTTTCCCCACATTTTTGATCAGTAAAGAGAGAACTGGGTTTAGAAAAAGTTTATGATATGGGGGTCTTAGGGAAATACATATGTACGCAGGTATGTGTGAATGTGTGTGAACAAGCCTTTTCATTAATGAATTGTCTCTCATGTCAATTACTGGTTTGCTCTCTATACTTTCTTAGTCTTCTGAATGGAATATGTTTAGAATGTATGTAGAACAGAAATAAAAATGTCATATATTACGGAATCAGTTGAACTTTTTACAGATTGACAGCCTCTCGTTTCCCCTGACAAATGCTCAGTCAGCACTTTAGTCTGTATAAAGGAGGGCTTACTAACATGCATACACTGGCAGCCGGATCTAGTTTAATGCATCTTTAATGTGTGACATAGTGCAACTGCTTAGTCTTGTAATAAAAAGTCGAGTGGCCTCCAGTGATCAACAAGGTTCTGAGATCAATTTAACCTGGATAAAACCTTTATCCATAGCAACTGTCGTTAGGAATAACTAGCATTTCACTAATTAGCTCATCATTTATAACCCATAAGCTTCTAACAGATGGTAAATGTTTATAAACACCCACAGATGTGTGCACAGCTGACTCTCAGTTATCCGTAGGAAAAGGGGACATAGATCATTTAGATTCACTCACACTATTAGCCCCCACATTTTGACTAGTTTCCATCTCCTTTCTCTTTGGACTTGTTGCCACAACTGTCAGTGAAGTAGCAAATTGATCTCATTTCCACTTGTCCTCTTGTTGATGCACCTTCCCCCGAGTGAAGATCTAGTGTGTACAAATGCAGTCACGAGATGACTGGCAGGAGGGGGAATATGGGAAGCACAAACTGAAGTAAATATAGTGAGCAATGAAGAATTGCTCATATTCGTTTGTAGCCACCTATCTAATAACAAGCTTCAAGTTATGAAACCACAGGAAGCCATCTGCTCAAACAATGTTATACCTAAGCTCTCTGGGACAGAGGAGAATATCTCCTGATACCCGAGAGAAAGGAAAGGACACCATTTCCCATGGCAGCCTAATTCTCTGTTAACAACCATTTCTTTTCACATAACTATTTCCGTAAGTTAGTGTCAATTTTTTCTCATTGTAATGTCAACCTACCAACTGTCTCATACTGAATTAAGTTGAGATATAAATATAATAACCCAAGTGCCATGAAGTTACTAATTTCCTTATTTCTTTGGCCTCAAGACTCTTGGGTCTTCCTTTTGCCTTATAATTTCTTAATCTAAAACTTTCATTCATTCTCCTTTGTGCACTGGACTGCATTTCACTTATCTGGGCAGTTTTAAAGGTGACATCTGACTGAATGCATCCCGAGCCAGGAGTCGCGTGGAGATAACTGAGGTCTGCAGACCATTAGTAGAGTGAACTTTGAAGGGCAACCATGTTGTGTCCCAGTGACCTATAGAATGTCTACCATGCCATCAGGCTGAAGGAGTCCTAAGTTAATACAAGTTGTTTTCCAGCGTTTCCTTACCCAAGGAACATTTATTTATTTCAGCCTATTGGAGAGAAAAATTGATCATTCCATAAAAACATGTTACAAATAAATATTCCACTAAAGAAGAAATTTAATAATATATTAGAAGTCAAATTACCATCAAGAACTTGAGTGGTAGAAAAATGTTTCACTGAAGAAAGAAATCTAGCACCACTGGAGCTAAAGTTACAGTAGATTTGTAACTTTTCACACAGATGGTACATTAGTTTTCACTGAGGAGTATTTTTAAGTGCTAACAGGTTTTATAAGAATCTTATTGGACAATTCCCCAGTAAGAAAAGCTACCAGGAGCTCAATGCTTTGAGATACAGAGAACCTTTTATGTATACTTGCCTTGGGCAGTTGCCTTCTGACTTGAACAAGTAGTGCGCTTCACTGAGATACAGAACACAGGAGGAGGTAGCATAGACATTTGGGGAGGATGGTGATGAATTCGGTATCACAGATGTTACATTTGACGTATCTATAGGACACTCGATTTGCCATGTGTAATGAGTGGTTGCACTAGGGTGACAAACTCATCCCAGTCTGCCTGAGACTTTCCTCCATTTAGCAATGCAGGTCCTGTGTTCCGGGAAACCACTCAGTCTTTGGCAAACAGGGATTGCTGGTCACTGTAGTCAAGGATCTGGAGTAGAGCTTGTGCTGGTAATTTAAAAAAAAACAAAAAACGTAAGAGTTCTTAGTAAACAAAGCTATGGGAATTAATGAATCACTGATGGAGAATGTGAGGAATGATGTGGGTGTAAGCAGAGTAAGAGGAGCCAGGAAGAGAGCTTGAGAAGGCATCACCATGGAGGCAGTAGGGGAACCAAGATATTCTTGTATAAAGAATACAAGAATCAAGAAGCCCGGGAAGAGACAACTTCAAAGGGGAAGGTGTAGAACATTGTCAGATGCTGCCGAGAGATCATCTTAACAAACAGACTGATAATTGTCCCATTGACTTCAGCTCAAAAGAAGGGGTAGAGTGTTGGTAAATGATTATGGAAAGTGAGGCAGATTTAAGGAAAGGGTACTAACTGGAGGGAATTGGAGGGGTCAAGGGAGAACGAAGTAGGAGTTTGAATTTATTTGATGTAGATTGGGAGGAGGGAGAAAAGAGGTGTTGGGAGACAGTGACACCCAGTCAAGCAAGGTCCTGAGGGCAGCAGGACAGAGTGTGGAGGGTGTGACACCAGCACAGGTGGAGGACAGCGCTTTGCTATAGTGATGGGTCAGGAGGAGGAAAAGCTGACTTTAGGTTTGTTGGTAGGATGTTAAGGGTTTTTTCATCAGGTGGCCTGTGTTTTGTAGCTGAAATCTAGAGGAAGTTCTCTGCTGGAAAGGGCAGAGGTCGGTTGAGAGGCTTGAGGGAAGTGAGGCAGCATAAAACAACTCCTTCGAGGGAGCGGGAGGGAGCCTCTCCTGGTGAAACACAGGAGGAATGTTGGATAGTGTGGAGAATCCAGTTGATGTTGGCAGCTGTGATTATGTGCTGTCCCTGATCCTGCAGAATTATTTTTCACCACTACTAGCAGCTGGTGTAGTGCCAAGAAGATGGAGTTGGGGGTTTGTTTATGCTTCAGCACCACCCTGAGAAAGAACATCATTGAAGGAGGGAAGTCAGATACTGCCTCGTTAGCCACGGTCGACGTGATGGACCACAGAGCATGGACTGGATAGGCAAGAGCACAGGGCAGGACAGTGGAGGTGTCCATGGGTCGACATTAGGAGTAACGAGACAGTGGGAAGGGGAGAGGGAAGAACTCAGACAGCAGTCAGAGAATGGTTCACATTAAGTTATGAGAAGTAAAATAAAGTCGTTGTGGGTGACAGCCAAGTTCAGATTATGGAAATAAGAATGAGCAAGGGAAAGCAGAGATAAAGCATTTATCTCTGGGAATGAGGGAGGTCAAAAAATTCAGAGGATTTGCTCTTATTCACATGGAATTGAATTCATGCAGGACCTGACTTGAAGGAAGACTGAATCAGATAACAATGTCTCTTTTGAATGAGAAGGAAGATTAATGCCTGATTGGATGATGTTGACCTAGAAGAGTGACAGTGGTCTAACGCAATGGCATGTGTGTCATAGGAGAGCGCTTTTTACATGAGGGTGGAGGAAGAGATAACCTGATAGAGCAGTAGGGACGGAGAAAACAGAAACTTCTCAGCCATCCCCTGCAGATCAGGTGGGAGAGCATGAGCAACATGTACTGGAAAGGGGCCGTGGATGTCATCTCTCCGGTTTCCAGGTACAGCCCCTTTCCAATCAAGATGAGAGGGTTAAAGGAGTGTACATTAGGGACGCTGAGATAGTAGAGAAGTCACTTATGCTAATAAGTGTTGGAGGAAATAAAAGTCAGGGAGGACTTGACTCTTGGGCAGTGATGCCTGAGAATGATAGTGATGCTGGTTTTGCTGGCCGCAAGATGAATACCCACGCAGGCACACCACAGAGACACCGACTGCGTTTTCGGTTCCAGACCACCACGACAAAGTGCGTATCACAATAAAGCATGTCACGCGATTGTTTTGGTTTCCCACTGCATATAGAAGTTATGTCTACACTATGCTGTTGTCTATTAAGTGCAATGGCATTACCTCTGAAAATACAGTATACCTTACTTAAGTAAAAAAACCTTTATTGTTAAAAAAAAAAATGCTAACCATCATCTGAGCCTTCAGTGAGTTGTCGTCTTCTTGCTGGTGGAAGGTCTTGCCTTGATGTTGGTGACAGCGCAGTATCTGTGAATGAAACAAGTTATGCTCTGTAGGGAGGGACCCGTAGGCCACTATACACTGAAATGATTTTTGCATTTCCAGATACTCCTGGTTTTAGGAGAGAGTCGTTTCTGCCTTTTCTCTGTGAGGAAGGGGTCATCTGTGACCACCTCATTTATTGACAAGTTCTGGGGAAGGAATCTGGCACCCAGTGGATTTGAGGAAACCCAACCTGTGCTAGCTGGTTGAGTTCCCAGTTATGAGAGCCATTGTCTTTTTGTAAGATGCATTTCCTGAAATACCTTTATGTACAGGCCAGCAACTCTAAAGATCTGAATACTTCTCAGTTATCATATGCCACCTCTGTATCGAAAGTCTGTTAAAGGAAAGAATCTGAGCATTAGAATCCAAAAGATACTGATTTGAATCTCCTTTTGCTGCCTATCGTTTGTAGGGCTGTGAGCACATCATGTTACCTCCTTAAGCTCCAGGTTACCTGGCTTTAATATGGATCTGACCACAGCTACTTTGTAGAGCAGGGGTGTCAAACTCATTTTCACCAGGGGCCACATCAGCCGCACAGTTGCCTTCAAAGGGCTGAGTGTAACTTTAGGACTGTATAAATGTAACTACTCCTTAACAGTTAAGTGAGAGCTCAGTGCTGCAGCCAGGTAGAAACAAGGTGCCAGGCCGGATAAAACAAGTTGGAGGGACAGATTCAGCCTGCGGGCCTTGTGTTTGCCACCAGTGTTGCAGAGTTAAAGTGAGAATTAGATTAGAAAATCTACATAAAATGCTCCACGCAAACCCTAGCAAGCGGGCACTCAATATATGCCTAATATATTGGTCCCTAATATATCTTAATTTGTATTTAGATCGTCGTTCTTTTTCTCGTGCATTCCTTTTTTTCTAAATAAAATTGTTCTCAACCTCAGTTTTTATTTAGGGATTTCTGTATTCATTTTATCAGCTTTTTGTAGTCAAGAGAAAATCTGCCATCTTTCTCTTAAGTGAATTTCCACACATTTTGGCCTCCAGTTTCTTTGCAGTTGTTAATGAGTTCGTGGAAAGTTCAGTTGTCTTCCATTTTCATTTCTTTTCTGTGTTACTTGCTTTCCCCGGGAGGATATGTCAGTTCCTTTTCTTACTTTACACTCATTCAGATTTGCTTTATTATCTTTGCTGACTTCCTTTCTGTCAAAAAATATGTTGCTGTTACTCTCAGATTTTTAAATTCCTTCAGTTTGTAATATTAATGCAACCATTTCTGCGTCTGATTGTGTGAGGGATGGAGAGGGAATGTCATATTCGTGCAGAATTAATCTGTATTTTCCCTTTGAAAGAAATTGAAAAAATCATGAATACTTAACACTTTGAACTGCAAATTCATATTAGAAATGAATCTAGAACTTGAATCTCATAAAATTACTTTGTTTGGACAGGGTTCTCAGAAGTGAGATGATGCTTAACCGAAAACATTCTTGGTCCCCAAAATGCTAATCCACAAATTTCCACAGTTTTACTGTACTAAGTATAGGGTCCTGTGTTTTAAAATACAAATACAACATTTGAGAAATGTAAGTACAAATACAGGTATCAAAAAATAACCCCTAAAATTATCACTGGGCAGCCATATCTTGAACGAACCTACTGCCTGTGTTGGGAAATTTCATAGCAGTCTGTTTATTATCTTTTTGGAACAGTCATCATACACGTAGTCGTAAATTATGTGTTCAAATCACCTGTAGACTGGACGTCCCATGAGAACAGGGACTGGGGCTGGTTTCAGTGCTTGACACATATTCCTAGTGCGTATTTGTGGAACTGAATTGAATTACAGACTTTATAGTTTTATATTTTCAACTACCTGGGCAAAACTGTGTGACTATTCTGCTTGCACCTCAAAATCAATTCATCTAAAACAATTCATCATGTTCCACATAAAACAACCTGATTTTCATGTTGTTATTTTGGGTTAATTGTACCGCCATTTTCCTGGTCACCCAGGCTTGACACCTTCACACATGCCAGGTTTAATCATAGTGAGGTCCAATTTTGATTATTTCTCACCTTTCAGGCATATTCTATGACAGTTTTTCAGCCTGGAGTCCAAGCTCCCTCAGCCCCCCTCCCTGACCTTTTTTCCCTTCCTCCGGTGTGCGCCAGATGCTGCTGTCAGAGCTTGACTGCTGGGGCCCCGCGGGCTTCCCCGTGCCACTCACTGGCAGTGGCTCCTCACGGCCCCCAGTCCATTATCCCAACTGCTCCTGAAAGAAAATCCCCGTGAAGTCACTATTTCCAGCTTACCCGCCCCTTTTTTTGGTTCTTGGTATTGAGTTAAGCATTCTCATTTTCTGTATTTAAAGCCATTTTATTTTTTTCAAAACTTTGTGAGAAACAAAGGCATCAAAAATTCAAAATTCTTTTTCAAAATTCTTTACCAAAACATGAAAACAAGCCTAAAACATATCCTAATATCTTTTCAACAGGAAATAAGCAATTGCCAAGCTCCAGCACTGCCAGGCTTTTTACTCAGAGGGAAGTGAAGTTCATGGGTGACAGTGAAGCTTCTGCAGAAGTGGTGGTGTTACGCCTTGTAATTAACCTTTTCCTCTCCAAATTACTCTTCAATTAAAGGGTCATGGGTACTCACTGTCTGTGAGAGTCACATCTTGTTAAATGTCATTATCATTTCACATCTACATATATATTTAAACAGATACGTTTTTTTCCTGACATTCTGTGCTTTTGCAACTGAAAGCATCTGTTCAGCACCCTCGACCCTATATAACTACACAGAAACAACTTTGGCAACGTTCTTTTTGCCAGTGAGTCAACACTGGTTTTTAAATGTGGCTTTCTTTAGTAATAGTTAGAATAGGTCACCGTGAACAAGCTAATCAGAGTCAGGCACTTGAATACTTGAGACATTTTAAAAACATTGAACACAGAAAGAAGTTAGTAAGTAATGCTTTTCTTCAGTACCATGTGGTGGAGTATTTGCTAACTAAGCAGGAAGTCAGAAAGCATATGTTCTGCTTTGTAGCTAATAGCTGTTAGTGGTCATAGAAAGGTCTGTTATCTAGGGTCCCCATTGATAAAACAAGTGATTAGCTCTTTTTCCTTACTATGTTTTGGAGATGATCCATATCAACAATTTAAATATAGTTCATTATTTTTTCACATCTCCACATATTGTGGTACATGGATGTCATAGTTTATTTGGGCTGTCTCTTGCAGATGGGCATTTAGGTTGTTTCCAATCTCCTGTTATTATAAACAGTATTATAGTGAGCAGCCTTGTACATCTGCCCTTGCATGCGACTGAGTTATAATTGGGATGATTTTTCTAGGAAAAAACCATTTCATCATATGGTATGTGCAATTTCATTTTGGATACAGATTGCCGGATTGCATTCCAAAGAGGTTGCATCTGTTTTATATTTCCATTAACAATGTGTGGAGTGACCTGTTTTCTAACCTTTACATTATTCTAAATTTTTATTATTGCTATGCTGGTAGGGAGAAAAAGATCTGTTGTTGATGTACTTGAAATATCTTTAATTATGAGTGAGGTTAAGGATTATATCCTCTATATAAAAGTCTCATTTTTATGATAGGTTTCCTAAACATATCATTTCTCTGTTGGTGGTTGTTGTTGTTCTATTAAATTTAGACTATGAACGTCGTCTTTAGTATATGTTGGTCTTCTTCTTACTGAGATAATTTTTTTCACTTTAAAAAAATCAGTCAGGGAATTCCTGTGTTTCAAATTTTTTTCTAGTTTCCCCTTTCATTGTTTACGTGTAGACTTTGTTCTTGTTATTCTTTTGATTTGTAGATATTTACTGTCTAATACAACCTGCATGACTTTTGGGTATTTAGATTTTTCATAGGAAGATCTTTTCACTCCATAACTAATGAAAAGTATACTTTTCCATATTGTCTGTTACACCTTTGCAGTTTAATATTTTAATGTTGAAATGTTTGATCCACTTGCAATTTATTTTCGTGTAATTTTCAGAGTAGAATTCAAATGAATTACTGTCATCACGTTAGTTATTGAATATTTTCTCATCCTCTCCTAATTTGAAATACCACATTTATTTTGTATCATTAACTGAATTTTTATATGTATTTGATATTAACTATCAAGAACAGTATATACTGTGCATTATTCTTCCAGCTTATTGGACCACAGATCCACTCCCACTCTCCTCACCACACACACACACACACACACGCACAAGTAGCTTCTCATGGGACTAGCATTCTGTGGTATGCATTTTGGTAAATTCTGTTATCTTATTGAAGTTTTGTTTTTGTTGTGTTTTTTTTTTTTAAGTATGGCTGTCTGTTGAATGTAATCTAAGCTTTTGCTATAGATTACATTTTGTAATGACAAGTTCATTCATTTACTGTATGGTTAGTTTTAAGTCTTGTGCCTTGAGTATGTTTACATTCCCGTAATGGTGTGCCATTTTCTTTGAGAGAAGAAGTAAATGAGCAGACAAGTAACTTACATTTCTGGATTTTTGCCCATTGTTTACATTAGTTTTAAAAATGAAAGAACTTTAATAGAAGATTCCAGAAGAAACTGAGTTAAACTAAAGAGTATGATGCCAAAATCATTTTCTTACAGCAGAATTGAAATTATAACAAATTTGAAAATTAAAAATTAATAGCAATACAGTATGATGCATTACTGTATATTCATATTACCACTTTATCCTGATTGTTTATATAATTAAAATAGTGCAGTGCTTTGTATATCACATCCAATAATGAATTTTTTTAAAGAACAGAGGATTTATATTAAAAAAATCCTTTATTTTATTATGTCTATAACTATTTACTGTAAGACATGGAGTTATTTATGTTCTAACTTGTGTACAATGTAACATATAGTATAATTAGTATTTTCCATTCAAATATACCTGTAAAAGATTTATTCATTCAAACTTTGAAAATGTAGCTTTATACAGCAACTAAAGGAATGATCCTGTTGCCTGTGCTCAGCGTTAAAAGGTGATTGATTGCCACAGGTCCAAGCATATTCGAGATGGCAGGAAGAGGGTAGCAGTGTGTGATGGCTGTCACCGCTCCAGCAGATGTTCGAGGTGGAAAGAAGAGGAAGAGCGGTTTTCAGTATATGCTGTTCTGCTCCTAGAAACACCATAGCAGATGTCCACTTGTGCTTTCACTGGCCAGAAATGCATTATATGCTCCCCTCCCACCACCCCAGCTTTGCTGCAAGGGAGCCTCAGAAAATGAGGTTTAACTTTTCCATTCTCCCTAGTGGAAGCAGACAGAGAGTGAGTGTGTTGCATTGGCCAGTCAGTAATATGTGCCATGAGTGAAAAAGAATAGCCATCATAATATTAAAAATAATAGCTAATACTTATTGAGGCCTTACCATGTGTGAGGCGCTGTCCTGCGCCCTTTGCATGTGTTAACTCCATCCTCATAACCACCTTTGGAGGTGGGTACTGTTATTATGTCGGTCTTTGAGGTTAGGAAATGGCACGCAGCTGGTAAGAGTACCAGCCAAGATTTAAGCCCAGCACTTTGACTCCTTGAGTTTGCTCTTAATTGTTCTATTTTAGGGAGAAAAGATTCTATTATTTTTTCCTTCTAACTTATACTAGGAAAGATATTTAATTCAAGCTATGCAAATAGTGAAGAATAGTGAAGACAACCAGACATATTAAAATAATGTTTTTAATATAAAATTCCACTTCGGATGGGCCAGTTATTTCATGACAGTATGAAAAAGAACCGTCCTAAATATCATTTTGTCAGTCAAATCCCAATGCAAATCAGCCGTCTCACTCCTGTGACACAAATGAATGTTTGTTTCCACATCTAGATTAAAATAGTTTCAAAGATTTTGTTTGCTATCTGGTTTTAAGAAGTATTTTGAGCTTTCTTCTAGAAGGTTAAAGATTGGACTTGGTTACCAAGTAAAGCAAATAAATGCAACCTGGTTCCCAGAAGGTCAACTGAATCAACGGCATAGAGCAAGAATTTATATAATTTTGTTAGCACTTTGAATAATTGGAGAAACAGAGCCTTCATTCTGTCTCCACTCCAAATTCCGGGTGGTTATCCTTGTATCTCTTACTACTATTGCAATCATATAAAAGGTGGTGGTGAGACATATTAAGCTAAGTGAAATAAGTCGGAGTGAAATACAAATACCATATGACTTTACTTACTTGGATAATGTAAAGAGAAGGAAAGCAAAAAATACCAAACAAAAGTCATTGATACAGAGAACAGATTGATGATTGCCAGAGGGGAGGCAGGTGGGCAAAATGGGTGAAAGGGATTAAGAGGTACAAACTTCCAGATACAAAATAAATAAGTCATGGCATGTAATGTACAGAATGGTGAATATACTCAATAATATACTGCAAATTTGCAAGTTGCTAAGAAAGTAAATCTTAAAAGTTCTCATCTCAAAAAATATATTATTTTTATAACACTGCATGTTTATGAATGGTAACAATCCTTATTGTAGTGATCGCCTGAAACTAATAAAATGTCAATTATACTTGAAGAAGAAAATGTTTAAGTTCTGAGACTTAAAGAACGTATGTCAGGAAATGATGAGAATAAAAACAGAGCTCTGAAACCACGTGCAAAATATACACAGTGGAAAAATGTCACGGGTTGAGAACAGACATTTCCTAAAACCCCTTTACATATTGGTTTGCCTTATGGCTTAACCTTAGCTGTCTCTCTCTCTCTCTTTTTTTTTTATAACTGCACCTATTCTTCCTAAGAGAGCTCATACTCTACCATAATATCAATAACTATCACAGCAAAGATTACCTGTTACTAAGTTCTTACTATGTGCCAGACACCCTTAAACTTGCACATGATTGTGCCTCCTTTAATCCTCCCAACAACCTTGTGAAGTGGGAGCTGTTATTATTCACACATCACAGTTGGGGGGGGGCGTGGAATGAGGATTAGTAAGGTTAGTAATTTGCCCAAAGTCACAATAGCTGCAGATTGAAAAGTCAGCATGAAATCCAAGTTGTTCAAATTCAAAATTTGTGTTTTCTACTATGTCACTGTGCTTACACTCCTTTGCATAATAGCATCGCATGTGACCAATATCCTCTTAAGTCCATGAGTATAACCATTTCCTCCCAGGTTTTAAATCTGTGAGTCCATCAGGCTTCTAGACACCTTTAATCACCTGTAGTTGGATATCTAGTGGACATCTCAATTTAACATATCCAAACTGAACTCCTCTCTAGGCTCAGCCCCATTCTACCACCAAACAAAAATAATTCAGTTACTTGGTGAATAATATCAACATATGTCCAGGTGGCCAAGTCAGATACCTGAAAATTAACCTCAACTTTATTTTTGAATACATCCATGCAGATCAAGACTGTACTGTTCTTCCTCCTTTCTTTTTTTCATTTTCACCACTTCTATTCCTTGAGACCTGCAATCACATTTTGTCTGTATTTAACTGACTAAACCTATCTTCTTATTTTCTTTGCCCTCTGTCTTTTCTTTTCTCATGTGATCTTTCTAAAGTATAAATGTGCTCATATTAGCCCCTAGCTTAAAATGAGCTCATGGCTCCCTTAAAGGTAAAAACTGAATTCCACAGCAGCAGGACCTACCCTCTCCAGGAAGCTCTGACAAACCTAAAGTTCTTCTGTAAGTCAGGTATCCAGGAGGCCTGTGGCTGCTGTCCCCTCTCCCTTCACCCCATACCGGGTGTCCTTTCTGGGCTGGAGATCTCCATCATAGTGCCCACGACGTTGTGTTCTACCATTTGCTACCTCTCTTCCTTTCAGACGCAAGCACTTTAGGTCAAGAATCAACCTCTTCCTCCCCCTCCTTCTCCTCTCCTCCTCCTTCTTTATCTTCTTCTTCCTCCTTCTTTTCTTCTCCTCCTCCTCTTCCTCTGTTGTCTTTCCTTTCAGGATTTTTTTTAGTTACTTTGTATTAACATAATATCTGCAAATCCTCATTGAAATACAATAACCTCATAGCATAATAAAATATCTTATTCACTCTTCTCAACTTTCTCCCACCTTCCAAAGGCAACTATTTTAATTCTTAGGGTGTTTTTTTTCCCATAGTATTTACCTCTTCCCTATTTCTAGATAATATGCTTAAACTATTATTTGTCATTTTTCACTTTCAATGTTACCTGACAAGTGGCTGAAGACTTAGTTCCCTTATACCTCCTCCCCACTTGTACTCTCTTCATACACCCCTTCTCCTTCACCCCTGCTGTCTCCACAGTAATTTTACAACGCATGGTGGTCAAAAGAATAGGCGGTGTTTACAGACTGCGTGTGTGTAAATATTCCTCAGCCCTCCAGCTAGTATTCTGTGATTGTTTCCTATCGGACAACAATGTCATTTCTAGGTTTTATTGATTCGCTTAGCGTTTGTGTATACCTGTCACTGTTTTATCCAAACGCTCTGACAGGTCTGTGAAATAAGCAGCAATTACTTTTGCAAATGGTCCAGCACAGCAGATTTGCTTTCAGTTCCTTGGCCACCACTGTTCTCTCCTGCAGCCCCGTTTTCTCCCATATGACCTGAACTGGCAGCTCTGGGCCTGTCACACCAGCACCATCCTGGGAATTCTTTCTGCCGCTTTGCTGTTTTGTCCCTTCTTCCCTTTTTCTAGATCTCATGTTTTACTTTTTCTTACTTTTCTTTCTTGTTTTGCAAAAGTTACACCTTCCAGTAGTTCCTAAGGATGAGTGCATGTAGCTACCTGCGACTTCAGTGTTGTGCCTCTACTTGGGGGAAATAGAATAAAAGGAAGAACACTCCTGCGTGTCACTGCCTTGTCTTTTCTCCCCTGCTTTTTATAGTTAGGTTCTTCAAGACACTGCCTCTCTGATGCAGTCAGACGCACTCACTTCCAGAGTGCCACTGGCAACTGTGAGGCAGAAGAAAGTCTCCTGCTGTTACTTCCAAGGTCTTTTTTAGGATCTGGTCCATCGTTCTGAATGAGTATTTTTTGTAATATGAAAATGACTTCCAAAAATAGTATCCAAATTTCGGTGCGAATTTGAGGCCAGAATTTCCAGCTTACTTCCAGAAGCAATCTGTAGGTTCCTACAAGTACCTTGCATTCACCAGTCCCAAAGGAAACTTATTAGCTTCTCAAACACTGCTCCCCCCAAACTCAGTATTATTTTTAAAATTTCCATATTTTCTATTTCACCAGTCATAGGCCCCAAAGACATCAGACATGTCCCACTCACTCCTTAGCAATTCACTCCCTGTCTGTCCCCTCATCTTACTGATTCTGCTTTAGAAAGATCCTTAACCCTCCCTTCTCCGTTTCCTATGACACTGCAATTCTTGAAAACACCATCTACAAATTAAAGCAGGTACTTTGTTATTCAGACATAGCAAAGCTTTGACTATTGCAGTTACTCTGTTTATTTAAAAGGTTTCACAGCAGGAGAGAGGCTATAAATATTTTGAATATAAATTGACTTGTAGCTAGAGAAATTAAATTCTAGTCTACAATAAAAAAGGGCTAATTTTTATTCCCCTGGTTTATATTAGAATTATGTAAATATGAATCATTTAAGTACTCTACTATACCTCACTCTTGTTTTTACTCCTATCTTTTGCCTTTGTACCTGCTATGCTTCCTGCCAGGTACGCTCTTCCCTCCCCAGTCCCTGCAGTGGCTAACTCCTGCCTTTCTGTCAGGTCATAGTTCGCCAGGAAGCCTCACACCTCCAGCAGTTCACATAGATCCCTCCCATACCCATCACACTGTTCTGCTCCCTGAGGGCAGACAACATTTGGTAACTCTGGGTGTGTAGGTATCTTTAGTGCTTAATAATGTCCTGATATATAGTAGGCCCTTAGTGAACATGTATAGAATGAATATTCTAAATGCATTTTTCACATTTGGAAGAGCGCCTTCGTTACATCTTTTCATCTTACATATTGGATTGTTTAAAACTCTATTTGTACTTTCGATTAGAGTTTCTCTTAGAAATGATGTTATATATTATGGCCTTTACTAAGAAAGTTATTGATGTTATATATTATGTCCCTTACTAAGGACATAATCAAATATAGTATAAAAGATTTATTTAGTTAATGTATCAAAAACAATGCTTGAGATATATAACCAGACATTTCATAAACTTGCTAAAGCACTATAGAGTTCATTTATGAATTTATTTCTCTACATTTTTATATCGCGTAGCAATTTACCAAGTGCTTTTATTTCTATTATTTCATCTGATCCTCTGATTAACACTAGACAGGTATTCTCTCTCTTACACATGTCGGGAATGATTATACTACTGGTGTCACACAGGTAGTTAGGTGAGAGCTCAGAGAAGAATACAGGCGTTCTTATTTAGGTATTATTCTTTCCATTATGCATGTGGGTGTGAAGGCCAAGAAAAGCCATCAGCACCGGGAGACCAGAGCAGGGGTAGAGGTTCCAGGTGGAGAAAATGATGGACAGGAGAGAGAGTGTTTGTGAAGAATCACAGGCAGTTGCATTTAGCTGAAGAATAGGTTGTGATGTTGAAAGTAAAGATAAGATTAGAAGAGCAATTAGAATCAGTGTTGGGAGCAAGTAGAAGTAATGGGACTTTATATTGAGGGAAGTGAGAGATATTAAAAACCTGTGCCTAGGGGCTTAAGATCATCACCCTCCTTTAAGACTTATCAGTACTACATGAGGTGAATTAGAATTAAGGAGAAACTGGAAGCAATGTGAGTCCAGGCAACTCCTGCAGTGTTTCAGGTAAAAAATAATTTGATTTCTGACCACCAACACATAAAATTTAGTCAGAAAAGGGAACAATGGATCAATTTATGAGACACTTGGGAGTGTCCATTAACAACATTTGTCAGCTGACTGGATGTTTAAGACAAAGGAAAAGGAAGACACAAAGCCGTGTGTTGTTTGCACGGTGGTGGGAATGCACTCCTGCCATTTCCCTGGCCCCATCTGCATCTGTGACCTTCATTCTCCTGCATCATCATTCCATGTTGTGCCACATTTGTTAATAGCGTCGGCGTATCTCAAGGAACACTTCCTGTGTAATAATAGCATTGTGAGAGGTGCTAAAGATGAGTGAGCACCTCAGCCCCTGCCCTCAGTGGACTCATAGTCTAGTGGTGGAAATTGTCAAGTGAACAATATTGTAAAGGACTTACTGCTCTGTGTGCCACATGCTATTAGGACACAGAGGGCCGCCCACTTCAGCCACATAGGTCGGGAAAGGATCCTCAGTTATCTGTCTTGACGGACAAGGAGTGAGCTAAGCGAAGAAAGCGTGAAGCATGTTTTGTATAGCAACAACAGCGCATTCAAAGACATGAACTGGAGAACAGGGAACTGTGGTGCAAGCTGGCGAGCCTGAAAGAGTCGGCATCTATCTCCTGAGAGTAATGGAATTACCCTGCCCACCCATAGTATAATTACAACACTCAGGGATGTCAACATTATGCGATAGAATTCTTTAATACCCAGTGCATTTTAAAATTTATCCAGGTATCCCCATAATGCCATTTATAATCTTTTCACTTTTCAAGAGCCAATCAAAGGTTGTGGGTTGCATTTAGTTTTCAAGTTTCCTTAATGTTTTTTTTTAAAGATTTATTTATTTTTAGAAGGGGGAAGGAGAAAGAGAGGGAGAGAAACATCAGTGTGTGGTTGCTTCTCAAGCACCCTCTACTGGGGCTTGGCCCGCAACCCAGGCATGTGCCCGGACTGGGAATCGAACCATCAACCCTTTGGTTTGCAGGCCCATGCTTAATCCACTGAGCTACACCAGCCAGAGCTCTTTAATCTTTACTCTACAACAGTTCCCTAACTTTTTCTTTTCTTCATTTTTCTCTTGGCCTTTCATGATACTGATGATTTTTAAGAACCCAGGCCAGTATGATTTCACTTATGTGGAATGTAAAGAACAAAATCAATGAACAAACAAAATTGAAACAAACTCATACACACAGACACCAGACTGCTGATTGCCAGAGTGGAGGGGGATTGGGAGACTGGGTGAAAGAGCTGGAGGGATTGAGAAGTACAGATTGGTAGCTACAAAATGTGAAGTACAGCATAGGGTGTGTAGTCAATACCAATGTGATAACTATGTGTGGTGCCAGTTGGGTACTGGAAATACCGAGGGGGACACTTTGTAAAGCATATGCTCGTCTAAGCACTGTGCTCTACACCTGAAACCAACAGAAAATAATACTGAAAGTAAACTGTAATTAAAAAATTTTTTAAATAATAAATTAAAAATGGTAAAAAAAAGAGAGAGAGAGAGAACCCAAGCCAGTTGTTTCACAGCGTATTCCTCACTTAGGCTTTGTCTGATGATTCCTCCCATTGAAATTCAGGTGGAGTGTTTTGTGGAAAGTATCACACAGGTTATGTTGTGTCTGCCTCGGGGCCTCACTTCCGAAGGCAGTTGTCTGTGTTTCCCCGTCACTGGGAAACACAGTGATGTCATCAGATTTGATTATTTGGGTAAGGTGATATCTGCCAGATTTCTTCATATCCTGTTCCTCTACCAGTCTTATACAGATTATTTTTTCTAACCATTGATGATTTCTGCCTGAATCAGTTCTTACTATGCGAATTGTAATGTGTTTTTTCTGTTTCCCTCATATCTGTGTCCTGTTTTATCCTTGGTCCTCTTTATATCTTTGGCATCTACTAGTTTACAGTCATCTTTAAAGAAGAGCTTTCTCTTCCTCCGTATTTATTTTTTAATATTTTAGTACCAGTGTGGATGCATGCTTTTTTTTTTTCCCTAGTGTGTAATAATCCATTCTCGTTATTACTTATTCAGTGCTCAAACTGTCCTCTTATTTGCCTAAAGCTACCCTGCAGTCCGGCTCCTCTACCCTTTGACACATGCCTGTCTGTCTTAGCACTTTCTTGTTTTCTGGCACAGCAGTATGTTCCTGGGTCATCTCATAGTATCTTGGTCTCAGCCCTAAAATCACCCATTTCTCTAAGTATCCTGCTTCCTCTTAGTGAGTAATGATATTTAGATACCAAGTTCCAAGAGCTAGGAGTGCATATTGCTACTGCACTGTTACTACTTCTGGGCTCCTTGGGGCCATGAAGTTTGGGGAAGTTGTTTTTTTTTTTTAAACCTTGAGCTTAGATGATGCCTTTAAATCTAATCCAGCAATTCACAGCTCTTCCTGTCCTTATAACATTTGATATTTGTGTTTCCACCCTGTTGCCAACGTCAGCATATTTACCCATCTGTTCAGTCTAACAATATACACGATAGTTTCAGATCACTGTATCGATACCACTACCAACAGCAGACTTAACTAAGGAAAGTTTACGTTTTCTTTGTAGTTCTTTTTTTCCTTATCTCATTATGCCATTTATCTCATGCTTGTTTTCTTAAAGTTTTAATTTTTTAAATGCTTTCTTTTACTAATGAAATATATTCATTACCTATAGTTCTTTTGGGATAAAATTTAGTTGAATTTGAGTGTAAAATTTCAAGATAGTTACGTAGTTACTAATTAAAGTGTCTGAACTATTTAATGTATTTTAATTAAAATAGCCATCAAGCCACTTTAGAATTAAATTGGTGTGTAAATTAACCATCTCCAAATACTCTTTCTCACCCACGTTTTTTTATTACACCTACAAGTTTTAGTACTTTTCTAAAACTATGAATTAGAACAAGAAGGAAAATGGGTCGGTGCATATTTTATATATACATATATGTATTTTGTATATATATATATATATATATATATATATATACAAAAAAGTTTACTTTTTATAAACTGTGCTTTATTTGTATTCTAATGTATTCATTTGTCATCTGTTTCCTATAATGGGATTGTATCTCAAAAAAAAATTAATAAAAATTCCGGAGAAAAATAAGTTTCTATTACTTTAGACATAATTATATACCAGCCATACAATTTCATAGAGAATGCCTGCAAATAAACTCTCTCTAAGGGACAAAAAATATCTTTGGTGTTTCTTTGTATTTCAGTTGGGTCAGTAGTATTGTTGAAACTTTTTTATTCTGTTTTCTTTCAATAATATTTAGCATTGACAACTATGTGTAGCTATGATTATTGCAAGAAAATCTGGTAGAGAGAATTGGCCCTATAACTGCATCATTAATCATATACAGAATATCAGTTTAAACTAATAATGTGGTACAGTCCTTTAGATTTTGGAAATCCTCTTCATTTGTTTTTCATTGTAGAAGACAAACTTCATACATTCTGTAACAATGATTGTTGTATTCACCTAAAGTAAAGGAACGATTACACTCTGATATAAAGAATCAGTTGTTGGGGGCATGTTCTCAAAAGTTAGCGTGGAAATACAATTTTGTACAGTAATTTTAGACAACAGAATATGAATAACACCAACAAAAGCACTCCCACACCTGGCCGATTTTAGAACAGAAGCTGATGCTTTGAAAATAACCCATTTCTACAAGGCAAGTGTGATTTACAATAACCTGAGACACGAATGTGACAAGAACCACATCCCATTTACAGTTACTGTGCCACCCCCTGTAAGCAGTGCTCTGAAGCAAATCAGTAGAATGCGGTCCTTTGTAATGGACAGTAACACGGGCACTAATGAGACAGATTTCATTAAAAGAGTTTTGATTTAGGAGAGAGTTAAAGTCCTATCATATTTTGAAATTGCTGCTGCCTTAGTCCTGGCATCTGATCTTTTCTCCCCCTACCAACACCATCTCCAGTTTCTGTGTGTGCTTGACATTGCTGTGGTAACCCGGAGGGCTGATGGAATTCCCTGCATCTCTCTTCACAGAGGGCGATGAGACAGGAGTGATGGATAGTCTGCTGGAGGCCCTGCAGTCGGGGGCTGCCTTCCGAGACAGAAGAAAAAGGACACCGAAGTCAAAAGGTGAACATTATACTTGTTTCATGTTACTTTCTAGGGAACTCTCACAAAGAACAACCCTTTTATACTTTTTAATTCTTTTAAAGTCATATGTCAAGAATGCAGTGCTGTGGGCAACATCTCAGAAGTTTCATAAGTTTTCTTAATCCTTCCCTTGCGATGACAAATGTCAGAGGGAGAAGCATTCCAGTTGGCCGGTGTCAGTGGCACATTACAAATCAATGCGCTGAGCCTAGGAAATCCTGATTAGTGTGACAAGTCTCATCTAAAGAACCATATGTACTTTCTCCCAGTGGAGTTTACAGTAGCATAATTAAATGGCAAGTAAAAGTCATAACATTATTGCTTTGCTTCCAGAAATACTTAACCTTGGAAAAAATACTGTTACACTTCTTGAGATGAACATACCTCTGTATTAAAAGTTTCTCTTCTATATTTTTTTTTAACAGATATTCGACAGAGTCTCAGTCCAATGTCTCAGAGGCCTATTCTGAAAGTTTGTAACCATGGTAATGAATAGTATTCATAAGTTGCGCATTCTTCTTATCTACTTTTATCCTGTCGATCTGTGATTTTAGTAGGCTGCTATGAAGTTCTCAAGTTTCAATATATCTAAATAGTAAAAATGTGGGTCTTTGCTATGAGATTGTGGACTCATTCTGCATCCTGACATTATTGCCTTGAGGTAGTGTCTAGCGTTCCTCTTTTAGGTCTTGAGTGAATGTTTTCGTTGTTATTAGTAGTAGTAGTGTTTGAAGTTACCTCATACATTTCTGATCAGTGTTGTTCTGTGTATTCTTTCAAAAGCATTATGCTCTCATAATACTATATTAAGTAGTGGATTTACTTTACATCAAGATACAATTGAACTGTTGAATCTGTTACCTATTGTACTCTACCACACTTGCCAGTGCAGTTTGAAATAATGTGACCAGCATTCTGCAAAATCATAATACAGCCGAGCTCCGTGTGGTATTATGGACGGTTGCGCTAGGATTAGTAAAAACAAGGTAAGTTGTCTTAGTGTCCTAGTCTCTGCTGTTTATGAGATTGAGCCCTTTCAATGTCATAAATCAATCTTGAGTCCTGCACACCTGTCTCAAGTTGCCAGTTTGTGTTGACTGGCTTTTATTTACTTTGGTTCCCTTTTTTCTCACTGTTACGTATTATGGGGTCTGCTTACCTTCCTTTGTCAAAAATAAATTTATCCACTGTGATTGCCATTTACTCAGAGTGGGAGTGTCACCAAAGTTCACCAGCTTTATAAATGGAAAAATACTTGACAGACTCCATTCAAGGATTGTTTTGGGTGCAGATGAATTAAGTAATTAAGTTCTATTTCTAATGTGTACCTGAGAAAAGAAACATTTTTAGGAGAGCCTAAAAAAGTTGTGAGGTTATGAGGTAAATGAAAAAATGACATGGATATAATGATCTCTTACTAGCTGTACAGTCCCTACTGCTCACAGTAAATAAAGTACATACGAAAGGTAAAAACCGCAAAATTTTACATAGTTCTTTTGACTTTTTTCAACAGTATGTTTTGGGGGAGGATGTTTGTTTTGTTTCGTTTTGTTGTGTTTTTTGCTTTTCCCTACTCAAACATTAGGGGAAATGAATTAAATCAGAAAAATGTATTGTGGATATTGATCCCTAATTTGGGGTTTATGATCTAAAGTCATTGCAACTTATGAAATAATGGCAAAAAGTGTAGAGGATATTCTCTTTCTGGACACTAGAGGTTATTTTGTTCTATAGATGAATACATGGAAACTCAGGCTAAAAACTTCTCAAAACTGCACAGCTAGTAATTGACACAACCTTGACCATGACACAGTTCTGATTCCCATTGCCTTTCTCTTTTGATTGCGTATAGGTACTTTGATTATTTTTTATTAGTAGTAAAATATATAAAATAAACAATTCAGCCCACATTGTAAGTCATTAAAAAACCACAGCCAACACAGTGACCATGATATGATTGTAATGGCGTAAGTACTTCTGCTATGCTTAATTTTAAATACATATTTTAGGTATAATGTTGAGGGAAATTGCTTAAGGTAAATTGGTGCACTGACCTCAGAAACCCCAATCCTTCTGTGACTGAAATATTAGTAAAGTATTAAGGCTACAAAGACTCATATATAATTACATATAAATTGTGATATTTCAATCCATTTTGTAAAAGCAGATGAGAATTGCATTTCTATCTTTACTAAAGCTTATATGTACTATCTTAAGTCCTAAGGCTACTGTGATAATTAAGCTAGTAGGTTATACAGTAAGCCAAAGGATATATACCACAAATATCAAATTCTCTGTTGTAAAAGAAATTCAATAGATTGACATGTTTTTGAAACTTAATTTGTATTGCTATTTCTGCTGTGTTTTCCCTTTACATTTTTAAGCCAGTGAGAACAAAATTCAAATGACCAAATTAATCTTTAAGCACTGTGTGTATAAAGATGGATTTATTAAACTAGATATTGAAAAATAAAGAATTTGATTAAGGAAACTATATTCATTGCAACAAGGACCATGATTATTTTTAGAAAAAGATGACATTTCAGTGTCTATTTGTCATCTTTCTTCTAAAAATTACTTGTTTTCATTGAAAGCTGGAGTATGTAATAGGAATGTAACAGGTAAGCCTTTTTACTTTTTAATTTGTTTTCAAGTATTTAAAAGTAATGTCTGATGTTTATTTTTTTCTACAAGTGTGTAGTTGTTGATATTATGTCATAGACTATTTTTAAAAGATTGATAAGATTTTCTGCATGGTTACTAAATGCCGAGCACTATGTTGAATGTTTTATCCATATCCCATTTAATCTTTTTAATACTCCTATCAGTAGTCAATGCTTTTATCTCCTATCAATAGTCAATACTTACATCTCCATTTTATGGTTGGGAATAACCAAGGATTGGGCAGGTCTGGCAGTTTGCCTAAAGTCCTGCTGTCAAATTCCAAACCTGGGCCTGACTTCGGCATCCACCTTCTTAATCTCTGTGCAGCGTTGTACCCTGAGTATAACTGCTCGAATCAGTGCCCATCCTTCCCGTGCTTGAGCTCATGAGCCATTTGTGTACATTTTTTTTCTCGTGACGTAAGGTTGAACTGTTGAGATACAGACTCTGAGGTTTCCTAGCCTCTGGTGTGTCTAGTCTCTTGTTCCCCATCGGACCACTAGATAGCACTCTTCTCCTCGTCTGAGCTGGATTGCAAGGCTGTGCCATCTTCTGGAATTAGGGCCACTTTTTATATAAACTCTGTATTAAAGTATCTATATTAGTTTTAATAAATGTGTACACAGATCATATAGATTATACATACACATTTAGAAACAAATATGTGTCTATATACTATTGTCATATTTTATTTTAGAATTGGAAAATTCTGACGTGTCCTCTGAGACCTTGGTACATACATATTTTGGCAAAAGATGACCTCAAGCATTCTCACTTTGGGCTTCAGAAGCACAGAAATTGTACACTCAGAATAACCTAGCCATTCTCCAAACCTCTAGCAAAAATACTTTGGTTAAAGCCTTTACCTGTTTTATCTTTTGTTTTGCCTATTAAGGTCTAGGCAGAAATGAAGTGTTTGGCATTTTTCCTTGCTAAATCTCTACTCATTAACTTGGCAAAATTGATTAAAACAACTTGATAGGCACTTAAGATATAGAGATATCCTCGAAGATTTCACCATCCAGGTGGAAGACAGACGAGTAATAATTCTCACCCTGTCTTTGCTTAATGCCAAGTTAAGTGTAACGTACAGACTCTTGGGAATATCAAGAAGTCTGAAAGACCAGTTCAGACCTGGCTTCTAGAAGGACCTGAAATCCAAGCTGAGTTTTGAGGGATGAGGAGAAATGAGGCCCAAAACCTGAGGACTATGGTGGGTGAGCCAGGAAAGCAGCCACCTGTGCATCCTTTCTCAAGGGCTCCTTTTGAGCCCCATTCTGAACCCTGTAAAACTATATGCTCTATCCTCTCATATTATTAGCTGATACAATAATGCTTTTATTAGCATCCTAGTCTTTCCCAATTTATGATACTTATTTCCCTAAAAATGTTCTTATTCAATGTCTGCCACACTACTTGTGAGTCCCTTCAGGATGGGGGTGAGGCAACAAAGCAGGGTGCCTGTCTTGTTTGTTGCTGTAACCCCAGTACTTAGCTGGGTTAGTGCCTGATACATGGATATTTAGTAAGAATGAATTGAATGAACAGACATATTTAGGTTTGGCCTTGCATGGAACAATTAATGCATATTAAGCAAAATCAGGTCCCTCGATATCACCCAAATAAATGGAATTTAATATGCCAATTGCTGAAGCTTAGGCTGTGAACACAATTAACCCCCTCTCATCTCCTCCCTAAAATGTTATCTGAAGGAGACACTTGAGTATCACTGGTCCGGGATTCTGTAGGTAGGTAGATCAAATGTGGAGGCTATAGTTTAATCTTGATTGGATTATTCACTCCTTGGAAGTGGAAGGTTACTTATGAGTTCATACCTGATTTGGGTGTTAGCAAATCAACTGGCCTAGTTGAAAATAAAGCACCAGAGGGGTGAAAAGTGTATCAAGAGTCTGATGCTAGACCAAGAATTTGGACTACATATGTTTTTGAGCAAGAAAATGACAGGTTTGGGCAGTTTGCCTGAAACTGAAGTGACAACCATATAAGAGGAAAGAATCAAAGAGACTTTGTAGCTACCTTGATGCTGACAGGGGTTGGCTGCGAGGGCTCAGGAGAGAGTCAAAGGGCTCATCAAGGTTTGAGGAAGGAAGCCAGGTCCAGGCTCTGCTTGAGACCTTCACAAGAAATTGCTAAGGCTGCATAAACAAATGAGTTATCTAAAGGAAAATCTTTAAATCTGGAGAATGGTAAATCAAGGGCTAAACCTTAGGATTGACGCCAGGTGAATAATGAAGTGAGTGAAAGGCAGAAAAAAGTTGAAGAAATGGGGGGAGATTGCTTAATAATGGAGCCTACATTATGGTTGAAAGACGACTTTCAAGGAGTTGGTTTTCTTGGTTTTTTCTTCCATCGTTTGTTTCTTTATTCAATTCAGTAATATACCTCGGAGTGCCTGCTGTCTCTCTCTTCCTGCTCTCTTCAGGATGTCTCTTTCCCTCTACACTGTATGGACTATAAAATGCTTGTAACAAAGGTTTCACACCTTACGGTGCGTTTCCCTGTAACTTGATTGCATCCTTATTAGATAGTTCTCTTTTCATTAAGTAGTATTTGGGATTTTTTTTTCTCAGTTAGATGGATATAGAGTAATCAGAAAAAATTCTATAAACTATGTGCAATTAGAACCCCTAATGATAAAACTATTTAACTGTGACAAAATAAGATAAAACATAATCAAAATTTTAGGCAAACAAGTATTATGCATTTTTAGTGAATATCCATAACCTAAACAAAATCTTGCTATATTATCTGTACACGAAATCAATTCTTAATAGCCTTAATTTGGATTTGATTATCTATTTTTACTCTCCCACTTATATATGGAGCTTTGAGAGACTTTTATAGAAGTAAGATTGTATCGCCTCCAGGCACAGCTGCTCTGCCACTCTTAAGATTTGAAGTCAGAATTAAATGTGAAGCTAGTTAGATATTTTTGAATTAGCATATTTCTCCACAAAATAACTCTAAGGAAGGCACACAAACAGGCTTTGTTGTTGATGTATCAAAGCTTCACACATAACCACACCCCCTCACCAAACCACTCAGTCTTGGGTCCCTTATTTCTTGACTTTCCTTTTCCCAAAACAGCAAGAATTTGTCTTGAGGCAAAATTACAAAATTTGTAAAATTTTCAGTGGTGTCTGCTGAGCACTGGCTGCCTGAAGGCTTCTTTGAAGACAGTGAGGACAACGTGAATCCAGTCCTTGTCTAGAAACCTTATCTATCAAAGTAGTAAATGTTGACAACCACCATTTCCATTTCTTTAAACTGTATCCTATTTTAAAGTATAAAGAGCATAAGTAATAATATGGTAAAATTATATGATTTTGCTAAATGTCATTGGCTTATTTTCTTGAGAATAGCTTTTGTTCTCTTTCTGATACACTTGTGCCTGTCAAATAAGCTAAGAAAGGGAGTTATTAAAACCCTAATTGTTTTTGGCACCCTTACACTTGAGCTTTCAAGCAGAATCAAATGCTACCTGTTACTGTGAAAAGACTCAAATATTTTTAAGGAGACTTTTCTAGGCCAGAAATGTAAAACAGCTTGGGCCATTTCACGTTTTTTTCAGACATCAGTCTCTCCCATTTACTACGTAGTCAAGCAAAAGGAAGAGAGGGCTGCTGCCTGGGTAAGGGTGCCCTGCAGGGAGAAGGGAAGGGCCGATTTGCACTGCGGGCAGGACGACCTTTTGGCGCAGACATTGTCATACAGCCTCTTAAGCACGGAACAGGTTAGAGAATTTTCAAGTAGCAAGGATTTCAAGTTGTTTTAAAAGGGCATTTATGCAAGAAATAGCCAATGTTTTTCATTTAATGAGCATTCAGAAATGGATGCTGAAGGCTGGGGGACCAAACTGAGTGAAAAGAAGATAAAGAACTGTTAAGTAAGGAAAGTAATGCCCTTGACTTCCCTGAAGTGGATGTTATGGTTAATACGTCTCTTGTTCTGTTTGTCTGTGGTAGACTCTAAGCATTATGGTCTGTTAACATTTCTGGCTCGCTCTTAAATTTCTCCCTTTGCTTGTAGCACGGGTCCAGAATCAGGTTTACATGGAGTCGGTGGATAAACTTTAGGGGTTCCTTGAATTTTGTACTTTTGATTTAGATTTTGTGTTTGGGCTTTTTTTCCCCCTGGTGAAAGGATCTATTGATTTTTTTTTTCAAATTTCTCTTCCCCCCAAAAAAGAAATTAAAGAGTAATTATTGATGATGCTATTTGATTACTGGTTTGTTATAAATTTTCCCTTTTCTACATATTATATTTTTACATGTATATCCTTAAAGGGAAGCCATTTTTACTGTAATTGTTTGTCATTTGAGAATAAACCTCCATTGTTATAATCACAAATATGGGAAATATGTAAAATGCTTGACAGATCTACAATTTTAGTGACAAATAAATTGTTTTGGGTAAACAGTTCAGGTCCAATGACGTGGTGCTGCCATTGGAGGTTCACTTAGGACACGGGGAAGGGGCAGCATCATCCGGACCCAGGACAGTCGTTAGTCTTACTGGGTCTCCCAGGCAGGAAGATGTGCAGGCTCATCCAGGTCTGTGCAACTTGAAAAGAAGGAGCAGTTAAGGGACAGATGAGCCTAGGACAGAGCAGTCAGCAAAGCCATTGGCTTCAGAAGGGCTTGGAACGGAAAGGATGGAGGAGCACGTGGGTACAGATTGGCTTGAGAACACAGGTGTCACTGTCACCTGAGGAAGAGCAGTGTCAGTAGAATACTAGAAAATGAAGCAGACAGCATTGATTGGAGGAATAATGAAGGCTGTTCTTTCTAGAAGCCTGGTTATGAAAGAAAGAGAAAATAGCTAGAAAGGAGGTGGCACTATAATGGGTTGATGGTTCAGTGAGTGGGTTATGTTTCTTTGCTTTTGTGTGGCATTGACTTTACTGTCTTAGTGTTCTGAATGGGAGGGGTGAGTATTTAGTGAGGCAGTAGTTAGGGGGAGGCTCTTGGGGGTCAGGCTGCGAGAGCACAGGTGCAGAGAACCTGGACGGTAAAAAGAAAGGACGGATGGAGAGAAGTACGTGCAAATACTGAGTGAGGAAGAGTTGGAGGTGTCACCTGGCCACATCTGTTTTTGCTGAGAACTAGGATGGAAGGTCTCCTCCTGAAAGTGACAGTCTCTGAGAGGGAAAGGCGGCCAAGAGCAATGGCGGACAGCGCATCTCTTCCAGGGAGTGAGAAGTAGCTGCTCGGGGAGACGCAAAATAATTTTTGCAGCAATGGCCCGGCTGAACGGGGAGACTGTAACTTGTGTAATGACAGCAGTACGTGAAGTGCGAGGGGAAGAAAAGTCTCTGAGCTGCTTCCCAGGTTCTGTGACAAAGGGCAATTGCTTCCCCGGTAGCCTGAAGGTACCAAACATTAATGTCCAAATGTAACCTTAGCGCTCACTCGTAAAGCAGAGCCATTCCATTTTTTTAAAGATAAGCTATTTCATATTTTAAAATGGTGCAATAGTTACCTAGGAAAATAATGGAGCCCTTGTCGGCACGCTTTGTGCAACGTGTGTTTGAGCACTGAGTGTTGTTACACGTGCGGAAGGCTTGTGGCAGGATAGCCGTGACCCTGACGCAGCTGGTTGTCTTTCAGGTGTGTGCCAACTAGATCACGTGTCTGACATGTTTCCCCACAAAACAACACTTGGCGCTACACTCATTTTTTACGAGGTGCCATTGGATTTATTTTTTATATTTTTATTGTATTTGCCATCACTGAAGTTCAGTTTGGAGTAGCCACAGATACAGAAACTATTTTTTAAGATTGTTGTCAGTATTAAAAATAAAGGTTTTGCAAAGTGCCTAACTGGCACATAATAGTT
Source organism: Desmodus rotundus (assembly GCF_022682495.2). Lineage (NCBI taxonomy): Eukaryota > Metazoa > Chordata > Mammalia > Chiroptera > Phyllostomidae > Desmodus > Desmodus rotundus. The sequence goes on along the minus strand of NC_071399.1, from coordinate 60,613,557 downwards.
ACTTTAAAAATGCCAGTAGTAGCCCTGGCCAGTGTGGCTCAGTTAGTAGGAGTACCATCCTGTAACTGAGAGGTCGTAGGTGCTGTTCCAGCTTGGGCCATATGCGCAGGTTGTGTGTAAGGGGGGCAACCGTTAATCAATGCTGCGCGCTCGCTGTCTCTCTCTCTCTCTCTCTCTCTCATTGACATTTATCTCTCTCCCTCCCTCCCTCTCTAAAAGCAATGAAAAAATGTCCTCAGGTAAGAATTTTAAAAATGTTTTATATACCAGTAGTGATTCTTATTCACTGACTATTTGTGAAAGCCTAAAACTAGTCAGATTTTTTTAATCCTGTTTATACAGACCCGGAATGACCTGGCAGTGCAGTCTGACCTTGAAAAGCAGTGTGGACTCGGTTTGGACTTTAGAAGCAGACGGGTCTTGCTTTGACTTCTTGGCATACTAACAGGGTGACCCTAGCAAGTTATTTCAGCTTTGAATTTCCTTTTCCTCAGCTATAAAAAGAGAAATTACACTATGTGCTTTGACTACTTGTAAGATTAAATGAAAGTGTGTGAGAACACTCTACCGAAATACCTAGAATTGAGTCGATATTCAATAAATTCAATATGTGTTGATTCCTCCTCACTCTTTTTTTCCTTCTTTACCACCCTTCCATGATGAATTTGTCCATAAAAAGTTATAAGTTCTTCAGTAAAGTGATAGTGGTATGCAGAGCGGGTGTGATAATGAGAAAGGTTGAAGTTCACTTTCTTATGCTGAATATTTTCACTTAAGTGAATTTTTTCACTTAAAGTGCAGCAAGTATTGTTGAACTATAGAAGAAAAAAAGTGAAAAATTAAAAGACTATGGAGACTTTTGGTTTTAAAATACCATAATAAAGATGTTGTCCCCTTCTTTCACCACAAAACCAAAAAGAGGAGTAACAAAAAACAATCTCAATTTCTATGAAATCAAGGCATCTTTAACCTGGAACATACAAAGGCAGAATAGAGAAGAAGGGGATGCAGGAAGGAGAGAGATGAAATGCAGGTGTATTCATTTCCAAGGCTTCCGTAACAAATCACAAACTAGGGGGCTTAAAACAACAGAGATAATCATCCTGCCACAGTTCAGGAGACTGGACACCTGAAATCAAGGTGTTGGCAAGATCAGTTCTTTCTGGAAGGAGAGTCTGTCCCCTTTCTCCCTCCTGTCTTCTGGTGGCCGGCAGGCCTTGGGGGGTCCACGACCTGCAATGTATCACTCTGATCTCTGACTCTACCTACACGTGGCCTTTTTCCTGTGTGTCTCTTCTCTTGGCCTTCTCATGAGGACACCAGTCATTCAGTTAGGCTTCATCCTATTCTAGGATGACCCCCATCTTAACTTGATTAGATCTGCTAAGACCTTCTTTCCAAATAAGTTTACATTCCTCAACCAGGATTGAGGACTTCACCATATGGTTTAGAGGATACAATTCAACCCACAACAGCAGGTGACTCCAATGAGAAGCAGACCGATTTACTCCTCACAGGACCACAGACGGGCTCAGGAATTACAGGTTCCAGGAGCAGCTGGCAGAAGGAACGAGGTACAGAGCTGAAAATGGAGGGATGGTAAAGGGGCAGTTCAGCCTCCATCCAGGCCGGTGGCTCCGAAGCCCAGACTTTTAACCATTATGCTGCTCTTCCCTCGCTCCCTTGCCTCCTCCCAACCAGGAGGTGAGAGGTGTACTGCCTGGAAGAATTGGGATACTTTGCCAATGGCAATACAGGCCAGGGATGCAGTGTACCACTGAAAACAGGGATTATGTGAACTCAGAGGAAAGTCTTCTGGAGATAAAAAATGAGTTGCAAAAGCCTCTTCTGGCCCCTCCCACCACTTAGTCCTTAGAATATAGAAGCCAAGTTTATACTCCAAGAAGATTACAGGATATTCCTGTGAAGGCAATGAACAGGTTAGAGAGCAGGTCTTCAGGTGATGATGTTTGACCACCCCCTAAAAGCCCTAGCTTATGGCAAGACCATCCCACAGGGAGTCCCACAAGTGAACAAACCTACTCCCTTACACAGAATCGTTACTCGTAGGTATGAATTAGTGGGACATTTGAGGAAAACATTCAACATAAAAAAAAACAACCATCAACCAAAGGAACTCTTAGTAAGCAGACAAAATGAGAATAACACCACAGTTAATCATTGCAACAACACCAAAATTGCAACGATGAAAATAGGATTAGATAGCTAGATAGCTGGATAGATATGTAGATGTTGCAGGTTCAGCTACAGGCCATGAACAAGAAAGCAAACTGCGATAAAGCAAATCACATGCATTTTTTGGTTTCCAAGTGCATTTAAAAGTTATGTTTACACTATTTTGTAGTCTTCAGGTGTGCAATCGCATCATGTCCAAATAGAAACAATGCTGATACCTTAATTTGAAATACTTTGTTAAAAAAAAATGCTGACCATATTCTGAGCCTGCTGGAAAAACAGAGCCAATAGAGTGGCTTGGTGAGGAGTCACCACAAACCTTAAGTTTGTAAGCAGTGCCATCTGCAGAGGGCAGTAAAGTGACGCCTGGTAAAATGGGGTGTGCCTGCATTTACAAGAGAATTATTAGAAACAAAAAAGGTATTTTAGATGTGAAAAATTCGGTAGCATAAAAAACATAGTACATTATTTGGAAAAGCATGAACACTAGAGGGTTCCAGGGGAAAATGCCGAAGTTACAGACAGCCTGATAGACTTGACTATGTGTACAGTTGTATTACAAAGCTTTGGGACAGGTTTGGAAAGAGTGAGAGTCAAGAATAGGAGGCAATTATTAACTGTAGAAAAAAGAAAAGTGGTATGTAATCATAGTATACTCCTTGGAGTTGACATAGCTTTGTGAGCTATTTTACAGTTATAACAATACAAATGCTATTGTAGCCAACTCCAAGGTGGCCCCCATTGACCCCGCCCCCTGGTGTTCACATCCTTATGTAATCTCCCCAAAAATATTTTCCAGGCTGAGTCTGTAACCAATTAAATAGGGCAGAAATAATGGTATGTCACATCTGATACTAGGTTACAAAAGGTACCAGGACTTTCATCTTGGGTGGCCTGTCCCGCTTTCTTTGTCTCTTTTGGCCACGTTGTGAGCTGCCCTTTGGAGAGACCCAAGTTGTGAGGAGATTAAGCTTATGTCTATCATAATGAGAAATCATTAAGTAATGTCTAAAATTGATTAATCAGGTAACAGGAAGAGAAATATGAATAAGGCAGAGTCAGGGACAAGGGTCTGCTAATATTTCATTGGAGGCCTTTTATATTTCTCTGTAAAGTACCAATTACTTTAAAGAAAGCTAAAGTGTATAAATATTAAAGTTTTTAATTGGCAACAGGTAGAAAATCATGATAGCAAGACATCTCCAAGAATAACTTAGTTTATCCCTATTTAGATAGAATATGAATATATTTATATATGTGTATATATATATATGGAACTATAAGAGTCAATTTCATTCATTAGGTATCTCCTTTTCCCCTAAAATCGACTGATTGTGCTTTTTTTTTCCTTTTCGTTTTCTCTCATTTTAATGTGATCTAGAAACTGAAGTGCTCTTTAGTGCGTGTTCCTAAAAAGCGGTCAGTGATGATAAGAGTCAATAATGGTAGTACCTCTGGCTCAGGATGATAAATGTGCTACTCCAAATAAAACGGATCCTTGTCCAACCTTTTTTTGCGGGTGTTCTGTAGATGATACTGGTCAGTGATCTGGCAGCATATATCTCAATATTTTCTTCCCTTATCATTCTTAGTGTGAGAGAAGACAATGAAGGAAATGAGTTATAGAAAAAAATCGAGTACTGTTCCTTTTTTTATTTTTATTTTTAGAGGAAAAGTAGCCTTTCAGTGCTGCATGAGAACTGGATGGGTAAACTGAATCCTTAGAAAGCAAGAGAACAGGGTGAAATTAGCATTTGGAAACATTAACATGGTAGTCAGTTGCTCTTTTATAAGTAAGGGTCTTAATAGATTACATTGGCTTCGTGAAAGCCAAGGATCTGGCTCTAGTGTAGCTAGACCTGTTCATGGTTTGGAGGGGAAAGGCAGCTCCCTTGTTACATGATTACTTGTTAAGTAGTCAAGATGAAGAGATAAATATTAATTTTTTTTACTTCACAAGGGTCTATAAATTCATTGAAGAAAGCACTGCCATGGTATTAGTAAACCTGAATGTGTCCCATTAATTCCCAAGTAAATCAGAAATTCTCAGTGTTAGCCATAAGGACATTATTGTGGTGTGATAGCATTTGGCTTAAAGAGTTTTACCATTTATTAGCAATGATATTAGAATAAGTGATAATTATCATTAAGTGCTATGTATGTTATTATTTAACTAATCGAGCTTGTAATTTCCCTCTATTAGTCAAACCTCTTTTGGTTAATTCGTCAAAGGAGCTGTCTATTCCCAATTTCTACAGGAATAATGAAATAAAGAAACATTGAAATATTCTAAAGGAAGTGACAGTGTATCACTGTTTACCTCATATATCAACTTTATTTACCTTCACCTAGTCTATTATAGCCTCAAAAAATTCTGGCACTTTTTAAATTGTGAAATATGATTAGACTTATTCAATTATATGTGCATATTTTGCCCATTAAAGCACTTGTACAGCAGAAAAGTGCTTACAAGATATGCAAATAAAAACAAAATCCTCCTTTACCAACTTCTCCACATTAAGAGATGAACTAAGAAAGTGTTTAGATTTGACATTAAAAATGTTTATAACATCTTGTGTTTTAGTTCTAACAAGCCAATAATTCAAAATCTATAAAATTTCAAAACCACAAATGCAGAACACAGCTAAGGCAATTTTATCAGTTCTTGTATTACTTACTTCTTGTTAATAAAGTTAGCCTGAGGAGTCCTTAAGCTGATGTTTGATAAACCATGAACAGGGTTTTATTCATAATCCAAAGTATATTTTATCAGTGGATGTGAAGCACATTTTTGTGCATTTTCTTTAGTCTTCCCCATGTCCCAAAGGAGGGGAGAAAAGATAGAGAAAAAGATCTTTTAAAATTCATTGTGATCTGTCATCAGGCAGCTTCTCCAGTAATGACAGCAATGCTCCATTGTTTAAGGCGCAGACAGGAACGAGTGAAGGACGTGGTGCACGGGGGCTACCGGGTGCAGTCTTGCAGGGCGGACCAGGCGCCGCCGGAGGATTCTCCCGGGATCTGTGCCGCACTCAGCCCTGGGCAGCGGCATCCTCTCTAATGAGCCTCCAGGTTTTCTGTTTGCTCCTCACTTGCTGGCCACTGGACATGGCCTGTTACTCTCCATTCTATTAACCTTTCTCTTCATTTGCTGATCCCCATTCCCTCTCTTCACCTAAACATAAAAACACATGATCTGCTCAGGTTAAGAAATAAAATATATTCAGTAGTGGAATGAAGTGACGAACATCAGTAACTCTAAGTGCTGTGTTGTGGAAACTTATAACATTTCCTAGAAAGTAACTCTCTGACTACTATGTATTTGTTTTGAAGACAGATGAGTTTTATATACCTTTCTAGTATATTCTCCTTGTGGTAATTTCTATGCACCTAGGTGCATAACTCTCTGTTTTAAAAAGTGTTACCTATTTTTTCCATGTGATAGGCCCACATTAGTCACAAGTTCCTCTACCAAACAGAACTCTGATCTTATCTAGAATCCCCGTATAGTTTTGCACTGAGATCTTCTTTAACCCTGTTGCTGTCCTCTTTCAAGAAATAGCAAACTCTTTCTAGGTTCAAGTTAGTAATAAAAGGCTATCAGTGTACAAGTTACTGCCTCAGCAAAGCCCTCTCACTATTTTACTAAATTACTTGGCACTGTACATTGCAGAGAGGCTTTGCTTTGTTTAAACAGCCCTTATACATTTTTTTGCTTCTTTCATTTTAAATGTAAACTTTATACTGAAGAATAACATAAATATAGGAAAGTACACAATTCCTAAGCATATGGCTTGCTGAATACTCAGAGAGAGACTTTACCTATGTAACCGGTACCCAGGTCAACAAACAGTGTTAGAAACTCCGAAGCCCCTCCTGGCTCCTCACACCCCACTGTTCTCCTGACTGTGACCGCAAAAGCCAGCCTCGTTTGCACTTTGTACGAATGGGGTCGCACGCTTTGTGTCCATGATGTTGTGTGAAGTTGTAGTTTGCTCGTCCTTATTGTTATTTAGTATTTCACTCTAACAATATATCAATTTTTTTGTTACTGGATTTGGGCTATTACAAATAATATACGTGGTTCTTATTCATGTCTTTTGGTTCTGTCCAGTAAAGACCTAAGGTGTAGCTTCACTGTCATTTCATTGAGTTTGCATATGTTCAGCTCTAGTAGACGCCACCCAACAGTTTTCCAAAATGATTGTACCAGTCCTACGTCCATGAGCAATGTACGAAAGTTGTGTTTGATCAGTTCTGGTAGGAGAGTTCATTGTGGTTTTGATTTGCGTTTCCCTTATGAGTAACTCGAGTACATTTTCATAAGTTTCTTGTCTTTTTGGATATCCTGTTATCTGAAGTGCCTGTTTAAGTCTTTTGCCTATTTTTTCTTGGCTCATGGGCATTTTTCAAATTGAGAATAAGTAGATTTAGCACAATTTAAAACTTGATCACAACACTTACGTCAAACTGCTAGTTAAAGGTAAGGCCGTGTGTCACTCTATGTTAATATGAGCCTCCACATTGCTCAGATCTCTCAGTTAGAGGCTTTGGAATGACAGGCCTGGTCAATATTGTACACGAAAAGAGCATGTTGTAAAATCTGCCACCTGCTAACCCTCTTCTGTCGGATTCCCTTTCGTGCGCCTGTCCGTTGGCTTTTCCTCTTTGTTGTCATATGTGATAGCAGACAGGGCCCCTCTAGCTTCTCTGACTGAACTGCAGACGCTCCAAGAACATTATTCTGGAAAAGACAACTATGTCATGCAAACGTCTGCAGAAAACCATGGGTTTAATGCATGAGTGCATGAGTGATTGCGTGGGTGAATATGTGAACACATGAAGGAGAAAAGTAAACAAATGACTGTGTAACCGAGTCTTGAAGTCCAGCCTTCCAACTCTAAATGTGATGTAACTCCGCTAGGCCCCAATACTTGCTGTTAATCAGGAAACACTGCTTGCGTTTCCCGATTAGTAGTAAGTGATAATTTAGTGTGCTAAATTACTGTCATAAAATGTTGTGCTCACCTTGTAGCTCACAAACATGAGTCAGGGTGAACCGGCGAGGTAAAAACTTATGAGAAGCATATTTAGATTTAATTTTATGATAAAATTTGAGTGGCTTCTTTATAAACTGCTTTTAAAAATGTAGTCTATGCCGAAGAAAACAATTCTTCCTATTTAAAACAGCCCAAGCACGTGGTTCTGTGGTCGGTCAGTTAGATCAGTATTCAGTGAGTAAACATGTGGTTCCACTAGGTGACTCGTTCCTTTGTCTAAAAAGACTCCATACCGTCTTCCAAAGTCAAATTTGCAACATATTAAGGTAGTTTTAAATTCAGAAATGTTAATATGAAGTAGCAGCTACTCGGTGTAAAATGTTGATTCTACTCTGTGGAATTAGTAAGTATGTGTTCCTGTGTTTATTATACTTATGGTGTTTCTTCATCTGTGACGCGCACTATTAGATAAATAGTTTTTATTCTTTCAAGACTTCGACCTCCCACTCTCTTTTTGCGAGACTGAATATTTATTTTGTTAACATTTATAGTTGAGATCCAAAATATGGCTGCTCACTATCTAGTCTGTTTTGACTGCTACATTTGAACTAACTGAGCTGCCTTTGAGATCAAGTATGACTAATAAAAGTAAAGCAAACATCGAGCAAACATTAAAAACCAATGTCTTTGAGTTTTCTGATGCAAACATCTATTAAGAGTATAATTTTTAAAAAATAAAGAAAAGTATAAAGGAGAAAAATGAAGCTTACCTATAACCTAACTACTCTTATGTAAATATTACTGGCATTGACTTTTTAATTTTAAACATAAATTTTTAAAACCAGACGTGTTGTGCATAGTAACTTTGTTATGAGTATTTTCCATATAACATGAATTCATCTTAACCATGTTTTAATGGATATATAATATCTGTAGTAAGGTTGAGCCATACATTATTTGACCAGCTTTCCCCAGGTTTTACCTTTAGATACTTTTAAGTTGTTCACCATTAGAGTAAATAGCAGTATTTCTTCAGAGAAAGCTAGGAGGTATGAGCAGTTTTAAGGCTTTTCATACATGCCGTCACACTGACTTGGGTAGGGCGAATTAACCCCTTAATGACATTTTACTAAAGTGTTCTGCTAGCCGCCAAGGGCAGCGTCCATTCTGCAAACCCTCGGCTGCACTAGGTGTTTCAAAGTTTTTACCAGTTAGACAAAATGATGTCTCATTGTGTCTTCCACTTCTGGTTAGCCATGAAATTGTATCTTTTTAAAAATCTTTTATTATAACTGACAGAATGTGAAAGCCAGGGAGAACAGAAATGGGGTGGTGGGTAGAGAAGCTTTCTTATTATTTCTTATCAAACTATATCATCCATTAAGGAAAAATCATCAACATTAATACTATCTCCTCTATCTTATTTTTTCAATAGCAGAAATTATTATTACTGTTTGTGATGATTTTTCAGTGCTGCCAGCCCAGAAGTTGGTTTTATTTATACATTTGGCTGTTAGTGATAATACATAAAATCATCTCCTGACTTACTGGAGTAATGAAAAGGAAATGGGGGGTTGCAAATTGGAGCTAGACCTGAGTGAGCCCCACTGGCACATAACTGGTTAAGGGAGGCCAGATCTCAGGTGGGCTTGTGCCTCCTTCCCCAGGGGACCTAATGAGTCTGTGCAGACGCCTGTGACTACACGTGGCCTACCTGATGCCAGCAGAGCCATTTGAGAGGTAAAGAAACTGAGCCCGCCAACTCCCTTTTCTTCCAGGTGGTCTTTCACAGCAATTTGGACAGATTTCTTTTCACTGAAATTATCACATGAGTTCATTTAAGAGATATTTCAACAATGAAGGTATTTGTGCATTTTGATAACTTTGCTAAATGTGACTTTTTTTAATTTATAATTTCACTAATTTGAGATGGCTGACAGAAGAAGGCATATAATAATCCTGTAATTAGAATAGAAAATAGATGCTTTTAAGAAAACAAAAGTAGGTTGACTCCTTAGCTCAGAGCCTTGGTTCTCAACTTTAACATCTATCAGAATCATCCCTTGGAGGGGGGAGGGGTACTTATCAAAACACAGGTTGCTAGACCCAACCTCAGGTTAGTGATTCAGTAAGTTTGTGGCGGGTGTGAAAATGTGCGTTTCTTACGAATTCCCAGAGGCTGCTCTTCCAGGAACACACTGTGAGAGGCACTGACCTTGATCGTCTTGTTTCTTCTTTGAGTATTTAGAATAATGAATGATTGATGTTCTTTTTAATTAAATAGTTTCTTTTTGTGAACATTCTGTCCCACTGTCTTAGACATAATAATAGCCATGTTATTATTTTCGTAAGGCTCTTCATATGGACATGGAGGGTATGATTGCTGATTCTGAACCTTGGCCACATTAGACACACGCCCAGAGAGTTTAGATAGCACCCGTATGGAGCCATATTTCACATATTCTGATTTAACTGGTCCATGATGGACCTAGACATTATATATTTTATAACTTCTTTTGTGATTCTAATGTTGGCCAGAATTGTAAGCCACCGATAGAGAGAAAAACAACCCATATTGACAATAGATAATCGGGCGTTTTAGTTGTGGCTTGTTTTTTTTTTCCTTTCCTTTCCTCCCCACCCCCATCAGTGTATCCAGGTACTTATTCATATTTCTTATCCTTCGGGTATGTTTTTGGTTCTTAAATGTGCCATTTTGTTCTTCTCTTAATTGGACTACTTCTGTTTTTGATGAAGTTCCTCTAATCTGTTGAGGTCATTTTAAATTCTATTTCTTTTTTCTAAAGTGTTTAACCCCTGCTCAACTATCATCTGCAAATTTAATGAGCAGATTTTCAGTTTCCTAATTGAGACTGTGCTCCTTAAGCTTCAATATTTTATAATTTTATTGCAAATTATTTCTATCATGTAGGTGATGCTACCTTGACTTTGCCTTGGTCATGCACATTTTCTTCACGTCAGTGAACATTTATTTAGTGCTTAGAAGTTGTGTGACTCATCCTATGACTTCCCCATTGTTGAAAATGCGTGCTGGATCGGACTCCATGTGACTTCAACTGTAAGGAGAATATGTGTATAGTATGAGCTGTGTAAACAGCACAACATGTAAGCATTTGAACACAGAAACCGAACGCTGAAAATGTAGGTCATACAGGTGGATGTAAGGTAACGATCTAACTGTGGCTCGCACGGAAGAGAAATGAGTACCAGCTGCTACTCACTCGCTGTGTGACCTTGTGCAAGTCACTAGATCCTCGTGCCTCAGCGTGTCATCCATGAAATGAGATCTTAATCATTTCTGCCTTGCTTTGTTGTAAGGATTTAAATCAGATAATCATGGGAGATTCTCAACAGGGCCTAATGAATAGCAACAATTCAAGTAAATAACTGGCAGTAACTGAGTCAGTCAAGGAGTTGATAGAAGGTATTTGAAGTTTGGTTTGACAGGACTGATAATTAATAATCCAAGTGACACGAGAATGGTTGGTCTGGGACCTGTCGTCTCCACTGACTCATGAGGCTAAATTGGAACCTGCAGTTTTTACAAGTTTAAGTATGTTTTTCTGTTAGCAAACAGTTTAGATTTTCAGTCTCAGTGTGCTATGTTTATTATTGGAAAGTGTGCTTTTGCAGATAACTGTCGGTACTAAGCAACAGAGCCAGAATTCAAACTCAGAACTTCTATCTACAGGTTGATCATAGCTAAATGGTAGGGACGTAGAGAATAGATTGCCCCAGACATAAGTAGTGAAAGGAGTGGGAACCTATTTTAGAAAAATAAGATTCCAAAGAGGATACAGGAGCCAATGTTTGACCAGTTGGCACCTGTCAGGATTTATTGAGTGCGTTATTTACATTGTCTCAAACTGAGGCTTACAAAGGTTAAGTAACTTGCCCCCAAATCATAAAGCTGATAAATGACACAGCCAGGAATTGAACCCCGATCTGTGACGGTGAACTCCATTCTCTAAATCATTTCAATAAATTGCCTATCTTTGAGTGGAATCAGGAAATTACTTTTTCTGGAATGGAATATGCACTCAAAAACACCAGAATTAGTGTAGAGAAAGATAAGGTTGGAGGCAGGCTTCCTGTTTAGTGACAGAATAAAATGGGAAAATCAGCTGAGGGCTTTTCCTCTTGCATTTAGCATGTATTTAAATTAGTTAAATAGCTAAAAAGAAGGTGTTTTAGAAGAAAGAGGCTATAAATGGACTAGATGGAGGTTTTAGAAATGGAAGTAGATTGGAAAGGATGGGTTAGAAAGGTAGGCAATTCATATACTTTATCTTCTTTTCTCCGTTGGTTTACTTAAAATAAGTAAACATCAAGGGTGATCTCTTTGAGCCCATGAAAACTAACGCTTTTCTGGTGAAGCAATTTATAGCCCTTTACAGTTTTCAGAGTGCTTTCACTGACATTACTTTGTTTGATCTTAACATATTGGTGGGCACTTTCACAGTTTGCTTCTGTTATCCTAAAATATCATGAAGCATGTTTACACCAAATTGGGTGGAAGTCATCCGAACTGGGATTTCTTTGCATATACCTTTTTAATGTGTTTTACTTCACTATAAATGACAAGTTTGATCATGATTAAAACTTAAAATGTAGGTATTATTGGGAAAATACAGGCTATCAGGCAGTGTCATGGAGGGTCTCTGCTTTTCTTCCCTCTCTTTTCACACCTCCTTTTTCTGTCTCAAACTCTCACTGCCGCCGCCGCTCAGACATGTTCAGAATGAAGTGACTTTCCCCATGTAATGCACTTGTGCATGCCAACTTATCGATTTGATTTAAAAAAAAAACCTATATTTTGTAGGCTTACATTACCATAGCATTTGGAGTCATACTAAAAAACTTGGTACTGCATTTTGTCTGAACTTTGACAATTTACGAAAACTCTTGTTTTCATAAATTGGAATTACATAAGTAAATGTCTAGTAATTCATGAAAGTGAAAACCTCAGATATTGAAATTCCTATACAGTCTCATAATATTTGCCTTTTACCATTACATTGGACTAAAATTAGACTTAGTCAAGTCTATATGTTTATTTGTAGGAACATTTTTTTAACTCCCAAGTTATTTCTGTTTTGGTTCTTTGACTGGCTTGACTGGCATTAACCAACTGCAGTATGATGTGAACTGTCTGTAACCCAGCAAACCTAGACTCGGCCACGTGGCCCCTTGACACATGACCCAACAATTAGTGTTTGAGGAAACAGGTTTTTATTAACAGGGTTCTAACCTCAGGGGGTGGGGCAAGAGCATTCCTCTCCAGTGAGACCCAGCACTTTCCTGGCTTCCCAAAAGGCTAGAAGCCAAACCATGCCCAGAAGTCTTCCATGTCCTTATCTGCACTTAAGTCAGCCACGCAAACAGACCTCCATCCTCTCTGGAAGGTGCACTTGTGGGTTTCAGGGTCCCCATCCTCTGGCAGCAGCTCTCTCCTTCAGGATCTGGGGTACGTTGTCCTCAGCCTCCATGCAGTGGTTCAGGGAAACGTGCTGTGTTACACTGGGTCATGGTGGAGTCCAGGGAGGCGCACATCCCAACAGAGTGGCTTCTCCGCACGTGCGTCAGAGCAGCAGAAGTCTGCAACTCAGCATCCCCGGTCACAGTTCAGCTCCGAGCATCTCTCACAAATCCATGCTTGGCTTGGCAGGTCTCCGCACAGCTCCATCAGCTCTGCCACTGTCTTCTCCCAGCAGGCTTCCCAGTGGGCCTCCTCTTTCTGACTCTAGACCTCGTGGCATGCTCTTACTCCAAACCACATGGCTTCCCCCTTATACACCACACCTGGTGGCTGACCCCCTTGGCTCTCTCACTCACTCCTGACCTCTTCTCTTCGTGATGGACTTTCTCCTCTCTTGCAACCTGCCCTCATTTAAATGCTCAGCCCAGAACTTCCTATGGGACTTCATATCCAGCCCCTCCTATGATGTGCTACTTTTGCCAGTTCCCCCGTATCTTTTACCTTCTTTTGGCTGCCATCTGTAGTCAGGGCAAAAGTTCCCAGGGACACAGGGGCATCCAGTGGGCATCCGCCTCCACTGGTTATGTCACCAGTCTCGATATGCTCTTAAAGTCATATACTCCTTTCTCCCTGGGTGGCAGCCCTCTTCCCTTCAGGAAAGGCACGGCTATTAATTTGCCGTTGTTACTCAGAGTGTCTTAAAGCCATACCATTCCCTTCCCCCTGCCCCCAACCAAGGATTGTGGGGCATATGTCCCGCTATTTTTAGGGGACCCCCACCCTGCACCCCACTACATATCCAGATGTCATTTAAAAAGCTGTAAAGCAGGATTATTTCTGTCAGTAAAATAGTCTCACCTTTCATAAATGGCTATGTACTACTAAAAAGGGGTTTCCTTTTTAAAGTCTTTTACAAAATGAAAATAAATGTCTACATAATTTAAGGGATACAATTTGTGGCCAGACCTTTCACATGTATTTTTGTACCAAAACCAGTACTAGCTAATAAGATCAACGAGAGTTCCTTTCTCCACCCTCACCCATCTCACCCACATTCCCAGAAAATCATTTACAAAATTTGATCAAATTAAGCGTCATTATGCTTATCATATATACTACTAATTTTTTATTTAGTGTTTTATTATACTTACAAATTCAAGAAAAATATAATATAAATATAATAATTATTCTGAAAAGAGACCAAAGCTTTAAAATTACTACATTATTACTAGTTGTGGTATCACACAATATTGCTGAAGGAAAGAAAATACTGTAGGGGGGACTCAGTTTTGAATTCTGGCTTTGCTGCGTATATGCTGGGATTTACTGCATCTCTTTGCACCCGGGTTTCATTGTTTGTCAAGGGACAGAAATTATGCTCACCTTATAGGGAATTTGTGGAAACTGAATTGAACAAACCACACAAAGCACTGTGCATCCAGTAAATGTAAACAGTTGTAATCGATGATAATATTCAGTCCTTTGCTGACAGGGATGTTGTCTGGGAAGGAGACTGTACTCTAAAGATACTTGAGTTTTGAAATTTTTCGAAAAGATGATCATCATCTGCCAAATTGTACCAAGTGGCTTCATTGTCCTGTGCTGCCCGAGCAGACCCCCCTTCTTGGCTCATTAAGAAGTGCTCCTGGATCAGACCCACGGAATGGCTTGCATGACTGTGAGTGGCGCTGATCCAGTTACCTAGCTTGACTGCAGAGCCATTTAGTGGTGGCCAGGGTAGCTTATTTTCATGTCATTTAGATTAATCTTTCCATTTAACTTGTACTGCTACCAAACCAATTTCAAAACATTTTAAAAGTTTACTTCAAAAAGTGTGATAAATATGGTCTTGTTTGATTCAAGTGGTTTAGGAGAACTGCAAGATTGTACTTCTTGACATAAATTGCTTAGACATTGTTGCTCCTTCCTTCATACAGTTATAAACATCTAGGGCATGGTAATATCAAGGTGTAAGGAAACACATGTTAATTTTTTCACAGATTATATACATTTATATCATAGCAACTGATTGGGTAAAAAAGGATTTGTAAATAACAGCTGCAGCAATAAAAGTAAGGGATGGCACTTAAGGTAGGAAATAGGAAGATCCAGTTAAGAGGAACCTAATTTAATCACTCTAATTATTTTATTGGAATTTTAAAAGAATGGATCAGTAATGATCTTTTGTTTTAGGCTATTAACAGCCAGAACCTTGGCTCACAAAATTAAGAAATCAGTTCTTGTTAATTAAACTTAAATATGATGGCATAGATCTTAGTGCCATGAATCGAGAGCTTGATCTTCGGCTATTTTATTCCATACTTGATATAATACAGTACACTGTTCTCAGGCAAAGCCCTATGTTGTCTGGGCAACTCCTGTTGCCATAGCAACAAAATTCTTTTGCAAGAACAGGGCGAATGCTCATTGTAGCCATTTGTTGTTCCTTCTGTCGATCCCTTAACTAGCACAGTTGTAGAGCAGCCAGAGACTCTGGGTGAACAGCACGGAGTGCCCCCAAAAGCATTGCTGCTAAAGGCATCCGGCTGCTCTGCTTAAAAAATCATTTGAGCAGCTGAGTGCTGGCAGTGCCACTGTAAGGGCAGAAAAGCACAGCGTGACTCAGACCCTGACAACTGTTGATCTGGGACTGAGAGGGAAGGAGAAGACTGTTTAAAACCTGTTGAGAAGGTACTGATGGCATGGAGATTAATTTGACACCAGCCCCTCAGAGGTAGGTGTGAGGCATAACATAACAACTGTTTATCCAGGCTGAACGCAAAACTGGAATGCCCAGAGGCTGTAGGAGACAAATCAATGGTCCTTTCTTTTATTGCCATCTGAAACTACAGTAGTGTGGCCTAAGGTAAAAATATTCATTTGATTGGAATCAGTCAATTGTAATTCACATAGGTACTGGAACTAGCTAATTGCAATTCACATAGGTTCAGATTCAGTATTAGATTCAGTTCGTACTGGTAGTTCTCTCCTCTATTTATAATCCCTTATTTTAAGAGTCTTATGATTTAACTGCCAGATGAGTTGAAACTGAAAATCAACTCAACGTAAATGAGAACAGGCCCCTTTTGAAAAATAAATGACAAAGTAGTATCTACCAATTGTGTTGTCTTTTATGCTAGTTTAATTTGAAAAAAATGTTCTTAAACCTGGCAAGTAATAATTTGTTATAGAACCTAATTACCATAGGCAGTTGGAGAAGAAAGAAATTGATGGTTAAGAGAATTTATGGGAGGTACTATTATATTGTTTCTTACCTTTAAAAGTGTATTGACCCATAAAAGTGGTCAAGTTCATGAGGGTTTTAAACCAGCTACTCTGTAAACATACTAATAAATTTCAAGGTAGTTTGTACATATATATTTAATATACATGCCTTTTAATGGAATAGACTGAAGGTGCTTCCTGGCTGAAATGTTCTCAAAATTCAGAAGAGCTAATAGCATAGGCTTGTTATTTCAACCTATGTCTCACCATTTCTTAATGTTTGTTTGTATTGAAATAGTCATAATTGGTGTAAAAATGGCCCCATCATAACCACAGAGTCCTCTTTGTAGTAGAGAGCAGGTCGAAAGAAGGCCTTTCAATGTGATTTCTTTTTCCTTGATAGAACTCCATGTGTATTTAATGTTTTTATAACTTGTCCTCTTTCCAGGGAGACAGCTAGCAGAGTATCAGTCAGCGTTCTGAAAGAAATTAGCTTCTGATGATAGTGATCTAAGTCATTTGCATACTTCAAGCACACCAAAAAAATCAGTCCCATCTCAATGATTAAAATAGATACTCAGTCTATAAATTACAAGGAAAAAAGAATTGAAATGTATGGGTTGAAATGTTCTAAGACCCACTATGTTCATATTTTTAAATTAAGGTAAAGATAACTATAAATTACATGTATAGCAAATACTATTTTCTAAATATTAGATACATTTTATTTATGAACTTTATATGCACAGTATCTCAGATATTCCTTAATAAGCCCTGTGGAATATTTTTAAAGGTTATTTTCATTAAATTCTCAAATTTAAATATTTGTCTATGCTTCTAAAACACTGTATTCCCAGTATAGTAATTGAGAAAAGCTCTCTAAAAGGTAAGAAATACTCAACTCCTCAGTCAGTGGAGATCAAGTTGCTGTCAAATTGACCACCAATCATGACTTCTGGTCCCCTCAGATGATTAGGTCTCCCATGGGGTTCTGAGAACAACTGAAGTTTAAAATATCCTTACCATGAGGGCGCACATGGCATTTCTCCATGGCAGAGGGAGTTTGTGCTACACAAAACTTAGCAGTGGGCTGGACAGTAACTGGAAGGAGAGCTGTCCATCCCAATCAGAGTACACAGTAGCCCCCGGGAGAAATAAGAGTAAACAGTCCATCCTCACTCAGTTAAAGTGTTTTCTCCTTCGTGACCAAAGAGATGGAAGGTCTAAACCTTGAATATGGATGAGGGGTGCTCTAACATCAAGGAGGGTTCTGAAAGCCCATAATATCAATATTAAACCTCATCAGGAAGCCACCTGTTTGTGGTAAGTACCTAGTGCCCCCACCACCTTTCTTTTGGGCACAGAATCATACCCATTGCTGACTGGCTCCATAACCTTCCCATGTAAACATCCGCAGCACAGCTTGTCTTACTGGATACTTTGTAGGCCTTTGCTGTAAGTGGTGCAACATACTCAATGTCTGGCTAACTAAGCTCATTTGGGCAAGGCAACTAAAGCTTTCTCAGATAATGTCCAGTGGAAGGTGACACTCCACAGGCTTTTAGGATCAGGTCCTTAATTGGAGTGAGACTTACACAGGACTGTCACCTGGGAAGGAGGTGTTGAATGTGAGGGAGAGGAATCAGGGGACAAACTGGTTACTCAGTCTGGTTTGGACGGCACGATAATCACTTTCTAAAATGAGAAGAATACAGTCATACTTCATTTAAATGTGAGACAGATGTTCAGCAAGGAGAGGAGGATGTCCACGGTAGGTTGTAACTCAAGCAATCGAGGAGCAGATGTTGTGTGAGTGCTCATAAAGTTAGATGGCCCTCTCCTGCAGCTGCAGATTTCTTCCGAGCCAGACCCCACTGGCCAAGGCAAGATCAGACAACTTAAAAGAACCACTCCACTGGGAAAATGAAAAAATGAGTGGCCTGTGTTTTAAAAATCTATTTTAACCCGTGCTCAATCCACTCACTCCTTGTCTCTACTTTTCAAAGGAAGCTTGAGGGAGCTGTGTCCTACTATGATAGTCCCACCACCCACTGCACCCCCCCCCCCCCCGCCCCGAAGGTCGATGGACCATTCTAACAATGCATTGATGGAAATTGGCCAATATAAAAATCTAGCTGAAAAATCTGTACCTCATGTGGATATTTATTAGGAGATCCCATCACTCTTGATCTATGCCAGAGTCCCCAGGACATTATCTGCAAATCCTTCCCTAAGTATGTATGCCTCAATAACAGTTCCTGGTGGTGATTTTTTTTTTCATATATTGGCAATTGATAAGGTGGGTCACCTTAGTGACCTGTTAAGTATTTTTTAGTATCACTGTGTTTTACAGTTTGATTTGCTTTTATAGTTATTTTCAGCCAAATCTGCTGTCTTCACAGTTTCACAGTATTGTCTAAATTATTTCTAACTGTACCCAGCATTAAGCGCTTCACTCCTAGGAAACCTCGTCAGAAACTAATGTTTCCAACTACTAATTAAATATGCACAAATTTTTGCATCTAGGCGTGATTTGATAACTTTTGGGTATGATAGTTTGAGTTTTTAATTTTGAAAACTTAAATTCATTTTTCTCTTTGTCAGTCATTGCATGAAAATGGTTAGTCAAGCCAGTAGCTAGCACTATTTAAGTAAAAAATTATGCATAACAAGAGAAACTCCAACAGCGGTTCCAAACCCTGCTGTTTGTGGTAACCAACCGGGCGGCTCCTTTAAAAAGTACTTTTAAGTGCCTCATTCTAGACCACCGAGTCGAACTTCTGGGGTGGGTGCTCAGGAACTATTTTTTAAACAAATTTGTCAAAAGATTGTTGTGTCCCTGAGATGTTCCTGGTTGGAAAAGGAGCATTTTGCAAACGATGACCTGGAGTAATATTTCCCACTTATTAATGTCAGGTTTCAATGTGAAAACAAAGCTTAAAATCTTTTTTTTTTTTTTTAGATTTTATTTATTTTTAGAGGGAAAGGGAGAGAGAGAAAGAGAGGGAGAGAAACACTGATGTGAGAAACATCAATCAGTTGCCTCGTACACACCCCAGCTGGGGATCGAACCTGCAGCCCAGGCATGTGCCTGATTGGGAATCTAACCGTCAACCTTTCGCTTTGCAGGTCGACGCCCGACCAACTGAGCCACACCAGTAAGGGCAAGGCTTAAAGTCTTGATGTCAATTCCAGGAATATTGAAAACCAACTGTCTTATATTTTTCTTTTTGGTTATTTTTTAATGTCTGTTTTACTCTAAAAGGAAAATATTTAAAGTATTTGAATGTGAAGAAAATATACAATAACTATTATATAATGTGTTATTGACTGAAAATAAGTTTAAAATAATATAGAACATGGACAGAATTACTGTTTTTAAGGCGTAAAAACTGGTAAAAAAAGAATACTCCAGAGCACCAAAAACAAAAAGTGTAACATCATCATCAGTCAGTGATTGGAAAGACTCATTTCAATCCCTATCTTCCCAGACTATTTACTGAGAGCTTAAAACATACTTTCAACATTAGCAAAAACTGCCAAACAAACAGAACAGTCATAAATGGCTGAAAAGGGATTTTTAGAGCACCCTAAAGCGTGCAGAGATTGTACGCATTTATTTTTAATCAGTTTGCTAGTGACAGTTTCCCTAGCAACTCTAGGTCCAGCCTGCTGTTCCCTAGCTAATAGCAACTCATTGTTTCAGTCTGGGCTGCTGGTGAACGGGGTTGTAATGAATGACAGCTTTATTTAACCTACATTTACATGTGCGACTACTTTTGCTTCGTGTATTGCGTACACTTGGGAACTAGTAACCATTGGGTTGCAGGTAAGTCTCAGCTGAGGAAAGAATATCTTTATTGCACACACCAGCCATTAGAAACTGTTTCTCCCTCGGTCCACTAAAATCATGAGTCACCTGGAGCCACTTATCTGCAGTGCCCTTTCCCTCCACCACTAAAAGTATCACTCTCCTGATCTACCAGAAGAAACTGCTAGAACCTTTGGTATTGTTTTTAAAAGACAGTTAACCCTCAGGTTAAGCAATATTCACATCTGAAATAGTGTTAGCCCTACCGTGTTGGGTTTTGGACCTGTCTCCCTTCTATCTTGCCTTCTCTTTCAATTCCTTGCTTTGTTCTCGTTAAACATTCTGACAAACCTCAGGCTGTGTGTTAAAGCTAAAGGAAAAAGAAAGACAAAAAAGTAACTAAGGTTTAAAACACTTCCTTCCTGGCAGGCTAAAGTTGTCAGTTCATTTGAAAGCAACTTCAGCAAAAACCATTCCGGAACAAAAAGGCTCTGATTCTTACAAGTTGTCCATAAACTCCACTTTAGTCATTCTTAACTAAAAGTCTTTAGTCGCTCCACGTCTTGGGTCATTCCCTCTGATTGAGATTCTTTTTCTCCTTTGTCCAGGTGCACTCTTGGTTTCACAGCTCTCTTTCAGATGTCACCTTCCAGGCCATTTCTGTCCAACTCCTGTTCAAAGAAAAATAATCTCTGCTGCCCTGTGCTGCCCCCATAGAATGTTCTGCCTCTGTTGTTACGAGGTTAGCTGTTGATGTAGTTGTCTGTCTCACTGGAATATCTGCTCCTGGAGGGCAGGGGCCATCTTCATCTTGGATTCCCAAATGCGTAGCAGAGTACCTGGCAGATTAT
This sequence comes from Desmodus rotundus, assembly GCF_022682495.2. Lineage (NCBI taxonomy): Eukaryota > Metazoa > Chordata > Mammalia > Chiroptera > Phyllostomidae > Desmodus > Desmodus rotundus. The sequence goes on along the minus strand of NC_071399.1, from coordinate 60,592,974 downwards.
CAAGGGAGTTTAGTGATTATTATTTCAACCCATAATGTCGTTTGTCCCTAGATGATATTTTGTAGTTGACTGGTTCATCAGTCCAAATATTAGATATTGCATCTTTATCCTGTATCAAACTTATTATCTTCTTCAAAAGTTGGGGTTTTGTTTTTGGTTTTCACTTTCTTATTTTCCTGATTTATTACATGCATGCAGAAAATGCACACATTTTAAGAGTATGTATAATTCAATGTATTTTCTCAACATGAACTCACTATGTAACCAGCACTCACGGTTTTTAGCAGTATACACATATACCAGAGAAAAGAAAGAACGGACCCTAACATAAACTTAGTATAAGAAGCTGCGTGGCCTGCCACAGCTGTACTGGACTGTGTGTGCGTGTGTGCGTGCTGTTTCAGACGGGGGAGTGACAGTGACACCTGTGGTGTGAAGACTTTTTTCCTCTGTTAAAGTCCTTTTTTATTCTCCCTGTAGCAATCCCTTGGCAATTTCAAAGGAAATTGAATTTAAATGTGCTTTTCTAGCTGCATTTAAATGTATGTAAATGGATTGTAAATAAAAACTTTAAAGGAAATGAAAATGCTTTACAAATATCCTATTAATTCCCCAAGCATCTCTATATGACTCTGAAAAAGACAGTTGCCACGGAATCAAAAGGCTAGAAGAGAACCTTCTAGATCTGTGAATAGCCATTACAAAAAATAATTGGCCACTTTCTCTTGAAAATGTTCAGAAAAGGAAACTTCATACTTTTCTGTGGCAATCCTCAGTGTGGGCTGTCAGGCAGACCTAGGAGGGGGTGAAATGAGGGGGAGAGCATTCTCTCCCTGGGTGGCCATTCCTCAGGCGCCCCCAGAAGGGTGCATGTGGATCTCCTATCCCACCTCCTAACTCCATCTGAGTCTGCTCCTTATTGCCTTCTCCACCTGGAAACACCCCCCACCCCCACCCCCCCCCCCACCCCCACCCCCACCCCCGCCTTGCCTGATCCCCGCCACAACCACGCACACCGGCACTCGCACTCATCATCGGGTGCAATGTGTCCATCTCCATTAGGTTGCTCCACCCCACCCTTCCTCCCTGCCAGTGCCCCTGCCCTCTCTAGACTCTTACTACGTTGGGGTCCTGATCACTCTCCCTCCCTCCACTTTTCCGCCACTCCAACTCATTCCTTCATACGGCTACAAAAAAGCTCGTCCAAAAATGCGGGTCTTCTCAGGTTTTGTGTAAATTCCAGTAGTTCAGAGTATAAATTCTCACGTGATCCTGTATGTACCTCCCAGGCTCACCTACTTGCAGCCTGTTGCCAGATTCCAGCCCTTCTCTGTCTCACCAGGGGCTGCACTTAGGCCGTTGCAGTCTCCAGCATGCCCCACACTTTTCAATTTGTACTGTTCTTTATCTTCTAGAAATGGTGTCTCTTAATTTCATTAAGATTAAAAATGTGCACGCTCTCTCTGAGAAAGGCCAGCCCCCAGATCTACCATTTCTTCAGTTCTGGTGAGTCCTGTTTTCGTGGACGAAGGGTGAATTGTCAGAGCTGCTTAAATACAAATCAAGAGAGAATAAAATAAACACGTGACCTACTGTGTAGAGTAGAAATATCTAAATCTCTTCTTCGCATCCATTCCTTTTCTGGATTTGTTGTTGTTGTTCCTCCGTTTAGCAGCATCTACGCTTAGATCACATGCGGGTTGGATTACTACTCGTTTTTGGACCGCTGCAAACAGTGTGCGGAGGAACTGCAGTGGGTGGTGGCGAGAGCGAGTCAGTGTAGCCTCAAGTGGGAACTCAAGTTTCTTCCAATATATTCTCTTCATTGCCCTGGGTTTTTTCCTACTTTTTAGTATCCACATAGTTGTGGCGCTTAAGTCACAGGCTTTTTGAAATGGAACCTGGCGGTTTCACTTTACCCGAAGCTGTCGCCCTTGGCCGTGAGGGGGATGTGTCGTCCCTGCTTCTCTTCAGCCCACGTTCTGTGTGCACCGCCGTGCTGGGTCCGCTCTTCCCCGCCCTGGCCGCTTCTTCAGTCAGATACCTTCCCAGACTCTGAACCTTATGTTCAGGAAACCTGTATTTTCTAAATTTCTCCTGTTTCTGCTGGAAATCTGCAAGGGTATGTGCGAGCAATTAGTGTCTTCCATGTCAGTCTTTTTTACAGATATGCCGTTTAGTGTGCTATGATGTGTCCAGTTTTCATTTAAAATGGAGGATTTTTTGTTTTCATTTAATTTTTTCTGATTTTAGTTTTAATAATTCTGTTTGTTTTATTTTTGAAATTTTTAATGAAATACTACATATGTGCCCCAAAATGCACAACTCATAACAGTACAGTGGAACCACATGGGGGTTAGATCTGCTGACCTCTCTACCTCTCACACTGTTGAAAATTCACATGTCGCTTTTGACTCCCCCAAACTTAACTAAGAGCCTCCTGTTATCCAGAAGCTGTACTTTTAACATAGTTGACTAACACATATTTTGTGTGTTATATGTATTATCTACCATGTTCTTATATTAAAGTAAGCTAGAAAAAAATGTTTTTGAGAAAATACGAGAAAATACGTTTATAAGGCTGTGCCTACTTATTAATACTATAAGTCTACATCATCTGTTTTAGTGTATGCAGATTTTCTCAGTTTTTTCGAATTACCAATTGGAAAAATACTGCGTGTAAGTGAACCCACACTTTTCAAACCCATGTTGTTCATGGGTCAATTGTGTATAGTTCACTGTATTTTCTCAAAATGAACACAGATAACTCTACACATACTGAAGAAGAGAACTTCACCATTACCCCCAAAATCCCTACCTTCTCTTCCCTTCCATTCACTCACTCCTCTCCCTGCCTCCTCTACTTTCCAAGGATAACCGTCTCGTGCTTTCCAAGACCATCAGCTACTTTTACTTGTTTTGAACTTCTTATAAATGGAATATCACAGTCTGTTCTTTGTGGAATTTGCCTTCTATCACTCAACATGTTAGATTCAATCATGATGTTATACATTGTTATACATAACAATTTTTTGCTAATTCTTACTGCTAGCTAATATTCCATTATTTGAATGGTGTATAATTTGTTCAGTCTGCTGTTGAAATGCATTTGGTGTGTTCCCAGTTTGTAGCTATCCTGAGTGGTGTTGGTTATGAACATTCTCAAACATGTGTGTTGGTATAAACGTGTGCACATTGCTGTTGAGTATACAGCTAGGAGAGGAATTCCCAGGTTGCAGTGCATGCTTTTGTGTAGTGTGCACCAATCCTAGCAGAAGATTTGTCAAAGAAATCATGCCACTTATACTCCCATCAGCATATTCTCAACACGTGGTATTGCCAGTCTTTTGAAATGCTTTTGTGTTTTCATCATTCTGCTGGTGTGTACTGGTGTTACACTGGGGCTTGATTTGGGATTTCCTTTAATGTGCAGCCTCTCCAGTGAGCTGCCTGGTCAAGTCTTTTGTCCATTTTCTCTTGGGTTTTCTTTTTCTTGTTAACTCTTGACATATTCTGGATCCAGGCTCTTTGGTGGGTACGTGTAACATAAATAGCTTCCCTTTTCCCTTTCAGTGGTGGTTTTATGATAAAAAGTCCTTAATTTTCATGTAGTCCAATTAATTAGCCTTTTCCTTTAAAACACTTTTAGTGTCCCGTGTAAGGAAACTTTGCTGATGACCTCAACATTATAAATATATTCTATTTGCTTCCAAAAGGTATTTTTTAACCTTCCTTGTTTAGTGTTACCATCTAGAACATGGAGTTTTTAATCTTCTATTTTTTTATTCCTTTTAGTTGCGCCTTTATTCTTTATTGTCCATCCTTTTTTACATAGTTACATTTTTTTAGTGTGGACATATATCCACAACCTAAAATTTGCCATCGTAGCCATTGTCATCTGCACGGTCGTGCGGCATTAAGTCCCTTCAGACTGTCCTGTGCTCCTCACCAGCGCCCGCTCCAGACCGTCATCATCTCCCGACGGAAACCGCACACTTTAAGTACCAATGCCCACCTTACTTACATGTTTTTATAGAGTAATGCATCCCACTTTTCTCGTCACAAGTTAATAATACCAGATCTGCATACAAAAACATATTTTAAGTCCCTGATTTCTAATTTTGACAATACCTAATTCCTAACTTGAGCTACAAACTGCCAAAAAAAAGAATATAATTTAAATATTAGAAAATGTTTTATTCTTTGTTTTGAATATTTTTTATTTACTTGACATAATTTTAATTTAACACTATTATGTTGAAACAACATACAGGAGACAGAAAAATACGTGTCAACTAGAGGCAATACTGATGATAAAAAATCATAAATTATGAATGTGATAGGATACTAGTTATTTCCACAGACTTCTTTTTTTGCTATTTCAAAGTCATGTTAATGTTGAATAGTATTTAAATAGGTTAAATTCTAGCACTTAAGTTGACTTTATTTTATACAATTTTACTGTTGACATACTAGTTGTATTCGAATTGGCCTATAGATTTTATTCTTGCTTGAAATCTTTATCAGTCTACCTAAGCATTTTTAATTTATTTATGATAATATAAACAATTTGGCATTATGGAGTGTATCTCTTAAAAAGCAGCATTTTGCAATCCATTCACTTATTGCCAGCAGTACTTACAGATGTGGCTTCCATCAGTCTGTTTCTCTCTGAAGTACACTTAAATCTGTAATGTTTTTATTATACAGCTATGAGAAGAAACCCACACAATAGTACAACAGCGTGAGTGCTATCAGAATGTTTCTCTCCCCTTTAGGGAGATTCACTCACGTTTTCTCTCTGCATGTTTGTATCTCATGCACACACACCCCAAAATATCCCTATAATGAGAGGAAATTCAAGAAAGAAATGTCCTTGTGTATTTCTTCTTTCCTAACCGGTACCCATTCTCTTTCTTTTAAATTGTACCTGCTTAATTGTAAACTTTCCTTTAAGTTGATTATGTTCTCACTTGTCAGGAATGACAGCTGGTTAAGCTGCAAAAGTGACTTCTAAATGGCTAGAATGGGCACAGGAAATAACTAGTTGTCTTGCTTTCCTGATTCTAGGTCACCATTTAGCCTCACCCCTCTGTGCTCATCGCCCCATCATCTCCATCCCTCCCAGCCTTGGGTGTGGATTCCTTGAGCTATTCCCGCTGTTCACCAACTCTGAGAAAATGTCCTCCGTGCTTTTGGGCTACACCTTCTCTTTTATCTTCTTATTCTCTCATGCCCTACTCTTCATCCCCTCATTACAGGGGAAAATGTATGGGGGAAAATATGCAAGTGTATTTCTAATAGAGGTCAGATGATTCTATATTACAAAAGAAAAGTAGGCAGGTTATCCCATTCTAGCTTGTTATGAGTTTCTTTACCCTTTACATACAACTTGATGAAGTTTTTCCCAAGATACCTAAACTAGAATTTAACTTGTTTTTACTTTTTTCCATGGCATTTTAATGTACTGTTTAAATATTCTTTGTTTGCTAATTTTACAAATTATAGAAGGCTTTGATACATGGTGTTAGACTTAGCATATGGGAAATCCCAACACACAAGCTAATTAAATGTCATTAGTGCTACCACTGTAATTAATATTAGCGGATAACATTTACTGAGTGCCATCTATGTGACAGGCAGTGTGTACTTACCTTCACTCGTGCAGCAAGACAGACTATTCCCATTTCCAAGGTGTAGCTGGGTACTCAGGAGTAGTCAGCTGACCCGCTCACATTGCTGCATGCAGAGTAAGGAATTTCTCATTCTCACATCTCATGGGGCTTTTCTAGTATACCATGCAGCCTCCAACAGTTCGGTATTAGAATGCTAAATGCATTCAAGAATCAAATTAAAATTCAGTAGATGAAATGTGATTATTTTGTACAGCACGATATTCTAGAGGATCACATTCTTAACGAGATGCAAATTCAAAACTTCAAATCCCTTTACTAATCCCTCTCTACTGACAGTTGTTAATTTTGATAATTTGGACCTGAGCGTGAGGGATAGATCCTTACAGCGCGGTCAGGAGAGACAGGAGGCCAGCAGGGAAAGCGTTTAAACTTTACCCCTGAAATGTTCTTAATACACGAAATTGTATTGCTACACTGCTGCTTTAAAACAAAAAAAGGGCTTCCAGAAGTAGGAAAACCATTGGTCATAAACACAGCCAAGTTTTTGTGGACAGTGTGTTGGTGAAAATATTTCAGCACATAAAGGGCATATAGGTAATATGTACAGTGGTTAAACTACCAAAAATCTTTGAAGACACAATTCAGGTCAACCATTGGATGCTGTTCCAATAACTGTCACAGCATCTGTAACAGTTATTGCAACAGATGCTGAGCTAATTTGATCTACAGAATCCCCTTACTGGTGCTACAAGCTATTATATGAAGGAGTCTATTTTTAAATTAGTGCCACTAAAATATTTTCATGGATTAATGGGATTATAACATTTAATCACAAAATGTTTGGGAGTATATTCTCTCTGGTGCTTATTCTTAGTAGTCTTAGTATTTGACAGTAGGTGTCGTCTCTCTCAGCTATGGCCTGCTTAGAGTAACAACCCCTCCTCTCCCCTCCCCAGCACATGGAGGGAGGAAGCAAGCTAAAGGGAATATGACAATTCTAAACTTTTCTTATTGATTTTTTTAAAAGAGAGAGATAAAGAACAAGAAAGAGCATTTTATTGTTCCACTTATTTACGTGTTCCTTGGTTGCTTCTTGTATGTGCCCTAACCGGGGGTTGAACCCACAACCTTGACATATCAGGACAACCCTCTAACCTACTGAGCTACCCAGCCAGGACTGGAATATGACAGTTCTTAAGCAATTTAGGTATTGCTTTGGCAAGTCAACAGGCTCCAGGTCTGCCCAGTCTCTAGAGCAGGGGTGCTGAACTCATTGTCACTGGGGGCCACATCAAAGGGCCAAATGTAATTTTAGGGCTGCCTAAATGTAACTGCTCCTTAACTAGGAGCAAGGAGCTCAGCGCTGCCCGCCGGGTGGAAATAAAACAAGGTGGAGGGCCTGATTTGCCCCTCGGGCCATGTGTTTGCCACCTGTGGTCTAGAGGCTGCTCTACTGTGCCCTTCAAGCTCCTTGAGCCAACCATTCTGGATTCCCCCACCCCATTCACCAATACCCTTTACGGCTGTGGTCCCCTCACTTTGGCAGCCCACTTTTGACCAGGATCTTTATTAAATTGGTCCAAGGCCATTGTTACCGTGGGTTCCAGTTCTGCATAGGGAATTGTATAAATCAGGTCATTTACATTTTAAATGAGGGAGATAGGTCTTGTATATCTCTGAGGATGGTGACTAAACTTGGGAGGTGTTTGAAGGTGAGGATTTGTGTAAAGGGAAAACGAAACTCAGGAGCCACTACCATGTGCTCAGTGTTTTCTTGTATTGATTCATTCATTTTGAACTACTCACCATTTTGGGATAAATCCACCTTTCCCGATAAGAAAGAGGTGAGGTGTAAGAGACTATTGGGTTGTATGACTAGGTAGCTGAATTGAGATTTAAGTCATGCTCTGTGAGCGCACGCACACACACACACGCACACACGCACACACGGGTTTGGAGCTGGTAGAGCTGTTACTACCTTAATCACTGTCACTACCTTAATACTACCTTATTCTCTTACTTCCCATGGCTGCTACCACTCTGTGGTTCTGTGTCTGGTTTGTTTACCTGCACTCCAGTGTCTGCATTTCATTCATTTTTATATATCTGATGCTTAGTTTAGCTTTGAACATAGAATAGATTCATTATTACTTGGTGTTGAAAATTGTGTAGTAAGGTGTTAAAACTTTGCAAGTGTTCTCCAAATTCTGCAAATGAGATTAGTGTTATTTTCCTACAAATAACTAAGGTGTTAACTCACAATATATGTAAACTGCACTGCTCTCAGTCTGTAAGTAATAACTTTTTCAGAAAATTTTATATTTGTATATCTGTAAATTATAGTCTTCTACATTGTAATTAATATTCACTGTTTATTGACTAGTATTTATAATATTGCATTAAATCTTTATTTTTGTAATGATATTGGTTAATAGTTAAAAAATTTCATAAGTCGAATTATCTCTTGTTGAAACAATTAAAATATTGAAACAGTTAAAAGCATGGCATTAATCTGGAATAATCTGAAAGGATATGTCATTTTTCTCTACTAACTATAAATTTGCAGAATTTCAGAGTATAAAATTTTCTCTTTCAAGTCTTAGTGTTATTTTAGTCATTCACTTTAGAAATGGAATTAAAGAATAAGAGCATGATGTGGTGTTAAATTATGAGATTACATGTAACATTAGACACTTCAAGAAATAATCTTCTGGCATTAATCTTGCTTAATAAATATATTTTTAAATGTGAAAATACAGTGTGGCCAGGTGGACTACAGCATCTCGAGCACCTTTCTGCGTGAGGGAATTGCTACTGATTTATGACAAACGCCAGTGGGGAGGAGGCAGGGGCTGGTTTGTTGCTTCCGAGTCGAACTGAAAACAAACAGGTTTGTTACCAATCACTGGCTGTCGGTGTAAGACAGCAGCGGCTGTTATAATTGACTCAATGGCTCCGAATGACTCAAGTGTTAGTGGCCGTAGTAGATTGTGGCAACTCAGCCGTGCAAGACATTGACATGAAGAGGAAGTGACATGACTCCTCAGAGACAAAAAGTCAGATGATTTAAAAGGGCAAATTTACTCACCAGTTCAGTAGTTCATAAACACTAACTTTTGATACAAGATGATGTTGATGAGCAAAAATAAAATTAGGTTTTTGTTTTTAACAGTCAGGCTTTATGGTGCCTTTTGCTGGATTAGCCTAGCTTTCCATTTCTTCACCCTCAAGACTTTATTATGTATAAATAATTCTTAAGATATTCAGTTTAATGCAGAACATCACATATTCTGTATCATTTCCATTACTAAGCCACTTGATAGGAATGTGAGTTTTAAGAGGGAACAAAGAGAGGGTGATTGTAAGAAGCAGATATATAATCTACCTTCATAATATAACCTTGATTTCTGAGTTTGAAGACTATGAATAAGTTGAGTTTCATTAAATCAAGCAACTTCACAAACCAAACACAATAAAATGTTAGAGTTACTGACTATCATGACTCATTGCTGTCTAATTGAAACTAGGTTTCTGATAACATGTGTGTATGTATCAGTCAGTTGGACAAAACCTGTGTGTGTGCATGTGCGTGTGTGCGTGTGTGTGTAATGGCAACTTAGTTTCCATGCCAAAGTTTTCTGACATAAATGGATGCTGACCTGCGCCAGATAAGGAAAATGTTTCCTCTCAGTAGCTTATTGACTGGCATTTGCTTTCTGGAAGGCTCAGTTGCAAAGAACATCATGCTTATTTAGTGATGTCTGTGATGGGTACAGAACAGGGAAGTGACATGTTATATAGCATACGTTTACCCTCTGAACAGTACTTCACCCTGTTGAAGTCGAGAGTGGAAAAAAAGTTGGGCGACTATGTGCTTGGGGTTTCCTTTTCCTAAGCAACCCTAGTAGAGATCGAAGGGCCATGACACCGAAGGCACAGAGACTTCATTACAGTTACACCCTCATATCGCCAACATTACATTTTATCTGTAATGAGCTTATCAAAGGCTCATATTTACTTTCTATAACAACTCTTCTAGAAATCATCTAGGATATTTTTATTTCAAACATTAGAATGAGGCTATAGGACATACTAGTTACACAATAGATTTTATTATTATCTTCTCAGTAGTTATACTTAGATTATGGTGTTTTAAATTGAAACTTTTTATGGAAATTAAGTTCTGGCTATATTATTTGTTTTGAGAAAAAGAAATTGCCAAAATCCATTTCTTCCAAGTTTTACTCAGTAATGAACATTTTCTTATTCATTAGTACGCTTATCTATTACAATTTTCATACTAGTCTCCTTTGGATAAAATTGTATGTAACTCATTAATGGTTCTTAATGAACGATGATATGAGAAGAAAGGTTAGTATCCGAGTGCCTTAGAAATTACAGAATTTAGATCTGAAAGAAACTGAGTGATCTTCTATCCCCAGTGGCTTTCAAATTTTTTGACTTTGACCTGCATTTAAAAAACATAATATACCAAGATCCACTGCATGTATCTCCACACATACCTACATAAAACCTGAGAACAGAAATGTCACAAGTGTTACCTGGGTTTCATATGATGTAGTCTGTTTGTAATACAATCTGTTCTAATCTATATTCCCTGGAAAAAGAATATATGATGCCAGTTTTGATGGATAGACACCTGAAATTTAGAAAATACTATTCTAGTCTACTTTTCTCATTTTATTGGTTAAGAAACTAAAGCCAAAACCAAAAGGTACTCTTTGTCCAAAAGAAAAGAAAAGTTAATGCAAACACCACAGCCTCCTATTAAGAAGTAACAGAAACTAAGCTCCAGGCCCTCAAGGAATTTATAGACTGAAATGTAAATAGGACAAGTGCAATTAAATATATTACATCATTAACAACCAACCCCCTTAAGACCAACGTATAACAAATAGAATTACATATAAATATTTAGATTACACTAATGAGAAGAATATGGATAGACTAAAAATCTGTATAAACCAAATAATATTTTAACTATATTCTGAAGGGGAAGAGAAAGGTAAACTTTTTTTTTCCCAGAAAAGAACCTTTTGGGAAGGTGTTTTATAATAACTTTCTGTACGATAGGTAAATACATCCTTGACGAATCAAATTTTATAGAACAATGAGAGTCAAAGTTGGAGTGTGTTAATTCACTTTGGCTATATAAAGTACTTTCTGCTCTTACTGTTCCAAATCGAACATCCCACAAAGATCTGACGTTGTTTAGTACGGTGGACCGGTTTGCATAATAACACACTTAACTACTTCTGGTGACACACACCAGGATTCTGCAGGCAGTCAGTAGAGACCATCTAGATGTTAAAAATCTTCACATTCAAGTGAAACCACCAGAAAATAAGCTACAAATCTTTCTAAATTTAGGTACAAACATTTTCGTTTCAGCTATGAAAATCTAAATAACATGACTTTTTGGTTCTTCTTGCTGTTTTCCCTTTTTTAAATAACTATATTAGCCTATAGATAACAAGCAGCCCCATATGATCTTTGAAATGTGGCAATTATGTCTTTTACATTGATTTACCGGCTCATTCTCCTTCTAAGCTTTTTAACTGTGGTGATTGGGGTAATTACAGAGCTGCCTCTCCTGTGTGAAGGCACAATTTGCAGGTCAAAAATGTTATACAGAAGTAGGTATGGTGGCTGTCTAATTAGATTGCTTAATATTTATCGAAATGACATTCTTTTTTCTTGTTGTACTGTTGCTTGTCTCGGTGTTCTGAATATTCTTTGTTAATGTAATTACACGATTGGGTTTCCTTTTGAACTTCATGAGACGTTAATCAGTTAAACATTTAAGCTCGAATTATGATTTGCTGTTGTATATAAAATGTGCGTTTTCTTCATCAGTGTTTTGTAGCTTAGGTCTGAGGCATTTACTTAGTAGATGTCTCTTGTGCAGTTCCTAGGAGCATCTGTTTTTGATGCTGAGGCTCTAGCTGTATCTGCCATTGTGGACCTTACAAGGCTCACCCTTCTCTTGCAACAGCAAGTAAATAAATAAAACAAATAACAGCTTATTATAAATGCTGTGGAGGAAGTGAATGAAAAGATGTGATAATCAGTTGGCAGAAGCCTGCCTGAAAAAGTAACGTTTGAGCTCCCAGTTGAAGAGCAACCCTGGAAGGTCCCAACTAATAAAAGCTTGGAGGAAGCAATAGTGATTGCATGGGGTCAGGAGAGATGTGGGCTTCTCAGAAGAATTAAGAGAAGAGTGATGTTGGCGAGGTGATGAATGAAGGGCAAAGAAGAATGAATGAAAAAGTTAAAGAGGCAGGCTGTTGCAGAAGGCAGAGAGTGGTCTTTGTAGGTAAGATAAGGAGTTTGGATTTTATGCTGAAAGCAATAACATATCAGATTTTTATTGAGCATTTACTAGGTACCAGGAACTGTGCTAAGTGTTTCATGTGTGTATCGCATTTGGTCACCACAGCATCCTTGTGGAATAGGAGGTGGTGTTTCTGCTTTATAGATGGCAAAGTGAGATTGAAAGAGATTTAGTAATTTACCAGTGTAATGACAGTTAGTATGAGGAGAAGTCTCTTCAAATCAGTCTAGAACTTAGATGTTCTATTTAAGTTTTCCTTAATATATATCTCATTTCTCTTTATTCATTTTAGTGTGTCATTTGGTCATTTTCTTAATTATTTCTAGGAATTCTTTATGTATTGATTCATTAAAATGTCAGTCGACATTGTCATTTATAGTAAAAATTACCTACAGAATTTTTCTTAGAAATAGATAAGCTAATTCTAAAATTTAAATAGAAAAACAAACAAGCAAAAACTAGGAAAATTATTAAAATATAAGAATAACTAGTGGGGTTAGCCTCACCAGATATTAAAACATGAAGCAACAAACAAGAACCTAGAATAGATTTCAACTGACAAGGGCTAATTTCTCTTCTATATATTTATTTTTTTGATGCCCAAATTGTCAGTCTTGTCAAATAATAACTCTCTTCAAGTTTCTGTGTCTTTTTGAAACCACCCCAGGCATTTTTTAATGTATCCCTATGGTATGGCAACAAGATGTCGCGGGCTCATTTTGACTTTTCCCTGCTGCAGAACTGGGGATCAGTTACTCTTCACGGACACTCATCTCCTGTAATGGAGAAGTGTTGGAGACCAAAACGTGGACATCAGTGCTGCGTGACAAACTACGCGTGTGGTGGTAGGCTGGTGCGTAAGGCCACACCAGACCTCTTTAATAACAAACTAGACAAGAAATGCCTTTTTTAAGTTCACGAGTTCACAATGGTTTATTTGCTCTACCTCACATCTTTCTAACAATAGAAATAATGCTCAACATTTATGTAGCTCCTACTGCAGCGAGGCAGACTTTTACCCTTACATGTACTCATTCCATTATCACAAAGATCCCATAAGGCATGGCTGTTGCGTGTGTGTGTGTGTGTGTGTGTGTGGAAATGAAGAACTTTAGGCACAGAAACGTTAAATAACTTGCTCAAGGTTAAATGGGTAGTAAATGGCAGAGATGGGATTCAAACTCAGGCATTTGTCCATATTCTTTGCTTGAAGGTGAATGAATGATAAGGACTGCTATGGAGAACAGTTTCCAAATTCCCTGGTTCATTTTAGGCAAGCATTTGGGAAGGAGGCAGACTGTATCAGCCCAGACAAGTTCTAACAGTCCTCTTCCCTGGATATCAAATAATTGTTTGCTATGCTCTATGTGACCTAATTATCATCCCACCTTCCTAAACAACAACTTCTGACCCTAAAGAACTATGTTCTGGATTCAACCACCAGCTGTTGCCAGGGGAGAATAAAAGTCCCTTGATGACTATAGGTCACAGTCACCTTGCAAGAAGTCCACAGAGGTTTACCTTGTTTTTGAAGAGGTTTCTTCAGATAGAACTAATTCACTGTTCCCCTGGAGAGACACGATAAGGAATGAAACAATGTGAAAAAGAGAGACCTATATCTTTGAAGGTCTTTAATCTTTTTATAGAAAAGATAATTTATATGAAAGGCCCTTATCAACTGAGTAAACTTTATTATCATCATTGATTGATAACCTCTACTCTCTACTAGGTACATGGGGAGTTCTTAGCCAACAGTCCTACACACTATCATTTTTAATGTGTTTATATTTACTTCTTTGCTCCTAAGGCTAATTTTTCCACTGTTATTGTGTTACATTTTTAATACCCACTTGTGTACTTTTCTCCAAAGTCTAACGAAGACAGTTAAATCTTAGTTAAAAACTGAAGTAGTGAAGTAGGAAAAGTCCAACAGATTACTGCCCCTCTTGTAAGTGTGGGGCCACTAGTTCAGCCACCTGGAGACACTCAGGCTGGATCTGTGACTGAGTGAAAGAAGCATGTGAGCAGCTAGGGATTTCTGAGTTGGCTTACTGGCCCAGGAGGCTGTTATCACATGAGGTCCAGAAGCAGCTACCAGGAGCTATTCACATAGCACAGAGCCCAGCGATGGAAAAGTCAGGGAAATAGGAGCATCCATGTGGACCCAGCCATTGGCCGGGGCTGCGGGCTACCCTGTCCTGACGTGTTGTGTTTAGATTATCTAGTCCTATCGTGAACGGCATATTCACACAGATTTAGAATTATTGATTCCTGTTCTGCTGGAGAATCATCAGTTCCATATAAAGAACTACAAATGTGTATACATATGTAGGTCTATATATATGTACATGTTATTTATATAGAAATGGAATAATTGGTTTTGTACAAAATTCTTTCCATAAATTTGGTTATATGAAATAATAATATATGTAAACTACATATTTAATTCTAGAATAATACACTTATAAGGTAAAGTTCTAATTTATGTTATACAATAGGCTTGACAATCTTAAATGTGGCAGCTATGTTTTCAAAAAACTACTCCCTCACCAAGTTAATAATCAGGTTTGGATTTTAATAAGTAATCATAAATTTTTAGCAGAGAAAAGACATTGGTCATCAAAGCATATGATGCTGGGTTTTTTTTTCTGTCTTTTACTTTTGTAATAAGGCTTGTACTTAAGTTGCTTTCTGCCATCTACATTGGTTGCATTCGGGTTCTGGCAATAATTGTGGAGGTTTGAGTTATTATAAACTTGGAATATCAATTCCTCCCCTTCTGTGACAGTTCTACCACTAGGGAAGTCAGACTTGCAAGGTCTAATTACTGCAGCACTTTGATATCCCCAGCTCTAACACGGGCAGGAATTTAAGCCATGGTAGAATTCACTGGTGACACCATTGTAACTAAAAAGCACAGACTCTGTTTTCTAGCTTGTTTGGGATGGAATCAAGTATTGGGTGATGTTAAACAGTCTTGCTGTAAGTTCAGAAGTGCCTTGGATGATTCTAATATGAAATGCTAATTATTTGCACTAGAATGTAAATAAGGTGGCACTAAGTCTTATTTGCAGTGACTAATGAAAGCTGTAGTACTGTAATCAGTGAGATGCGGAGCAACAGGGCAATTCATTAGGAAAACCACAGTTGACAAGGAGTTAATGTGTGCCATTCTGGACCTTTTCTCTTGCTTCTGTTTGCTGCTATCACTTCTGGTTGATAATAATAAGTCCCATATGGAAAACGTGTAACAAGGATATGAAGAAACTAGCAGCTGAATTTTGCAAAGCTACGCCAAATATCTGCAGACTGTAAGTCTTCCTTAGCTTTTCTTTGCCTATGAAAAACAACTGCCATATTAGGCTGATTGGAAAAATAGTGATTTTCTAGTCAGCAAATTGCTAGCCTGGAATTTTTCATCTTATTCTCTAGACTTGAGCAAAACTTAACTATACTGCAAATTATTTTATTTTCCAGCTATATATTACATTTCAAAATTCAGCTGCATTTTCACTTCTCATACTTTAGCAGTAGAACACTTTTAACAAATAAAAACACTAAATTGCTCGGCCTGCTCTCTTCTCTGTGTTATAGAGCAGGGCCTGGTAAATGAAAGTTGAAGCCCTAGAATAGCTTTTCTGCTCTGGGGCATCATTCATCACTGCAGCAATCGGGTGGGGTGTTATGCTGCTTTAAAACCTATCTAGTAAAATGTCTAACTTACAGAATTATTCAGGGAAACATAATAATTATTTTGTATTCCCCACAGAAGGAAAAATTAAGAAGGTGACTTCTGTTGTGTTGTAAATTTTAGAATTGTTTCTTTCATTAACTGCCCATGACCACCACAGAGGAAAGCCAGCTCATTTGATTCCAGTGTTTTATAGCCACCTTTTATTTAAAAGATTTGAGGTAGCTTATGTATTTAATGGGTGAAGAAGACGCTGAAAAGTCAATACTGTGATTTACTTTTGAGCTTCCTGACAGCAAGGCATAGAAAAGGAAGCACAGCTGGCTATGGAGTGCTGAAACTTAGACCTTATCTCCCGAGCAAGAACATCTTTGAATCTGCATTCAAGGCAAAACAAAAAACCAAACAGGAAATACCAACAGCCTGAGGCCAGTTAAGAGTTTCATTTACTCTTTTGTCCCCATTATTCAAAAGGCCATGAATTGCCCACACTTGGCCCTTTCCTTCTGTCTCAAAGTGGGCATCTCAGACCCTCAAACACTGTCGGTCCCCTTGGCTGCTGCAGAGTAAGGTCAGCCCTCAGCGGGGATGCACACAAGGGCTTTTCCACAGCTCCAATCATCAGCTAAAACATAGGATTGTCAGTCAGTTAAATCTGATGTACAGATAAGCGATCAATACTTTTTTAATATTGGTAAGTCCCATAAATACTTCTTAAATATAAATAGGTCCCAAATATTGCATGGGGCATTCTTATACTTAAAAATTATTCATTATTTATCTGAATTCAAATTTAAATAAGTGTCCTCATTTTTTACTTTGCTTTGCAGGATTTGACAGCCTTACCCACCACAGTCTGCAGCTAAGGCTCATGAACTGTATAATAGGGGACTGTCCTTTTATTACAAAAACTGGAAGACCACAGTGGCAGCCAATCATAGTCATTTTTTTTTCTTTTAACTTTTGTTAAGACATTGTTGGGGATAGACCATGATTTTCAGGCAAAGAGAGACTTAACAAAAGAATCTTTAGACAGTACATAATACCACCACCACCCCTAAAAAAGAAACCCTTATCAAAAGACTTGAATATTTCAAACGAGCTATGGCTTGGTGGGAGAAGACCCCTCCCACACATATAAACATATACACAGTACAGTTAAATTAAGTGTCCAACTGAAACAGCCGGAGACGTGGCATCTTATGGTGAGTCAGAGGCTGCAGGGCAGGAGTGGGTGTCGCATGTCTCAGAACTCCACTACCTCTGGGAGCTGGTGGGGCCGGCTGCTGGCAGGACCCATCCCCACAAGGTAGGGTGGCTCAGACTTTGAGAAGTTTAGTTCTTACTGCACTTGCTGTTCTTTTATACTTGAGGAGTTTTAAATCGTGGATATTATTCTGGAGGTACTTATATCAACAATCTGGACACTTCGAGTCAAGGAAATATTTCAAACACTGTCCACTCCTGGCCCTTGAACGTATCGCAGTGTCTCGCCAAGACCACACCGTCGTTCTGAGTGAGGGAAAGCAGAGTTTCGCAACCCTCCATCCCTGAGCATTCTTTTGGGGTGCTCAGTTCCCTGTAGACCTTTAAACCTTGCATTGTCCTTCATCATCACAAATTGGAAATCCATTTCTTGGACAGGGTATGTGTGCACTGGCATATGTATAGATCAGGGTTTAGCTGCAAAAACCAGAATCAAGTTTCAGCAGAAAAGTATTTATAACGGCATATGAAATGGATTACAGTATTACAGGGAGGACTGAAGAAATTACCTTGGACGAACAACATTGACACCCATAACCAGGCCACCACGGCAGTTGCTCTCTCCTTTACAAGCTTCAGTTACTCGCACCAGAACCTTTCTGCCACTACTGACAGGAAGTTCCCATGTCGGGAAGCCACCACCATTGCTGCCAGCTACCGAACTATACAGCATCTGTTATGATCCAAACCAGCATGACAGATACCCACGTACCTGCCTTTCCTCACCCACAAGCTAGCGACCAGATATTGGGAACTGGGCTGATGGTGTGATAGACAGCCAATCCTTCTAAAGTCACTCTCGTGCTCAAAACCAGCAAAGACAGCCACTAGTTCACACTCAGCTTCCTAACTTCGAGCAATTTGGTGACTGGCCAGACCAAATCACATCTAAACTGCAAGAGGATTTTGATGTGGTTTTTAGCTTTCCAGCCACTATAATACTCTAATAGGTGATTAAAAGGGATGCTGCCTCTCAGTCCACCATAACCAGGACATGCAAACTTGTTTACAAGTAATAGGCACATCTTACTAATCCATCTTCCCCATACAGAAGAGAAAAGTCAATAAAAAGCATGTCATAAAGATCTCAGGTGCCTGTCGGAAAAACACTTCAGAGGAACTTCTTTAAGGTAGACCACGTTATTGTTTGCGTTTGTAAGGTCATATACAATTCTTCAACGATGGCAAGATTGTTTTTCTGGTGTTAAATTCCTAAGGGCTTTGAACACAGAATTTTTGACAAGTATAATTAGATGTCCTTTGGACATTGTTTTGACAAGTTTTTCTTTCTTTTAATCAAATATAAAAGCTATTTTTATATTTGTATATTTTGCCTTGATTTTGCTGTCAAGTGGAAGCCAACTCCTGAAAGGACACAAGGGGCCAGTCTCCGTTCTCACCATTACTTTGATGGTGCTCAGAAGCTGGTTTCAGATCTACCTCGATCGACTCTGCTTTGCAAGTCACCTAATGGGACTGGAATTCTTGCACTCCTTCACCTACTGTGATGGCTCGAGTGATGCCAAGTGGGGACCTGCTCAGATGCACCCAAGTTTTGTTTTGTTTTTATGGTACAGCCAACTTTCCCATTGTCATTGCCATTATTTGTCAGGTGGACGCAAGTGAAAAGGATCATAAGGTGATGGTGAGAGACAGGGGAAAATTAGTGACAGAACAGAAACATTTAAGGGGCTATTACACCCATGTTGTTTTTCTTCAGACTTTCATTTTGTAGGACATAGAGAAACCCACATCATCAGTTCATCTAGTTCTTACACAGATATAGAAATGTTGACACGTAACTTTGAAACAAACATGAGTTAACAGCTTGAGTACTGAAGTATGGTTCCTCCCTTTATATTACTTGAGGAACCATAGTTGTATAAAAATCACAGTGCAATAAATGCAGTATAAATCATCTTTATTTATCAAAATAACATTTGTTACCAAGACATGAAAAATGAAGCTGACAAAGTAAGTTACACATTCCTATCAATCTTTTAAGAGTTTCACGGATTTGCTCAGTGAAAAGGCTTTACATACTTGCAAATTCTATTTGAGTTATTCTAATCAGATTTTCATATAAGCTAGTTATAATTGTTAACAATCCCTTTTGGGAAGATGAGTAATTTTTTTTAATACAACAACAAAAAAAGATGTTTTATATTGTAAATGTACAGTTTTTCAGTATGAAAATTTAGTGGAGCGCACATTTAGTAAATTGTATTCTTTTGGATTACTTTCATAGAATGAAAATATTAAAAAAATAAAAATCATGGCAATTAGGGCAAAGTTCCTACTATACTTTAATAGCAATTTTATAGCATACCCCATATAAATATCTTTTTAACTTGAGAGTATTACATACACTAGTCGGTCAATGAATGCTTGCAGAGGAAAATGAGTTATTGAGGCAGATAAATAAATGGGCTTATAATGTTTGCTTATCAGCTTAAATAACTACCAATAACTGTGTTCTGCTAAGCTTCTATGAAAAAATTATAATCTTTTTCCTCTGTGTTTGCCTAAAGTCTTCCTTATACATTCAGTTTTTATAGATAACTGTCAGGCACATACAGAGGTGAGCACTTGGAATGGTGATGGATTTTATGGCATTTAATTTTGTTCAACCAGCATTTTCAAGCTCCAGCCACATGCACAATCGCAGACTAGTTGCTCTTGTTACAAAGGTGAACACAGTGCTTCCTGTCCTGATGTCCTTCAGAGCTTTGCAGAGGAAACAATTGAGGTTTTTATCACATTGCCCATATTTATTAAAGTAGCTTATGTGCAGATTTTTATGAACTATTTTTATAGAATAAACCTGTTTTTATAAAATAACAATTTCTAGTTTCAGACATAATATTTTATTAATTTTTTAGTATTTAAAAATTGTAATGTAATTTAATTTTCACTAATACATTCACGTGGTTCAACTTGATCTTCACCAAGAGGCCGAAAAGCAATCACACAGCTCAAATTGAGATTTTTCAAAAGAAAATACAATTAAAAATCCCTTTTTCCCCCCTATCTTCCAACCAGCCAGTTTCCTGATCCCTAGCAAAAAAAAAGTCATATTGAACATATTGGTTAGGACTAGATTCAAGTGCATATAAGAGAAAACTAAAACTAAACAGAGAAATTCAAAGGTGTCGTTCTGATGCATACTTTGAAGTTTCACAACGTCATCAGGGACTTGGACTCCTTCTGTCATTTTTGTTTGCAGTCTTGTAACTCTGGTTGGTTCTCATCCACACTGACTGTAGATTGTTGAACATGGTAACAGGTACATAGATAACTAACACACAGAGCTTGTTTGGTGAACCTTCATCCTATTGCATTTTCTTGGCAACCACCCGTGCATATAGTATGGGACATCCCTATTTCTTTGGTCCAGACAGCTTTGTTGAGCCTGGTGTCAATGCACATCTGGAGTTTCCAGCTCCTTTGTGGCAAATTGTCAATCCCTTTGAGTGCCGAAGGGCATGACGCTCACTTCTTGAAACCCACTCCGTAGATGTGCTTGTGAGTGTTGGTGGTTTATTCTCTAGTCCTTACCTCATTGATGGCATTCATTCTTCTCGCCACCCTTCTTCGTGGGGGCCATCGTGCTGGGCCCAGGTTGCAGAGAATGAACAGAAGGGCTTGTCTCCTTCTGTTTTTATGCTTACCATCTTCATCCTTTAGCTTCTAATATCAAGGTTGCCTGTTGGTCCAGTTTGGCTATTGGCTCATCATCTGTCATTTCTATATTCCAGGGAGGAGAAAGAAACTCAATATGAGCCAAAAGCATGGCTCTATAGAGAACTTCTCCCAACCCGAGGAAGAGGAGATGTGGAAAGATATTAGATGCTACCATTTGACTTTGGAAACTCGCTTATGGTGATCTCCTTGCTACCTGGCGTCGGCTTAACAGGCATAACACAGGAAGCTCACTTGTTAAGCACTTCACATTTAGTAACTATGAATAGGACTAGGTAGTCTGTTTTATTTAGGCCAGTAACACTTTGGTGTTTATAATTTGTAATGCTTTTCCTTGAATAAAACACTATTACTGTTTCTAAAACTTGAAAGTATTGTTAGTTGCTAAACAGATTTGGTTTTCTTCTTGAGCTATTCAAATAGATTTCACAACAAGGGGAATTTGGCCTTGTAGTTATAAGGACATCCCATATACCTTCTCTAAAGGTTTAGAGCCTTATTAGGGTGGTTTATGTTCTGTGATATTCTTTTTAAAGGGAGGAAAGTTAGTGTGAGTTTTTTTCCTCACCACAGGCAGCATGATGTCAAGAAGGTGACCAACGGCATGACTGTGGCCTTCAAATCTATTTCCTTACTGTGAAACTGGAATGATAATCCCAACCGCAAAAAGCTATTATAAGCCTGAAAATGAATTTATATATATATAAGAGGACCTGGCTTAGTAGCTGGCATATACCAGTTCAGTAACTATTTATTTTTCTTTTTATTGTTAAAATTCCATATTGTGTGTTTAGTGCTCCGTAGAGAGAGAGAAAAATGTTCTGTGATTATTGACATATAGGATTGTTTATTTTAGTAATTGCCTTGAGGTTTACATGAATGGCTGGGTTTCATGTCTACCTAGTAAGGACCTTCAGAGCTCAGAATCGTGTCTGGTAGTGATACGTTTCCTCATCTCCTGCGAGCAGATGCCCTATCCGGAGAATTGTATCTTCATAGGGTTTCTTCAGAACCCACAACAATATAGTGCTCCAGAACTATACGCATTGAACAAATGCTTGATCACCTACCATGTTTTGGGAATTTTGCTAAGCAGGTAATATGTGACTTCTTCTCGAGGTGAACACTGAATAATTAATTCTTTGAGGGCAGAGAAAATGATGTGCTTTTATTAACATCTAGATAATTGATGGTTATATGGTAACTGTTAAATGGTAACAAATGTTGGGTGAATGGAAGACAGGAAGGCGCCTATAGGCCACGGGTAGATACATGAAGTGGGAAATTGGGTATACACTACTTGCACGCATATAATAAGCATCTCAGTTTATGAGAAGCTTTGGTTAAAAGATAAAACTTGTTTTACTATTGCTCCTTGTCATTTGTCTCCCTGGAAAAAATGATTAGAGGGTTGTGTGGCTTTTGTTTTTTTCTTTGGATGCATGTTTATTCACCAAAACAATTGTCTTATAAAACTGAGCTGTGTGTTACATGTAGAACATGGAATTGTATGTTCTCCATATTCGCAGCCAGCTCCCTGAGGGCCTCATTCAGCCACCTCAAAAAGTCAAAAAGCTCATTTCTTGATAAACGAGATAATAAATACACCTCCTATTTTAGGCACTTTAATAAGTAATGTGTCACTTGAAGTTGTGGCACCCTGACTTCCATGAGTGAGGATGCAGTATCTTATTAGAGAAAGAGGGACAAAGAATAAAAGTAAATATATAAAAAATGTCTCAGATCTTTCTTCTGAGAAAATATTTTCTTCTAAAACTTATTTTCAGTTTTTATTAAGGGTGCAACAATGTCTTCAAAGGTTTGTACTCTTTAACCTCCTCTTTGCTCTCTGTTGCGAGTGTGCTTGGGCTCACCGACTCAAGCTTGCAAGATAACTGGCATCACACCTGCATACCGCCGTGTCCAAAGTCGTCTGGGCCTGGGGTTGGGCTCTCTTCTCTGAGGCTGTGTTTGCAGGAAGGGAAATCTTTCTCAGAAGTCCTTGAACAGACTTTTCAAAGACTTATTGGCCAGAACTAGGTCCATCGCCATGTGGGCAGCTGTCTATTGTCATCCAAAGAGCCTCCCACAGCTCGCCGACTGCTCTTCCTTCTTCAAGGCTTTACACACTTTAGTCCATCCACTGCCACCAAGTTTTTCTACCCGAAACACAGATCTGATCAGATCATTCCACTGCTTGAAGATTATTAGTGGCTTCTCTTCGCATACTGAGTAAATCTGCTCCCCACCTCTTCCCCTTCCCCGATCCCTCTGCACAGTGCAGATGTAAGGTCAGTTCCCGAAGGAGGTGTGTTGGATTCTAGTTCTATTAATTGTGAACTACTTATAAATGCATTTCAAATCATATATTGAGGTTTAGTAAAAAAAAAAAAAAAAACCAGCTTCAAGTTACTGCACATGATGTATTATGTGAAGAAACAGTAAGCCCTGGTATTTAAGCAAATGTTTATTGTATACTCATGGGTGAGGCACTGTACTTGGAGTATGGGATTAAAACAGCATCATTGTCTTCAAGGAGCCTGTCGTGTAAAAACAAAAGACTTACGAACAAGAAATTGTTCATTGTGATACATGTTAAGAAAGTAGAGAGTGGCAAAAGACCCAGTCACAGGGGGACCAATCTTACCTGAAGTTGAGCTTCCCCAAAGAAGTGATGTTTTACGTAAGAGCTGAGTAAGTCCGAGGGAGGTGCAGTAGGGGGGTATGGGAGCCAGCCATGTGGAGAATGGCCGGGGAAAGGCAAGGCAAGAGTGTGTGCAGACCAGTTAGGGGGAAATTGCAGTGATCCCAACAGAGGATTATGTGGGCTTGGGCCAGGATTGAAGTAGGGATGACAGGAAATCTAGAGCATGGTAAAGGATTGCATGCGGGGAATAAACATCTGACTCTGGAGGCACTGACCTGAGCAGTTAGGGAAAGAGGAGCCAGAAAATGTTTGAAAGAGCGTGTCAGCAGTCAGCGACTTGGAGAACGAGAATGCTGTTCAGGACATTGCCATCACCCCAGGACAATGCTGTGCCATCCTAATAATGTCCCTTCTCTCTGTCTCTACCTGTTTCTGTTGTCAAAATAGTCCTGGCCAGGTTGTTCAGTTGGTTGTAGTGTCATCCCCTGCACCAAAACACCAAAAGGTTGTGGGTTCAATCCCCGGTCAGGGCACATACCTAGGGTGTGAGTTCAATCCCTGGTTAGGAAGTACATGGGAAGAAACTGATCAATGTTTCCCTCTCTCTCTCTCTCTCTGCCTCTCTCTCCCTTGCTCTCTCCCCTCCTTCCCTCTCCTTCTCCCTGTCTCCTTTCCCCCCACCCCCTTCCTCTCTCTAAAATCAATAAACATATCCTCAGGTGAATATTTTTTTAAAAAGACGTTTAAAAACAAACATCTCAAGTTGTTCTGAGGATTAAATGGAGCAATACAAGTAAAGGGATTAGTGTTTTTGTATTTGTCCTGAGTGGTGGTGGTGAGAGGGTTAGTGGCGGCGGTGGCTGTGAGAGCAGTAGAGGGGCTCACGGAGGGACTGGGAACAGCGTGGTAGGGATGGAGGGAATGGCAGAGGGCTTTGATCTTGACTGTTGTGGGGATGGTGAGAGTAGACTGCATGCACAAAAAACTGCCCGTGTCTGCTTTGCTCAGAAGGGCTATGGCGAGTAAAGGAACTTGCTTCAAGGACTGTCTAGTACAAAGGAGTTTTTTTAATTGTCTAGTCACAAGTCAGACTCTTGTTAGGAGACAAATCACTGTATCACTTAAACTCAGACCTTCAAGAGTATATTTTTATGAGTTAAACACTGAATTACTTTCACAGTTCAAGAACACTGACCAAGTGACTTAAAAATGTACAACAATTATCTATTTCAGAAAGTTAATTTAGGGGTAGAAAGTCTGTATGAAATGAAAAGAACAAGGCTAACTTGCATGAACGTTAAGGAGCAAGTTAAAGTCTCACTTTTTGGCCAGGGTGCATTCTAGTCATTCAGTTACACCCTCTGAGCTTTCTTGTCTTTTTTTAAGTATATTTTATTTATTATGCTATTAGAGTTGTCCCTTTTTCTCTCCCCTTTATTCCCCTCCACTCTACACGACCCCTCCCACCAGCTTTCCCCCCACCCCTTAGTTCATGTCCATGGGTCATACATATAGGTTCTTTGGCTTCTCCATTTCCTGTACTAATCTTAACCTCCCCCTGTCTATTTTGTACCTACCATTTATGCTTCTTATTCCCTGTACATTTTCTCCCATTCTCCCCCTTCATCTTCCCCGCTAATAACTCTCCATGTGGTCTCCATTTCTGTGATGCTGTTCTGTTCTAGTTGTTTGCTTAGTTTGTTTTTGGTTTTGTTTTAGGTTCAGTTGTTGACAGTTGTGAGTCTGTATTTTGATCTGCTTACATAAGTCCCTTTAACATTTCATATAATAAGGGCTTGGTGATGCTGAACTCCTTTAATTTGACCTGGGAATTTGGGCCATATTTTTTTTTGTCTAGGCACACCTGTTACGTAGTAAGGGATGGAGCCTTAGGTATTTCCAGGGTGAGCAACCCTCTTTGCTGCCGTGGGCTATATGTGGGGGAGGAGTCTGAGAGGGAACAGTGCCACTTGCTCAGCTCTCAGCCAGCTTTCAGTCACTTCCCCCACTACCCACAAGCAAATTGGGTCCTTCTGGTGCTGATTCCCAGGTGGGTGGGTTTGTGTACATTCTAGGACCCTGTGGGTCTCTTCAGCGAGCTCTCCTGTGAGACTAGGAGTCTCTCCTGCCACTGCTGTTTTTGACAGAACAAACTGATTTCAAAGTGTAGCTTTGTTCCCTGTAATAAACTGTTGTTTTAAAATTTTCAGGCAGAATTCATAGCTCAGTGTGAATATTCTCTTTGTTTTAATTATTTTTGTTATTTATTCATTTGACTAACTTTGGTGAGTAAAAGTCCCTTAGGAAAAAATAAGAGGGAGTAAACAAGTCTGAAAAATTGAATATAATGGTCAGAATAGCTAACATTTGTTAAGCCCTTAGTGTATAGGTTGTACACTAGGCTAAGATATTTAGATATATTATCTCACTCAATAATCAAAATAATCACGACATGGGAGCTGCTATTATCTTCATTGTACAAATGAGCTAAAACTCAGATCCCCGTGCATGCACAACTCAGATGAGACACAGCCAGCCTTCACAGCGCATGTTTTTAACTGCATTTTTAACCGAGCAAGCTCTCTATTTCTTATTGTTTTGCAGGAATTGGGTAAGTAACAATTGAGTTCAAATTCAATGGAAGTTGGATTCTCTGCTTTTTTGAGAGTTGAGTCTTCTTATTAATATGTCCCTAATCTACTCCCATATCTTAAATTGCATGCTTTTTTCACATTTCAGTTTGAGTAGCATTTGTTGTCAATTTTTAACTACCTTTAAAAGTAGAAACTACAATGGAAATAACACCCTTTTCCCCTTTACTCGAAATCTATTACAAGAGGTTTTCAAATAATATATCATGGTATTTTTTTAATATAACTTTTCTACCTTAACTGTCATCAATCTGTTCTTTTTCTTTTTTTTTAATTTTTATTGTTATTCAATTACAGTTGTATGCCTTTTCTCCCCGTCCCTCCACCCCACCCCAGCCGAACCCACCTCCCTCCCCTACCTCCACCCTCCCCCTTGGTTTTGTCCATGTGTCCTTTATAGTAGTTCCTGTAATCCCCTCTTCCCACTGTAATCTGTTCTTTTTCAAAACACCAACTTAATAAAAGTAAATCATATTCAGCTAATGAGTCTATAAAATTATAGACTTGGTCAGAAGTAAAAGCTGTTCATTAAAAATATAAAAGGGTACAAAAGATATATACATATTTAAGAACTTTTCATCAGGTTTTGTTTCACTTGAGTATATTCATTATTTCATAGATTTTAATGAAGTTTTATGTGCCTGAAATAATGAATATGCTCATGTGAAACAAAACACAAATACGGAGACAGAGAGGATGAGAACATATGGCTGTGGAAGATCTGATGATTATTTAGCTTCTTCATTTTTATATCCTTCATACCTAGCAATTAAGAAAAATCATGCATGTCAATAAAGGTGTTTTGAATAAAATTAGTCTTTGATTGTTCACAATAGCCTTTTGTTTTAATCCAGAAGACAAGCAGTGTTTTCATTTGGGGTTTGGGGGTGAGGGCAGGGGGGACTATAAAACAAGGCATCTTATTTAAAATATCCAGAAAATGCATTCCAGAAACAGGTCAGGGCTATGGAGATAGAAATTTTGAAATTATGAACAGGCAAATGATACTTAAACAAAGAGACTGGAGTAGATTGCTTTGGAAATAAGTGTGGGTAGAAAATAGACGATGTTCAGGGGCCGAGCCCCAGGACTTGCTGACATTTGGGGTTCCAGATGACGAGGAGGACACATCAGAACCGTGAGAAGGCAGGCTGGGCAAGGCTGATGTCCTGGAAGCCAAAGGAAGGAAATTTTAGGAAGAATACAGTGGCAACTGTGTCCAGCACTGCTTGAGAGGTCCAGTAAGGTGAGACCTGAGGAGTGACCATTGGATTTATCAGTGTGGAGGTGCTTGGTGGCCTCGAGAAGAAACATATTTTGGGTGCCATGGGGAGGACAATTACCTGATTGAAATGGGTTCCAGAGAGAATAAGATAAATCAGAAACTAAGAGTATAGATGACTCTTTCAAGGAAGTTTGCTATAAAAGGAAGAAGAAAAATGGATTAGAAGTTTGAGGAAGAACTGGAGTCAAGGAAAGGGCATTTGTTTGTTTTTAAGATGAGAGTAGTAGTGGAATGTTTGTTTACTAGAGAGAACAATTCAATGACATGGGGAGAAATTGGTGGTGGTAGAAAAAGGTGAGCGGATTGCTGGAGCGTTGCTCTGGAATGAGAGGTTATGGGGCCTGGGAGGCGAGTGAGGGCGCTGACCCCGTCAGAGCTTGGACAGCTCATCAGTAGGAAAAGGAAGGAAGGTAGGGTACTCGGACCACAGGGAAGGATGCCAGTGAGGGAGTTTGTGGGAGTTCCTGTCTCACTGATTTAGTAATTAATTTTCATTTCTTCCAGTTGAAGAATTTTATAAAAAGGCTTTTTTTGAATTGTACTTTTTATTTAAACTACCTTCAGAGAAATATTAAACTTTGACATAAAATGTATCATCAGCTCTTCTAAGAAATACCAGATTTTCTACTTCAATCCCTTTGATTCCCATTGACTCTAATATGTTCACCCAATTTTCACTTTCTAAAGTCTTATTCTGCAGTGTCCTTCCTGACATGTGGTAACTGTGAGGAAGTCCATTTCATTCTCTGAGCTTTCACATTTAACTTGAGGAAGACCTGTTTTCCAGATATTTAATCAATTTCTAATTTAATTAACCAGCTGCCAGTGTACTGCATTTAATGTACCAAGTAATGATTACTGATTGCTGGTCAATCCATATTTTAATTGCTTTTCCCCTCAGGGTATGGTTCTCTTGGGGGTTCTATGGTTCAGTGTTTTGAGACCAGAAACATTTTTAAATGCATTAAAACTTAAACTTGAGGCTTGGTAGAAGCACATTTAACTGGCTTTCCTATTAGGTTCTAATCACTTCTTTTGTGTAATGAATATGACTTCATTTTGTGTTCAAGTCTGTTTTTTCAGAGAGATGGATATAACCATTTTCTGAAATTATTGCCACAGTAGCTACTAATATATAATTATAATTACTTCTTTGCATTTATATGTGTCAATTCTATTCACTCAAAATATTCATATAGAAATATGTGTTGCTAATATAAAATATTGACATTTTTGTTGGTAGTTTCAATTTGAAGAACTCAATTTAGCTATCTTTATTGTCAAAAATGCTCATATAACTAAATTATCAATAGTGGTCTGAGAATGACTAACAGGAGGAAAAGGAGAAGGGGAAGAAGGTGACCTTTCGGCAGCTACTTTGTTTCTCATTAGTAGCAGATCTCTCATAATTGAACCTTCGTTTGGTCAGGAATCTAGATAACAAAAGAAATAGCCTCCTAAAGTGGTGGCTTGTGGCTTAGGGACATTTTTGAGTGTTTGTTTATTTTGGATCCTGTAGCTGTTTATAAATTAAAATGTTACAACATTTTGTAAAGGATATTAAGAAATAGATTGACTTAATCACCATTATTTACAGCCAACTTTTGGTTTTGTAGCTTGTCTTTTATACATATTATTAATGTTTCTCTTTTCGTTCCTGTTTGATCTCGTAACGCCCCATCTGAAAATGGGAAAAGGTGGCTTTTTCCTTTCCTGTTGGTTATTATTTAATATCTTCTTAAGTTTAAGTTTGAGGGTGATTCTGGGTGGTAAGATGTAAAGAATATATACCTTAATGTGTCTTCTTAAGTGGATCGCAGCAGGGCGCGAGGAAGACTATGATGCGTGACGGAGGCATCAGTTCAGTGTCACGAAACACAAAACAGAAATGCTGGTTGTGAAAGACCTGCTTCATAATATTAGCACAGGAAGCGCTGCATTCTGAGCTAGGAAATACATGCTTTGCGAAGTCTAAATAATTTCATTTACTATAACAATTCCTGAGCACTTTTCTGTATTCTTACTATGCTAGTTCTTCTAGGTATTCTTTAAGTCTCCCCTTTAAACAGGCATTGTGTGATCTGAAAACTACTTTTTTAACCACAGGACTAAAATAATGAAACAGAACACTGAAACGCGTATTTCAGCTCATACTTTCTAGTTTCTTGAAGTTACCTTCATAGCCAGCTTACAAACCACGCAAGAAAAGGAGTCTCATTTACTTCAGTCTTCCCTCATTGATCAGAATTGATTGTATGAGTCTTTTTTAATCAGACCTCACTCCAAAGGGCTTCTGATTGTTTTCTAAAGTCAAATCTACTTTCAAGGGGATTTTTCTTTTTGCCACCATTGCAAACAAAAATGCTGCGGGCCCTGAAGGCAATTACAGAAAAAAATGACAGATTGTTCTGAGCAGAATCAGAGGGGCGTTGAAAGAATAAGAGTGTAACTTCCCACAGAAACTTTGGAAGGGGGTTGTTGTTATTTAGGGTCTTCATATGTTGAAAATCCATTGTTTGTTTCTTGACATATCAGGAAAGTACTTTTTTATCTCTATTTTTTTGCTAGTCTGTTTTTGGGGGATAGGGAATACATTGTATTCATTTTTAAATGCTCAATTCTTAAGATACTGTTTGGCGCATAGCAAGGGCCAGTAAATGCTGATTAAATAAGTCTATTTCTTAGGTAGACAAATCAGTTTATCTTTGCTTAAGAATCAGTTTTATTCAGGTTTTTATAAATTTTACAATGCATTTACTATAAATTAATTTGTTATTCTTCCCACATTTTTTGAGAACTGAGGATGCACATAAGAAGAAAATATGCAAAACCCGCTAGCCTTCTTGAAGGATACATTTTACTGAAGAAAAAGATGATAAACTAAGTAAATAAAAAACATGGATGGCGAAGTGTCCTTTGAAAAACAGTAAACCACACTTGTGCTTCTGGGCGGGGGCTGAGCTGGCAGCCGATCACCCTCCCTGCCGGCAACAACTAGAATGCCAGTTAAAACCCGCAAGTCATCCGAAGGAAGTAACATTTGGGGAGAAGTCCGTCTTTCACGGACCCCAGAAGATGAGCTAGGTACCTGCACCTGTGAGATGATACCCATAATGCTAAGCCTGGGAATGTGGCCCCAGAAAGAGGTCAGCTACTGGGGAGCCGCAAAACCAGCCGGGTTTTTGGCAGTCTTGTGGGGCCGGCGTGGCAGAAAGGGAGACTGGGAGGGCCTCAGCACATAGTCAGTCTCTCCTTTCTGACGTTTACTGCATTCTGAAGCTGTGGGCCATGAGGAGTTGCACAAGACTAAAAGTCTAAGCAAAAAAACATCGTGTTGAGGGAATAACAACCTGCTGGGCAATCTCTCAGAAATTCTAGAGGGCTATACCCTAGGAACCGGGGCAAGTCGGTGTAGCCGGAGCGTACCGAAGTGCACCTTAGCTCAAGGTCAGCTCTGTCCCTGCTGCGTAAAGGTGCTCATCTTGGGAGAGGAAAGTGTGAACCCTCAGTATTATCTGGGGCATCCTATGGTGGGGGGGGGGGTTGTTGTTTTGTCTTGTGTTTTAGTGTCGAGATTTCAGTAAAACATTCCTAGACCTGTCAAGAGATAGGACCTATGAACACACACACACACAAAATGGATATGCAGATGATCCAGAATTAGAGTTATTGGACAAGGGCTTTAACTGAGATTGAAATTTTAAACAAAATCAATGAGGAATGGCCCATAGACATGGACAACGATCTGGGGATTGCCTGTGGGAGCGGGGGGATGGGCCGGGCAGAAGAGGGCAAAGGGGGAAAAATTGGGACAACTGTAATAGAATAACAATAATAAAAAATAAAGGAAAAGAAAAATAAAATAGATGAGAAGATGGGGTGACTTACTGGTGAAATTAGAATTTATAAAAAGAATCAAATGGAAAGTTTAGAATTGAGAAGTACAAAATATGAAATTAAATTGATAGCTAAAATAATGGTTAAAATGTCAACTTAGAAAAACAGAAAACAGGATTGGTGAACTGGAAAAAATATCCAATCCAAATCACAGAAAGGGGGAAAAGGAAACAAAAGTTTAATAGCTAGGAATTGCCCGAAGAGGTTTGACAGTGTAGTCCAGCAGACACATGTGGGAAATACCTGAAATTAACTTTAATAATGTGTTTCATTTAACCCAGTGAATTCAAAGTAATTAATTTGAAAGTGTTACTTTTAGTGTACCATGTAATTAATGTGAGTGTATCAGCAATCAGATACTTTTATGTCTGTAAAGTCTTTGACATCACTCGGGGCTTCCCAGTCCTCCTCATCTCAATCTGGACTCTCCGTTTCAAGTGACTCGTCGTTGTGTGGCTGTGGCTGCCATACTGGGCAGCTCAGACTTACTTGTATGTAGTTGGAATCCCAAAAGGAAGAGAGGAAAGGCGATAGAGGGGGCTACATATTGGCGGCAGGGGGCGTGAGGAGCTACACAGTTTTACGCCGTGAGGGAAGGCCTCGCCACAGGGCGGTATTTGAGGACAGACATGTCCTCAAATGAGGAGACGGGGGGATAGTGAGTGAGCCCTGCAGATAGCTGAGGGAAGAAGGTTGAAGACTGAGTCCTGAGGCATGAGTATACTGTTACTTATATTTTTAATTAATGTACTGGGGTGACATGATTAATAAGATTATACAGGTTTCAAGTGCACATTTCTGTGATACAGGATCTGCATATTGCACCGCCCAAAGTCGAATCATCTCCCATCACCACATGTCTGTCGCCCTTCACCTTTTACCACCCTCCTTAGCCCCCTCTCAGGTAGCCACCATACTGTGGTCTGTGTCTGTGAGTTTCAGTTTTATATCCCACGTACGAGTGAGATCATATAGTTCTTAGCTTTTTCTGTCTGACATATTGCACTTAGCGCGATACTCTCAAAGTGCCATCATCACAAATGGCAGTATTTCACCCTCTGGTAGGGCTGAGTAGTAGTCCGTTGTACCTTTGTACCACATCTTTATCCAGTTATCTATCAAGGACACTTTGGTTGTTTCCCTGTCTTGGCCACCGTGAATAATACTGCCGTGAATATAGGGACACATGTAGCATGATAGTGGCTGTACCCGCATGAACGAGGGTCCTTCTCCACAACCTCTCCAGCACGTGTTATTACCAGTCTTGTTGATAATAGCCATTTAAACTGGTGTGAAGTGGTATCTCGTTGTGGTTTTGATTGTATTTCCCTAGTAGCTAGTGAAGTTGAACATCTTTTCATATGTCAGTTGGCCATTTGTATGTCTTGGTAGAAGTATCTTTTCAGGTCCTCTGCTCATTTCTTAACTGGGTTGTTTGTTTGATGTTGAGTTGTATGAGTTCTTCATATATTTTGAATATCAACCTCTTGTCAGAGCTGTTGCTTGCAAATTACAAACCAGTATCTCTGATGAATGCAGATGTGACAATCCTAGACAAAATACTAACAAATGGCCCTGGCTGGTGTGGCTCAGTAGTTGAGCACCAGCCTGCGAATCAAAGGGTTGTTGGTTCGATTCCCCATCTGAAGCACATGCCTGGGTTGCGGCCAGGTCCCGGGTAGGGGGTGCACAAGAGGCAACCACACATGGATGTTTCTCTCTCTTTCTGTCTCCCTTCCCCTCTCTAAAAAATAAAATCTTAAAAAAAATAGTAACAAATGAATACAACACATTAAAAATTAATACATCACCATCAAGTGGGGTTCATTTCAGGAGCACAAGGATGTTTCAACATATAGAAAGGAATCAGTGTAATATAGCACAATAACAAAATAAAGGATAAAAGTTATAGGTTCTTATCAATAGATGCAGAAAGGATTTGATAAGATACAACGTCCATTTATATTAAAACACTCAATAAAATGGATATAGAAGGAATACACCCCAGTATACTAAAGACCATACATGACAAATCCTCAGCTAATGTCATACTCAATGGTGAAAAACTGAAAGCTTTTCCTCTAAGATCAGGGACAAGGCAAGGATGCCCACTCTCACCACTCTCATTCTCCTAGAAGTCCTAGCCAGAGCAATCAAGCAAGAGAAAGAAATAAGACATCCACATTGGGAATAAAGAAGTAAAAGTACCACGTTCTGCAGTTGTCATGATCCTGCAGACTCCACCAAAAAACTATTAGAAACAATAAAACACAGGAAAGTTACAGGACACAAAATCAATGCTGGTATTTTTTAAGAACGTCAAGGAGACTGGTGTGTTGGGGGAATTAACTGGGATACTAGAAGGAGATTAAGTGAGAAAAGCGAATGGGGTAAAGCATATCGGGTAAAGCCTGATGGACTTCTTGGAGCTTATCTAGAAATAAAGAGTATATGTCTTCATGTTTTGTATATTCCTTCATGGGGGGGGGCAGATAATCTCAAGGCTTAAAAAATTAGCTTTGGTTTTTCTACCATTAATAGTTTGGTTTTTTTTAAGCTTCCTGATCAAATTGCACCAGACCTTATCAATGTGCCACTAAATACACCGTGTGACAAGTAAGGGGTCAGGGAAGGTGTGTGTGTTTGCTCTGAGGTTGGTGTTCAGTCCCTCGGACATGACCGAGCTCTAGTGGCACAAATTTTTTAAATAACAACTTTGGCAATCGAGCAAGAAAACCAATATAATTATTCATGTTCAGATTTCTTACATTGTGTTTTCTATTTTAAAGATTTAAAAGAACTACATTCAATTAGTGAGTTAAGCATGGATTTTTAAAAAATAGATAAATAGCTCTTTTTTTAGTGTATTATATGTTAGGAGATAGGAAGATATCTAGTGAGAAAGAAGGAATTTGCTCATCTGACAAATGAAGATTTTAAAAGTAAGGATACCTGAGAGTTATTTATCACCTTCGCACTCAAAGGTATGAAACACTGCAATCGCTATAACCAAAGGAGAAAATAAATATGAGTTTTCACTTTCTGGGGTTGGATAAAAGGATTAATTATGGTGAAAAAAATCTTTAAAAAGGAAAACAAACGGTAAGAAGAAAAGGTTGAAAAGTTTAAGGACTAGGTTTCTTCAGGAATTGATATTAACTCTCGGCTCACTTAACACTTTTACAAATAATCTGGAGAAAGCCAGCACTTGATCAAATGTCAGGTTTCGGAGAATGCAAAGCTTTCTAGGAGGAGAGAGTCAATAAATTGGTGAGCGTCCTCGGGGAAGGCTCGAGTGCAGGGGGGCAGGGCAGTGCTGCAATGGGCAGATGCGAGGACGTGTTGCCGTGCGTTTGAAAGCCCGGTGTGCGCGTGTGCCTGTGTGACTCTGAAGCAGTGACATTTTCTGTTTTTGAAGGGCACCCAGATTTCTTTGAAAATCTGATTAAAGTTACGAAGCTTTCCCTAGGAAAAAGCCATAACCCCCACAATAAGAAGTCACATTTCAAGGTAGTTGTCTTGAATTAGCTTTAAAAAGTTCAGAAATAATTTTCCTCGGTTCTTTCATTCAGTGAGTGAATAAATGTTTACTGAGCTTCAGTTATAAACGTGGTCCTATATTAAGTACTGGAACACACAGAGACCAGACAATCTTGGCATCTG
Organism: Desmodus rotundus; assembly: GCF_022682495.2. Lineage (NCBI taxonomy): Eukaryota > Metazoa > Chordata > Mammalia > Chiroptera > Phyllostomidae > Desmodus > Desmodus rotundus. The sequence goes on along the minus strand of NC_071399.1, from coordinate 60,558,181 downwards.
ACCTCACCTGGGTTCCAGTTCGGGGAGGGAGATAGATTAGCAAGCCTTTGTGAGGTGATGTGATGATTGTTTCCTCCCTCATGCTCAAGTGCTGTGGAAGACTCTGGAGGGTCGCCTGGCTCAGACTGGGGTGGAAACAGGGAGTTCAGAGATGTCTGTGAGGGGACGGACCTCTAATTGACATCCAGTGATAATTACCTTTGGTCAGAAATTTACCCAAACAAGTCCGACACAGAACTCTTTTATACATCTGTTACAAACATTTAGTATCTGTAGATCTGATACACCTCAGGATAGATACAATGAAATAAAGCAACTAATAGAAACAGAAGGACAAGAGAAACTTTTAAATGTATGATGTTTTGGGCCTGGAAAGCAAAGGCTGAGAGAGAGCACTATAAAATAGACGTATGTGTGTATGAGTATACACATAAATATAAGTTCCATATATATTTTTTAAGAGAGTCAGTGTTGTTTTATAAGACTTACCAAATCCTCCAACAATAGAGTAACAAATATATATTCTTGAATCTTGATTTGGGTAACTTTCTTTACTAGGCAAATAAATTTCTGTGCTCATCCTAAAGATGGCACTGGAAGAAAAGATTAATGGAAATTAAGATTTTTGACAAATTTTAGAAAGACAGAAGTACTAAAGTGATCTATTTCACATTTAAGGTCAATTTAACCAGGATAACCAAGCAATCTTTCTTAGCCAGGGTGATGAAGACTTACTGTCGTATCAGACAAATCCTGGGATCTTGTTGACTGAGCTAAATAAAGGTTTTTCTTCTCTCCCATCTGTGGTCTAGTGTGGGTCAGACCACCTCTCGCCATTATGTAGGCACGTCCTCTGGAAGCCCACAGACCCTGCAGGAGGGAAGGAGGGATGGAGGAGACAGTCTGGCTCTTAACTGCCTCATCCCAACAGTGACGCCTACTCACACGCAGAGGCCAGAGTTACTCACATGGCTCCAGCCTAATCAAAGAGCAGTGTGTCTGCCACACCCTCCGACGTCCCATTCTTCGGGGATACTTGCCAGCAAAAATATTGCGTGGCCTAAACAAAGGGATTTGGTGTGCACTCTTTTCCAGGGTTCTCTAAAAACCGTTCCCACCACAGAAATATCTGGCTACCATCACAAAGATTTCTGTTTGAGTGATTGCTGGATATAAGGCAGAGAGATATGCCATAATTAGAATTCCTATTTTTTCCTCTCTCTCCTTCCTGAGGATAGAAGTAACAAGCTAAGCGGGAAAATGGTGGTTCCACTACACAACGTAGAGAATGAAAGGGCAGCTTTTTCTCTCCAGGAGAGAATGAGTCTGCATTTAGACATCCGCAGTTAGAAAGTGGAGGAGGAGGGGGTGGAGGAGGAGGAGAAAGAGGAGAAAAGAAGGCAGCAACACTTTAGAGACGGTTAGAAACTGAGGTGCAGCTGGGAAAAGTGTTTAGCACAGAGGTGTAATGTTTGCAGAGTGGGAGGGTTTTAACAGAAGGGAAAGAGCCAGGATGTCTTAGAGGCACAAGGATAGACCAAGAAGTTTGGAAGAAAAAAGAAGGAAAAACAGCTCTTTTTAAAACCCATTTCAGAGATAGAAAACCCAAGTGAGACCATCATTCTAATTCTGCTCCAGTGGCTTGTGCATGGCCCCTTACCGCCAGCCCTTTCCCCGGGGGTCTGTGCTTCCAAACACCAGGCTCTTTGAAGCCCCCGAGCCAAGAGGAAGTCCTGGAGAAAATCCAGCTACAAATTAAGATGGAGTAAATGGCTGAAATCACTTTCTAATAAAAACCTGGACTTAAGATGAGTCTCCGGTTAATAGCATTTCTGAAAAAATGTGGGGCACCAGGAAATAAATTAGAAATTCAGTATTGAAATGATTGCTATTGAATGGACATCTCGTGTTTTCTCTGGATCTCTTTCGAAAAGCAATCTAGTCTCACCTTCTCTTGTGAGTTACTGGTATGGCCTCTTAACTGGCCTCCTTGCTTCTACTCTGTCCTCTTCTGGTCTACTCTACCCTAATGTAGCAGCCAGGGTGAGGGTGTTCACGTGTAGATCAGATTAGATAACACTTCTTAAAACCCTCCAGTGGGGTAGGAGCCCAGCAAGGTCAAACCATCTGCTCAGCTCATCGCTCTAACCTCATTTCTGCTGCTCCTGCCCTGGCTGTTCCAGAAACCTTGCTGTTCCTAGAACACATTAGGAATACACACATTAGTGTCTACTTGCTCTTTCTTCTTCCTGGAACATCTTTCCATCTAACATGTAGAGCATGCATGCTCCCCCCACGTGTTCCTGCAGATCTCTCTGCTCCACTTTCACTTTATCAGAGAGGCTTATTCTGACCATCATTTGTTAAAAGAGCAACCCCAACCCTCAGCGCGTTTACCCTGCCTTTTTCTCCAACATGCTGACCACTCTGACGTGGGCGTGTTCACCTGTTTATGTCTGGTGAGCCGCCTCCTGCCTTACCCCCAGAAGGCAAGCTCCATGGGGCCAGGGACCTCGTCAGGTGTTGCTAGCTGCTCTTCTAGAACAGTTTGACTCATAATAGGAGTTCAGTAACTAATTGTGGAATGAATAGGCATAAAAGATGATCCTTCGCAGTCACCTATATTTTATTTTTAATAAGAATATTTTAACATCAAAAAGATACGCTAATTTTAAATTTGTAGAAATGTAGCGTAAGGAAGCTTTTTTTCACTTTGCCTCAGTGAACTCGCGAGCAGCTACTGGGGAGTACTACACCATGCCATCCGATTCTCTTGGATCTATTAATCCTTGCCCCGGAGTGTTTGTGCTGTCGTAGGAAATAAACCACTTAAAGCTGATTTAAGGACATAAGAATATTGCTTACTTCCTGTTTTCTAAGAAGGCGGGAATATGATTTACTGTACTATTTCTTTTGTCAAGATAGGCAATTACAATACTTTTTTCATGCACTGACTTGGCAGCACTTGTTTTTTGCGCGTTAGCTCCATATGTTTGTACACGGAGGTTGTTTTAAAAGATAGATGAAAGGGGCACTTGCTGGGACGTTTTTACCTTTAGTGTCAAGAAATACTGTTTCCTATTCAAGCTCCTTCAGCACCTGCTGCGTTCTCTAGTTCTGATTCCCAGATATATGGAGCTGGTTGTCATATGAGGCTTATTGTTAATTCTTTTATTGTTTTTTCCTTTCGTATTTGTTTTGAGGCAGTGAAATAGTTTTGTGTTTCTTCATTAGAAAAACATAATTTATTTTAAGTCCTTGAGAAGACCAGTTTACCACAGGAATCAGAGACAGCAGATGGCAAAAGACTTTCAAACCCCACATTAAGCTCAGAGTAAGATTGTAATCAGACAACCACTTATTTAATTTTCTTAATGATGCACTTTATAAATGTCATTGCAATAACTGTGATAGGGAGAAAAATAATAAAAGCATGAACTGTATCGATAAGTATAAAAAGGAAGAAGACAGGTCTTAGAAAGGATGTTACCCCTGTTTTAGTAGTTATAAAAGAATTATTCTCTGTTTTATGCACATTTGGGCATATGTATTTATTGAACTTAATTGTGTGTGTAATTCTCACCAGTACATAACAGAGTTTTCCTTTCTTTGACTACCGGAATTTAAAATATTGGTAAGAGGGGAAAAGCTAGGAGCACTGTTTCCTACAAACAAAATTTTATGTGGAAGTAAGAAACCATTGTTTACAAGCACAATTAGCATCTTAGAATGAAAGCATAATTATTCACCACTTCTAACTCCTTTCTCAGAAATATAAGACCATTAGCACAATGAACAAGTAATTGATAATTAGTTTGATGATTTAAAGTTGTTTTTAAATATCATGAGCACTAGTAGTTCTTTGCTTTTATCAATAGGTAGTCTTTATTCATAGCTTGTATAGACTTGAAAACCCAGCTTCCAGTCCTTAGATTCTAGGTCGTTCCAAGTGTCACACATGAGCCACATTCTCTCAAGGGAGAAGGGATTCTGACTTCCGTCACACATTCACAGTCACAGTGGGTTACAGCCAAAGAGGCAATGCGGTCTGCTGGTGTAGCTGTGGAGGGCTAATGGCTTGCCCACATTGTGTGTTGGTAGTGATGTTTAAATAAAATATATGTGATAATACAACATGTTAGCATATGTTCATATTACATATGTTGTAGAATATATATAATAATTATAGCTATTGTTACATGAGCCTCCATCCCTTCTTTGAAAACCCTTTTTGCCCTCTTCCTATCTTATTGTCAGCCTGAGCAGTAGGCATGTAGAGGAGGTGCTGTTATTAATATCTCATACTGATGTGTCTGAATTTTTGTCTTCAGGTTATATAGCCTTCAGTATACCATCTGCTAGCCAAGTTCCTAGTCAAGTTAAATGATTCAGAGGTTTGGAATGAGATAATCCACACCCCTTGGGGATGTGATTCCTTAATTTATTTGAAAAACTCAAAAGTTTATTTTATATGTAGCTAGGATAGAATTACAAGTTTATTTTGACTTACTGTCTGAAAGTAAAACAAACTCATCTCAATAAAACGAGAAGAGTTTTTGGTTTCTTTATTAATCACTTACATAAAATGAGGAACCTACTTATCAGAGACAAATAGAAAAAATACACAAAGCACTGTAGAAAAATCCCAGTTAGCATTACAGAGATTACTGCATCGCAACCACTGTTCGAGGAGGAAGCACTGCTAAGGGCGCATCAGTTTTCACGGCCGTTTAGCAGATTAGAAGGCGATTGTAAGCAGCGTGAAACCCACATTAACTCCTGTCAACATCCTGCCTTTTGCTCAGTTGAGGGTCTGTGTAAGTAACTGAGATCCGAAATGATTGCATCGACATCACGGGTTGTGTTATACATATGAATGAACCCATTGCAATGGAGCGCAGGCCTGTACGCAGGCCTAGCAGGTTCGTGATGTACAGGAGTCTGGCGTTGTGTGTAAGAGATGACTCCACACGGTCTCAAGTGGTCATTGCACCACCTGACAGGATTTCAAGTTGCCTTAAATTTTATATTCCAATGTTGTACCGTTAATAAACACCTGTTATTTAATGTCAATCCAAATGATAGGAAATCAGTCAAGCTATTTCTAAGAAGTGACTATTAATTTAAATAATATGCCATTTTGATCTTACTAGATTATCTTGATTGATCTCCTCCAAAAAGCATTAGGTCCGGTAGCCACCTCATCTGAGGAGACTGGCGAACGGGATTGGGCACACTTGAACTGGGGGTTATTCTGAATGCCGGCAGGAGCTGCGTCCCTACTTTTCAAGCTTCTTCAGTAAGGATTTAGGGATCTGTCGTTTCTTCTGTTTGGAAGATGAGACTGTATATCTTAGTTTCTGGTTTTTGTTTTCTTTTTAAAGATAACCACACTGAGAGCTTTTGATGGTGGAACAAAGAATTTCTTTTAAAGCCTTTTTTTCATGATGTTAGAGTAGCAGAAAGGGTACCAGCGCATATCTTTTTAATTGCTTGATTCAGTCTGGCTTGTCATTCTGCTTTAGATAAGGGTCATTTTATTCCACTCCTGAATGTCCTTCTGTTGGAATACTCTTATTCTGGGTAAAAGTTCACTACTAACTTAAGTACATCGTTTAGTCTTCAGAAACAGTAAGTGCACAGATCAGTATTAAAACTGAGAATCCAGCTGGGTTGTGTATTGGCACTTCACTCTCTGGCCGATAATTCACGTGATTGTCAACCTTTCGTCTTTGTCAGGAACGGTGCTGTTATACTGTTCCGATGTTTAGGAGAAGGGGCAAGTGGCAAGTTGATGGGACTACCATTTGTTTGGTGCCTTCCACAGGTGCAGTGCTGAGCTTTGTGCCGTACACACACTGTATGGCACATCCGAAGCAGGGGAGTCCTCTGGATGTATTGCTGCTGTGGTCCCTGTCAAAACACAATTTGCGGAAGCAAGTTCCAGGAAAGGGCACCCGGGGTTGGTGTCCTCGCCGGCTTTCCCCATCCCAGCCCTGCCGTCACCCTAGTGTCAGTGTCAGAGAAGATGGGAAAGCATCACAGCGCACATCTCGGGAGACATTTCCTCTCACTCCCTTTTCCCTCTAAGGGGGGTGCTTGATGGGACCGGCCACATTCTATATATGGGAATCCTGTGTTTTCAACTCGAGACCGCAGGCCAGTGATTCCTACAAACTATGTGTTCACTGGAAGCTGCGGCAGTGGGTCCAAGTTAGAAAGATGATTAGTATATTTATTTTTATCAACTGTAGCACTTTATGATCCTCATGGAAATATTCTTGGTAAATTATTCAATCAAATAAATTTTACATGAGGGTTTTACTAACAAGTGTAAAAATTTATTTTCAACTAAATTCAGTCAGACAGATGGATTTCGTTCTCCAGGTGGTTGCGTATTCTTCGCTTGATAACCTACAATATTTGGCAGCACTCTTTGGAACCCGTGAGTATTTACATTTGGGGGCCCTCTCAATAATTAAGAAATCTGCATTCAGTACCAGATGCTTCAAATGACTAAACAACTTTGCTTCATTCTAGAAATATAACATATTTTTACTGTTTTTGTTTCTAATAACAATCAAGAATAAAGTATTTACTAAAGTCTTATGTTCACCCAGAAGCTACGTTAAAGTTAATTTACTTTATTAAGCAGAAATGTAGGCATTCCAAGAGCATTACTTGGCAGCTATAAAAGTTAGCTGCTTTATAATGTTGTTACCACTTACTTTTTTTCTGAGATTGTTAAAGTATCCAACTAAGAAATAAATTTAACTTTGGACTCTGAAAATGCACTTTCTTTGACAAAGATCTTCCCATTTTTCTTTTAAGAATCATGCTACAAATGAAGAATGCCATAGCTTCCTTTCTAGTAACTATGCCCAAATTAGAGTGTTATCAACCCTGTACCCTTACTCTTGGAATAAACCCTGACCTGAGAAGAGATTCGTGACTCCCGTAACAGATAAATCTTGAGTGTCCTGTGAAGGTTGGGGTCAAACACAATTCTCTTGAGCTTTTTTCAAGTCTCCTTTTTGTCTTACCTTGGTTAGATCCAAGAATTATTCTTCTTAGTAGTATTGAGATTGATTCTTGGTTATTAATACTAATTTCAAAGCCAAAACAATTTTAATAGATTCTCATATCTGTGCTTTCTCTATAGTGGTCAGCAAATTGAGGGTGGAGTTTTGGAAACTTCGGTTTATACATAGCACCCAAGGATAATTCAGGATCACAAAAATAAAGTCATTTTTTTGAAAACTCACATTTCAGAATATTACTAGGATTTATTTTATGATGAAGTTAGAATTTTATCCACTAAACAGATTAATTCATAATTTATTTCATAAATATATTCTTGAAAATTCACTTTTGGCATTCCTTTTAAAGTGAGGATTATAAAGATCATTTAAAATTCAGATTAGAAAATATAATTTCCAATATAATTTATGGTTTCAAGTTCATCATGCAAATAAGAAACTCAGATTTGTCATGTAACTTTGTAACAATTTTCTTTGTCTTTTAAAGAACTTCACTGTTTTGAAGATCTCTCATGCCTCATGAACTTTATACAAACTTTGTTGATTTTCTCTAAATTGGGGTAGTTGCTGTCTTCCGCAATTTGCTTTCCTGTTAGATTGCAATGCTGGGACTCAGCATAGTCTGTGATACCACGATCCTACATACAGACCTTCATTGTTTTTACAAATAGGAGAGAAAGATTTGCACTGATAGTTCTCGCCATTCTTTGAACTAAGGACAAGCTTTGAAAGCTGAGTTCTGTAGCAAGGATCATCCGAGAGCTGCATATCTGGCCTTGCCAGGCTCCTGCTTGACATCCTTCAGTGGCTTCCCTTGGTTCTTGGAGTAAAATCCCACACCTCACCCTCTCCGTGGGGCCCCTCTTACCTTTAGTCTCATTTTACCCAGGCGCCTCCTGCCCACGGGCTTCATGCTGCTGCTCCTGCCTGGAACGCTGTTCTCCCACCAAGCCTGTCTTGCTAACTTTACTCTTTCTGGTCTCAAATATTATGTTCTCATAGAAGCTCTTCTACAACTGTCTTTCCTTTGAAACTTAAATCAGGTGCCCGGTTACACTTCATAATTGCATCCTTTATTTTTCCTTCATTGCATTTACAAGTTATAATTACATATTTGTTCGATTATTTGTTTAATGTGTGTCTCTCCCAATAGTGTGTAAGCTCTATGATTAAAGAAAGAGTTGGAGACAGAGGAAAGACAATTTTACTATAATCAGTATTTCACACTTTTGACAGGTAAAGTAGAACAAAATCATCCCCTGGGAGTAACAGAGAGCTCAAAAACCATGAAATCAAGAAGAGGCTGTGTGGTGTCCTGCGGGGGGCGCACAGCCTGTGTCCACAGGCTCATAGAGTAGACAGGTGATGAGGTGGCGGGGTGTGGGGGGCTTGGGGGAGGGAGGAAAGAGTAGACCCTGACAATTCATCCAGGCCATGTTTCTTGTCCTCTCTGGGCCTCAGTTTCCTTGTCAGGAAAGGGAAACCTAAAGTTCTTTTGCTACAATGTTGTCAACCTGAAAGCAGGATAGAGTGAGGCTTAGGGCTCCCGTGTTCTTCGGTTTCTAGGGGACGGGTCATAGCCAGGAGCCGTGCCAAGGATTTCAAACACGGACAGATAATGTTGAGCTTCTGGGGGGAGGAGGAGTGTGAAGGAGAGTGAAGGAGGGGTGCACGTGGAAAGACTGCACCTAAGCAACCTCTTTGGCTCCAGATTCACAATTAGTTATTTACCACTCACACTCCCTTTTTCATAGCTCCCTAGACCAAAACTCAGTCCTCCTCCTCCTCCTCACCAGATTTCATGGATAAATTCTCAGGATCCAGAAAAATAGTTAAGACTTCAAGTATGAAAATTGATACTCTTTTCTTTAAAAAAAAAGGAAAAGAAAGAGAAGCAACTAACAGTTTATCAAAGCTGTGAGGAATCTATACCAAGTAAGATTTGAAAACCAGTTTCATTCTATTTTAGTTATCAAAAGCATAGAACAGAGAGCACCATCACCTACAGCTGTGGTTCCTACATTCTCGATTCCACACTCGGCTTTTTAAAATCCTTTTTAACTTGTCTTGGGCTAAATGAAGTATTTTAGTCCCAATGTGTGTACACTGAAGGGTCAGGAATATTTTTAACTAATGTTTACAAAGGATCGGTGGGCTGTTTCTTTTTGTTTATGTTACATATGAATGAAAGACAGTTTACTTAGTCCTTACCACCCTTCAGTCAGCAAAGAGTTTATGTACTTGAATATAAAATAGTTCCCCCTAAATTTAAAATGTGCTTAAGCTGAGAAACGCTCTCTCTTCTTTTTCTTCTTTTCCTTCCTCTAGGTTTGCTTCCTTCTTTTGCTTATGTTACTAGTTCTGCATGCATTAACTAAAATTGACCTGTACACAGGCTGAAATGTCGGATGAACTTTAATTCAGAATTTTCCTGAAGCATGAGTTCACAGTGAGACAGTTTCTAATAGTCCAAAAGATTATAGCTTTAATATAAAGCACATTAATGTAACAGAAGCAAGCATATGGAAACAGTTGAAATATGCCAGTTTTTACTTGTGCTGATCCTTCTCCCTAACAGCTAAGACAGTAATTATCATGAGGCAGACTTCTATAAGCTTAGATTTTATATAGTTCAGCAAAAAATTGGTGTAGGTTGATCACATGATACACAGAGATAAAAGCAATACTAATGAAATGAGTAAGGAGCAATTCCCATCTTTCATGCAGGGCAAGGGTCTATATAACGTTCTTGATCTAGTCATCCTTCTTCCTTTGGAAAATCCAAGAAAATAAGATAGTTTAAGATGCTCCAATATGGACCAATTTTGCTTATACCCTAATTTTGATCCTTTCCTTGGTAGTTCTTCCTCTAGCAATTGCTTCAATTGTTTATGATTAAGCAGTATCTGACAGTTCATAGCCCAAGCCCTTCCCCCGGTATTTCTACTATTATTTCTTCAGGCTCACCAGACCCTTTCACAGGCTGGTATTTCGTATCTGTTCTTCCTCCTGCCTAAGATGCCCTCCTTCCCTTCCGTACTTGACAGGCTGTACTGACTTGTCAGGACTCAACAACGCAAATGTTACTTCCACAGTCAATCCTTTGGAGGCCAGTTCCTCTGTCTCTTTGCTCCTGCAGCATTTTTTCCCCCGTAGCTTTGTTTTAGCACTTAGTTATAATGTATTTGTTTTAATAATGTGCTTCTCCCTGCTAGCAATGAGTGCCTCAGGGTCTTAGGCCTTCCTTCATCTTCGCGTCCCCCGCAGAATGGCCAGTATGTACATAGTACACAATCCACTGTCCTTCTTCAGTGCGTGAATTACGTAACCAATTACATGAAATGTCTGACAGGCAGTCTTCCACTTTGAAACCAGTTGTATTCCCACAGTTAATTTTTAAATCAGTTGTTTTGGAACTCAAAGCAATTTCCCACAGAAACAATGTTATAAATGTTACAAATGGTGGTTAAGTTACCAGGCTAGCCCTCAAGAGTGTATTTAACCCATAACGTAGCTTAAACACTGTGCAGTTGTAATGAAAAATAGCAGAAAGCAGCACTGTTACAAATGTGCGGTGTTTTCATTACATTAAGTAAATACAATTCTTTTCTGTGTAGAAACTGCAGTCCAGGGCAAATTATACCGATCAATGGGCAGGCATAACATGACCTAGCAACAAGAAAGGATCACTCAGTGTAGGCCAAGCCGTATAAACCCTTTACTACGCCTGAGTTTCTCTATCTGCCCCGCCTCCCTGCTTGGTATTTCTTGCCTGCTCCCCCGAAGAAAAAGCAAGGTAATGTGTATAAGTGCACATTGAAACATAGGGCACTGTACAAATGCAAAGTGTGTCATGACTTAAATACCCACTGAAAATGAAATTACACTGGATTATGAACACTTAAGAGCATGGGAAATAAGGTAGCAGAGTTGGGGTTTACACCTCAGACGGCCTGACCCCAAGGCCCAGGAGCTGGACAAGCACCACCTCACCCGTCCTCCACCAGGAGCAGCTCTAGGGCACGTGAGTTAATCTTTCTGGGTCATAGATTCTTCTCAGGCAAAGTGACCTTTAGAGTAGATGACCCTCCAGTTCTTTTCATCTGAATGTCCGTAGTTAACATTAGCACAGAGTGGTAACTTCAGCGGGCTCAAAAATGGCCTGGGGGGTAATGAATATGGCCTAAATTTATTCAGTTTTCTCTTCTATGATTAGTTTCCTTCAAGCACCACTTGCATATTTTTTATCTTTACTGCTCGATGAGATTTTTTTCCTCAGTCTGCTGAATATGCCCACCTTAAACCCAACTAGTTCCCAACATTAAAGTCTTCGTGGAATCTAACTTCTGTAACGGAGTGTCTTCATCCAAACGTGCAGAAATGCAGTGAAGAGGGAGCTCCCCTCACGATACGCCTAAGAATTTTCGTTGATTCTGGTGTGGTGGTCAGGGGCCCCAGCGAACTTTCTCCTCGGATTCTCTACTACGCGCCATGTTTGCCAAGGACTTCTCTGTTTCTTGTTCTACTGTAACTCATTTGAGTCCCCTCATCTGTTTTACCACACCACCCGACTTCCCAGTTTCCTCCCTCAGTCCTCTGTGTCCTTCGTGTGGGAGGGACAGAAGTGGCCCCAGGGGTCCCTTTTCTCTGACTGACTGCAATGCCTCCTTCCTTAGGCTGCCAAGCGCTCTTTACTTTCTGCTTTATATTTAAAGTTTCTCAGAAAATGTGTGGCCTTTGAGGAATGTTTTCTGGGACAAAAGAAAGAAGTTGGCAGATTCTTGGGATCTTTAACTTTCTCTGACGGGAGTCACGTTGGTCTCTCCCTCCATCATTGCTTTCCTTCTGTGCCTGAGGGCCAACCCATAGGGACTAAATATGTAACTCCTCCTCCAGAAACAGTTGTTGTTGGTCAAACTCCATCACAAAAACATCTCCTGTGTGAAATCTCACCAGTTTGATGCTTAAAATGTCTTAGATGACCCAGGTTTTCTTTGTGTGTTCATCTGCGTGTCACTTGTCCTGAATCATAACACCTACATCTGTAGGGTGGGAACTTTGTAGCATTTTTAGACTTTTTCCGTAGATCAGGTTGATTCCCCGTACATTGTTTCTGAATTCTCAAGTCCTGTTGTTACTGCAAAGCCCAGCTGAGACTGTGCCGTCGTGAAGCCTGCCTTCACGGAAACTGTTTCTGCTTAGACCCCGCCCCTCTGCGATCCCGTTGCATTTACAGTGGGCACAACTCCGTCGGCCCCTTTGGAGCACTAAAAAAGGAGCCCCGCACGTAAGCTCTTCTTTTGTCCATGGCCCCTTTCAGACCAGCAACGGCACCTTAAACTTCTTATCGGTGTGTAGCTGCTTATACTTATAGCTGCTCAATAAACATTTATTGATTCATTATTCGATTACATATTGACTTAAGTTGAAGCTTTCAACCCATCAATTTTTTTACCTTTCCAGTGATTTTTTTGTGAGTTTTTGATTACCTAGTTGCATTTTTTTTACCATCAATAGGTTATGTCTGTGAAGACAAGTCTAGAGACATTTTTAATGTGTCTGGGGAAAGAAATTGAATTAAAATTTTAGATTTTGAAATTGCAGATGAATATCGTGTCAGTGGTTCCCTGCAGCAGACGCATTTTCAAACAGTTGGTCCAGCTGAGGATGAGGCAACGATAGAGCCGTCCCTCGTGGCCGGTTTCAGTGACTCCCTTCAAAAATCGACATTTTAAAGTTTTTGTTTCCTTCTTTCTTTAATCTTTTAATGTTATGAATAATATTTAGTTGAGCTCCCAAAGCAACTGCGGGAAGGAAATCTTTGGTGTTGATTTTAGATAAAATATGAGACATTTACTTCTGTGAATTTTAATCTCAGAAGAATTTAACATCATCTTTTGTTCTCTGGGCTCTTGTGTCATTCAAAGATTTAAGTTTAAAAACAGTGTGTTTTTGACCACAAGAAATCCCACAGGAACACCAGCGTATGAAAGTTTTAGTTATGAATACCTATAGAGAGAATTTCATTATTCCTTTAATTACCATTTCAGCAATTCCCTGGTGGGTACTAACACGTTTGGTTGATCTGCCTGTCCATTAGAGGCAGTTGATACGACAGTCATCCTAATCTTATCCTACTCTGTAGTTCTTTATTTCTCTGAGCTTCTTATTTTACCTATATTTGCTTAGCAACCAAGGCAGCTGTTTACAAGTTATTATTCTACCTAATTACTTTTTGAATCTTTTGGGCATATCAGAGCACTAGGAGATGTCAGATTTTGTCCTGACTTTTTGTCAAGGAGTTAAAACTCTATTTCCCGTGTGTTGACTTAAATTTTGACCTCTTTCTATAAATTTTAAAACTTGATTGATTACAGTGTACATTAATAGATCTGAAAATTCCTGTGTTCTTTAAAAAAAAAAATGTACCAGTACTTGTTGGGGGAAATTCTTGCATTAGATCCAAAGTTTTGTGAAATATAGTTCCCTATTATATGTTTTTTTAAACTCAAAACTAAGTTATTTCTGTCTGGTTTAAACATGTTGGTTGGTTTTTAGACTTGGATGAATGTCATCGCAAATTGCAGCTCGATGTGACTCAAGCACCCAGGAGCTGTCAGGACGGCTCAGTGATTTAACACTGGTGTCCTGCCGCTTCGACTCTAATCAGCAGATGCTGCAGCATTACCATAAATGTTTTCCTAACTGTTTCTGTCAGAAAGAGAAAATTCTTCCTGCACCGAGTCTGCTGCTTCTGATTAAATTCAGTGTGCCTTATTTTGCATAATTAATGTCCCATGGTGATCTCTAACCTTTTGTTTTTAATATTGCCTCTTAGTCTAGACTCACTCTGTATGGGGAAGCTCAAGTCAGAGCAGACAAAGGGAAATGGATGGTGCTTGTACATGAAGCCCCCAGCACCTCCACACTCTGACGTCCTCGGCACTGTTTCATGTAGGCGTATCGCTTGTCAAAGATCCTGAGAGGTTCTGGCCTTCGCAGGGTTTCCCCTGGTGGTGCCACGGCTCTGTTCCACTTCTGAAGGCTGATGTTTCTGCAGTGCCTTGGTGCCTGTGGTTTTGCCTGAGGGCATGTGATGATAGGATCAGCTCCGGAATGTGCCTACCCTGGGTGTGTAAACTGTGATAACCCTCTGGCACAAACCAGGCAACGGGCTGCTTATTTTCTGCAAAACTTTCTGTACCTCTAGCCCGAAGTAAGTCAGACACTATATTTGACACAACAAAGTCACTGTATACAAAGCAGAAGTACAGCTAAAATAATGTCATTTTGTTCAACGTCATTATGTTACAGTCTTGACAAGGAAAAAGTTGATTTTCTGTTGAGGCCACTGTCTGGAGCTCACACATTATCTCATCTATGTGGGTGTTCTCCGATTTCCTCCCACACCCCAGAGACCCGCACATGAGGCGGATGGGTGTGTGTGCGTAGTCCCAGCGGGAGTGACTGAGGCTGTGGGTCAAGTGCTCTTTGTGATGGAAGGGCGCCTGTCCAGGGTGGGTGCCCGCCTCACCCTGAGCTGCTGGGAGAGGCTCTGGCCAACCCCGACCCTGAGCTGGAGTAAGTGGGGTGGAAAAGTCAGGATCGTGTTTTCAGTCATCTTTTTAAAATGTGTTTTATTGTTTAATGTTAGAAGTCTTTGGAGACTATTGAGAATTTTGATGATGTTCTCTGTGTCCAGAAATGTGCCATAGGAACTAAACTCTTGCTTATGTCAGTTAGCTTATGGTAAAATTGGTTTTCTCATATGTCATTTCGCTTAAAGTCACTGTTTCCAAAAAGCTATGGACTGTGGTGAGAATTTACTGATGTTAAAAACAAATGTCCTATTTTGTCAGTGAAAGCGTTTCTCCATCATCTGGATGAGGAAAGATCCTTGAATTTGCCTAATAGCAGTGCCTTCTTCCTGAAGAGCCAACGTGCTTCATCATTTTCCTTTTTATCCTTTTAGAACCTGTGAGTACTCGTGCCTGGTAGCCACCTGTGAGTTGAATTTTTTGTTTCTTTTTCAAGTGAAACGTTGATGTGAGTGGATACCCTTTGTGATGTTATTCTTGCAGTATCAGATTACAAAGTACAGGTGACGTCTCTGAGGCACTACATCAGGCCAGTAGTCAGGGGCACAGCTACAGCTTAGAATCGCTCTATAATCGCATTATCTGAAATAAGGATTCCATTGTTTCCGAGGAAAGGATGAATGGCTGAGCTTCCCATTTTCTGCAGCTTATCTACTTTTTTCTTCTCTGGGAGATTCTGCTAGCAAATATTTATCACATTATTTTTAGTACTTTCGTATTCTTCATAGATTCAGAGAACATTCTAATAGACAAGGATCTCAGAAAAATGTTCAGTTCGTGACTGACGAATCTGAGCCTAAATGACCGGCAGAAAACCACAGGCGGTGGCACATTCAGTTTGGGAATTTGCAGCCCTTAACTTCTGAAATTTAAATATATTCCGTAGATTTCTGTTTATCTCAGACTAAAACCAAATAAAGAAGAAACACAGAAATTATTCATCATAAATGTTACCAGTCCCCAGATAGATTCCACATAAAAGGAATCTGTTTTTTGTTATGATGAATAAAACTTTTTTTGTTTTTTGTTATTCAAACTATATTCTTACAAACTCTTTAAGCTTACAGCTGCTTAGCTCTTCTGCAGCCCCGATATATTCATTTTTTTCCCATGCGGCCACCAGCAATACCACTTCTCCATCTCTGTTCATTATCTTTTCACCTTGGCCACCTCTTCTACAACAGAGAGCACTCCCTTCAGCAACACAGCTGATTCGTGGCCCAGATGACGGTGGCCAAGTGCCACCTGAAACAGAAGGGCTTTCAGGTTTTCGTTCTTCATCTGCCTTTTCTTCACTGTCACTGGAGTAATCCACTTCTCTGAGCTCAGATTCCTTGTCAGTGAATGAAGGTAAGCACTGACCACCTCACAGGAGGATTAAGTGGATGCTGCCTGTGTAAAGGAATCCGTACACCTGCTTCTCCGAGGCCTGTATTGGATAGCCACGGAGAACCAGGAAGACCCTGGGGAAAGGCAAGAACACAAGAACAAGAGAGCTTGTGTTTCATTAAACTGGGGACTTCAGCGGTTCTTCCTAGTCTGTTTCCTCATTGCCAGTGTATGCATGAACATAATGTGTTAGGTACTACTCAGACAAAGTCACAGACGTGTCTCTCTTAAGATATTGGGAGCTGAGAGTGGAAGGAAGTACCTTAGAAAAGCACAAGCATTTAAGGAAAATGTGCATTGTTTCTCTGGCTTTCAGAAAAAAAGAATCTCCTTCCCACCCCAAACCACCACCACCCTCCCCCACAAAAAAACAGCTTTTCACACTTTTTTTTCTTAATAATTGTAGATGCCCTGAAATCCTCAAATTTGATTTTAAACGGGTTGCTGTTATCATGCTTTAAGAGGAAGCCGTCAGTTTATTTTAAATCAGAGACCTGTAATTCATAAATATTACAGCTGTCATTCTCATCACATGTATTCAGAATTTAGATATCCACCCACCTTCTCCTCAGCAAATTAACGAATAAATGCACTTCACTGGGTTTATCACTTTAACTGTGAATGTAATAACACTACATGTAAGCATAAGTTAGTTGGCTGATGTGATAGATTGCATTGAAAATAACAGAAATAAAGTTTTTCTTCTTTTTTTTACATTAGCTATCTTGATCAGTTACTCCAAAAGCATCATCGATGGCTCTGTGTTCACTCAGAGTTATAGGATTTGAGGAGTGTCTGTTACTGAGGTTCCTGATCTAGCCATTAGAAAAGAAGCCCAGAACAACTGCTTTCAAGAGTTGTGATGAGGGGACACCTTACAAATGCCCTGCCTTTGTATGGTGATCTGTACTTATCAAAGAGCTTTCGTCCATATTGTTCCTGTCATAAAAAAGCCTTTGTAGGTTAGGCCTACTTAATCATCCCCCGTAAACCAAGAAAGGTGCTGAAGTCTACAGAGATGAAGAGTCATTCCAGGATATGAAAAGTGAGTGACAGCGCCAAGAAGAAACCCTTCCAGTTTTTCCTTTTAGATATAAACGAGCCTCATGGTAGAGCACCTTCTGATGTGTTCGTCACAAAGGTAGAGTTTGCAACCAACCAGACGAGTCAGGAACATGGCTTTGGATGTAGAGCCGAAGAACAAACAAGCCAATGAGCACAGAGCTTGATAAAGGGTTGTTGTGTGGCAGTAGCTCAGTTAAAACCAAATCTGCAGAGACAGGGGGGAAGGTGGGTAAAGCTGAACCTGCCTCCCACAGAGGGGCCTTTCAGTGGCCTGAGATCATCATAGTCCTCCCCGGGAGTCCCAGCAGCAAAGCCAAGAGCATCGCCACAGTCTGACAGACAGTGATATTGCTCCTGTTTAATGGGGTTATTAACAACAGCTTCATAGAGCATGTGAGCATTAACGGGAAAAGGTTTTAAAATGCCTCACGTTTGGCACAGAGAGGCACACTAATCACTGGCATTATCAACAGTGTTTGGAAGAGGCTGAGTGAGAGATTTCTTTAGTGGAGTGTCATAGAGGACACAGATATTAAATATGGAATTAACCAAACACATTATGCTTATGGTAAGTGCAATGAAGGAAAAGAACAGGGTGCTATGTGAGAATGAATGGGAGGAGGTATAGGGGTGGGGGTTAAGGAGGGTTCCCTGGAATTGACTTCTTGTGCCAAAGCACTTGGACCTGGTTGAGACTGATCGTGGGAACTGGAATACCAGCCTCTTCAGAGAGGCCCAGGGAGCGTGATGACATCGTATCATTCTTTGTAATATAACATTGACAACAAGAATAATAGGACATTGACCACAATGAGAGAATAGTGGAGACAACCACCATTCTCAGCTACATCTGGAGCAAAAGCGTCTCAAATTCAGGGCTTCTGATTACAAATCCATTCCTTCTTCATGCTATCCTTCAAATCCTGCCTAATTCATTCTGTGTGAACTATTCCTGATGTGATAACTTCATACCTGTATTTTTGCACAGCCTACACAGCCTTCTCTTTTCTCTCCCTGTCTCCCACCTTTCCGTCAGGCCCCCTATAACCTAGTCCATCGGTTCTCCTTAGACCATATCCTCAATAGGCCCTTCACTTTCATCACTGAATGTGCTCCCTTCAGTTATCCTCTGCTGCCACAGATGACACCCCCACCCCAGTCCTAAACACTTTTTAAATCTGACACACCCACAGGACTTAAACTTTTCTGTTTTTTATTTAAGAGGCATGGATCCTAATTTTGCTAAAATCTGTAACAGATACAAGATCTAATAATACATTAAAAAATGAGAGGCATAATTGACTACTCAAATCACGATGAGCGGTCTTGGCATTTCTCCTTGTGATGTAGGGAAAATAACAAGCCAATACCTCTGTAGACGTTGATGTAGTGGTGTGATGAGACTGTAAGCTTCCTGAAGGCAGGAACCATGGCTGCGCATTCTCTGCGATGTCCCTGACACTCACGACAGCATGGCCACTGTACACACCCAGCATCTCATGCTACGTGAGTGAAAGCGTGGTCTCCATCTGCCTAGGAATTGTTAGACATAGTCTCTGCTGTCTTGATTGTAGGCTCTTGTGATGATATATGCCATGTCTGCATGTGAAGTACTTCTTTTAACTCCACGGGGGGTAAGAAGAACACAGACCCTTCTCTAAGGAGTGCGTGGTCTTATCATTTGACTCTGGCATATAGCAGGGACACACAAAGAAAACCAGGACATCAAGTGGCCCGAGATGTGCAACATAGGAGAGAAGTACAATGACGGGTCAGTGGCAAGTGCCATCACAGCGTTTTGAGAAAGCAGTAGCCTTTGATGAGATCTGAGGGATCGTAGATTATTACCGACAATGACCACGACAGAGGAATAGAAAGGGGGCGGTGTTCCAGAGTTCACGACATCCATAAAACTGAAAACGTTACAACACATGTCTTAGATTCAGCAATCGCTCCATTTCCTAAGAGAACAGTAGTTTCCTCAAGTAGGGATTACTAGTGAGAGAAATACATTCAAAAATTTAAAAATGTAAACTGGACTGAGGCATTTGTGGTTAGCTCAGTTTACTTTAAAAAAAATATTTTGTAACTCTGCACTGTACTTGGGACAAATTGGACAGTATTAACTAAAATGAGCAGCTTTTATGTGTCATGTCAAAGTACAGTAGTTGCTCCTCGTCCACAGTCTTGCTTTCCATGATTGCGGTGACCCACGGTCTCGGTTACCCGTGATCCACTGCAGTCAAAAACTATTAAGTGGAAAATCCCAGAAATAATTTTGAGGTTATACAATCGCATGCCACTCCGAGTGGCATGATGAAATCTTACATCCCGCTCTGCCCGGGAGCATTCCTTTGTCCAGCACACCCATGCCACGTGTGGACGTCGCTCACGCGGTGGCCGTCTCAGTTCTCAGACCGGCTGTCCTTGTATCACGGTGCTTGTGTTCAAGTCACCCTTATCATGCTTTGTAGGTATTACAGCAGATCGTTATAATTGTTCTATTTTGTTACTGTTGTTGTTAGTCTCTTACTGTGTTTAATGTATAAATTAATCTTTAACATAGGTGCGTGTGTATGGGGAAAATACAGTATATACGGGGGTCGGTATTATCTGTGGCTTCAGGCATCCACGGGAGGTCTTGGAACCTTTCCTCTGTGCATGTAGGAGAGACCATCATAAACCAGCTTTCTGAATCTTGTAGTGTACTATTGAATCTGGGTCATAGATTTTGCTTCTTCTATGAATAACTAGTTATATTGCATTTTAAGCACAGGCGGTACTTAATACAATACAAGCAAAAACTCTGGAAAATATATTCCTGGTTCTGTTTAACTAGAGAGCTCAAACAATTTTTAAGGTGTTTGTCAGAAACAGTATCAGTAGAAATGAAGTGTCTCATAGTTTCCTTTAGTTCCTTGTGCTGACATAGGAATACTGTCTGCTGCTTTTTTCAGCATCTGTAGGGGTTTTGTTTGTTTGTTTGTTTGTTTGTTTGTTTGTTTTTGAAGTTAGATAGCAGTGGTATAGTTTGGAGCCCAGAACTGAATGAGGGGACTTGGGTTTGAATTCAAGCTTCACTATAACTTGCCTCTGACCTGGGACAAGTTCATTAACTCCTCAAAGTGTCCCTTCCTCATTTGTGAAATAGAATAAGAATCATATCCTATTAGGTTATATGACAGTTCATGTAAAAGGCACTTAATAAGTGCTCAAATGCATCAGTATTATTTTCATTATTTTTTTGCAAAACAAAACTTGAAATAGAATAAGCCTGATAATTATTTTATTAATTGTAATAATAAGATGGTGAGAAAGTGAATGTAGTATTTTTGTTAGAACTAAATCTGAGTTCCATCTTTGTGGATTGTATTAGAATTGAAAAGTTTGCTTGTTTTTTAACAAATTATATTTGGTTTGTCACACAGTAAACCTCACTGGATAGATAAGAAGTTACCACTCCATTATGATTATTTTTTACTGTGACAAGTGGGGCTATAAACATGTGAGATAATAAGGAGAACATAGATGTGTTCTCCAGGAGAACACAGATGTAAGGTAATTACATTAGAGCAATGAAATGGTTCCTGGTGGAAGGCCCACGAATGTCCATAAACTGCAGAACGCATCACTTTCCTCTTCAACTCCAGAAGATGCCTTTTCATGTCATGGGATTCCATTAATTGTGAAGGTTTCTAGGGTCCATTAATTGCAATGATTTCTTCTCTCTTCCAATTAAATGAGAGCAAGCACAGAAAGGTAGTAGCATTGCAAAATCTAAGACCTTTAGAAATAGAATAACCAATTAGAAAGCATCTTATTACTATACTGCGATAGTTGTAAAAGAATGTTTATGTTCTGTATTTTTAAGTCACTAGAATTATTTGAGGTGCTATAATGCCCACTTTAATTTAATGATTGGTGACAGGTGTGACTGTCCGACCTCTAGCGGCTGGAGCTTGTAGCTGCATCTCAGTTGGTGAGTTTAAAAAAAAAACCAAAAACTTAGACCATGGAAAGAAATCTTCTCAGATCCTAATTGTAGAGTTCCACAGGTGAATGTGTGATTATCTCCCCAAATTCTGCCAGTCTGATTGTTGGGGTACTGCCTCAAAGAACAGAGTTCAGAGCCAACACTGTTGATCTGTGAGTTTACATGCCTGAAATGTATTATTTATTCAGCATTATTTTTAACAATGTAATATAATAAATAATATGATTAAATAAGATAATAAAGAAATGTATTATTTATTCAGCTCCTGTGAAATGTTTTTAAAGTGGTGACAGAAGAGCTGTGTTTTAAATGTCTGTAATAGCATGTCTTGCATGTATACAGATGTTTGGGGTTAATACGAGTATTTTCAGATTCCCATTGAATAGCATTCTGCTCCTCATACACATCATCATAAGTTAAGGATGATGTCTGTGACCAGGAAATAGATTGGAATTGACCAAGAGTTTGGAGCAAACTCTCTGATTATACTGAGCCACTGAGCCAAATAGACTTAGAAACTACATTTTATATGATGCCCCAAATTTCAAAAGACTAAAAACACTTATATTACCTTAAAGTAATAAAAGAGAGAACATTCTGTCATGTGAGAATAACATAGTTTTCTTTGTCTTTAACATGAACCATACTGGAATATTTTATTTAACTTTTTTCTTTTTAATATTTTGTATCTCAATTAGCTAAGAACTTTCGTTTCAATAATTCAATGAAGCATAAATTGCTAGACATTTACAGTTAATGTGGATCCTCAGTAATTTTTTTTAATACCAAATACCATGTGGATTTTATAGTTCCATATACTTGAGGACTTCTTCTGAGCTAACAATTACTGTAAATCTTAAGAGAACATACAAGAAATGGACAACTGATATGTGCAGTAGCTTGCCCCCTGCCCATTCTCCTCCAGTCGGCACCTGCTGCAGCTTTACCAAGAGTACCGCCCTGTAATTCCGTCCTTTGCTGCCTGCTGTAGGGTACATTTCCCATGCTTTGTGTTTCACGTTACCATAGAGACAGGAGGTACTCCAAAGCCCTGGGAAGATAAGTAGAAGTAGGTCTTTGAGAAAACAGTCCCCGCTGGCTACAATAGAGAAGCCCGAGGCCGGAATCCACAGCAGGAAATGGGAAGAGCCAATTGTGTGTTCCGATCAGGCTCTGCCTCCACAGGGTCTCGGGAAGCACAGGTCCAGCCTGTCCTGCATTAAAAATGAGTTGTTTACAGAAACCAGTTTTTCAGAAATTTCAGTGCAGCCTGTAACCACAGTTAGTGTTTTGTTTGCAGTAAAGTACCTGAAGTAACATTGACCTATTCTTTTTACTGTTTCCTCATTACAAGGGAGCAGCTTCTAAGAAGGGTTCTGTTTGCCTGACTTATTTTTCCGATCAAAAATCTTACCTTTAAAATGTGGATCGATATTCTTTGACTCAGGCGAAACCATCATAAGTCAAATTGCAGTTTGAGCACAAAGGACTCTGGAGACCAGCGCCCAAATCATTGCTCCAAACGTACTGATTCTAGAAGTGAGTGGTTTATACACGGATGGGCAAGAGCAGGTTTCCAGTTGTGAGTATGTGAAATATGGGCTTATTTCTGTATTACTACTTCTTAATTTGTATTTTTCTGTATGAACAAATGTAAACCTACTTTTGCCCATCCCTGTATTTCCTCTAAATACTTACATATTCTGTCCATATTTTTGATACATAAATAAAGCTTTCAAACATTTTCTGATTTAATTAATCGTTATATTTTCTACTATATATTTTAACTCATACTTGTTAATATTATTTAGGAGAAAGCTGCTAAAAGATTTAAAAATCATACAGATTTTTTTCTCTTGATTTTTCCTTACAGATGTATATGTGGTAAGTCTTTGTGGGGGGAGGGGGAGAGAAAAACAAATCTTAAGAACAAAAAAATGTGGAAAGGAGTTTTAAAAGGACAAATACCATTTTGTAAATTTAAAACCAGGCTTGCGCTCGCGCTTGCTTTCTCGCGCTCGCTCTCTCTCTCTCTCTCTCTCTCTCTCTCTCTCTCTCAACGGATGAGATCCATACTCAGGGTATTTCCTGGGTTTTTGTCCAAAGATCTGGTAAAGAGTTCTGAACCGGGAAAGAGTTCAGAAAAATTCAGAAGACATCAACAGAGCTTCCTAGGTAATGATCCCAGGGCACAGTGTGTAAATCGTACTTGGGAGGAAGAAGGCCAGTGACCTGTAAGTCTATATAAATAGACTGAGGTTGAGCACCGTCCTCTGAGGCCCTCACTTACCTCAAACTGACAGTAGGAGGCAGTAGTGTACTAGTCTGAGCTGCTCTCTTTAGAGCAATGTCTATGACGCAGGCCAGATCTTTTTTTTTTTTAACTCATTTTCTAGAAATATATGAAACCAAAATCTTAGAAGTAGTTTCAGATTTTATAATGAAACTTGGTACCATCATTCCATGCTGCTGGGCTATGAATAGAACAATCAAAAAAGGCAAGTCTATCAGCTTCTAACAGTGGCAACTCTGTACTTCGGTTCCAATTTGAATAGAAGAATGGCAAGAAATAAAGGCCAATCTCATTTTGGAAAGAAGGAGAGCCACATTTAATGTTAGACCCTTCTAATTTTCACCGACTTACTAAAATGTGTATAGAACTATGCAGTAAAAGCACAAGAGTCTCTGAATGGTAGCCTGGTCTTCCCGGGCTTGGGTGGCTGGAAAGGCATGTCAACACTTAGACCGCAGCGGCCGTAGGCGTGTTGTAATTAGCATCTGCCTGTCACGACTGTATTTTTAACTTTAGCCATTGTCTACTTTACCGTTCGCAAAAGCTACATAAATCCACATTACCTAGGAATATACAACTGTCCCTTCCTCTTCAAATTTTGGAACATTGCATTCTTTCACTTGACTATTTCTTACGTGGCTAAAAAAGTTAAAATATTGAGAAAAAAATTTTCCTTCTGTAATAATTGATTTTGTTAATAGGTTATCTTTCATTTATTGACCTGATTTTAATAAAGTCTGTATTTGGGGGTTACCTCAGGAGTAGGAATGTATTTATAGCTGCAATCATCTCCCTATGTAATTAACAGCACATATTTATATGATAACTAATCATGATTTGTAGGCACCCCGTGACCATAGAACAAAGCCAAGTCTACTAATCCAAACTACACCGGAAAGTAAGTTGCAGAATAAATATATTTCTAATACTGAGTGAAAGATTCCAAAATACGCACCCACACAAGGGTGGGGCTTATTATCTTGCTGTTGTGACTTCTGCTCCGGCCGGGAGAACTGCACATCCCTCCACGGCAGCGGGCCCCGACCCTTTTGGCACCGGGGACCATTTTCGTGGAGGACGATTTTCCCACGGACAGGGTTGGGGGGCTGGTTTGGGGATGATTCGAGCACATTACATTCAAGCTCACCTCCTGCTCTGCTGCCAGGTTCCTAACCAGTACAGGTCCTCGGCCCCGGACGGTGGGGACCCCTGCTGGTGTCTTAAATAAGTTATAGAAGTATTCTTAGCCAATATGGGTAAATGGACAATATTAATTTCCATTAGGATATGGATTATTCTAATTTGAACTTTAACTTTTAACTAGAGTTTAAATTTTTTTTATGATTTCTAATTTATTTTTAATAATTATTAGGTCTTTAATAGTATAAAATCAAACTTGAAGTGAAGTTATTATCACTGTAAGTTTCTACAAAGATATCCAACCCCAGCGTGTCGCAGGTGATAGCGCTGGTAGAAACTCCAGCTAGTACTGTGCGCTCCTGAGCTCTGGAAGTGCAGCTGGTCTGGACTGAGACTACAGGGTGCTGTAAGTGTGACAGATGCTTGGTTTTGAACACTTAGTGTCCGCCAAAAGGGGAATGTTAAAGATCTCATCGGTACATTTTATTTTGCTTTCGTGCTAAAACTGCCGGGGTGAGCTCTGGCAAGTCGACATTTGGTTCAGTAAAATACATCTTTAAAATTAATTCCACCTGATTCTTCACAGCGTTTAATGTGATTTGTAGAAAATTTTAACTTGCATATATAGCTTACTTTGCTGACTCATTATATTTCTATTGGACAGCTGTCTTAGACTCAGTGCTATGTCCTCAAGAGACCAGGAAGCACAAAAAATATACATTAATCATAATTATATGATATGTCATCAGTTTGTTATTTAGGTAATGCTATTCCAAAGTGTTGTTTTAAAGGATTACTATAAAACTTTAAGTGAAACAAGGTGGTAAAATTATGTTATGCTTGGGTTCAGTCGCTCAAGAAATGATGTACAAACATTCATTGAGAGGTAGGCACCACTATTCCAAGTACAGCAAGTCCTCGAATAACTGTGCAGTCCCTCCTGTTTTGTTGTAATGCTAACCAAGGGGAGATCGCTTTCCGTCTAGGGCCCCTGTCTGTGCGGAGTTTGCACGTTCTCCCCTTGTCTGTGTGGGTTTCTCCAGGGACTCCAGTTTCCACCCACTTCCCACGGACAGGCACGCGAGGTAAACGGTTGTGTCTGCATTGTCCCAGTGTGGGTGCGTGCAGGTGTGTGGGGGTGGCCCCGCGCGAAGAAAGGGCATGCTGTCCAGGGCGGGTTCCCACCTGGGCCCTTGAACTGCCGGGATGAGCTCTGGCAAGTGCGATCCTGAATCCTGAAGTGGATTTCGTTGTACGTCATTTCGCTATACATCCTTTCACTCCAAGTTGCAGTTTCCAAGAGCCTGTCAGAGACCATATGTGAGGACTTACTATACCTGGGACACATCAGTGAATAAAACAGAAAGGTCCTTGCCCGCATGGAGTTGGTGACCTACTCATTAGATCAGAGTTAGATGGATACAAGATTTTCTTACTCCTTGAACATATTACTATCTTTTAGATTTGGCTAACATAATGTATTGAGTAACAGGCTGCGGAGAAGTAAAAGAGCATTGCTGTGTATATAGTCATACATAAAATTATTTGAATTTGACATAGTCTTCATCACACAGATATCCCAGGTTTGAATTCTCTAGTGAATGGAAACACTGCAGATTTTTATTAGGCATATAATGAAAATCAATCTCAAGTATTAAGTATACGTGGAAAGTTTTTTAAAGGTTGAATTCAAAAGGATTCCATGAGCGTACAATGCTATTCTCTTATGGTACTGGTTCTTCCCAGAGTTTTGAACTACTAAATGACTATGATTTTGCATGTTTACAATAAAAATGACAGAATCCTAAGTGTTTCAAGGACTCATTACCTAGCATGGTAGCTCAATACTCGCTGAATCAGCTAATGAATTGAGTCCACTATTACTTAAAGGAGAAGAGTTGGAATCATGGCTGTTTGGTTTGACAAAGAGATTTGGAGAATGTGATATGTCTTTTAATGGGTGAAGGGGTGGTGAGTGGAAGAGGAATTAGACTCACTTCATACAGCCCTAATGGGAAAAATGAGTAGGGCCAGTGTGTAAAACAAACTCTAGAAAAATATAAGGTACAACTTTTCATTATTCGCGCTGTGCAAAGGAGGAATATATGGCCTTCTATGATTATGAGGGTATGGCCGGAAGTCTTCAAACGTAGGCTAGACGACCATCTGACAAGAGGCTGCATAAATGGGATTTAAGCCTTGAATAGATGGTTCTACCACGTAACTAAGGCTCTCCCGATTCTGAGTTTGCATAAGTCTACATTTTATGATTCTATGAATCAAAGTGACATGGAGTTGAAATAGATTGTCATTCAGAAGAAACACCTGTTGTGCATTGGAAGTTTCTAACAAATATTGAATTAGGAAATATGAAAGATAAAGGGAAAAGTTGAAAGCACGCTATAAGATGCTGCTTAGAAATGACTTCTGGAGAATATGTAGGTCCTATAGTATTTCTTTAGCTGGTTATTTTTCCAATATAACAACAGCTTCCCAGTCATTAGCATGAGGGATCGGCCTCCTGAAACCTCTCATATATAAAGTGCTCTGTCCATTTCCCCGTTTGTCGGTCTGTCGGCCCCATCACGTGCCCCAGAGCCTGGGCAGCATCAACTCTACGTTGGGCTTGCCAGAGGCAACTAGCAAGATCTGTGGGGCTTTCACAGTCTGGGAACTTCTCTACACCTCAGTTTTCTGAGTTGTTAGTAGCTATCTTTTAGGGTTGTTGGAAAAAATTTTAAAATAACCTGTAATGAGTTTTTCAGATATATATATTTGATAACACTAATATCAAATCATAGTCCTATGTTATCTCCCCACCCTCTTCCTCTTAAACCACCAGATCAACTTATCAAGGCACTTCCTACCTGTCGTACATTGGCTGACAGGCAATCGCATTCTTTAGAAATATTTGCTTTCTAGCTGGTAAGCCACGTACTGGACACCACAAGTGCAGAGTGACCTGAGGCAGCTGTCGGGAGCAGATAGCGGGACTGGTAAACAGGTGCTGTGGTTGCTTTACGTATGAAGAGGACACTGCTTTGCATATGGAAGTTTGGTTTGAACACGTGTGGTCTGAATAATGGTAGGGCACTGAGATAAAAGCTCGGGAGCCCGCCTGTCAGGGCTGGGGTGCTCCTTCCTAGAGACAGTGACTGCAGCTGTGGGATCTCGGCCAAAAGAATGTAGAAGGGACAGAAAAATGGGCATCGTCGGCTTGGCAAGGGACTGAAAGGTAAAATAAATTATCAAAGACAACTAAAAATGAATCATCCAAAAGCAGAAGAGAAGAGTAAGCGTGGTCAAGGGCGTTATTGTGAGAGAGCGTGCTAATCAGGGATCTGAAGACTTGAGCTGTGTCTCTGGCTCTGCTCAGGAGCCTGCTTCATCACCAGTTCCTTCCAGCCCTACGACCCGTTAGGGTGGCTCGGCACAGGAAATTGCAAAATGGCAGTGCTGGCTTTGAAGTTCTACTTAAAGGGCAGTGTTACAGAACGAGACTGAATAGAAGTGTACATTTGATGACTTTCTGGAAAAAAAAACAGAAAAAGTTCTAGTTTAATTGTCAAGTACCTCCTCTATTCAGAGACATAATACCTTTTACTTATCATCCTCTGCTTTGTCTGTTTTGTTTGAATGGGGGAAGTAATTGTTTTGGTTTGGTTTGTTGTTTTTACATATGGTTTCAATAACAGTTTCTTAGCACTCCTGAAAGATTGTAACTATATACAAAATGCCCCTTTGCTCTTTTTATCATTTTTATACACTTTCAATATAAAAGGAAAAATAAACAGCAAAATGAAGCTGAGGGAAGACAATTATTTATAGCATCAGTAAATCAGCACTAAGGAAAGCCACAGGGATGTGGGCTGCTGGCGGCCGGCACTAACTTCCGTTGTTGCATAGATTAAAAACATATATTTGTCACACACTTTACTATCACGTAGACCCAGTAGTGCTTTAAAATTATATTTATGAATCACTTTGTCCCTCACCAAAGTCAAGTCATTGCTGGGGTGAAACAAACAGTTCCTTAGTAGAGGCCCAAGTCAGAGTCAGGAGCGAAAGGTAAAGGATTGTAAGGAGAGACCGAATTACAGAAGACCCAATGGATGCGGTCCATGTAGGACGCCGGAGTTCCATGTTCGTCCTCCTGTCAAAGCTGCCACAGGCTCACGGTTGACCACAAAAGGCAGGAGCTCGATTTCATATTTCATCTGAGAGTTGGCACTTCTAAGAAGCTCGTGCCCATTAGAACCACACTGTGATGGGGGATCAATACCGACTTAAAGGGAATCATGCCTCTCTCTGAACCGTAACTGATACTTCCCGCAGCCGAGGGGTTCTCCCCAAGGGCTGCCAGCCAGGGCAGCAGCTGTGCCTTGGTAGCTCAGGAGGCAGGACTCTTGGCTGAAGTATTTCCTCATTTGATGCCAAGCTGCATATATTCAGATTTATGTTTTTGTGTCAGCAATTTTCCTGGTTTTCTCTGTCTTTTGTGTTACTCAGAAAACAACGGAAATGTTAGCTCAGGATGGTGGGGATTTGTTTCTTGGGTTTTTTTTTAGTTTTCTTTGTCATCCAAATCTCTAGTCTGCCAAAGGCCACGTGGGACCCAACACTGATGCAGTTTAAAGCTTTTATTCTCATGTTTAAGTCTAGCGAGTTATCTGTATTTAAGAGCCATTCAACTTTTCAATGATTTTCAACTTTTCCTTCATTTTCAGAGGGGGAAAAAGCTATGGTGAGACTCTAGAATCAATTCTTATAGTAAGAATCATAGGAGGAAATAGAATGAAATTAGTGAGCTTTCATACGTTAAAGGGAAACAGCATGTATTTTCATCCTATTTGTTCTACAGAAACACCCACACAAGATGTGTGGGCAGGATCCTCTTACTGGCCCGTGCTAAGAACAGCAGCCGGGCCTTGCTGAACACCGGGGGCTTTGGATCCTGTCAGGAGTCCTGGATAGTTGTCTTCTCTTAACAGACACCAGCTGTAATATCTTGGGGTGGCGGGGTGGGGGGCGCAGGAGCAGCCTTGGCTCCAATGCACAAACTAATGGCACAAGTTTTCTCTCTTTGGAGAGTTAAACAGTCATTCTACTTTGTCTTAATATTTTTTGTTTTCCATTTAAAAAAAAACTATCGATAAAGTTTTGAATTGATGGGAAATAGAAAATGCTTCTCTTTTTCTTGATACCCCAGTCTTACCTTCGAAAGAGTTTATGTGTCCAAGGTAGGTCATTTTGTGTGGAACTTTCTAATTTCTTATGATAAGGACAAGCCCACTGGCCGAAATTTATTTCATGCCTCTGAGCACCTGTATGCAGTTCTTCCCAACGTACAGGGTTGTGGCACCTCCTGGATGTTTGAAATGAACCTTCTAGAAATTAAGCGCATGTTTTAACTGCAGTTAAGTACGTGGAATTTGGGTCTCTAGTTTTCAGCCCACATGAAGCCATTAACAGGGGACTTTTAAAATAATAGTTACAGCAAAAGACACTTGGCCTTTAACCAATATTACAATAACATTTTTATATAAAAGTGAACTTTCATCTTGGGACCTTCCTCTAACTGTAAAAATGTCCCTAGTTGCAGTGGGATAGAAGACGCTTCCAACCCGACTTCACTTATCTGCTTTGCAAGTTAAAATGTGACCCCCTCAGCTCTCTAAGTTGGATCTCCCATGTCTGGGGACCTGTGCAGGGGCTGTCGGGATGCGGAGAGTTAAATGTGAGGGCCGGAGTTGTTGTCTAGAAACTTCTGACAGAGCCATAGCTCATTGTTACAGAAACCCTTGTGCACTTCCCTTTTTATTTATTCAGTGGTCTCAGGAACGGCCTCTTCTTATCTCGCCTTGTCTGTTGCTTCTCATGAAAGATTCTCTATCTGAAGCCACAGAGGAGTTAAATACCAGCTTGGTTTTTCTCTTATCACTTTGTCCCTTAAGCGTGCTCCCAGCTATTTGTGGAGTGTTCTCAGAAGGGAAGAATGCTCTGGTCCTCCCATTGTTATCCACCTCAACCTCGGAACAAGTTTAAAGAGCAGACTCTGAAAGGAAACCCAGGCTCTGCCAGGCATTCCATCCTTAGATCTGGTACAGGTTGAGTAAAGACAACCGAAATATCCAAGTGGGTATATACAAATCCTGTCTTTAGCAACAGGCCATTTATTAGTGACCTTGGCGGGAGCGGATTCAGAAGAGTTAAGGGTCAAAAGCATGATGGGAGTGGGTTCAAGAAAAAAGTGGGAAGCACGGAACTGAGAAAGCGAGGAAGGCCAGTTCTGAGAGGTTCTGCTGTGAGTCAGTCAACAACGGAGGTGGTAAATGGACCAGGACGTGGAGTCGAAGTCAAAGGGTTCTTTTCTCTTAAGGTTAAGGTTACTTTTGATACAGCATGCGTGTGTGCTGAAGAGACTGGTCACAGGAAGGGTAGTGAGGACACAGCGGCCAGAGGCATGTCCTTGAATAGGCAGGCAAGAGTAGCGTGGTGCTGCCCTTGAGGCACTGCCCTCAGAGGGGCACGCAGAGCAGACCCTGACAGGAGGGCAGGGTGTTTGTGCGTTCAGTGCGTACACAGGGAGAGCTTATGGGGGCTTGTTCTCTTCTCATCGCTTCGATGAATGTGTTAAGTGAGAGTGAAGGCGATCCTGCCGGATGTTTTGAAGGTGGGAAATAGTTGTCTAGGAGATGGGAGGGGCGCATGGAGGGGGGGGTTGTAGGGGGGTTAAGGTTGCACTTGAAGTTTGTAATCATGAATTTAAGTGGGACCGGGGAAGGAAAGGAGTACATGTGTGACATCGGACATGCTGTGTGCTGAGGGAGTTTACATCGGTATACTCTCCACCCTACAGTTACTGGGAGAATTAAACATGTCAGAAAGCATTTTGAAAACCTCTTCTCTGCCATTTGGCTAAGATCAAGCATAGAGAAAGCATTTTGAAGTATTAAGTACAGGACATTCGAAGCTAAGTTATCATGAAACTTAGCTTTGAATTACTTAGCATTTTTCCTTGGCAAAAAGCTTTTCAGATTTCTCTGAGACAGCCTTAGTATCTCTGGAGACAGCACTGGGCTGCTGCCACTGAGTAACTCGGTACCGAAATCTAAGTGGTGACTTAACCTCCCTCTGCTCTTACCTCTCACTCTGTAAAATGAGGGTGATAATGTATAAAGTGCAACAAATGCTTTACAAGTAAAGGTGCTACATAAGTACAAGCTGTTAATACAATGTTATTTCAGCCCTGACTGTTGCAGTACCAGAAAATCGCAAGGGTCGGAGCATCTGGAACTGTCCTCTAAGTCTCGGGTGGTAGATGCCTCCCTTGGAAAGCTTTGAAAGGGGGAAGGAAAATTGGGTGTCACTCACATTATTTCCTTTAATTCTCCCAAGTACTCGGTGAGGTTGATTATTAGAACCTGAAATCCAGAGAGATTAAGTAACCTGTGAAGCCAAGTGGTAGAGCTTGGATTTCAACCCAGATTGACCTTAAAATCCCAAGCTCTTTCCACTCTGCCACACTGGGGTTGGGCTTGCTGCATGATAGCCACGGAAGGTACAGAATAACATATATTATAGACCTACATTTTAGCCCATTTAATCTCTTCTCTGCCATCAGACATGTGACTGGAGTTGCCCACTAGCAGAAAGCTGGTTTATTGTAAATATCATCATGATAGAGTCACTTACAAGAAATCAAATAACAAGAAAAGACAGGAGCATCTGGGGGAAGGAGCAGTAAGCTAACTAAAAATTTGTACTTAGCAACAGATGTGGTTTTCAACCACGTTTTGGGGAAAAAGGGTGCGTGCTAGACAATAAATAAATGTGTGTGGCCATGGGAACTACAGGAATGCCACGCCCACCACGCCCTTTGCTGCAAATGCACGATGTGCCTTGGAAACTGAAGGACACAGACGGCTGGGAGAGAAAACCGCTGCTCCGTCAGATGTTGGTTTTGGGTAACAATTACCCACCTGATAGAGAAGGTGATAGGAAAAGTATATTTATTTTCTTCCAGCAGCTAAAAGGTGATCATGCTTCTAAAATTTGTTGAGATTGTCCAAGAAAGTGTGTAAAATACTCATCCATCACTGGAAAGCCCCTGGTCAGGAAATGACAGTGCAGTAAATATCTCCAGCAGCCACCTTTTAGTGTACAAGCTGCTTTCGGTTGGAGTTTTCAGCACTCACATAAAACACACTGTCATGAGTGACTGCTTGTGCTCCAAAGTCATTACTATTGGGATAATGGAACATCTCTCAGCGAATAACCAAGAAACTTTAAATGTCATGTCAAGTTTGTTGAAGCCATTTTCAAGCCACATTCAAGGTTACATGAATATTGAGGGTGTCTCTTTTTTCACAGTTTGAGCTCTGTGAGAGAGATCGCTCATAAGGTTGTGCAATGTGAGAGTCAGTTAATTAAAAGAAAATCTAGTGTCTTTGGAAAAGTCAATCAGCCAGAGCTACTTAGTGCTTAGCTGTTGCAACTCTCTCCTTAGATCCTTGATAAGTCATCATCACTGTCACTTGTCAAAAGAAAGAAAGAAAGAAAGAAAATATGTATGTATATACACTGTGTAAATATTTGACAATTAAGTTATGGCAATTCTGTTTTGCTAGGAAGTTTTAACAATTTCCTTGCCAAATTTAGTATTTCTTTTTGGGGAAATTGTCGATTTTTTAAATTCCTATTATAAACTTTTCTCCTTGATTTTGTGCCAAAAGGAAATTAATCTCATTATTATTCAAACTAATGCTTATCTTGGGTGATAGAGTGTGGAAATGATTTCGTTACCCAATGTGTATTTATTGAACACCTACTTTGCTCCAGGGCTGTTTTAGCCACGGAAGTTACAGCAGTATTTAAAACAATGTTCCTGATGTCTCAGAGCTTACATTCTAATAAAGAGATAGACAATGGGCAAGTAAACAAATATAAAATGTGTCCAGCGGTTATGAGTTCTGTGGAGGGAAAAGCGAGGGGGCGGGGAAATGCTGTGGTGAGAGAGTGAGCATCATTTTAGATGGATGGGGAGAGCAGACCTCTTTCTTTAGATGGCATTTGAGCAGACACCTGAATGAAATGCAGAACCAAGTTTTGATCATCACTGAGTGATGCGCATTCCAGGCATAAAGGAAGAAAGAAATAAGCATAAGTGCTAATGAAATGATTGTCTGTTTATACTTGTTTATTCTTAACCTCTGCGTGTTCATTTTAAATCTACCTTACTCTGTTGAATACTTTTAGCTTAATATAGCTAAGAGGATTTGTTCATTGAGAATAATTATTTTAGAATTATATTTTGTAATCTGCATAGTCCTTGCTTTTCACGGTGGTAAATGCTATGTTTCTTCCTTACTGCAGAAAACCAGAAAGTGCAGTTGACAGAAGGGTCACGTTCACACTGCAGTATCAGTTGCAACTCAACGAGGATTCCAGTCACCAAGGAGCTTAATTGTAATCTAGACACTCACGCGTCTACAGGGAGGACCAAGGCAGCTGAGAGGAAGGAAGCCTGCAATGTGGAAAGCAACCGAAAAAAGGAAATGGAACTTCTTGGCTCTGTTTCTAAAAATGAATCCATTCCTGAAGTTGAAGCCCTGCTGGCAAGATTACGAGCTTTATAAATTAAACTGGTAAAAAAAAAAATAAAAAAATGATCACACCAAATACCAAGCCATGCTCTGAGCTCTAACACTTGAAAAAAGAATGCTTTTTATATGCTACTTTATATAATTTTAAATTATGATATATATTAGAAAAACAAAGCTAAATACGTGATGGCAGTGCTTTTCCTATGGACTTGAGGCTGTGACTTCATCAAGGTTGTAATTGGCTTTGATGTTTTTTTGTCACCTGGTACTTATGTGTCCTATATTTGGTGGTTAAATTATACACGTTTTAAAGAACACGGAGGTGGCCGTGTGCTCAGCCATGGGTCCTTAAGAAAATACCAAGTTTCTAAGTCAACTGTAATGTTTACTTTACTGTTTTCCACATCAATAAATGTCAAATCTTCAAACCTCAAGTCTTGCTACATATCCATGCATTTTACTTATATAGGCCCAGGTCTGTCCTAGATTGGGATTAATGTGCTATGAGCATAGTATCAAAAACTGAAACATGAAACTGAATATAACAGAGCTGTGAGGAAATGATTGGTAAGCTCCTTGCCATCATTGAATTCATGTTAATTAGACCTGTAAGAAACTGTAAGACCACTGAGCACATTTCCAAAAATGATGTACTAAGAATACACTCTGCAAAATGCACGAGCTTTTGCATAAACTTGGACCTACATGGTGTTATAGTGCTGCTGAAACTCTCAGCTGAGAGAGCATACCCCGCGCTGCCCCTCCCCCCACCCCGTAATTATGACTGTGGGATAGAATTGCCATTTTGAAACTTCCCAAGGAACGAGTTTTTTTGATTTCTGTGAACAAACTTGAAATTGCAGTTTCTTTGATCTGACAATCAATAACCTTAACAAAG
Source organism: Desmodus rotundus (assembly GCF_022682495.2). NCBI lineage: Eukaryota > Metazoa > Chordata > Mammalia > Chiroptera > Phyllostomidae > Desmodus > Desmodus rotundus. Next base: position 60,523,159 of record NC_071399.1, on the reverse strand, counting down.
ATCTGAAGAAATGTTTCAAGGAAAGTTTTCTTATGCAAATGTTACAATTGTACTTTATTGGGGGCATCAAATTAACTTTGTTAAATCTATATCAAAGAAAATAAACTTGCTATTTGCACTCAACGAGAAAAATCACTCCTTTCTTTTTTGTAGTTAGCATATTCTGTGGATGAGCTGGAAATAGAATGTACTAGGCAGTCGATCTAGGCATCTATTTAGCTTTATTATCTGCAGTAAGTAAGTGACGGGTCTTTTACCGTCAGTTAAAAAGCAGTTATATGAAACTAGTCTGTGAGGTCCAGTGCTTTTTATTTCCTTAAGTTGCCGCCTCCTTTCAGCTCCAACTTAATAAAGTTAATTAATTAGAACCATGAACCAGGCCCTGTTTATAGACATTGGGGAACAGAGTGTTATCCATAGACAGTGTGGGAATAAATTGTTCTTGTGTGTATTGCTGAGATGTGCATTTTGCCCTCCCATTGTAATTCCTATTTTCCTGAACACAAGTCTTAAAAATCAAGAATAGTGAAGGATGTTTGCACATTTAAGTAGACAGGAACCTTAGCAGGATGGACAGAATTTAAATGAAAGAATTCTGATCCCTATTGGTTCTTAACATGACTTTGCAAAGACTCGGGCTTTTCAGAATCACAACTGAAATTCAGCCAGGTAGTTTGGATACACCAGGTGGCAGGTGAAAAGTCTGAAAACTTGGAGCTGAGGAGCAGCCATCAGGGCGAAGCACCCTGGCACGTAAAGGGGGTGAAGATGCTGCAGACTCCCAGGGGCAGGCAGGGAAGTCACCAAATCGAGCAGTCAGCTTCAGAGCACCTGTGCGCAGGAGCTGAAGGACAGCTTTCTAGCAGGAGGGCCGAAGCCTGAGCCCGGCACAGCAATGCAGGGGCCCACATCCGCTCCCCTCCCTCTCGGACAAGGGCCTGTTCTGAGTAGTCCTAAACAGGAAGACTGTAGACATGAAGGAAAAAATACAAGGGTTGGGAGATGTTAAGTGCCAACTAGAAGCCGATCATTTTCTGTTATTTCCTTGATAAATGTCCATTCAACAAGGGGCTGGAGGTGTAGAATTGGGGTTTTAACATTTATAATACTCCTTTAGCTGGCTCAAAATGAAAACTGTCTTAATGACCTGTGACTTGAAGGCAGATAGTGAGGTGCAATTTCGTGTTTCTGAGCAAACCATTCGTTCATGCGAATTAGCAGATAAAAGGCCAACTCGAAACTGTCTGACAGAGCTCAGTGCCCTAGATGAGGATGTTCTGTCCACACTGCTGACAAACCCCAGGTAGATTCTCCTCCTCTTTCTCCCAGGCCATCGTAGAGAATTTGGCAAAAACACACAGACAACTAAGTGACCATTGAGTTGTTCAAGAGCAAAGGCCTGCAGCTAGAAATTTCCCCAATCAATGTAATGTAAACATGAAGCAGAGCCTTCTGGTCAAGATGGAAGAATAGGTAAATGCTGGACTCGCCTCTTCTCACAACTACATCAGAATTACAACTAAATTATAGAACACCCACTGAGAACCACCTGAACACTAGCTGAACTAATTGCTGTAGCTGAGGATATAGCGAAGAAGTCTTGTGGAGACTGGTAAGAGAGGCGGAGTCAAGAAACAGGCTAGTCCCACAGCCACAGTGTGTCAGTTAAGCAACGGGAGGGATATCCTGGCTGCAGAGCTCCCCAGCCCCAACAAGGAGCAAGGGGTCCCAGCCTAAAACTGGACTCCCCAGACCAGGGCACCAGTTCTGGGAAGAGGAATCCCTATATTTGGCTGTGAAAACCAGCAGGGATTATGTCTGAGTGAGACACTGCTGCTAGAGCCCTAGGCATTGCAGGTCTTAAAGGGCCCAAGCATAGACTCACTTGCTCACAAACTCATGCACTCTGAGCTCCAGCACAGGGACTGCATCTTGAAAAGCACCAGGGACATACGAGGAGGAACTGAATTGTCTAGCTTTAGGGCGAGAGCTGAAGGGTCAGGGGTTAGGTCTACTCTCTCCAGGAAGAAACTGCTGGCAGACATCATTGGCCTCCTGTTGAGTACTTCCCCTACCCAACAGGCAGGCACCAAATCTGAATGCTCCATTAACACTGTTTGTCCTGCCCCACCCGACTTGCCCACCTTGCCCAGACTTCTTCCAATAAATTTCCACACAAGCGGCCTACCTCAGCTGGTGCTGCATCCTTCCCTAAAATCTCTCAAATGTCCACAACCCCCAAACAAGCAGTGGCTGACATTGGCATGCCTTGTGCCACTTGCTATGTGACCCAAAGCCTGTTGTCATTGTAGCCACTCAGTTTGCAGCATAGCCTTTCCTGGATGCCTCCAATCCCAGTACAGGTGACAACCAACTGTAGCTACTGTGTAGCTGCTACATGGTGGCCCCAGTCCAGGAAAGCCAGCAGCCGAGCTTGGCCTGCAAAGGCGCCCTCCCAAGAAGCCCCAGCACCACAAACAACACACCCAATGGGCAGACTTGGCAGGCTCCAAAGCCATGCTAAAGCAATTCCCACTTCTTGAGGTGAGTCCCCATACAACAGCTTCTCCGATGTAGTCACAGCCAATCCTTACAGGCCGTCAGCCTGAGACTCAGTCCTACCCACTGACATGCCAACAGCAATGAAGGCTCAGCTACAATAGGAGAGTACATATAACTCACATGGGAAACACTTCTGGAACACCTGGCTCAGGTAACTAGGGAGACTGTGCCACTAGGACACCAACAGGACACCTACATAAAGCCACTCTGCCAAGACTGGAAGACATGGCTAATCTACCTAATATATATAAAAACAAACAGGGAGGCTGCCAAAATGAGAAGTCAGAGAAACATGTTCCAAATTAAAGAATAGGACAAAACTCCAGAAAAAAGAACTAAACAAAATGCAGACAAGTGTTCTACCAGATACTGAGTTCAAAACACTGGTTATAAAGATGTTCAGTGAAATTAGGGGAAGAATAGATGAACTCAGTGAGAACTTCAACAAAGAGAGAGAAACCATGAAAAAAGGGAAACAGAAATGAAGAATACAATAACAAATGAAGAACACATTATAGGGATTAAACAACAGATTTGATGAAGCAGAGAATCAAATCAGCAATTTGGAAGGCAAGGTAGTGGAAAACACCCAAAAATAACAGCAAAAAGAAAGATAAAGAATTTAAAAACTGAGGATAGTTCAAGGGACCTCTGAGACAATGTCAAGAGGTATAACAACATTCACATAATGATAGTACACAAAGGAGAAGAGTAAGGGACTGAAAACCTAGTTGAAAAAATAATGACTGAAAACTTCCCTAACCTGGTGAAGGAAATAGACATACAAGTCCAGGAAGTGCAGAGTCCCAAATAAGATGAACTCAAAGAGGCCCATACCAACACACACCATACTTAAAATGCCAAGGGGTAAAGACGAAAAGAGAATCTTAAAAGTAGCAAAAGAAAAACTTGTTACCTACAAGGGAGCTCCCATAACTGTCAGCTGATTTTTCAACAAAAACATTGCAGGCCAGAAGGGATTGGCAAGACGTATTCAGGTGGTGAAAAGGGAAGCACCTACAACCAAGATTACTCTACCCAGCAAGGCTATCATGTAGAATTGAAGGAGAAGAAAGAGCTTCCCAGACAAGAAATTCTAAAGGAGTTGATCACCATCAAACCAGAATTATAAGAAATGTTAAAGGGACTTTAACAAGAAGATTACAAAAAATGAATAATAAAATGGCAATAACTATATGCCTATCAGTAATTATCTTAAATGTAAATAGATTAAATGCTCCAATCAAAGACAAAGGGTAGCTGATGTATATAAAAACAAGACCCATACCAATTCTGCTTACAAGAGACCCACTTAGATTGAAAGACACACACAGACTGAAACTAAAGCGATGGAAAGAGATATTTCATGCAATGGAAACAGAAATAAAAGGCTGTGCTAACAATACTGCTATCAAACAAGACAGACTTTAAAACAAAAGCTATAACAGACAAACAAGAATATATAATGATAAAGGGGTCAGTCTAATCAGCAATTACAACCTCTGTAAACATGTATAAACACAATGTAGAGCACCTAAATACACCAAGCAATTATTGATAGGCATAAACGGAGAAATTGACAATAATACAGCCATGGTAGATTTTAACACCCCATTGACATCAAGGGGTAGGTCATCCAGACAAAATCAACAGGGAAACAGCAGCCTTAAATGACACATTAGATCAGGTGGGTTTAATTGATATTTTTAGAACATTTTACCCCAAAGCAACAGAATATACATTCTTTTCAAGTTCACAATGAACATTTTCCAGAACAGACCACATGTTAGTCCACAAAACAAGTCTCAATAAATTTTAAAAGATTGGTATTATATCAAGTATCTTCTCTGATCACAATGGTATGAAACCAGAAATCAATTGCAAGAACAAAACTGAAAAACACCCAAATATATGGAAGCTAATAACATGCTACTAAACAATGAATGAGTGAACAATGAGATCAAGGAAGAAATCAAAAGATACCTTGATACAATTGAAAATGAAAACACAACAATGCAAAATTTATGGGACAAAGCGAAGCAGTCCTAAGAGGGAAATTCATAGCAGTACAGGCCTACCTCAATACACAAGGAAAATCACAAATGTCTAACTTTACACATAAAGGGATATATAAAAAGAACAAACAAAGCCCAAAGTGAGGGCAAGGAAGGAAATAATAAATATCAGAGTGGAAATAAGTGAAATACTCTAAAAAAGGGCAATAGAAAATACAAATGAAACCAAGAGCTGGTTCTTTGAAAAGATAGATGAAATTGATAATCCTTTAGCCAGACTCATCAAATAAAAACAAGAGAGGGCCCAAATAAATAAAATCAGAAATGAAAAAGAAGTCACAACCAACAGCACAGAAATACAAAGGACTATATGAAAATACTACAAAACAAGTTATGCCACAAATTGAACAATTTGGGAGAAATGGATAAATTCCTAAAAACATACGATCTTCCAAGGCTGAATCAGGAAGAGACAGAAAATCTGAACAGACCAAGAACTAGTAACAAAATCAAATCAGTAATCAAATGCTCCCAAGAAACAAAAGTCCTGGACCAGGTGGCTTCACAGGTGAATTTTACCAACATTCAAAGAATACCAGTCCTTCTCAAACTATTCCAAAAAATTGAAGAGGAGAGAAGCCTCCAAGACTCTTTTTATGAGGCCAGCATTACCCTGATACCAAAACAAAATAAAGACACCAAAAAAGGACTTCCAGACAAGATGAAGTTGTAGGTAGATACACTTTGCCTCCTCACACAACCAAAAGATGGACAAGTTTAAAAACAAAAACAACCAGAACTGCCAGAAAATTGAACTGTATGTAAGTCCAACTACCAAGGAGTTAAAGAGGAAACACTCACTCAGACTGGTAGGAGGGGTGGAGATGGGCAGCCAGGGTGGAGAGGACACACGGAGAGGTGGCAGCTGGAGGACCAGGGCAGGTAAAGTGGCATCTGGCAGATGGGGTGGTCCCACATTCAAGTGAGGACAAACTGGGAGGAATCTCTGGGGAACAAGACAGACCATGCAACCCAGGGTTCCAGTGCGGGGAAATAAAACTTCAAAACCTCTGGCTGTAAAAACCTGTGGGGGTTGCAGCAGTGGGAGAAACTTCCAGCCTCACAGGAGAGTTTGTTGGAGAGATCCACAGGGTCCTAAAACATACACAAGACCACCCACCCACAGCACCAAATTGGAGATACGCTACCTGATATCAAATGATGCTACAAGCCTAGTAATCAAAACAGCATGGTACAGACATAAAGCAGACATATAGATCAATGGAGCAGAATAGAAAGCCCCAAAACAAACCCACACCTATACAGTTAATTACCATATACAGTCAATTAATCTAAGACAAAGGAGACAAGCATATGTAATGGGGTAAAGACAATCTCTCCAATAAACTGGACAGATATATGCAAAAGAATGAAAGTAGACTACTTTTTTGCTTCATATGCAAGCAGAAAGTCAAAATGGATTAAAAGCTTAAATATAACACCCAAAATTGTCAAACTCCTAAAGAAAATATAGGCAATAAAATCTATGATATTTCTCTTAGCAACATTTTTTATGATATATCTCATTGGACAAGGAAAACAAAAGAAAAATAAATAAATATGACTACATTTAACTAAAAATTTTTTGCACAGCAAAGGAAACCTACAGACTAAAAGGAGATATTTGCAAATGATACAGCTGATAAGTGGTTAATATTTAAATTAGAATATATAGGAAAGTCATACGATTTAACACCAAAAAAAGAAAAAGAAAAACAAATCAATTAACAAATGGGCAGAAGGCCTGACTAGATATTTCTGCAGAGAGGACATATAGATGGCCGATAAACATGAAAGGTTGCTCCACATCACCAAAGATCAGGGAAATGAAGATTAAAAGGACAGGTATCACCTCACATCTGTCGGAAGAGCTGTCAGTAACAAACCAGTGTTGGAGAGGACGTGGAGAAAAGGGACCCTCGCACACTGTTCGGGGGACTGCACATTGGTGCAGCCATAGTGGGGAACAGTGCAGACGTTCCTCAGTTAAAAACGACCCACGAATTACACTTCTGGGTGTTTATCCAAAGAAATACAAAACACTAACTCGAAAAGATGCGTGTGCCCTTATGTTCACTGTAGTGTTATCGACAGCAGTCAAAACGTGGAAGCAGCCTAGGCATCATCAACACATGTGTGCATAAAAAGGATGGGAACACATATACAACATAATATTACTCGGCGATAAAAAGAAGGAAATCTTGCCGTTTGTGACAACGTGGGTGGACCTGGAGGGCATTATGCAAACTGAAATAAGTCAGGTAGGAAAAGACAAATACCATACGATTTTGTTTATATGTGGAATCTAAAATACAGAATAAGCAGAAACAAACTCAGACAAAGAGAACAAATTGATTACAAAGTGGGCAAGGGGGCTGGAGAGATGAGTAAAAGGGTAAAGAGGTTGAGAAGTATAGATTGGCAGTTATGAGATAGTCATCGGGGATATAAATAAAGCACAGGGTAGGGAATAAAATCATAACATTGTAATCACTATGTATGGTGCCAGGTGGGAACCAGACTTATCGGGGTGAACACTTCATCAGTTATAGACATTTCTAATAATTATGTTGTACATGGAAACTAATATAATGTTGTGTGCAATTATAATTGAAAAAATATTAGGAAAGTGGAAAAATAAATAAAATGTCTGGAAAAAATAATCAAAACAAGGAAAGCAACTGAATCATATATGTATGTATACCCTTTGTTAATATTTGAATATTCAAACAAAATACATAAAAAACAGTGTTTAAGAGGAAATAGAAATTTCAATCACACATTAAAATTTCTGGTAAGTCTAGAAAATGCAATTATTTATCCAAATTGTTACCATAGTATTTATTCAAAAACAGGAGTTACTAATGACTTTAAAATATTAGTTTAGCCACACATGATTATTTCCTGGGTTGATTCATTCTTATTTTAAAATATAACGCGATGTAGATCTGCATTGGCTAGTTAGAAACTACATTGCTCAGGCTGTAATACGAATCTGCTATATTTCATCTTGGTGAACTCTTGTACAGGTAAGCAGTGAGGACTGGGAGCAGATTTGGTGATTTGTGGCAACCTTTCATACAGACTGTGTCACTTTTAAAAAGTAATATATCCTAATACATAACTGCTACTTTGATTGAAAATAAAAAAGTGGCATTTGTCTTTTTTCTTCATAGTAATTATTAAAATTTCTGAGATCCAGGAATTGTAGCGGGCAGTGACTCAGCACTCGATTTTGTCTGGTGAATCGTTAAAAGGCAGCTGTGACATGCTCTCACCAGACGTGAGTGTTCTTAAAACGTGTTCTTAAAAATATGGCCCATATTTTAAGGGCCAAATGGTCAAACCATTTTGCTCTAAGAGCTACTGTTTAACAAAACATTTGGCATTGCCAAAGAACCACAGCCTGGATGGCATTTCAGAACTGAATCCAAATCTCCCCGTAAAATGAAAATACTGGGTCCTTAAACCATAAAAACTCATTTTTGCTAAATAGAACTTTGCCTTTTAAAATGGGTGTAAGGAATAGGTTACAAGTAGGCTAGGGAATGGGATTTGAAATACAATGAAACTTAGCTGTGTCCTCTAGCTGGGGTTTGACTGCGAGGCCTCTCTGTCTCCTAGTCCCCTAATTAAGTTTGAGTAACATTTGACTTCAACAGCATCTTCTCTTTAGCTTTCTCCAAGAGATAAGAACTTAAAAGGAATATTGTTGGGTTTGTTTTTTCAGGAATCCTGAAAATGATAGGTTTGTTTTCTTTCCCCTCTGCGATCCACTTTAAACTCCAGCCATTGGACGAAAGTATTTTATTAGATTTACTTTATTTTTTAATTATTATTTTTATCATATTTTTCCATTGGACAAAAATATTGTAAAATCTCCAGTTATTGCCTCCTTACAATTATAATCACCAGCATTCTGCATGTTCCGACAGATAGATCTACATCATTATACATTTCATATTGGAAGCCTAACTTTTTTAAAGGCGTTCTGATAATGAATGGGAAGCCAAATTTCTGGATTATATCTTCAGGGCAGCTTATTTTTGTTTTCTTTCTTTTTTTTTTACAACAGTCTTCTGAGGCATTTTAGGAGTCTCTCTTATGTAACTTAACTTTTATATTTCATTGATTATGCTATTACAGTTGTCCCCCTTTGCCTCCCTCTGCCCCCCTCTGCCCTGTACCCCTTCCCTCCAGCAGTCACCCCTTAGTTCATGTCCATGGGTTGTGCACATAAGTTCTTTGGCTTCTCCATTTCCTATACTATTCTTAAACCCCTCTGTCTACTTTGTGCCTACCAATTATGCTTTGTAATTCCCGCACCTTTTCCCCTGTTTTCCCCCTCCCCCACTCCCAGCTGGTACCCCTCCAAATGATTCCCATACCTATGATTCTGTTCCTGTTCTGGCTGTTTGTTTAGTTTGTTTGGTTTTTTGTTTTTTGGCTTTTTTAGATTCAGTTGTTGATAGTTGTGAATTTATTGCCTTTTTAATGTTCATATTATTGATCTTTTTTTTCTTAAGTCTCTTTAACATTCCATGTAAAAATGGTTTGGTAATGATGAACTCCTTTAGCTTAACCTTGTCTAGGAAGCTCTTTGTCCTTTGATTCTAAACGACAGCTTTGCTGGGTAGAGTAATCTTGGTTGGAGGTCCATGCTTTTTAAATACTTCTTGCCAGCCCCTTCTTGCCTGCAAGGTTTCTTTTGAGAAATCATCTGACAGTCTTATGGGCACTCTTTTGTAGGTTACTCTCTCCTTTCCTCTTGCTGCTTTTAAGATTCTCTCTTTATCTTTAACCTTTGGCACTTTAATTATGATGTGTCAGTGTGGTCCTCTTAGGGTCCAACTTGTTTGGGACCCTGTGCTTCCTGGACTTGTATGTCTATTTCCTTCACCAAATTAGGGAAATTTTCTTTCATTATTTTTTCCAATAAGTTTTCAATGTCTTGCTTTTCCTCTTCTCCTTCTGGCACCCCCATGATTCAGATGTTAGCACGTTTGGAGGTGCCCCAGAGTCTTCTTATACTATCCTCATTTTTTTTATTTCTTGTTTCTTTCTGTTCTGGTTGAATGTTTATTTCTTCCTTATGTTCCAAATCATTGATTTGAATCCTGGCTTCTTTCCCTTCACCGTTGGTTCCCTGTAGGTTTTTCTTTATTTCACTTAGTGTAACCTTCATTTCTTCCTTTATGTTGTTGCTGCACTCAGTCATTTCTCTGAGCCAAACAATCACCATGGTTTTGAACTTTGCATCTGATAGGTTGGCTATGTCTGTTTTGTTTAGTTCTTTTTCTGGGGTTTTGTTCTGTTCTTTCATTTGGGTCATATTTCTTTGTCTCCTCAATTTGACAGCTTCCTTGTATTTGTTTCTGTGTGTTAGGTAGAGCTGCTTTGACTCCCTGTCTTAGCAAACCTGTTAAGTTGTATGGGGCAGAGCCTTAGGTATTTGGCAGGGTCGGGCAACCTGTTTCATTCCTTTGTGGCTCTTTGTGGTGATGGTGGTGCTCAGAGAGGGGATGATGCACTCGCCTGGTTTCCAGTCACTTCACTCACTCCCCATGTGCAACTGGTGCCCTTCCGGCTCTTGCACTGGTGGTGAGTGCCAGAGTGGGTGGGTTTACATACATTTTAAGACCATGTGGGCCCTTTAAGTGAAGTTTCCTGAAAAATCTAGCAGTTTCTTCTACCACCCCAAAAACCACTGTTTTTTACAGCCAGAAATTATGGGGATTTATCTTTCTGGTGCTGGAACCCTGGGCTATGTGGTTTGGCCTGGGTGTGGGATCGCTTGCTCCTAAGGTATCGCTCCTGATGTTTATCCACCACACGTGAGTGTGGGACTGCCCGTGCCCATTCTCCCACTGCCACCTGGGCCGCCTCTCCACACCACACCGAGTCCCGCCCCTCCTACCTGTCTGGATGAATGTGACTTCTTTAAATCTTTGATTGTCAGACTTCCATACAGTTCGATTTTCTGACAGTTCTGGGTGTTATTTATTTTGAGATTTAGTTGTAACTTTTTTCTTGTGGTTGCAGGAGGAGGCAAAGAGTGTCTACCTACATCTCCATCTGGACCAGAAGTCAGATCCTTGTAACTTAATTTTTTTTATCTTTTATTGTATCTGAAGTTTGTGACTTGCCATTTTTCTCTTGACATTTTTAGTCTATGTTATATTTGAATTATGAACCTATTTCTAAAAATTTCTCTTTTCTCCTTTTTGAGCTATGGGTTACTATAAATTTATTTTAAAGACGAATCCCCAATGAGAATCTAATATTAACATTTTATGAATAATCTGACTGGGTGTGATGGATGCCCAAACAGGAGGCCTATAATAGAAGCTACAATAAAATCAAACAGATCGAAACAAGCTTTCGGTGAATTGCTTCTTGAGAACAGGACCAAGTACTCAGATAGGTATATTTCAATAAATTTCTCCCCAAAGTGTTTGTTTTCACAGACTCATCTGGTTTTGGTAGAAAAGGTCTATCTTTACATCAAAAAACAGTAGATTAATGATGACTATATAATGTATTTAATTTAAGATACTTGATAACGTGTAAAGGCAAATAGGTATGGATATATACTAATAATATAGAAACGTCTATTTTCATCTTTTGTAATAACTTCAAGCCTCAGTATGTATTAAGTATTCTCTATTAAAATACATGAAAATTAGGCAACAGAAGCTTAGACCTCAAAATTAAAATACCCAACCTCTGAGGGAAGCTTGATTTATAAAATGACATTTGCTTTCTTCCCTTGTATCAGACACCAATGCTTGGACCTCTCAGTGCAAAACCAACCAGTGGCCTAAGAAAAGCAAACAGGTGACTCTCTGGTCAGAAAAAAAAAGTGGCGTTTCCTTTGGAGGGTCTCATCTTGACTCCTTTCCTTTCCTAAAGCCTAACAAGAGCCATACAGGGTAAGAGCTGTGACAGACGTCCCACACCTGTGGCCTACGCAGAGCGTAAGTGTCCAATTTGACTGTGATAATAAATAAAATCTTGTCGTACTATTATAGGGTGTTTGGCAAGGACAAGAATTAAGGCACCTTTATAACTCCCGAAGGAATCTGGTGATATTTCTAACGTGATCTCACACATCATCCTGTCCTGCCTGACCTTCCCTGTGACGCCCTCCTGAATTATAGCTTCTACCCACTCCCCACGCCTCCCGCCACAGCCTCTCCCCAAATAAAAGATGGCTGACATGAAAAAAACAGATCTGGTTTTTTAAAATCTTTATAAGAACGTCAGGTAAAATGTCCTCGAAATGACTCCATATGTTTTCTGTAGAATATTTACTGCTCCCATTAGAGGAAATGTCTCACTTTATGAAATGAATACTACCGGTCTCTCAGAGATGAAAGGGCCTCATCAAGAAATGTCCAGCTTCGTTCCTCAATAACTTCTGGGGTCCCCGGATGTGAGAGGAAACAGGTACGTGCCAAGTTCACCAATTTACCACCCATCTTCTCAGTGATCAGTTCCTTCATGCTGGCGGGCACTTCCTCAGGAATCCTCCCAGAAAGGGAGTTTTTAAATATGTTGTAATAGTTTTTCTCATACTCTCCAGAGAAACTTAACAGTTTCTGTCTTATGAGCCACAGCAGAACACACTTGTACAAGACCAGGCACACTTCAAGGACACAGTTAAGTATGGAGAGACTAGTGGCACACGGGAATGGCATCCACGCCTGTGTAAGGTAACTACAGTTAAGATGACCATTCTTTGGGTGTTCCCCGATACAGAATGAGGAAGGCAAAGTTTGATTTTGAAAAGGCACACTCTTTCTGAGAAGTGGGGCTTCTGCTCTCCCTATGGCTCTGCTTCCCCTACACCTGTGCCTCCTTTGCGTTCTTTGAATGGGTGGCAATAGCGAAAGGTCACTTCCATAAGGATATTTGCATTTTCACTTGCATTTGACCTATAAGGGTTGAAACTCTACTAATGGAGAATTGAGAAGCAACAAACTGGGGGAATCTATGCTCACTTATTAAACTGAACCCTGACTCACAGCTTCCCCTTGTTCCTTTTGTCTGGACACCAACCGCCCTGTCTTCAAGGGGACCTGCTTTGCCCTTTAATGCTGAGGTCAACGTAAGAACCAAAGTCCCTTTTCTTTATCTTCCCTTGTGAAGTTGAGACAAGAAGGGACTTTAAAAAGATTTCACAAAGCTCTGAGTACAAAGGGAATGGAAAGATAGAGGCGGCAAGAAATATGAAGGCGTCCAAGCTATTACACAATAGTCTCACCCTCCACAGCAAACATGCCTCTCACGTTTGAGGAGAAGCAGGTGAGAGCTGAGGTTGAGAGGTCTGCTGGCCCATTGCTGCGGAACAACCTGGCCCTTTCACAGTTGCAGGGGTCCTACAGAGAGAGCAGCAACCGCTGACTCAGTCCCAGAATTACATCTCACATATCCATGAAGATTATCTAGGCAATGTGGTCTTTCCTAAACCTCAGAGACAAGACACCAGGCCTTGCCTGAACTGTATACTGTGGTCAAAAACCACTAAATGAGAGTCAGTTGGCCCCTGGGTTTGATGCCTTTATTGATTTGGGTATATGGTTCCTTTACTAGAAGCTGAGTGATACTAAACAGCAACAACCTTCAGAAGCCACACTCACCACTGGGCCGACAGTGCATGCACCGGAGGGTGGGGGGTGGGGCAGGGGCCATGCACAACACAGGGAGTCAGGTGAACAGCAGAATAAGGAGCATGAGATCAAAGGAGTTTTGCTGAGTGGTGCGGGACAGGCATCCTGAGGGCTGGAAGCAATACAGATGCTCGGCACGTCTGCCCATGTTGAGTGGAGGGAGGACTCGGAGGACAGGACAGCTGCCTTCAAATCCTTAAAAGGTTCATATGGAAAAGATAATGAACTTACTCTCCAGAGGACAGAGCTAGGTAGGGCCAATGGCATATACGGAAAAGCACTTTAGCTGTAGAGCTGCCCAGTGATGAGAGAAGCTGTCCTTCAAAGTTATAAAGTCATTGAGTCTTAGAATGGGAGCAAGTCCTTATGAGGGACATTAGAAGTCATCTAATTCAAGCCCCTCATTCTCCATCTGAGGGTTGACGTGACCCCCCTTGCCCCACTGCAGCCCATGTCTCCTTGCCCTTCGCACCCCCTCCTTCATCACACAGCCTCTCTCCCCAAGTTCCCTCAGCAAGCAGAGGCCAGTACCTGTTTGATTGGGAGATAATAAAGGAATCTATTACTCAGGCAGAAGGTTGGCATATGTGAGCACTGAAGGACTTTATCATTCTTAGAATCTGTGTTCTGTGATTTTATGGGATCATAAGCGGGCACCCTCGCCTTGGGGATTATCGCCTTCAAGCCATCACATATTCTGCTTGCTTACCTTGTTGAGGGACATAGTAACTGTCTTCGTTTATTCATGTGCCTGCACCGGGTCTTGCAACTGAGATAAATCAGCCCTATCCTAGAAAGAAGTGGTCCAGAAAGGCAAAGCCTAGTGGGGAAGAACACCTGCTAAGGATCTGGTGTGCTGCCTCAGTCTGAGATAAAGCAGCTCGTGGCCAGGGTGGGGAACGCAGTAAAGAAACCATTAACTACCACGGCTCACACGCTTCCACACCAGGCACTGCTCTATGCACGCCGTGCGTCCCGTTTCACTTTGTGTGCACAACAACCTCACAAAGAGAGATTTCTGTTGGAGCCTTTTAACCGGTGAAGAAACCAAAGAGTAGACAAGTGATCCGCCCATGGTCACACAGCCAGTTAGGAGTGGCCGCATCCAGACCCCACAATCTTCAGCTGTACTCTGTCCCTGCACAATTCTAAATTGCCTTTATAGACTCACCACCCAGCTTCGTTATTTTATTACAAAACGCTATGATTGCCTAGAATCTCCAATACCTATATACTGAAGATAATAATAGATACATTTTATAAAATACTTTTAATTTGAATTCCTGTCATCACTGCTTCTCTTTGAGTATGGTATTGTCAAATAATCAATCATACATATAAATCAAAGGTGAATAAATTTAAACTTGAACATTTGCTGCCAGAGTTGGTCAAAATGACCAGCAGTTGACAGGGACGTCGGGTCCTCTGACACTGGCCATCCTGCCAGCTCTGCTCCCACTAGGAGCACTTCTCCTGCACAGATGAGCAGCTTGTCAAGACCTCTGTGTTTTGAAGACTCATGAGATTTCTGTAAGTACAGTGTGTATGAGAGCTGAGTTCTTCCCAAACCATTTGCCTCTCTACAAAATAACAATGTTCATCATTTTTGTTTTTCTGTTGGCTTCTTTTATTCTTTCCCTTCTTTCTTTCTGAATGGAGGGAGAAATAATAGAAGCACAGTACATAAGTCATAACTTTGAGAAGACTTATTTTTGCCAAAACAGTCACTTTGTTTAAAATAGACCTCTTAATAATATCTAGAAATTTGAGTGCATTTGAGGGTTTTTTTAACAAACTCAGAATGTGTGAAGTTTTTAAGAGACTAATCCACTCATCAAGGTATTTCTCACACTTTTGATTAATAGTAAGCTGTGCATTTTGGAATCACGTATTTTGAGAGATTTGTGAATTATGTCATTTGGATAAGAGGCAATTAATGCTCTGGTCCTATGGAACCTAAGAGGTTTATTGTGGATGAATTGAAGTTGGCATTGGCCTCCCACAGGTATGCTTTTTCCATTCCATAACTAGCAAGACTGATAAGAAAAAAATTGCATTTTTTAAGAAAGATAAAAAGCCAATCTGTCTGTTATTACTGAAGTATTCCAGTATGGGGTTTCTATCTGTCTGTCCTTTTTGTCCCCGTGGTTGAATTCTTCTAAAGCTAAAAGTTGCTGACATTATCCTTAGCACACGTATCTCGCAGCCTCATGTATCCATTATCTAATGTGCTTATGAAGAAAAGGGCTATGCTTTGTTAACCACATCAGTGTCCTGAAAGATGCCTGGCATAAAGCTCAGCAAAATCTACTTCAACTGTGTTGAAAATAATTGATGACAAATTTGTTTAGTGAACAAAGACCAAGGATTTCATTAGGGAATGATAAATTTACTCCTGGACAACTCTTACCCTTTCACTAAAGTTCATATAATGTATATAAAATAGCAATTAGATGCAAGATCCTGTCATAAGCTGTTCAGATGTCAATCCTTAACATAAACCCATTCATTCAATAAATGTCAGGCTCTCTGCTAAATACTGGGGACCTAAGGCTCAACAAATACAGTTCCTGCCCTTGAGCGATGTATAATCCACCAGGGAAGATAAACACAGAATGTGTGTGCTTGGTATATAGGAAGCACAGGCTTTAGGAGGATGATCGAATGGGAGGCTAACTAAGCTGATGGGGGGGCGGGGAAGCTGTCCTGGATGGTGACTTAAGTTGAGGCAGAGAGGATGGGCAAAAACAGGTAGGCAGAGGGGGTGCCAAGTAGAGGGAATAACAGGTATAGAGGGAATGAGCATGAAATTTTTATTTGGAAGCACAAAATAGGTCTGAGATTGAGGGGAAGCTAGTACATTGCTTCCTTTGTAACAAACAGACTGATATTTTTGTTAACTGTTGGCAATCTTTTTTTAATTTGACCACGAGTTGTAGTTTTGCTGAGCCAACCACAAAAGGCAAATAACTAACAATTCCTCATGGTATCACACATCCTTAAATAGTTTCATCTTCAAAAAATTCAATATAATTAAATTAGGCTTCAAGTTTTTATTAATTTTGCATGTGTCAAGATTCTAAATTTAAGGTATTTTAATGTGAAAATTTGTTATCATACTAATTATTGCAAAAATTAGTCTTCACTAAATTATCTAGTGTTTAAAGCAACCACATCACCTTTCTACTTGATACATTTCAGTATATGCATTCATGTGACAATTTTAGAAAATAACCATAGAGCTTGAGATGAAGTCTGTCACTCTCATTTTTAATACGACTCGTACAGATGCCATTGGATCACCCACGTCAGTGTGGGACGTACATTCTTTAGAAATGATGGGAAGAACAAATACGAATATGTAAGAATAACTACACTGTCTGACTTCTCAGCGAACTCTGTGTTTTCTCCATGCACACTTTTCTGACAAACACTAATGGTGCTTTGTTCTAGGATCCATACAGGCAAGGTTGTATCCACTAGGGAGCCCCTTGGAGTCGGTAATTTTCAAACAATAGAGAAAAAAGGCATAGATCAGCCAACTAGTTGATGCTACATCAATTTTACACACCCAGAAAGCATGAAACTTGAATATGATCTCACCAAAGTCAAATAAGCCTCAGAGAAGCCACCAAAACAGGCCTGGCCCTTTATCCATACAAGCTCATGTCGTGACGCCTTTGCAAACACAACGTGCTCCGAAAGGGCAGGGCAGCCATGCCTCTAAATGTGTGTTCTATGAGACAGCAGAGAACCATAAAAGACGCTCAAAGCAAAGTGTCCAGGAAACCAGGTTGATTAATGTGTAGCCTTACTTCACTTCAGGGGAAACGGCTGAAGGGAAAAAAGACTGTAAGCTCATTTGACAACTATAAAGGTCACGAAGGAAATGATAGTAGATAGCCTGGAGTTTTCAGGGGGCGCAGAGAGTCAGTGCTCAGAAATGTGCGGCAGAAGCTCCGAAAATGAGGTGCCAGGCGAGCGGCCAGCCATCCGAGGGCTCAGGCCAAATGAAAAGGGCAATGAAAACACGAGGCCCTGGAACCCCAAGTTCTAGTTCAGGGCCCTCTTCCCCAGTCAGTAAAATGAGCAGACTATCTGGCACCAGGATTCTAGGCCCCTAGCTCAGAGGACTTTAGGTCCCAATGTGTTCAACGTAATGTAAGTGCCTGACATTAAGCTTCTGACGGCCGACAGCCATTTCAAAGATATTCACCCCAAATAAACATATTGCCAGCTACGCAACTAGGTAAAAAAGCCAGGCTGTCCCACCCATGAAGTTCCCACCCATGAAAGCCCTGGGTAACCTAGATGACTGACAGCTTGGGTGACCCCATTTCTCTCTACACCCTAATTCCCACTCATGCCTTAAATTTGCCAAAACAGAGTGAATCTGTGAAATCCTAGATATCCCATCCCAGATGCTACTAAAAGAAGAGCCCCAGGTCCATGTGCCCTCCCTCTCTCTACCTATGAACTCCTTTCGTGGCCCTCTGATGTGCTGTGTGCCCTCCAGGACCCATGAGTACTAAACATTGCTCCTCAAAGTTCCCCAGTGCATTTTTTGCTGGAGTGCATGCTGCCACCACAGGGCCAGCCTAGCCCACAGGAGGCAGAGGATGTCCCTAGGGGCTCGGCACAAGGAACGGGAACTGGGCCAGTGTCTCAGGCCATTTCTAGTAAAAAAAGAAAAAAATCACTGTCATTAGTCTGGGGACAAACAGGACAGTCAGCTACCTCATATTCTCCTGCTCTCCCTGGCTCCCGGAAGTCACCCTGACCCGGGCTGGGGTCTGACAGGATGCAGGCGTTACAGTGCTAGGTCATCACTGTCATTTCCTGTTACAGGGCCTGGATGTGGGCAGAACCACCGATGTTGAAGAACTGGGCAGGACCTCCTATTGGTTTGCTTCAGGGAAAACTCCAGGCAAAGAGCCTGTCCTTAAAGATCCTACCAAGGACCTGTAAGCCTTACAGAACTGCTTTTTATATTTTATTTTTTTATTGTTGTTCAAGTACAGTTGTCCCCATCTTCCCCCCACCCATCCCCACCTCCCACCCTCTGGCTTTGACCATGGGTCCTTTATACATGTTCCTTGATGACTCTTCCCCTTACTTCCCCCATTATCCTCCTCCCACCTCCCTTCTGGCCACTGTCAGTTTGTTCTTTATTTCCATGTCTCTGGTTGTATTTTGTTCATTTGTTTGTTTTGTTGATTAGGTTCCTCTTATAGGTAAGATCATATGGTATTTGTCTTTCACTGCCTGGCTTATTTCACTTAGCATAATGCTCTCCAGTTCCATCCATGCTGTTGCAAAGGGTATGAGCTCCTTCTTTCTCTCTGATGCATACTATTCCATTGTGTAAATGTACCACAGTTTTTTGATCCACTCATTTACTGATGGGCACTTAGGTTGTTTCAAGCACTTGGCTATTGTAAATTGTGCAGCTATGAACATTGGGGTGCATAGGTTCTTTTGGATTGGTGTTTCAGGGTTCTTAGGGTATAATCCCAGCAGTGGAATTGCTGGGTCAAAAGGCAGCAGAACTGCTTTTATTTTGTGAACTCTGTAGCATTAGAGTTCTGTTTAAGATGGAAATAAATCAAACAATTCTCAACCACTTATGTCAGTGGAGTGGGTCATTAGCCTCCCCAAACTGATAACTCAGAATTACAACAGATATTGGTGGAGGTCAAAGCCTCACCCTCAAATTCTGGGCCTTGTCTTTCTCTAAAACCTCCCCAATTCATTTAGTTAAGGGCTATGGGGCTGTTGGAGAACCAAGAGCTTCTTCCTAAAAAGTGGAAAGAGCATAGCGAAGAATCCTGTGATCACACAGTCTCACAAAGCTTCCAGATCCTTATGATAGGGACAAAAAAATCAATACATAAGAATTCACAACCTCTTTCTTTCCAGCCTCACGTTGCTGCCCCTGGGTCTCTCCATGGGGGTTAAGGTGTGGAGGGAAGGGTGGAGTACCTGGGAAAACTGGAGAGTGTGGCTGCAGGGGCTAGAAAGGAAGAGAGGGAGAGGGCAGGGGGAGAATGGGAAGTGATTTCCAGGGAGAAGGGCCTTTGCAGCCACTGCAGGGATGGGGTGGAGAGGGAGGGCCAATGGGGAGCCTGCAGGCATCTCCCCGTGTGCAGCACGTACGAGGCCTGGAGGTACTCCTGCCAGAAAACCCTTAGGAAATATCCATATTATTTCTCAAGGCTTCTGGAGTCAGATTTGTGGGATGTGTATAAACGGCTCACCTGAGCTCCTGTGACATCGCAGACAGGCTCAAGGAGAGCCATCAAAACAGTGAGCTTGTTCCGAAAGGAGACACTTCTGAAATTTCTGCAGCCTAATCCAGAACACTACATGCTATTTTGTTTTTGTTATAACCCTTGTCTTAACCCTTCTGTTTCCTCTAAACATAGGACTTGTTGCTGCTATTTCTGCACTTTTAAAATTGCAATTTCGCCTTCCAGATCACATTCCCACCCGAAATTGTAACAAAGTAAATGGTTCTACTTTCTGTAACAAAGCAAATGGTGGAAAAGACTGCTCTGCCTAACTTTTGGCATCTGAGACGTACCCCACTGAGTGTGCTTCTGTGTCACACTGAGTGACACTCTGAACCGTTTCGCACCCAGGAGATCAAATTAACTAATGAGGTAAACCTGACATTCATGGGTGAAACACCACACAGTGTTTAAGGATTCAGCTGAAAAGGACTTTAGAAAAAGTCATCAGAGGAAAAAAAAATGTTCATTCACAAGTCATTGTGAGCAACTCTGGAGAATTTGCCACTATTTTAGAGTAGACAGCACAGTGGAAGCAAAAAGACTCCTGGCTCCACATGAGAGCAATTCGCTTCAGCTCCCTCAGTGACCTAGCGAGAGTTTGGTTGGTGTGGGGTAAAAGACTCTGCCCGTGGGAGCCCAGGCTGCCGTAGTCCTACCATCTCAGCACGTGGCTTTGCGGTTGCCCTGGGTGGGGTGGTGGGGAGAGTGAGGAGCAGGCAGCCTGGAGGGAAAAAGAGGAGGAGACAAGAGAGGTTTTCCCCGGCAGGCCTGGGAGTAGCAGACACCATCGCTGAGAGCTCGCTCACCTCACTCTGAGGACAGCAGAGAACTGCAGTCCTCCTGTGTGCCCAAAGGAGGGGACAGCCACGGAAAAACCATGATCTTCAGCACAGCTGCTCCTCTGATCTTCTTTTCTTCCTTTTTGAATATTATGTACTAGAGAAATGTTTTTAAATTTAATATTGTACCGTTAGTTATATGCATAAAAGGTGGGGAGAAGACATGACACCGGGGCCCAGAAAGGAAACAATGATGGTGCCATTGAGGAAAATGAAAAACTGGGATGTGTGTGAACACATGTGAGTGCATCGGGAGGGATGAGAGGGGTGGAGGGTGGGGCAGCTTTGGCAATGAGGAGGAAATAAATAGGATAGTAGTTAGAAGAGTTAAATTATGTATATATACACACACATATATACATAAATACATACATACATGTATATATATAAAACAGAGAGGTATATAGGTATAATTTTATGTATTAATTACAGAGACCCCAAAATGCAGTGGTCCTCTGTTATGAGGCAACAAGGAATTATGTGACAACATAAATTACAGATGTGTTTCTCTCGACATGTCAGGAGGGAAGAGCAATTACTAAATACTGACTGACACGGAGGAAAAGCAGTGATAAAGACAGCACAGATGGGGCTTTATAGTTTGCAAAGCACAGTCTACCTTTGGAAAGTCAGCTAGAGCATGAGAAACCATCAAAAAATATTTTCGGGACAGCTTCTAGGGAAATACAAACATTGGCCTTTTCAGCTCACAGAAAACTCCCTCTGTTATGTCCTGCAGACAGATAGATTTAGTTTTATACCTATCCTGTGTTTTTCAAGGTAAGTGTCAAAAATACAAATATAAAGAAACTGAAGAATACCATATTTTGCAGTGTATAAGGCACGCTCATGTTTTTGGCCCAAACTTTCAAGAAAAAATATTTTCTTTTAATTTTTTTAATTCAATTTTTTATTTATTTATGTTTAGATACTTGTTTTTTATATTATAAAGGAATGTTAGCATTTATTTTTGAACATATTATGGTACAAGAAATTTTATGTAACAAATAATTACAAAACACAGGAAGAGATACAAGGTATTTCAGGTACTACCTATGTATAATGCACACCCTTATTTTTCCCTCAAATATTTG
This sequence comes from Desmodus rotundus, assembly GCF_022682495.2. NCBI lineage: Eukaryota > Metazoa > Chordata > Mammalia > Chiroptera > Phyllostomidae > Desmodus > Desmodus rotundus. Next base: position 60,501,624 of record NC_071399.1, on the reverse strand, counting down.
GGCAAAAAAGTGCACATTATACATGGCAACATATGGTACCTTAAATTTCACTAAAGATCACTACTACCATTTTGGGATTGAAATAGGTTTTCTTGTTGTTGTTGTTTTCAGACAAAGAACTATTCTGTTCCTTTACTTCTCTAAGTCAGATGTTGTGATGTCAGTTATCACTTCTCTGCTTGGTGGAACTTCCTCTCACTTCTCCACGAGAACATACAGAATTCCCAGGCTACGATGGTGCCAGAGAAACCCAGGAGAGACTCTGGGTTCCTAATCCGTGTTTATCTCCATCTTTGTCATTGAACTGGCAGTTCCTGAAGGAGCTGCGGAGAGCTGGTCCTCACGTCCCCTCTGAGCGCTCTGCTCAGGGTGTCCTCCCGAGTCCATCCTGTGCCCAGGCCAGCAGAGGCCACCCAGAGTAGACACATAGGCTTTCTGAATTTTGTGCTCACTGTCGCCTCACTTTTCTTTGTGGGTTTTCCATATATATGAATATATATGGCACTTAAACAATTTATATGTAACATAAACAATTCATTTTCATCTTACTCCACACCCATTTTTTCTCACTTTATTTCCTCTGTAAGTTTGAAGGTTATGCTCTATTATTTTATAGTTTCCCTAGCTATTTTGATAGTTTACCTTTAAAAGACTAAAGTTAATTACTTTTATTACTCTTTGTAATGAAAAAACTGGAGTGTGTTTTTTTCCTTTCCAGGTAGGGAAGAACCCAGTCCTTTCCTATTATTTTTTTCTCCTATGTGTCTCCTTTACTACTCAGAACACTCACCTGTGACACTTCTGGTCACCAAATGTGTGGAGTTCTCCTCACAACAAGCAAGTCTCAGACACTGGCTGGATTACCTACAATTTAGCTCAATTCTAATACTGTTTATCCATAGATAGTGTCAGATTCCACAGGTTAAGGGCCCAGCCCCGTAAGACTGCTCCCCATGCCCAACACACACACACACACACACATTTGATGACATCTGCAAGACTAGGTTATCACCTGTGTTTCTGGCCAACCTGCTGTAACAGGTTCCAAAGATCCCCTCCTTTGGGTTGGATTAATTTGCTAGAGCAGCACACAGAACTCAGGGAGACAACTATATTAACCAATCTAGTAGAGGGTATGACAGAGGATGAGGCGCGTAGGGCGTGGTCTGAGAGGGTCCTCAGTACAGCACCTTCCTGTTCCCTTGAGCTGGCTAACGTCATTCTCCCGGTGTGAATTGTGTTAGACAGCTGAAGGCTCTCCAAACCCCCCACTACTAGGATTCTATATGGAGGCTTCCTCACACAGAAATAATCTGTTATTGACATCATTTCCAACCGCTGTCCCCTCTCCAGAGGATGGGGGTTTGGGGCTGAATATTCCAAGCTTCTAGTCATGGCTTGGTCTTTCTGGTCCTTAGTCCCCAGCCAGGAGTTATCCAGAAGTCTATCCAGAGTCACCTCATTAAAACAAAAGATGCTCCGAGTGCTCTTAGGACTTTACAAGCATTTTAGAAGTTGCTCTGTGTCAGGGACAGGGTCAAAGAACAAATATTACAGCAAGAAATGTTCCTAGTGCTTTTATTACTCAAGAAATTACAACGGTTTTAGGAATTCTATGCCAGGAACCAGGGGGCAAAGATATATGTTATTTCACACTCTTCCAAATAATAGAGGCTCCTTAAATATTTTAACATCAAGACCCTTAAAAACTACATGCTTCTGTTGTCTAATATTTTACATCATTCCTTTTTTAACTGCGTGAATTACACATTGTTATTGCGGTTTTATATCATTTTCCCTTTCTATTTACCCTATATTTACCAGTATCTTTGCTAATCATTCCTTCATCTCAAATCCCCCTGAAATCATTTTGTATCTACTTTTAGAATTTCTTTTAGTAAGAGTCTACTGATGGTGAACTCTTTAGATTTTTGCTTAATTGAGTTCTCTTTATGACACTCATTCTTGAAAGAGAGATTTTACGTTTGCGTGTTTTCCTTGCGCACAATCACGAAGATATTTCACAAGTTACATCGTTGCCATTGAGTCAGCGATCGTCAGTCTAACAGCTGTTTTTAGAGGTAATCTCACTTTTCTCATTGACTACTTTTATATTTCTGTATCTTTTGGGTTCTGCAGTTCCACGATGACCTATCTGGGCATGGCTTTGTTTTTATTTAGTTTTTCTAAGATTCATTGAATTTCTTGAAATTGAGCTTTGGTGTCTTTACACAGTTCTAGGAAATTCTGGCAATTTTCTCATTGAGTAGTGTTTTTTTTCTGTTTTATATATTATGGAACTTCAATTATATATGTACAAGACAATGTCTGTCTTCTATGCCTCAACTGTGCTTTTTAAAGTTCTACTTGACACTCTATGTGATACTCTGGATAATTTCTTCCAATCTATCTTCCAGGATACTAATTTCTCTCCAGCTGTGTCTAAGCTTCCGTGTAACCCACCCACTGAGTTTTTAGTATTAACAATTATATGGTTTATTTTAGAAATCCATTTGCTTCTTTTCCATGTCTGCTTGGTTGCCTCTGATAGTCTCTTGTTTCTTTCTCATATTTCTAAGCTTCTCTTGTATTTGTCTACACATAGTAAATATGTTATTTTATAGTTTGTGTCTGATAATTCCGATATCTAAACACTTGGCCAGTTTGCATCTGCTGGCTCTTGCTTCTGGTGTCTTGTTTCCTTTATTTTTGACTGTGAGCTTATTTTCTTTGGAAATTATCTCTGAAAGTTATTTGAGGCCTGCTGTTTCCTTCAGGAGATTTGCACGCCCTCTGTGATTATCTGCACTTGCTTCTGCCAGTTGCCCAGGGCCACAGCCAGAAGTTTCTTGGTCTAACTACACCAGATAATGAGAGCTCGGGCTGCAGAGCCCCATAATGGATGCAAAACTCAGGGAAGGATATTTCCATTCAGTGGAAATGGACCTGTTCATTCATTGCTGAAGCGGCCACAGGCAAGTTTCCTTGCTCTCCATGCAAACGGAGTTAGTGCTTATTCACCCTTACAATGAAGTACAGCCTCCAGGGGCCCAGTGCAGGCCCTGTTCTACCTTGTCCCCTTTCCCTGGACAACCATCACAGAGAGCAGATGCATGTCACCAGGACTGCAAACACGCCGGGAGTGAAAACTGTCTCCATTGTCACTTGCCTCACAGGACTTACTTTAATTTCACTTTTGACCTCTGCAAACTCCTTGATTTTTTATCCCAGCTTAGCAATACACATAAAGAGCTTTAAATATTTCAGCCAGTATTCTTAGTTGTTTTCAGCAGGAAAACATTTTAGGCTATTTGCTCTACAATATTGTCAGCAACTAAAGTTTTATCAGTATTATTTCTTCACATATGTCCTCTTATATTCAAGTATAATTTTGTATTTAGTAATAATTAATAATGCATCCTATATCATTTTATATTTTCTTGACATACTTAGAAAGACCCATACACTTGCTCCAGGATTACAACAATACTCAAATATGTGTTCTAATATTTTTAGTGTTTGACTTTTTTCCCCATTAAAATCTTTCATTCCTCTGTAATTAGCTGTGATGTAAACAAGGAGGCTGGGAATCTACCTTTTTTATTTCTTAGAAATAGCTGGTCAGTTACCCTAACACCTTTTATGAAAATAATCATTTTTCCCCTATTGATTAGAAATACTCCCATTTTCACACACTGTATTCTTGAGTAGTGTTCCCATATCGTCTTCTGTGGACTTTTGTGCTCTCTATTCTCTTTAACTGGTCTGTCTTCTATCCTTATAATAGGGAATATTGGGGTCCACCAAAATGGGGAAGTTCTCCCAGTAACCTGGCTGGGGGAAGTGGAAACAGAGCAGAGCCATTGAGAATTACTTTGCATATCTAAAGAACTTGGCCAGTGTTTTAGTAATGCTAAATAGCTGTGCTTGGAGCCAGGGAGATGGACGTGCCTCTAACCCATGATTGCTGCGCCTGCTTGAGTGCCGGAGGGTGGTTAGCTCTGTGTCCCAGGACCAAGCTTGCCTGGACTAACAATGGCAGCTGAGAAAGGCAAGAGACCAGATTGCTGGTAGGTGTAATCCACTGTGGGAGGAGTAGGAAATGGGGTTAGGGAGGGAGATCCGCACCAGAACTTAAACTCAGGTGTGGGAAAGCCATTGCTCCCTTGACCACACAGCTTAGATAGGAGCAGAAAAGCAGGAGGTAGCAGCAGTGCAGGGTCTTGGCCACATGTGTGAAAGATGCAGAAGGACCCCCACTGGCCCACCATGAGGATCCAGTTTTGGATTAAGAGCAGGAGCCTAGCTAGCCAAGCACAGACAACTGGCAGAAGCCAGAATACAGACAGGAATTTGTCCAGCTAAGCTATAGACTTCTATTTCTTCTCCTGAGAGACGGACGGTACCTCTGACTGTCCTGGCTTGTCAAGGGGAGGCAGGACCTTGTGTTTGTGAGTGTTCTTTTGTTTCTAGAGAGCATGGTATTTAATGGCAGACTTCTGCCATTGTTCTAAACCTGTATAACTTTTGAATAAATAGTTCCTTTCCTTTCCATGAGACTCTGGCATTGGGAGTCACGGTTCTGATCAGCAGCAGGCAGTAGAACCCAGAGCAGCAGAACTCAGTAGTTCTGTTACATCCTCACACCAGTGTTTGTTTCATTCAGGAAAGTTTAATAATTAACTGTAACATCTGATAAATTGAGAGCTCTGTCATCACTTTTGCTTTTAATTTTTTCAGAAATTTCCTGACTATATTCTTGAATATTTTTCTTCCTGATGAAATTTAGAATTATTCTACCAAGTTTCCCAATATGCCTGTTAAATTTTTGACTGGGACACACACAGTTATTTCCACACTGCCCTCTATATACTTACAAATGGTATCATTAAAATACAGCTCCCGTTTCCTTCGGAGAGCAGTAAGGAAACAGATGGCACACATAAAGGGTTTTATGGGAGAGAGGTTAATAAAGGGACTACTTCCAGAGGTGTGAGGGAGCCAACAGGGGGGTGGGGAAACCCCCAGAGACAAGCAGTGAGAAGTCTTTAGCACCCCGGAACCTGCGTGGGCAGAGGCGGAGACCCGGGGACTGGCGCCCACAAGAGGGGCCATGTGGCAGAACACAGCTACTGCCCCACCCTGGTAGAGAAGGGAAGGAGTAGAAAGGGGACAGGGCATTTTGTTCCCTGTCCTCGGATCTGCTGGTGCTTACTAAATGAATCTAATCCGAGGCCAGAAAAGAAAAAGCTTCATAAAGGCCAGCCTCCTGCAGCACAGTGAAAGCCCGAAAATGGATCTGAAGCGACAAGTGAGGAATGACTAGCACAGCTCAATTTATGGTCTGGTAACTTTTATACTTGCAACGCTGTAGTGTTGTTAAAATTTGAAATGTATTCACAGAGAAAGTAATTCTAGGGAAGTAACTAACTCACTACCCTGTAGCCAGATGATTTTGTGAAAATCAGGTGCATTTTTGCCTGAAATGGGAACAGTTGTTTTCACTTACGGTTTGAAATGTTCTAGGCTGCAAACCTTCCTGGGCAGATGACAGAGTTGAAATATTTCCGGCGACAGAGAAAAGCAGCGGGTGGATTGCCTGTTTCCTTCACCCCTTCCCTTCACAGGCAGAGTCTTACACCCCATCTATTACAGGATGATCTCTCATCAGCTTCACATTTGAAATGCAATTTTCTACTTCCTGATTGTAAAATCCCTGAAGAGGCCTCAGAAGTTTTTATTTTTTCTTCCAAGAAATGCAGAACGGTAAATCTTTCCATAAAGAGCATCCACAGAAACTAATACACAGTAGTTCAAATTCAAGAGCACCTGGAAAGAGTGCAGAACTCTGCAGGTGAGAACAAGTTGGGCCCCTTCCAAGGAAGGTTATTTGGGATCATCGCTCTCTTCCTTCCTCTAATTTCTCTGCTGGGCAAACCACACAAATCTGTGATCAGATGCCTCCAACTCAGAGTGTGAAGTAAAACAACAACAAACACACAAAAAAGTTAAATCAGCCTTTGATAGTCCTCTGCTGAGGGGTATTTTCCCTCTAGATTTTACCTACAGCCAAGAAGGATTCCGAGCCTTTGTTCTAAAGGACAGATACAACCCACTCATCCTGGGAACACAAGGGCAGCATGAGAATGCAGAGCAAACAGCCTTCAACCCAGCAACAGATACAGGCTACCCTGAACTCTCAGCCTTTTGCATTATCGCCAGTCATCTCCTGTATTATATGCCAACAGGGGCATATTAACCACGAGCCATTGTTTTCAATGGAAATAACTGGCCTTCAGTTCTGATAATGTGCTTTGGCATCAGGGCATCAAAGTAAATGCAGAAAATGCCCTGCACTGGCCCTGGCTGCTCTGATAAATCACCCATCAACAGAGTCTCAGAGAGACTGGAGCAAATGAACAGATGATTGAATTTTTCAGGTCATTTGAAGTATGAGAGCCTGCCTAGGATAAAGAAAGCAAATAGGTCTGTTTCTTTGTTGCACCCCATTCTTTGTAATGCAGCTTCTGAATAGAACGGGATGGTGCCAAACCTAAGGCCAGGCTCACTCTGGCTAATTTTAGTTAATGCACCATGTTGTGGAAATATATTTTAAAAATAATTCCACAAATATTTGCTTTTGTTTTTTTAATTATATTTTGTTAATTATGCTGTTACAGTTGTCCTGATCTTTCCCCATTTTTCCCCCTCCACTCAGCACCCCCACTCCCTTGGGCAATCCCCCCATCATTGTTCATATACATGGGTCGTGCATATAAGTCCTCTGGCTACTCCATTTCATGTACTGTACTTTACATCCATGGCTATTCTGTAACTACCTGTCTGTATTTCTTAATCCCCTCACCTCCTCACCCATCCCCTCACACCCCCTCTTATCTGGCAACCATCAAAATGCTCTCCATATCTATGATTCTGTCTCTGTTCTTGTTTGCTTAGTTTGGTTTTTAGATTCAATTTTTGATAGACATGTATTTTTTGCCATTTTATTGTTCATTGTTTTGCTCTTCTTTTTCTTAAATAAGCCTCTTTAACGTTTCATATAATAATGGTTTGGTGATAACGAATGTTTTAGTTTTTCTTGCCTGGAAAGTTCTTTATCTGCCCTTTGATAGCTTGCTGGGTAGAGCAATCTTGGCTCTAGGACCCTGATTTTCATGACTTTGAATATTTCTTCCTAGTCTCTTCTATCCTGCGAAGTTTGTTTTGAGAAATCAGTGGACGGGAACTTATGGGAACTCCCCTATAGCTAACTTCTTTTCTCTTGCTGTTTTTAAGATTCTTTATCTTTAACCTTTGGTATTTTCTTTATGATGTATCTTGGCTTGGGCCTCTTTGCATCCATCTTGTTTGGGACTCTCTGTGCTTCCTGGACTTGCTTGTCTATTTCCTTCATCAAATTAGGGAAATTTTCTTTCACTATTTTTTCAAATAGATTTCCAATTTCTTGCTCTTTCTATTCTCTTTCTGGCATCCCTATGATGTGAATGTTGGATCTCTTTAAGTTGTCCCAGAAGGTGTTTATACCATCCTCATTTGGGGGGGGATTCATTTTTCTTCTTGCTGTTCTGATTGGTTGTTTTTGCTTCCTTATGTTCCAAATCACTGATGTGATTCTCAGTTTCATCTACTCTACTGTTGTTTCCCTATAAATTGTTCTTTATTTTAATTAGTGTATCATTCATTTCTGACTGGATCTTTTTTATGCTTTTGAGGACCTCACTAACTTCCTTGAGCATCCTTAGAACCAGTGTTTTGAACTCTGTATCTGATAAATTTTGCTTATCTCCCTTTTTGTTTAGTTCTTTTTTCTGGAGTTTTGATCTGTTCTTTCATTTGGGCCATGTTTCTTCATCTCCTTGTTTTGGCAGCCTCCCTGTGCTTGTTTCCATGTATGAGGTAGAACTGCTTTGATTCTGTGTCTTGGTTGTGTAGCCTAATGTAATAGGTGTCCTGTAGGCTCCAGTGGAACAGCCTCCCCTTTCACCCATGCTGAGTACTCAAGGTGCACCCTTTGTGTGGGCTGAGTACACCCTCCTCTTGTAGTTGAGCTTTGGTTGCTGTTGGTGGATCAATGGGAGAGATTTACTCAGGTCAGTCAGCTGCAAGAATTGGCTATGACCACTTAACACCAACCTCTGCTGTCCGTGGAGGATCAGCTGTACAGGGGCAGGGTGGTGGTACTCCAACATGGTCTGTTGCTGTCCAGTGGGTGCACTGGCCCTGGGATTTCCTGGGTTTTGCAGGCCAAGGTCAGCCCCTACCTGTGTTTTGCCCAAGGCCACCTTGCCTGTGTTACAAAGCAATCTGTGGTGGCTGCTACCTGTGCTGTGCTTGGACATTCCCAGGCAAACCCAAGCTGTGAATCTATTATGTCTGCTCCTAGTGCCAGGCCTGGGGGCCTCACTGAGACCAGCTGTTGCTTGTTTGAGAGGATTTAGGAAGTTGTGAAGCATGAGCCAAGATCAGCCATTCATATGGAAAAGCACTTTGGGTGGGCCTGTAAGTTGGGTGGGACAGTCACTGGGGATCTCCAAGGTGGGCCAAAGTGTTAGCCAGGTTGAAGGAGTCTCAGTTATGGCACCAACTTGCAGGATCTGTGGGGGGGTAAGGTTTGGAAAGGGGACAATAGCCTCTGCTCACCTTGATGCCAGACACTTCAGTTTCTCCCTGTATACCACTGGTGCCTTTTAAGCTGCTACCCTGCTACCCTGGTGCTGGAGCTCAGAGGGAGTGAGCCTGAGTAGGTGAATCTGTGTGTGGGTTCTCTAAGAGGAACTGTTTGGGGCTCTAGAAGTTTCTTCGACTGACTCAATCCCTGCTGGGTTTTGCAGCCATAAGTTTCATAAATTATCTTCCTGGCCCTGGGACCCTGGGCTGGGGGTCCTGGTGTGAGGCTGGGACTCCTCACTCCTGCAATATCCCTTCTGATTTTTTATCCACCACACATGGGTGAGGGACCAGCCGGCTCTGCATCTGTGCCCTTCCTACCAGTCTGGATGGATGTGGTTTCTTTAATTCCATAGTTGTCAGACTTCCATTCAACTCAATTTCTAACGTTCTGGTTGTGTGAGGAGACAAAGTGCATCTACCTATGCCTCCATCTTGGCTGGAAGTCACACCCTTCCTTCTTAAAACTCTGTTTATCTGCTATGGTCCTGTTCTGTCCTGTGTCACTTGCTAATGCTTTCTTCTTCCACTTACTGTCTAAATGAAGATCATCTCCAAGGTCTGCACTTGGGCACCATGCCTTCCCTCTCTCCACTCTCTCAACCTTTCACTGAAGTCTGCATCCATAGCAGAAATCCTTCACTTGAACCCCCAATTTTCTCTGTTCTGTTGGATACCCCACTTTATGTCCTCCTAATACCTTAAACTACACATGTGGGCATTCAATTGACCATTTTTCTTCAACACAAAGCTATTCCTTCTCCTAATATCCTGTTTCTTCTTTACTAGCCCTACACCATTTTCTACTACCCAGAATAAAAACAGCAGAGTTATCTTGCATATTCTCATCTCTTCATTTTCAATCTTTTCAGGTGAGACTCAAAAGAAGAGATTGGAAGGGATGCCAAAGTAGACCCTGTATCATCTAACTCCCACTGCACTGTTAATTCTCCCTTATGACCTCTATCATATTTCACCTTGTGTTATAGTTATTGGGATGATACTGTGCATTGTCGTTCTGTGTGAACATGTCCTGTTGCTATGCTAGATGGTAACATATGGGAGATCCTGGGCTCTCCTGTCCATCTTAGAATCTTCTGTGTGGGGAACCGTTCCAAGCGTGGGAAATGTGGCTCAGCCCCCACTTGGAAAAGCCAGTGGGGAGCGAGGTTGGTGGGCAGGACCCACATCCATGGATAAGTTCTCCAGTGGGAAATCAGGCCTGCATTGTACCCAGACTGCTATGAGACTTGCTCTTGCTGAAACTCCCTCAACCTGAATTGAGAAAGCAAATGTTTAGTGAGTATTTTTATCTTCCCAGAATCTGGGCTAGACCCTCCAGGTATGGGACAAAGACGTTTGGACCATTTCCCCTATTACATTGCAAATGTCCTCCTTTGATGTATTCAGTGACATCCTCTCTGTTGTCAGCAAAAGATAACCACCCAAGACAAACCTTTGTATAGTAAAAGAGGACCTTCTTTGATGTTAAGGGCCTGAAAAACCTATAAAGGCTGGTCAAGGCAAGGTTCTGGGCGCTCCCCCCTTGAGGGAGTGGCTGGGGCGATCAGAGGCACTCTCCTCTTGAGAGAGTGGCCGCGCCATCCCTTTTCCCCCACAGGACCTCTGTAGTCCGTGTGTATGTGTATTGGAATACTGAAACCTCAACAGCAGGTCTTGCGGGCCAAGATCTGCGTCACTTCTGCACCACCCACCACACAGCACATGGCACAATGTAAACACATAGTAATTCATAAATTAGGTTGAATTACTTGTCCAAATAGATCTGAATTCATAAACTTCTATATTTTTCTGGCACATAATGTTTAGGCTCAGCTCTATTCACTAGCTTAATTGCAGAGAAATTGAATTTCCCCTAGTTATCTCCTTAGGCAAAAGCAGGGCTGATGTTAAAAAGCTATGAGGAGCCGATTTGGGCAGAATATTGTGCAACATGAAGATTATCTTTATGAAATTAGAATTTAGCAAAAATAGAGTCACCTGTGAGTGAAGGAGTTGCTAATCATCACAAGTGTGACTTGTGATCACATGCTGTTGGTCAGAGACTCTGGATGATACGGTGGGTCCAGTGGTGGCTCCTAAAGGACACATACAGGTCCCAAGTTCAAGAACCTGTGAGTATGACCTTATTTGGGAAAAGGTTTTTGTAGATTTAATTAAGGATCTCAAGATGAGACCATTCTGGGTTATCTGCATGAACCCTAACTACAACAAGGACCGCCATTCTAAAAGGCAAAGGATGAGAAGAGATGAATGCAGTGGAGGAGGCCATGTGAAGACACAGCTGAGACTGGGATTACGCTGCCACAGACCAAGGACTGCCTGGAGCCCCTGAGCTCTGAAAAATGCAAAGAAGCATTTTCTGACAGTGACTTTGGAGGCCCTGCTAACACCTTGGTTTTGGACTTCTGGTCTCCAGAACTATGAAGAAATAAATTTTGTTGTCTTCAAAGTTTGTGGTAATTTGTTATAGTGGCAATAGGATACTGATATAGATGGGATTCCACTATGTGGAAATTGGTTTGCCTACATCCATTCTTTTCAAGATTTTTTTTTTCAAGGTTTAGAGTCTTTGGTGCAAATGAAATAATACTGGTAAAACACATAGAAATTTTCCCTGATCTGGCAGGAAGAAATGGGTGAGGTCGTGCCTTCTTACCTTTTCTGGACGCTGAAGGTTTATATGGAGCTAGATGACTTGGAAGGTCCACTCCAACTCTAATTTGGTAAGTTTGTGTTTTATATGACAAGGGAAGCCGATGTGCAGAAAGCATGGATGTAGTAGGTTTGGTTTCCGAGAAGCGAACTCTAAGTTGATTTAGGAAGCTATCCCAGGGAGAGCAGAAGTGAGATGGGGAATTGAAAAGGCCAATATGAGGTGCATTAGTGGGTAGGTGACTTCTGCAGATAACTTGTTTAAATCCTATAGGGCCTGTGGGAGGTGGTATAGAGTATGCCTTAGAAATGACCTACCTGAGAGGCAAGGGAGGTGGGGTACTAGTCCACTCATTTTAATTCATCACTGGTTAAGGCTGCTCCAGGGCTAGTAATTCTCCATTGTTTCTGACCTCCTCTCCTCTCAGGCCGAACATACAAGCAGCCAACTGAAACTCTCAGAGCCCTGGGTACTGGCAGCACGAAGCCATTAGCATCTACTGGAGTGGGGTGAAGTGAGGGGAAGTGACCGGGGCTCTGCTGGCCAGTCTGGGAAACACTCCAGTTGGCTTCCGACACTCTGGGTGAGAACCAACGCAATATAAAACCATCTACACTGTCCAGAAGGGAGCAGGCAGAATAAACCCCTTGTCTCCCAATTGTTAATCTTATTCCTGGAATGGAAACAATGTGCTAAAATGTCCTTGTATGTAGCTAGTCAATTGACTATTTTTATTAATAAGTCATAGAACAACTGAGCATTTGCAACACACTAATGATACATACACACACGTGAGTATAAGAAGGAAAGGAATAGATAATATTAATTATCAAAATAAATTGACTGTCTTTGTTTTCAGTAAGTTCCCAGGATGAAGAACTAAAACCAAAATCCATAATATTTTTGTTGAAGGGTATTTAGGATAAGAAACCCTTAAATTAAGAGTTAGGAGCATGCTTATCAGACCCAGTGGCAAAACACTAAAGAAAGATGCCAAGAACAGATAAAACAGCACATCACTGCTGGGAGGGCAGCTTCCAGTTGGCAGGGTCCATGTGTCATAGGCCACACGGAGAACTGCAGCCCAGGAGGGAGCTCCATGTGGTGGTTCAAAGCAGATAGTTAAGTCCTGTCGGAGCTGGGACTGAATCCCAGCAACACCGCTTACTAGTTGTGTGGCCTTGAGCCAACGATTCCTTCCCTTGTGTCACACAGGGGCAGCCTGATTCTAATGAGGCCCCAAGAATGATGCCTGGAGATGAATGACTACACATAGCAAGTGCTCCAAACATTATTTTATTCACTCACATTTTTGGTAAGATGCTTGAGCCCTCAGTTTCTGCATCACTCAGGGTGATATAGAAACATGCAGCCGAGGGTGCAAGCAGACAGAGTGAGATCTGGGACTGCCCACTCCGACAACAGCAAGGGAAAGTGTCTGATTTTCAGAGACTATAAGTTTCTATGAAGACACTCAATCCTGGGGCACACCAGTTTGCTGAGAGCATGTCGAGCAGAGACTTAAGAGACAGGATAAAAATCTAAGTCTAAAGAAGAAGGGGAGTAACCTCTGTGCCCACAAACTTACCATCCTGAAAGGCCTGGAATTCCCTGGTCTGGGGAGAAATGTATGCTTTCCAGAGGACAGGCTCCTGTGGGGAGCTTCCGACTTACTGTGCAGTCGCTGCGGCTCCCCAAACTGCGTCCCCGTCTGAGTTCCCCCAGAGCGTCCACATTTCCCACTAATTGCAAAAATGCCCTCATTCTGAACCTTCCAACTCCAGCCCACAGAGCTGGAAGACAAATTCATAAGCATTTTAAGCAGATGCCGTGGAATTCACAGAAAATCTATTTATAGGATTTTTTCTTAAGGAACTTAATACAATTTGAGCGATACAGAAGTCCTCCTGGAGCCATTCCTGTACCTGCAGAAAGGTAGATTAGAAAGATGACTTTCGTCTGATGAATGGTATAAATCTTCTTCAGGCCGAGACCCTGGATTCTGGTGCAAGCTGCTCCGTCGACCCACTAGCAGGCCAAGACACACTGCTGACTCTTGCTGTGCCTCAGTTTTCCATATGCAAAGTGGAGATAAAACCGTGCCTCCCCACCGGGGTTGTTCCCGGGATTAATGAAACACTATCAGTGAAGTTCTTTGTAGTGTTACATACCCCAAAAGGTAATGCCGTTATCAAAATGCACAATGTAAAACTCTATTTTTTATTTGTGACTTTGAAGGCATGAACAAACTTCACCCTCCAGCCTTTTAATATGATTATAAGTCCTTTACAAGAATACAGCTTTCACTCTGCACAGCAGGATACATAATATTTCTTATAAATTTAATTTAGAAAACGGCAGGAAAATAATGTTAAGGATTTGCCTTAAACCTACTAAAGCAAGGCAGTTCCATTAATACTGCCACCCCATCTTCAACTTACCACTCCATCTTCAACTCACACATTGTGCTTTAAGATGAGCCTTCCAGATCCCTGCTATTCTTTGGAACAATAAAGGTAAACTTGAGACACGGGACACAAGGACACATTTTGTCTCTGAATTCCTTTTCCCTAACACTGCCTAGTCAGATCCCTAACAACCTCTGCAATGTTTCTTTCTTCTTTTGAATTAGTGGACTGAACAGTTCTGAGGTAAGTTGCACGGTGACTTCCAATAATAGATGCTCATTCCGTTAGCACTGAGCTGCCCACCTAGAACTTCTAAACGCCTGTGTATGCCACTGTGAGGTGGGGAACTGGGAAGCTTTTAGTCTTTGGTGAAAACAACACACATTTATCATCTTATAGTTCTGTAGCTTACAAGTTCAACTTGAGTCTCACTAGGCGGAAGTGAAGGAGTCAGCAGGGCTGTGTTCCTTCTGTGGTCTCTAGGGGAGAACGCATCCTTGAGTTTTCCTGTGGTCTGCACTTCTTGCCTTGTGGTCTCCTTCCTCCATCTTCAAAGGCAGCATTAGTGGGTGAAATCTTCCTATGTTTTCACTCTGACCTTCTCTACTGCTTCCCTCTTCTACTAAGAATCTATGTGATTACGTCTGGTCCACCACTGTATTTCAGAACAATCTTGCCTTCCTCCAAGTGAGCTGATTAGTGACCTTAGCACTATCTACAACCTCATTCCCCTTCTTGTGTCATTTAACATAGTCAGTGTCCAAGATTTAGGATCTGGACATATTTGGGGGTGGGGGCTGATATTCTGCGTATGACAGGACCCAAATATATTCCTCAATATTTGCTACAATGGATGGCATGCATCCCCTGAACTCCAGGGGTGGTACAATGGGATGTTGTTCTTGTTATTGGAAGGTGTGCTGGACCACTGACTTTCCCTACCCCTCAAGTTTCTCACTCTGGGCAATACCTTCTTCCTTATCAGGTCTTCCACCCCAAACGGCAGTCTCCATTCTGCTCATCCAGAGAAGCTCATCAAATCCAGGTGCCCACCTGAGCAGCTCGTGTAGACAACAGTAATCTGAATGCATTTTAAATGTTCTGATTTTTGACTGCTAAGGCTAATCCTCATACTAGACCTCTGCCCTACATTTGTTGAAATAGCAACTGATTAATGTTTTTGTGTTCCTGACCGAAGCCATGTCCAGCCAAGGTTAAATTCAACGATGAGTGGTGTTTGTCTCTAATATAACACATATATGTGGCATGTAGACACTATGGAGTCTTTGCATACAGGATATCATTTAATATTGGATGTCTATCCTCAGAGATATAAAATATCTTACCCAGGTCACACAGTTTCATCACCTTGAATAAACCCAGGTTACTTTCACTCTAGAATAATGTTGTGCCCTCGCTTGGGCACCTGCTACCTGCACCCGTACATCCCTTTCTTTGTGCCTTTTTTTCATCCCTTTCCCATTATGCTTGGATGGAATCTGTCTTAGAGCAGACTCCCTGGCTGGGGACAAGTGTTTAATTATTCTAGGAATTCCTTATCCTTGGAAAGAAGCCCTAAGGAGCAATGGAAAGGGATTAGCGGTGAGAGCCCACACCCAGACACTCAGCACGAAATCACCTGTGGTCGTCAGGGGTCCTCCACTTATCCCACAGGGCAGCAGTCTACATTTTAGTCACAGCTCATTCCATATGGAAGCAAATGAAGCCAAAGCATCCCCTGTGTGAGATTCTACAGTAATCAAGGGAGGAAGTGAGTTAGATTGGCCACCAAAGATTAACTGGGTCTGTGTGAGTAAGTGGTTGATGGGACAAGGTCAGCCTCTGCTCTGTGTAAGCTTGAAAGAGGGTGTTGGGAGTCAGGAGGCTGTGAAGGGCGGGCTCAGGGTCAGAGTGGCAGCAGCTCCAGGAAGGCTGTGGGCTGTGAAGTCAAACAACCACAAGTGTGAATGACCCCAGGCTCTGATGACACGCAGCAGAGATGCTTAGGCTTTCAGACTGACATTCAAATGACTGAAATATCACCCACCTCAGCTGCCTGATCTACACGAAGGGAAGTGAACTCAGATCAACCAAAGGATTACCATTTACTCAACAGAGTGTTAAAAGTCCCTAAGGTTTGAAGTCTTTGTAATACTGTCGCAATAAAGGGCAGTTAATGCCACACATGGGTGGCCTTTTAAAATATTTACCTCTAAATGAGCCTATTAAATTTCTACAAATATTAAATCTGTAGCAGATCTAGCCTTTACACCCAAAGACAGATTAAAAGAAAAACACAGCCAATGCATAGGCTGGATACATGAATATGGTATCATTTGAAGCTCGGCACTGTGCAACAGCCCTAGCTATGTGGATACCCATCTTTAAGAGAAGACTTGGGGGAGGGAGGGAATGAGGAGTGGGGAATTTTACATAGAAGAGTGATTAGATTCAAATCTCACGTTGCCACATGGCACAATGGGGACCTGTTGTCCAGGGCAGCTGTCAGTCACTCTCCTGGGTGCGTCTCCTTGATGCAGCTTTGGAGCCAGGGCCTGAACTTCAGCCTTGGAGGCCCCATATCTTGGTATTTGGTTTTTCCCAGAGATGAGTAAGTTCAGGGACCGACTCAGTCAACCAAACTCTAAACACAGACCGTCTAAAGACAGTGTTCTTATTAATATTCAGTGTGAATATGCCTTTATTGGCAGCCAGGTGCCTAATAAATCAGGTATGTAGGAATTCAAGTTAATAATCAGAGTTTCTTGATACGCAGAGAGTCATATCAAAAGGAGGTAGAAGCTGTTAAGGTGTAGCTCACCCAGGTCATGCGGTGACTTATGAGAATTATCCAAGCCCATCACTAAGCACGCCTAATATAGTATAATAAAACTAATATTTGCTTATTACTCATACATCATGGGTGGAGAGATAAGCAGTTCACAGGCTCGCAATTATTATTCCTACTTTACAAAAGAGAAAATTGTGGCTCAGAATTGCTAACTTGTGTTAGACCACGAAAACTACAGAGTGATAGATCGAGGTTACCCCGGGTCTGTCTGACGCCCAGCCCAGACTCTTAACCACCATTATACACTTCCTCCACTCTGGGTGCAAGGCTCAGACTCACAGATTTACTGCCTCTTCCCTGACAGTGTTGGAAAAACACTGCCAAAGCCCTGCTTTCTAACTCCCCTTTGTTTAAGCTGCCACATTGACCATTCTTTTCTGTTAACATAATTTTTCTTCTGTCTTCTCTCTTCTAATTCATTCCTTACACCACAGCTTAGTGATCTTTCTAAAACACAAATCTGATCCTGTCACTGCCCTGCTTAAAACCCTTAATTGGCTTCCATAGGCTAAAACACCATCTTCTTTGCTTGGATTTTAGACTTGATGACCCGCCTGCCTGCCATCCTTCCTCACCTCACCATCCTTTTTCCCACCCCACTTTTTACTTTTGCCATATTTGACTTTTCCCTGTCCTTGAAATCTCAAAGCAGTTGAATTCTCTCGCGGTCTCTCTGGCTTTCACTCTCTCTGTTCTGCCGACATCTTTCCATGTCTTTTCTCTCCTTGTCTCCTCACCTCCTCTTCCACCAGCTCTTTATTCCCTGCTCCTTTCCTAAGCAACGCTCACCCAGCCATTCCACCAATATGAGCATTCGGGACGTATCAGTCACTGCTACAGGTCCTGTAGTTACGGAACAGGCTAGATGGATGTGGAGCTTTCAGTGTAAAGGTGATAGACAAAGAAGCCGATAAAGAGGGAAGCCCCCAGATTGGGATAAGTGGTATGACGAGAATTAAAGTTGTGAGGGCAAGGAAAGAAATCAAGGAAGACTTCTGAGAATGTGACTCTATGCTACGATCTGAATGATGCGCGCAGCAGCTGTGTGAAGGTTAGAAAGACCAGCCTGTATGACGGCTCAAAGCTGGGAAGGAACGTGGTGAATCTGAGGCGCAGAAAGGCCAGTGTGGTTGAGGATGGGCTGTACGAGTAGGAGTTGAGCTCGGAGAGACAGAGATAGGAGCTAGATCACATGTGCCTTTAGAGCCTGGGAAAACAGGTTTGGGTTTTATTCCACGTTCAAGGGGAAGATACTTTGCACAAGAATATAGCACAACCTGGTTTCCGTTTTTAAAAAGCTTGCTCTGGCTACCGAGTGGAGAGTGGACGGCATGTGTGGGAGTTGGCAGGGGTAATAGAAGAGCGGTGGTAGTTAAGGCTCCACTGCAGCTGGCCGAGTGGGAGGAGCTATCTGCCTCAGGAGAGGGACCGCGGGCGCGGTGAGGACAGGGGCGTTTGGGTGTGTTTTGCAGTTGGCAAAGTCTGTTTCTGTTGATGGACCGTGTGTTTGGGGGTAAGGGGGTGAGAGGGTGGAGGAAGTTTGACACAGAAGGAAAGAGAAGAATTGAAGATGACTCCTACAATGTGGTGTAGGCAACAGAATGGATGTGGTGATAGTTTCACAGTTGGGAAAAACAGAGAAACTGGTAAATAAGTGCTGAAAGTTCTGTGAAGACAGGGAAAGGTATGCAAACAATAGATACCTGACATCTGAGTGAGTAAATTTAATTAATGAATTCAACTTCTATTCACTGTATTTTGGTTTAAAAATAGCTCTAATTCAACACACATATAATTATTTATCAATTACATATTTTAATCTCATGGCCATGTACAGATTAATTCTTGAGGTCAGTCATATCTTTACCTCACTCATCTCCTGGATTTTGATTCTAATTTTACTTGTAGTGGTGGCTGAAGGTGGGATGGAGGGCAGGGGCTGGGCTTTATTTATTTTATCGCCAGCCCCCTGGAGCAGTATCTGGTGTGTGGCAGATGTTCAGTAATAATTTATTAAATGAATAATTTGGCCAATGCCTAAAAAACACATGGAGGCAGCCTTCAGCTTATCAAGTATTTTATAACAATTGGGGCATTTGGGATGCCCATCTGTCATCTCCCAAATCTGAGTTTTTCACACCAGAGAAGGCTAGGTGAGGTGACATATGTCATCGGGGTTATTATTTAAAGGAATGTGTTATTTACAACAAAATAAAATGAAGTTTCAAGCATTCCGATGACTCCATTTACCGTTTCTCTTCTAAGAGAAAATCACTTAGAAACTCCTCATACTGAGGAGGCCCCTGTGAACAAGTTGATGTCTTGAATGTCTTACACTTAGATTTCCAAACTGACTATAACTACCTCAATTCCTGTGCTATAAAGCAAAGGATCTCATTATTTCCTGCCTTCCACCCACCAACTGCATAGAAACCTTGATGTGAGGATTAACTGAGAAAGGAGTTTAAAGCACTTTGCCTTAGTGCATGCTGGGTGTCACATTATACCACCAATTTGAGCAACATCCATACTTACCCAATGGAGGTTGCCTTCTAATAATAAGCATTCAATCATCTTGGAATGCCAGGGCTTGGGTCATTTTGGTTACAAGATCTGAGGTTGAGTGATTACGCAAAGCCGACTGACACCATGTGCAAGGCTTGGACTCCAGAACTGCTTTTGTCTCCATTTCCATAATCAGGTTCGGGAAAGATCTGGTTACTGAGCTGTCATACACCAAAGTCTGTCGTGGTTAGACGGTATGCCGCGAAAACCCAGTGACCACTTAGGGTGCAGAATAAGCACTCTTCTGGGACTGACAAAAGTTTTAAGTTCCTTCCAGGAGTCATTTTAGTTTTTAACAGAAAAAAACAGTGAGTAAAGATTCCAGTCTTAACAAAAATTTCTCCGGGAGCAATGACACTGGAATGACTAGAAGTTCATGTAGGTAAAACACTCAGGTTCTATCTAGTGCTTTACATTTATCTACTATTTCTGAAGTTTTTATTTGTTTCCTGGACAGAAGACAGGACTGTTCTTTGAGTTAGGAAAGAGATATCCAGACAGACTAACTGGGTGACTGGGGAATTATTTTTTTGCAGGAAAGGGAGAAATACAAACAAGAAAAAAAAAACAAAAACAGGAGTTAACTTGTTTTCCCATACAGCGAAACAAAACAAACTCCTTCCGCGTAGCTAAGGCTTGACGATGTTGTCTTCCAACAAACCCCCAAACATAGATAAAGTGCTTCAAGTGCCAATTTGAATTTGGCAGGCAAGTGGGCTGCAAATGATCTAATTTATCTCAATTCAAGTCAGCTTAGCAAATTTGGAAGATGCTACATGAAAATAGGTAACATGGGAGTCACAAACACATGGATTTTAAGGTCTTTAAGCAAAAGTGACTTCCTAGGACCAACTACTTCCTATGACACTTTCAGTAAAACTGTACACAGAAAAACTGGAAACCACACGGGGGACGGGACAGGCTACTGGGTTAAAAGTCTTGTCTATTTAACTATTGGCTCAAAAATAAGAATTACAAACCACCTGCCTCCTTTCCAGAAGCAAAGAAACTTTCAAAAGGCAACAGTCTTGCCGAAACCCTAGGAAGAAGTGGGAGTACAAAGAGAGGCCACAGTGGGAGAACAGAGTAATTATTCAATAATTATTGGCAGTGAATAAAATGCGTGAAATGCAGGTGTAAATTATAATGCAAGAATGCCATCATATTCGAATGGCAGTGCCTCCACAGTCCAGGAAAGAGCACCCCTACAGATTTCTTTTCCAAACCCTCTGTCCTGCTCAGGGGAGGTTTAGAAAGCGCAGCAGACTGTGGGGTTATAAAAGTCAAAGCAAATTGAGTAAGAGGGTTGGGGCTCAGGATGCCTAAGAATTTTGGAACTTCACTTTCCCTTTTCTGAGTTTGGCAATTTTAGTATAAAATGTAAATGACAAATGGGTGATTTGGTCCCTTAACCTAAAAACAATAACAGAAAACAGCAGCACAAAGAGAAAATCGAACCAAAAAATGAGGCTTTTAGGCACGGGCAAAGTTGTTTTTCTGGCAATCAGGGACACTGAAAACAACGATTAGTGTTACCCATGCTGCATGCTGGTGTGTTGCTTTATGGTTCCCAAAGTGCTTTTATATACATTTCTGTGTGGCTCTCACAACAACCTTGTTTTAGTCAGGGATTACTAAACAAAACTAGTGTATAAGGTGCCTGGCATATGCTTGGCAGAGTCAGCGCTTTACAAGTGAGAACACTGGGGTGCAAAGAGGTTAAGTGAGGAGCCCGTGGTCACAGGCCTTGTCTGTGCCCAAACCACCTCAAATCTAGGTCCTCAGAGTCCCAGTGCAAACCACCTTTCCACTACCTCATACTGAGTTTCTGGGTTCTCCAGGCACAGAAAGAGACAATCAGAAGATCCACCTACGCAACAGTTTCCATTACTTCCCTCAGCAGATGCTGTTAATTGGTTGTAATGTCAAATGATTTACATATCACCTCATTTAATTTCTTTGTCTTCTAGAGGTGATGATGGGCAGAAAAAATGAGTCATCAAAAAAGGGAGGAGGGAATTTTAATGGCCATTCATTAATCAGTGCTGCTCTCCTGAAAAATTGCAGAAGATTCAAGACTTTTTCATGCATTCATCTTTCTGGTTATACCTCTCAGACAACCTCAAGCAAGTAGTGCGTTTATCTCATTGGCGCATGGTGGAAATTTTCTGCCTCGTATTCTTCGGAATCTTGGTGCCCACCTGGTACAAAATGAGGATGGGATTTGAAAAACGTGGGATTGATTTTATCAATATATAGAACTGGAAACCTCAGGACTTGGGATTTCTGTATCTGAATCTCTCTGCCTCCACCTGGAGCCTGGGCACGACTTCAATTTATCCCCTCCCCAACGACAATGCCTTCTTCTTCTGTGTGTCCCATCCAGACATCTTCTGAGCTCCATAACCCCATCCAACTGGCCCCTGGTCATCTCTACTTGGATGTCTCAGAGATACTTCAAAATTATTATTGATAAAATTCATCATCTTTCCCTCAAAAATGACTCTCCTTCATCACTTGTGTTTTGAGGATGACTGCACCACTCACCCATTATTCTAGCTGAAACCCAAAAGCCCACAGCAAGGTCTGAGTGGGTCCACAGACGCCTAATGCTGCAGGGGAGAGTACTTAGCCCTCACTCACTCTGCAGGCAGAATGGAGGGCTCTGGAATAATATAAGCGTCTGGTGAGAATACCATTCCCACCCCACCCAACCTGCACCTGCTGTAGCCCTGAAACTGCCTGAATTACAGCCCCCAGAGCTTATCAGCCACCCCATTTACTTATGCATTTTCTATGGCTGCTTTTGGGGCACAGTGGCACCGCTGAGTGGTGGTGACAGAGAGCTTATGTTCCATAAAGCCTAAAGTGTTACTGTCTGGCTCTCTGCAGAAAGCATTTGGTGACTCCTGCCCTAATAGAACATCAGATTAATCCCATGATTTCCTGAACCCCTTGTGACCACAGTCCCCATGAAAAGCCCAAGTCTCCCAAGGCATTATCACAGCTCTTGGATCAGCTCTCTCCTGACCCAAGATCCTATTCCTCCGAGCCTGGAACTTTACAGCGATCTTCTCTAGAACCCTTCATGTGTCATCAGCAGAATCCCCTTTCATCTTCTTGTTCTTATGGAAATCTCGCTGTTCCTTCAGGCCAGTGCTTTCCCTGTGGGTCTCCCAAATGATGGCTGTTTTCTTTCCTAACACCCCGTTGTATCTAATGGGTAATGCTTTTCATTCCCACTTCCAGACCATTGTTCTCCCTGTACCCCCAAATGCCAGTGACTACTCTATTTGATACCCCTCCTTTTAGTAACCACTTATCATCCTTCCAACCTGGAAGTTTTCCTTATTATTCTGTTATCATCCTTTCTGGTTTCAATATCTATGTAAATATTAATGAGCTTATTCTTGTCTCCAGTGATTTTATCTTCCAGTGCACCTTAATTATCCAAACTCATAGTATCTTTTGTTACCTGGTACAGATATCTCCTCCAAAATCCCAATTTCAGACATCCCATGCTGATCACTACTTCCTATTTTTCTCATTTATTCTAATACCCACATACTAATAATGTTTTATTATTCTAACACTCCCATACCAATATTTTTTTACTCTCCGGACCTTCTATCCATTGGCTGTACCTCCTTCTACTGTCCATTACTGCCCTGTGTCCTCACTTCCCTACTTTATCCAACTTAGATGCCATAGTCCATATTTATAATTGCCCCCTCCCATCACCATCAAACCCCTTCTTCTCTTCTCTCTCCATTGTGTTTACATTCACAACTCTAACCCTGATTAAATCCAGCTTTTCCCATTCTCTATTACTGTTCCCGAGAAGCTGATCACAGCTAAGGAAAAAACATGCACACAACTCTGCTGGCTTTAAGTTAATGACTACAAGGACTTTCAACATTGCCCAGGAAATCTGCCACATTTCCATGGTCAATGCATTCTCTCACTCTCTTAAATATTTCACAGTTATTTTTCTCTCCTATGATACCCCCTTCCCCTCCCATGTCAACACACACACACTTAGGGGTGCCTGCTTCTTGTTCCACCAGGGTAATAGGTACAATGTACTGGTATTCTGCATCCGTCTCCTCCCTCTTGTTCCACCTTTCCCCTGTTAACACAGAAAGAATGTTGGCTGTTCCTATCAAAGTCCAACCCCTCCACCTGTGAACTAGATCCTGTTGCCTTCTGGCCCAGCCAAGAACTTTGCCTCTGCTTTTAACCCATTCTCTTCCTGTACCATGCATTTCCCTTCTTTACTAGACTATTCCCACCAGCACCTAGACTTGCTGAAATATCCCCAAAGGAAAAAAAAAAAAAAGTCAAGACGATAGCAATAAAAACACTTCCCTTGACCACACATTGTCCATTAGTCCCTTTTTCTGGTCCTCTTTGGAATAAAATTCCTTAAAAATGGTCTCTACACAGCATCAAAAGTGAAATTTCAAGACTTAAATCAAATCATGCCATACCCAGCTAGTCAATTGTCCAGAGTTTTCCCAACACATGGAGAATAAAATCCCAATATTTTTACCACAGAAAAATAAAACTTACATAATCACATCCCCTATTTGACCTAATGTTTTTATTCCTTTCTTCCCCAGTCACAGTTTTTATCTACTTACCCTGCTTTGTATATATATATATATATATATATATATATATATATAAAACTTATTTATCTATTTTTAGAGAGAGGGGAAGGGAAGAAGAAGGAGTAGGGGAGAAACATCAATGTGTGGTTGCCTTTCATGAGCCCCCTACTGGGGACCTGGCCTGCAACCCAGGCAAATGCCCTGACTGGGAATCAAACTGGTGACTCTTTGTTTCACAGGCTAGCATTCAATCCACTGAGCCACAACAACCAGGGAACCCTGCTTTATATTTCTTAATAGCAATTAGTACTTGACTGTAGTTGGCCAAATGATGGTCCTCAAAGATGTTCACATCCTCATGCCAAGAACCTGTCAATATGTTTGTTACCTTACACAACAAAAGAGACTTTGCAGATGTGATAAATTAAAACTATTGAGATGAGGAGATCATCCTGGATTATTTGGGGTGGACAAGAGTTCTTATAAGAAGGAGGCAAGAAGATCAAAGTTTGAGGAGATAGGACAAGGTAAGTGGAAGTCAGAGTGATGTCATTGTGGGAAGAGACCATGAGCCAAAGAATGAAGGTGGCCTTGAGAAGGTGGGAAAAGCAAGGAAACGGATTCTCAGAAGGAACCCAGTCTTGCTGACACTTTGATTTTAACCCATGAGATCCATTTCCAGACTTCTGGTCCCCAGAACTGTAAGATAAATCCATGGTCTGTTAAGCTGCTAAGTTTATGATATTTTGTTACTGCAGCAATAGGAAGCTAATACATTGATATTATGTTGTTTCTTTACTGTTTATTATTTGTCTTCCCTAACACAATGTACGTCCAATGAATTGAAGGTTATTTTTCCCTCTTTTTCACTGTAATATGCCCAGAAGTCAGAGTGGAGGATATTTGTTGGATTAACACATGTGTACATGATTGTAGGAAAATAAGTGAAAATCACTTCCTCCCTGGCTGAAGCATATCCTTTTTGCTTCCTTTTGCTACATGGTTTTGGCCTCTGGAACCAAAGACTATAATACACAACCCAGAAAATACCTCTGACCCCCCACGTGTCTGGATTTTCATGTGAGGTCTAACAGTATCAAAGAATAAGTCCCAAACTCTTTCCAGCTCCCAGATAATCTGTGTCATGGATCATCATCAGAGTGTTAAATTAAAGGTGTTCATTTTACTTTCTGGAAAACTGTGTTTCTCCTATATACTGCATGATAAATGAGAAGATGAATTAATAGGAAGCCATTAACTGGAAATTGAGTCTTAAACTCACTTAAACCCATTTGTTTTTCTTTCTCACTAGAATATAAGCTCACTAGGGTCTAGAATGTTTAATTCAGTGCTTTATCCTTAGGGCCCAGAAGCATTCTTGGTACTTAGTAGGCTCTCAATCAGAATTTAATGAATGAATGAGGTTTTAAAAAATTTCTCCTTCTCCTCAATCTCATATACAAACAGTCTCCAAATCCTACAGATTATCATTCTTTGCATGTTAAATATGCCCACTCCCTTCCATCTCTTCCCCAGCCTTAGTGTGGGGCCCTTGTGCTCTCCTGCTGGAGTGACGTAGTATTTTCCAGATAACCAACCCTGCAGCACACTGATGCTAGAAGGGCTTTCTTAGAGCTTAGCATAGAAACCTCCCCACTCTCTCGAAGACTTCTGCTATGGTTTCCCCATTGCCCATAGGATAGAATCCTTACCATGTGGTATGGATTCAAAGACTGGAGTAGCATCACAGATTGTTGTATCCTGGCCTGCCCCTGCAGACTTATGCCTTGCCTTCCTCCTATCCCTTTTCTCAATCTTAGTGAGCCCATAATGCTCCAAGTCAGGCTATTACCTAGTGTCCCTGTGCCATTACGTAGGCTTCTGCCTTCATCTGTGTTCTACTTATCTACCACTGTGTAAAAAAACACCCCAAAACATTGCGGCTTAAAACAACAATAACCATTTACTATTGTTATCTTTTATCGAGGTAGAGGCTCATGGGCTCAGCTGGGCAATTCTTGTTGTCTTCTCTCATGCAGTGTCAGCCAAATGGGGGCCGGGGCTGGAGTCATCTCAAAGGTTTCGTGTTTGGCAATCAATAGTGACTGTGGGCTGGGAGCTTAGCCAGGGCTGAGAGCTGGAGGCCCTTGGTTCCTCTCCACATGGGCCTCTCCATGGGCCTAGGCTTTCTCACAACATAGTGCCAAGAGCAAGGCATTCCTAACAGAGTAGGCAGAAGTGGCATGGCCTTTCTATCCAAACTCTGAAAGTCACAGAGTATACTTCTACCATATTCGATGAGTTAGAAGGAGTCACTAAGGTCGGCCCATATTCAAGCATGGGGAAGTAAGATCCCACATTTGATGTGAGAAACATCACTTACGTACAAGGAGCGAAAGAGCTGGTGGTGACTGTCTCTGGAGACTAGCTACTATTGTCAGGAATGCTTTTTTCTTTTTCTCCCTGCTTCCATAAGCAAACGTATTATTTACCTTTCAGGATCAACTCTATCCCTGACTCCCGTACCTCAAGGCAGAATTAAGCCCATTCTCCTTTGTAGGCTTACTCTTCCCCTTGTGAAAAGCCGACAAGAGTGGAGTCATTTTAAAATGGAGCCAAAATAGCCATTACAGAAGAACTTGCACGTCTTACTCCTCAAACCATTGGAATGTTTGCACTGGACAATATAACCTCGGGACTGGGCCAGGGCAGCCCTGTCTTCCCAGCAAATGTTTGGAAAACTAACAGAAAAGCAGACATCTTGACCACAAGAATGGACAATTATGGACATTCCTTAGAAACAGTAAGCAGCTGTGTATGGCTAGCTAAAAATTAATTCTTATCACCAATACAAATTCCTTTCTTCTATATATGTAGTTATTTTCATTCCCTTTTTCTCATTAAACAAGACAAACCAAAAAAAAACCCTTTGCCTTCACCCTGAAATTGGGACACAATTTGAATTTCTGCCTGAATCTGTGCCCCCCCAGATCGCAATTCTGTGATCTCAAATAAAAGATTCCTGCCTCTCCATTTGGGTTTTTATTTTTAGTTGAATACCCTGTGGGCTTCTCGCTTGGTATCTACAACCTATTTTTTAATTACCTGTTTACACTTCTGCCTCTTCTGAACCTGAGTCTGTGTTTTATCATCCGTGCCTAGGAAAGTGCCTAGGAAAATAGGCCCTTAAAAAAATATTTGTTGAATAAGAAAAAAAAAACTTGTTTACTTTTGAAGATTAAAATAACCAGAAATATGCTCTGCAGAATTGGTATTTGAGAGAAAACAGTTCAAATGGAGACACTGACAAGTGAGTTTTAGGAGCCTCACACCTGAGGCACATGCCTGGGTCTCCCTGCGTTTTGGTGAGATTTCATAGGAGTCTGGGCATATTCAAGACCAAAGAGAAAAAAAATTACCTCCATGTCAGGAGGTTTTTAAAACTTATTAAAGAAGTCAAGGGTCACAGCTGTAAGAATTTTGAATGTCGCTGAGCATTTCAAGTGCATTTGGCTGGAAATGCTTTTGGATGTTAAAAAAAAGAGAGAAAGAAAAGAAAAGCTTCAGTGTTTTTTCCCCCTCAGTGGACTCCAGCTGTTTGTGGTGAGTGCCCACGGGGTGCCAGGCAACCTACAGAGATAATGGGCAGCCCTGGAGTGCCGGCTGACACCAGGGCTAAGAATTATTCCCAAAGTTTACCGACTGATCAAGTGCATAATAAAGAAAAACGTTTAGCCAGGAGTGATAAGAAAATCGAAAATAGTCTCTGTTCAGGTTTAATTTTCCAAGCAATAAAGTTTCCAATATTAACAAAGATGGTGAAACTTCTAAGTTATTTCTTTTAAATCTTTAGAAATTTTTTGAATATCTCATCCCAGTGACTAATTAGACGATGACACTGAAATAGCAGGTGACAAATTGTTACAAAGCTACCATTGTAGGGATTCAGTCCTTTTGGATCTAATTTCCTAATTAGCTTTTAAAAGAGAAGTACAAAGGTTAAAAGCTGCTGTCTGTCTCACATTTAAGTGTTAAAAGCTCCTCTGCCAACCTGAAAACTTAATTTCAAAATTAAACAAAGCAATCTGTACAGAGCATCTAAATAAATATCTAATAAAATCTGTTTATAGACTAACCGAACTGAGACTTAGGACAAATCTTGCTATGATTGGCTCCTTTTCAAAATTCAACTCTGTGGGCATGGTGCCTTCACAAACTCTATACTAAGGCTTATTTTATGCTGTTGGGACATAGGAAAATTCTGTGTATATGTCTGATATTCTTTCAGCTGGGGCTCTAGGTCAGGCTAACAAGAGGTGCTGAGTTAGAGAGGCAGGGAAGAGTCGTGAAGGGGGAGGGCAGGCTTAGGGACATAATGCCTCTTCCATTCCTTGTGAATCATGTCTGTATAGCACACACAGCTTTATTATTTAATTTGACTCACCAAATGTTAAATATTTTCACAGAAATTATATTTATTTTTTCTCTGATTTCTTTCATAATGTTCTATATAGAAGGCTCTCCAAATACAGATTTTAGAGAAAGTACAAATGCACACCCATGTTTTCTTCTGTGACTTTATTTATTTACATTTTTATTGAGTTAAAATTTACCTACCTGCAGCAACCATTTCAAAGTCACTTTGAGTATACTCACAATGTTCTATGAACACCACCCCTATCTAGTTCCAAAACACTTGATCACTCCCGGAGGAGCCCTCAAACCCATTAAGCAATCGCTTCTCATTTCCTACTTCCCACAGCCCCAGAAACCAGTGATCTGCTTTTTGTCTCTAGGGATTTACTCATTCTGGATGTTTTATATAAATGGAACCACACAATATTGACTTCTTCTGTCTGGCTTCTTTCACTTATTACAGTGTTTTTTGAGGTTTGTCCACCTTGGAACATGTGTAACTACTTTAGTCCTTTATATGAATAATATTTTATTATGTGATATACTATATTTTGGTTAACTGTTTATCCAGTGATATACGTTTGGGTTGTTTCCACCTTTTGGCTATTGTGAATAGTGCTGTTGTGGGCATATATATATAAGTATTTGTTTGAATGCTTTTAAGTATTTTAATTTTTTTTTTATACCTCAGAGTGTAGTTTCCGGGTCCTAGAGTAATTCTATTTTAACTTATGAGAAACATTTATGTTTTTATGTTTATTTTTCAAAATTTATGTTAGGTTCTAAATTTTATTTTAAATGAAATTTAACGTTAAGTTCTAAATAGATTATTTGTGAATTACCAATTAACCAAATCATTTATTGAAGAACTTATTACTTACCCTATAAATTTGTGGTTCTATTGTTTTGCCTGAACCTTCTCCCAGAATCAGATACTTAAAAAAAATTAATAGCTCTAAAGATTTTTAAATATCTGTTAAAAACCTCCTTTATTGTTCATCTTTTTCAAGGTTTTCTTGGCTGGTCTTGCCCTTCATTTTTTCAGATTAAATTTAGAATTACTTCTGTCAAGTTAAAGAACATTTCATTGTTATTTTAATTGAAATTATGAGATTGCATCCTGTTTAGTAAGTCTCTTCATTTGGTCATATTTTTCTAGGTTCTTTTGGTAGACTTCATAGATTAACTTTTAGGAAAAAAAAGAAATTTCCTTCACCCTCCTAGTTTCAGTGGCTGGGGCCCTAAAATCACACCGATAAAAGGATAAAAGACAGAGTAATAAGAGAAAAAAACAATTTCAGTTACTTATGATGATGGATGACCAGGTGAAACTCAAAGAATCAGCCAGATGATTGAAGCTCATATACTATCTTACATCAAACAGAGGAAAAGGGATTGAGGGTTTCTGGGTGGAGGAGCAGGTTACAGGAAGGTAAGAAGAAATGGATACTAAAAAGGGTTGCCGTATGCAGGTAAGAGTTTCTCAGTTGATAATGTTGCCAGTAGAAATGGGGTCCTTCCATAGTGTCACAAGAAAGCCATTTCCGGGGACCCACACGTGGGAGGCTTAGCTGTAGTGGTAAGATTTACTGGAGTAGAAATAAAAGACTGCCCCCAGGTTCCCAGTGTCTCATCTCTGTCCATCCCGCTGTGGAAGAAGTCAGGCCTTGCCTTCATGAAGCCCAGAAGAAGGGCCAGAGCCCAGAAATTCTGTGCCGTTGATTCAGTCCATGCCAAAGCTGAGTCCAGTTCAGTGTCTGTCCCCATCTGGCTAGCTAGCCTCTGCTTCTGGCTGCACTCAGGCTGGCGCTGTGTGGTTGTACCCAGTTCCCAGCTTGCGCTTGGAGCCCGCTGGGAGAGACAACGCAGGACCCGACGGGAGAACGATCGCTCGTTACTGGGCCAGAGGACTTTGTTAGGCTCTAATTATATTACCTTGGGCTTGGGAAGGACCAGGTGCTCTTTCAAACTAACCAATCATTTCCCCAATCCTTTGTGGGCTTGTGCTGGGCCCTCCACCTAACCAATCCATTTCCCGGACCTTCTGGGCTTCTGTGTCCCTTATCCACTCCGATCCTTTTCCTGGTCACTGTCGTGGCTCCTACTGTGTGTGCCTCAGCAGAAGTACCTCGCCTTGTCCATTTCGGCTTCTACTGCCAATGTGCCCAGCAGAGAATAAATTTCCCCTGCTGTTTTATCCCTCCGCTTTGGTAATCCCGAGTTAGGTCCCGAGGAGGGGCAAGGGTGGAGGCTGCAGCAGTCCCCTGGGGAGCCTATGAATGCTGCAACTCCCTGGCGAGGCAGGCTTTTTGCTCCACTCAGCTCCCTGCTTTATTACATTTAATATCTGATTCCCTTTACCTTCTCTCTCTCTCTCAACTAACTAGCTACCCATGCTAAAAATAAGAATAATCTCTGGAGAAGCTCTCTTCTGGTTGTGGAGATAACTTTACAAATGGAAATTTTGTTTATAAAAAGGAACATTTATGCTCTAGTTTTAGGCAGTTAGAGACACGTAAAAAGCTTTTCCTGCCTTTGACGGCTCTCAGTAGTCTGTATCTAAAATAATCCATATGCCAAAAAGACATATTTTGGGATAGCATATATTAGTACCCTTCACATTCATACCGGTGTTGCATATTCCTTGGTAAGGTGCCTGGCTCTTTTATCTTTTTGTTACTTCATGGATAGCATTTCCTCCCAGTATTACTTTGGACACATTTATGTTTCTAATCTCACTTGTTAATTCTAGTACATTTTCAACTGATTTGGTATTTTCTACATAAACTACTGTCTACATAAACTTACACGATTTGTAAGTAACAATAATCTTCTTTCTCTTTTCCAAAAGCTATATTTTTATATCTTCTTGTTTGGTGATAACTTTTAAGACAATATACTTTGTTTAGTTTATTTTTATATCCCTGGCACCTAGAAAAAATGTATGATCTTAATATGCATTTTTAAATGAGGAAATAGATTTTGTGTAATAATTATAGTAGGCATTCTTTCTTAATTCAGATTTTAATAGAAATGCTTATAGTATTTTACCATTAAGCATGAAAATCCCTTTAGGTTTGAGATATGTATTCATCATTATAGGCAAATAGTCCTTTATTTTTTAATTTTTAGAGACCTTAAAACTAAAAATGGGAGTAAGTTTTTATCAAATGCCTCTTCAGAATGTACTGAGATTATCCTATAATATTTCCCAATTAATTGACTTTTAAGTGGTATGTTAACAGATTTCCTATACAAATTGTGCTTGATGATGGTGGATTGTTATGTTGATGTACTGTTTAATCTAATTCACTAATACTTTATTTGTTTATAAATTTTCAAAATTCACTTAGAGGGTGTGAAATTCAAACACACTGAGCTCTTCCTGCCTTACTTCCCCCCAGGGTGTGGCCCACTCGTTTCTGGAGAGAATGAAACTGATACCAGAAAGGATAGGATTAGCGCAGCCCTTAAGGAAATGGGGCACTGGTATTTCTTTCACATTGGAAATCAATTCTCATTTTCTTCAAATTCTCGGAAGCCATGAACTGGCAATAGCTACAATGATGCCTGATACCTATTGTTAGGGCAAAGCACTTCCACCAACTCCTGATTGCCTGTGGGTTTTCCTTCTCTTTTCCACGGTTATTTCCTTGATGGAGACTCAAGCTATCATTAAAACTTGTATTTTACCATTTCATGAAAGAGTTTTATCATTGTTTATGTGAGACAGGCCCAGCACCGTTATTTGCATTCATTTTGTTGGGCATTAGGAGTTAAAATTCACTCATCAGAAGTCAGAGTAACCGGGAGAAAGAGGAGTAAACAACTTGTGTGCAGAGCAAAACTGCACGGGCTGGCCTGACAAGAGTGCTGCCTGGCCCACGAGTGACCGCCTGGTACCCTAACACCACACATCCAGCACCACGAATGCACAGCACCAAAAACGCATAGCGCAGTCTGCCGAACGGCTCTTGCTACCTCAGAGTGCAAAATGGGAAAATTTTCTAGTAACTGTCCAAAAAATGTTAATGCTATGTGCTGAATGTTTCTGCCCCCACCACTCCAGACCCCAACATGAAATCCTATGTTAAAATGCCCCAGGTGGTGGTATCGGGATGTGGGGCCTTTGCAAGGCACTTAGGTCATGAAGGCGGAGCTCTCATGAGTGGGGTTAGGGTATAAGAGACTCCATATTTCTCCCTCGGTTCTTCCACCATGAGAACTAAGATCTTTTCAGACTTTTTTGACTGATTAGTGCTACTGTGACAGCATTAAAATAAATACGCATAATTCAGAACACAACCTAAAAAACCCCAGAAAAGATTATTTTAAATAATATGGCAATGTGGGTTATAGAAAAATTACAGAAAATATTACTTCTTTGTAGATAATGTATGGTTGACTACAAACTAGTTCATTTTTGTATGATCATATTGGATTTGAAAGAGGCTATATAATGTTTGGGTTGCTAAATTTTATCTTTCCAGCTATACTGTGGATGGGTTGTAGAAACATTTCTGATATTTCCAGGCTGTTAGGATCAAGTTGATTTGATGACAGTTAATGCAACATTCACTAGCTATAGTATTCATGGTGCCTCTCACATTCTTGGCGTCCAATAAATATTTGTGAACTAAACAAATGAATGGATGTTTCTTACCGAAAGAGGCAACTGATGATGTTTAAATAAGTAAATAGAAAGTGACCAATATTTTCTCTTTGTGTAACAGTATAGTCTTTAAAATAAAGAGCTGAGAAGAAAATTGTAGAGCACTGATTTCTATGAAGTTACTTAAAATAATATCATGACCAGGCACTGATAGGGATAGACCCCAAAAGCGTGCATTTAAGGATCATGTTAGCACATTCCCTTCCCCTCATATCCTGTTCTGAACTGGGACGAGGACAAGAGTAGGGAGGGGGTAGAGGGGAAATTTAAAATGAGCTTCAGGGAAGAGCAATAAAAATGATGAGCAGGTTGGATATATGATTATGAGGAAAGGCTAAGGAATCAGGACTTTAGATAGGTGAAAAGAGAATGAGGAAAACTTAATATTTTTTCCTCAAGGATGTGAAAGGTTGTAATCAGGAAGGTGCTGACCAGCTGTTCTCTACTGTCACAGAGGAGAGAACTCATAAAAAGGAGGATACTTTATAGAGAGGTAATAGAATTCATGGTGAAGTCTATTAAATACTTGGCTCTATTACCAAAAAAAAATAAATAAATAAAATAAAAAGTGGCCAGGGCAGGATAGATCAGTGGCTCTCAAGTGTTGCTAAAGGACCAGAATCATTAGCAGCACCTGCAAGCTTGTTAGAAATGACAGTTCTTGAAACCTGCCCAGACCTACTGAATCAAAAACTCTGAGGTTGTGGCTCAGCAATAGGTGTCTTTTTTTAAAGGTTTTTAAAAATTTTTTAAAAGATTTTATGTACTTATTTTTAGAGATAGGAAAGGAGAGAGAAATATCAATGTGTGGCTACTTCTCGCAGTCCCCCCGCCAGGGACCTGGCCTACAGCCGAGGCATGTGTCCTTCCCGAGAATCGACCTAGCAGCCCTTCGGTTTGCAGGCTGGTGCTCAATCCATTGAGCCACACCAGCCAGAGTAGCAATAGGTGTTTTAACAAACCCTTCACATGGTTCTGATGGACATTATGTTTTAGAACCATTGGGATAGATAAATTCCCATGGGTGCTTCATTTCCAGATCACTTGAGAAGCAAAAGAAATAAAAGATTTTAAGCTGCTTCCAGCTTAATATTGTCTGTCCTTTGTCAAATAGACACCCCCATCAATGTAGTTTATATTCCTCAGTGCTATAAACTTTAAGGAATGAAATTCATCTACCTTGAAAGATGAAGTTAGTGGCTGTATTGAGATATAATTTGTAATCAGCAATAGTGAAAACTGCCCCAAAATAAAATTCCTTTTGTTCAAGAAGTTATTGAAGATACCCCATAAAGAGTGCCACCTAAAAACAAAAATACAAAATAAACCACCAGTCAAATGTCCAAATGTTTAGGATCTGGTGAAAGATATCAACACCCAGAGTGATGGTTAGCATTAGGGATGCTCTTTTGAATCAGAATTAATGAACAAATGAGCACAAGAATCATCTGTACTATGAAAGATGCTGTAAAATTAGCTGTCTCATACTCTACTAAAAAGATTGAAGAGGCTACAGGCACAGTCTTGCTGGAGAAAAATTTGTCAATATGCACTAAGAATCTCAAAAATGTTCTGCCTCATTCATTGACTAACTTTTAGGAATTTAGCCTAAGGAAACAATTAGAGGCATAGTCTAGAATGTTTGTTGTAGTCTTATTGGTAGTAGTAAAAAAATTTTAAAGCACTCTTTAATTGCCTGCAAGTTTTTTCTTGTAAATATAGTAAAAAAGTTAGTGTCCAGTATATAAAGGATATATGTAAATTAATAAGGATTCATATTATTTATAGTAAAAAGAAAACCAAAAATAAAACGTTAGAGATAATGTGAATGCTCATCATTAAGGGAATGGGTTAACTTTGGTAATCTATACCATGGAGTATTATGCTGACATTAAAAAAATAAATGAATTTTAAATCATTGGCTTGGAGAAATTTCCATGACATATTGTTCAATGATAAAAGCAAGACGAAGGGAAGAATACATAACATATTTTCATTAAAAAATGACAACTCCCTCATATATGTATGTATGTTTGTTTATGATAATATTAGAATGTGAGTGTGGAAGCAAGCCAAAAATTGTGTTAAAGTTAAGGCTAAAATACAAATAACATGTATAATAAAGTCCTGTTTATGTAAAATTATCCAAATTTATGTATAGGGTGGGGCAAACGTAGGCTTACGGTTGTAAATACATGAATCAGTATATTCCTGTATTATTATTTCTTACTTATTGTATTATTTTCCATATGGACAACTGTAAACCTACGTTTGCCCCACCTGTAGTGAGATCTTTTGTTTGGGGTGAGATATTTCAAAGTTAGTTTGCTAACAATGGCTCTCTGGGTTGCAGGATTCGAGGAATTTTTTTGCTTTATTCCTTATTTGACACATTACTTGATTTCTTTGTATAATGAGCATGCAAAACAAAACATATAATTTTTTTATTGTAAAAAGTAAAGCCCACCAGTGGAAGTATAAAAACGAACAGAAAGCACAAGTTCTTGTCATTCAGGAACTGGGAAGCAGACAAAAAGCTTGGAAAAGCTTGTTGGAAAGTGTGAAAGACTAGATATCACTTTTCTAGAGAAATATTAGACCAGGCTTTAAAAAAAAGGAAGATGATGTTTAGGCAAGATGGAGGAGGAGGCAACGGTATGAATGGCTTAAGGTTGGTGAGGGGAGGAAATGGGCTCTTAGAGTCTAGAATTGCAATGTGGGAGAAAAGGGACCATATACTAAACTTGACAAGCTCAGGGGAGGCCTGAGTGGGGC
This sequence comes from Desmodus rotundus, assembly GCF_022682495.2. Classification (NCBI taxonomy): domain Eukaryota; kingdom Metazoa; phylum Chordata; class Mammalia; order Chiroptera; family Phyllostomidae; genus Desmodus; species Desmodus rotundus. The sequence continues at coordinate 60,465,959 of NC_071399.1, read as the reverse complement.
CGTAACAGACTCAAGAGACCTAAAGTGACCACACAGGATGGTCTGAAATTAAAACTTTCTAACTAAAAGCAGTTCATGGTGGGTAGTCACATCCTAGGCTGGTATTTTTTCCCTAACAAAGGTTGATCTTTACCTTAACTGAGCCTGCCTGTTGTCTTTTTTTGTCTCTACAATAACATACCTTCAGAATATCAAAGTAATTTTTTTCAGGCCCCTCAAACCACACATCCCTTCATTGTTATAATGTTGTCAACTGTTAACTATCTGTTACCCACCAATGTACATGTCTATTTGTTTTACTTTTTATCCAATCCCAGAGATTTCCCTGCTTTGCTTTCTCCCACTTCCCTAATCTATCATCAGTAATTTTCATGTAATCTCCTTGCACTTCCCCCTTTGTTTGTAGTGTATAAAATAAGGTGCAAAACTGCCATTCTCTGGAGCATTTTCTCAATCCATTAAAATTTTGTTTCCTGGCAGTTGTTATCAGTTTGGCTCAAATACACTCATAAAAATTCTTACAGGTTTGGAGGTTTCTTAAGTTGACAGTATGCACTCTGAATAGGAGGAGTGCAGGCATCTGAACACCAATGAAACACCACACTAGCTCTGCTGGTGACTGAGGAAGGTATGAGTTGGGGTGTTTCAGGGAGCTTTTTTCTTGAATCGTGGTACTAAAGATATCCCCTCTGACTCACTTTGAGGAATACTATTCCTTACACCTCCCTAAACATTCTCTCCTCTGCCCTACTTATACCTGTGGACAACCTATACTACTTAAGTGGTACAATTTGGGCAAGCCTCAGTTTCATCAAAAAAACAGTACGGACTTACAGGTATGTTGGGAGGATTAAAGGAGATAATACAAGTAAAATATTGGGGTGGCCAAAAAGGTTGGGTTTTTTTTCCTCCATAAAATGGCTCTAGTAGTGCTTGCTTCTCTTTAACTTCATTCAAAACAGTTTTGTTAGATTGTATTGTTGTAACTGAGCAAACCGGGGCTCAGCCATATGGCACCTTGACACATGACCTAACAATTAGTGTTGAAGGAAACAGGTTTTTATTAATAGGATTCCAACCTCAGGAGGGCTGAGGACACTCCTGCTCAGAGCCCTCCTGTCTGAGCACTTCCCTGGCATCCCCCATGTCTTTATCTGTTCTTAAGTCAGCCACGCAAACAGACCTCCATCTTCTCTGGAAGGTGCACTTGTGGGTTCCAGGGTCCCCATCCTCTCGCAGCAGCTCTCTCCTTCAGGATCTGGTGCACTGTTCTCAGCCTCCATGCAGTGGTTCAGGGAAACATGTGCCGTGTTACACTGGGTCATGGTGGAGTCCAGGGAGGCGCAGGTCCCAAGAGAGTGGCTTCTCTGTACGTGCGTCAGAGCAGCAGGAACCTGCAGTTGAGCATCCCCAGTCACAGTTCAGCTCCAAGCATCTCCCATGAATCCATGCTTAGTTAGGCAGGTCCCTGCACAGTTCCATCAGCTCCTCTGTGGTATTCTCTTTCTTACTCCAGACTCCTACTCCAAACTGCGTGGCATCTCCTACTCCAAACTGTGCGGCATCTCCTTATACACCAGACCTTGTGGCAGACTCTTTCCCACACACCAGACCCCATGATGGGCTGGGACCCTGTCCTACACCCTTTTAGCCTGCATGGCTATTTCTCGTAGTGGACTCTCTCCTCTCTTTTAGCCCACCCTCATTTTAAATGCTCAGCCCAGAACTTCCTATGTGACTTCATATCTGGCCCCTCCTATAATGTGCTACTTTTGCCAATTCCCCCATATCTTTTACCTTCTTTCAGGATTCCATCTTTAGTCAGGGCAAGAGTTCCTTGTGATGCATGGACATCTAGGGTGGGCATCCATCTCTCTTAGCTATGAGGATTGAATGTGTCAAAAGTGGTTTGCGGAGTTTTGTGCTGGATATTTCTCGTTGGACAATGTTCCATGGTCGCTGGGTAGGCCAGCTGAAGTTGATAGCGATCAAATCAAGACATTAGTTGAGGACAATCAATGTTATACCACGAGGTAGATAGCTGACATACTCAAAATATCCAAATCAATAAAGTTATTGGTGAAAATGAAAAGTGTGTCTTTTATTTTACGGGAAAAACTAAATGGACTTTTTGGCCAACGTAACACTTAGAAAAGAGCCTGCCAGGTCTGAGGGAAGCTTAAGGTAATAATTAGCATTTCTCAGTACTGTCATTATTTGAGGCAGTAATACAAGATGGAAAAGCAGGAACGGTGATCCCTGGCTTGTGAACCGCCCCCCTGCCTCCAGTCCTGGGGCCCTGGTGAGAGGAACCTGGTTTCCCTCATCATTCTCTGTCAGAACACTCTGTAATGGGCTTTCTTCCTAGCAGTTAACATGGTTTCTGGTTTCTTTTTTGTTGTTGCTACTGTGTCGGCAATTATTTTAAAAATTCTTTAGTGTTACAATATGATATTATAGGATGTAAAATTTAGGTTAAACTCATACCCAGGGATTAATTTAGAAAGCACAATCAAGAAGTGGTCAGCTACTATGCTAATTAAGTGAAGCGGAGGGGTCAGACAGCACTATCAGAAAAGACCACTTTCCGGAGGTAGCTATCATAGGCCCTCCTGTTATCTACATCTCCATCAAGAACAGATTCTTTCTCATTAGCATATTTTATGTCAGAAATAGGTTTCCATTTGCATAAAACGTAGCCTATTGCTTAATGTCAAGAATATTAGAAATGAGCTGTCACTGGTGAAATTAAAGTACTTAGTATACATTGAATGTTTAACAAATGGCATAAATAAGGTATAGAAATCCAGCCAGCCTTGTGACTACACCCTAAGGGACTGCATTTAAGAGGTCTGGTTGGTAACCATGAAGTCTAGATTCTGTTGGGCCACATGGTGACAGAACCCTGCCCAGAAACTTGGCATTGTCCTAGAGCGAATCTTTCATGCAAAAATCAGTGGTTAAAGCATCTGAAAGGAAAAAAGAATGGACACCTTCTCCAGTCTACAGAAGTCATATGATTTTTAAAAAATACTTGTTTTGCTAATAAAATTTTATTTGAGAATCATATGACACTTACTTTTGGCATAACCTTTTGTAAGAAAACAGTTTACAATCTCCACTTCAAACTCCGTTGGTGGCTCCTTCAATTTTTAAAAGACCCTAAGAATTGTGTATACAGTCAATAGGTTAATTTGCAATAGTTGACATTCCTATTTATTGTCTACCTCCTTCCTTAGGCTGTAAACTCTTCATCTGGGTTACCCGCTGGCACCTAGCACAGGGACTGCTATGGGGGATGTGTGGAAATCATTAGGTGCATATTGTGAATCAGCTGGCTGAGCTCCCCATGCTCTGTCCTACCCTTCTCCACTCTTCATGCTGAAAGAAATCAAAGTAACAGGACCTTCTGAAACTGCCCAGGGCAAAACCCAGAGCTTCAATGGCTTCTGGCAGAGAAAAGGGGCTCTTTCCGGGCGGAGTCAAACATTCTATTTAACTGGAGTCTGTCCCATGGGCCCTTTGGTCAGAGTGCTTCGTGGCCACGTGTTTACCTGAACTTTTCAGGAGTGACTATGGCACACCGGGCAAGTGGAAATAGAATAGGTTAGTGATCAAAAGGGTGGTCCTAAAATCAATCACCTAGTTAAACGGGGTCCTCTCTACTTAAGTGGTACAATTTGGGCAAGCCTCAGTTTCATCATAAAAACAGTACGGATTTAGAGGTATATTGGGAAGATTAAAGGACATATTACAGGTAAAATACTTAGAAAAAAAGCCTGCCAGGGCTGAGATGAGCTAGGTGATAATTAGCATTTCTCAGTACTATCATTATTTATATCAGGGATCACAGGGTTGTGAATGAAGTGTTTGGGTACCAGGTGCTCATTTCTCTAAATAAGTGTTTTCAAACTGGGAAGAACATTGAATCATCCAGAGTAGCTGTCAAATATCTCACTTTTCAGCCTCTACCCTTGGAGACTGATTCACAAAGCCCGTGGAATCATCTGGAGTACCTGTTAAAAATTTGGATTTTCAGTGCCTACCCCTAGAACCTGATTCACAAAGTCTGTGATCTATAGCCAGAGAGCCCCCTCAGGTGATCGTTTTGATAAGTCAAGTTGGGGAAACACTGCTTTAGGTGAAGAAGAAACTGAATTTCTAAGCACCTGCAATCATCTAGTTTAAAGTTGGCTTCTGATAAGGAAACTGCCTAGGGCATTCTTTGGTGCCTCAAGGCGCTTTTTGGTAGTGAAAGCTAATTGTGTGTGTGTGTGTTTTCTCCTTAAAGTAGTAAATTAAGAGGATGGACTTCAGATTCTGAAACCTTTGGATTTGAATCTGGAGTGTGACCTCAAGCCTTTCTCAACATCCATTTCCTTAACTATAAAACGTCAACAATAACATCCTCTTGTGTTCCTTCCTCCTGGGATTTATGTAGGATTAAATGAGATAATCTATTTTTAAAAAGGTACAGTTCCTGCCCTGAGCAAAGGCTCAGTAAGTAATTACAAATCATAATTAGGATTAGTCATAATCAGACTTTTTATTCCCATATGGCTGAGCAGCTCCTACTGAACTTCACCCTTCTGCGGATAAAAGTTATAATTTCTGGACAAAACTGAAAAACAAATGACCTAAAGGCACTGAAGAGTGAACAAAAGCAAGCAGATTCTGGAGAGGAGTGGGCACTTAAAAAGGGAACCACATGGATAAATTACTTGTTTTTTAATAGTACTTAGTCTGAGGACAGGCCAAAGTTGACACCAAGATGTCACTAAAATTCTAAAAGAAAAGTCTCACATTTTCTGGCCTGAAGAACCAAAAAAGGACGGAGCTGGGGCAACCATAGCTATTGGCAAATGAAGGGAAAGTCCCAGAGAGTTTGAGAGAGAGAGAGAGCTCAAGTGTTATTATCAACTCTGCCCAAACCTCGGCTGTCAAACCATGCATACACGGGCCCGACTCCAGTGGTAATTCAAGAACTAAACTGAGCTTTAAGGTGTTGCCCAACAGTCAGTGTTTTCAGTTTGAGTCCAGCCAAATAACTGCTTTCTAAGACAGAAAATCTGCACTCTTCAGAGGAATGCAAATAAAAATTCAGTCTCTAAAATATAGTAATTGCACCATTGAGGACACAATCCCAAATAACTTGACATTCAAAGAACCAGAAAAAGATAATTGATTCTCAAGAGTAAAGATAAACTCTGAGGAGAGCAAGAAGTGAGAGTTAGCAGATATTTTAAAACTATAACTATACTTAACTATTCAACCATTTAATTATACTTAAGGACATAAAGGAAAACATGTTTGCAATAAGTGAAAACATTGGCAGATGTAATGAAGAACCATTTGGATATTCTAGAATTGAAAATATAATATCTGAAATTTAAAAAAGTCACTGAATGGGCTTAACAGTAGAATGTAAATGATAGACAAAGATAAACTTCAAGATAGATTAATAAAAACTATTTAACCTGCCTAGAAAAAATATTTGAAAAATTGAATGGATCCTCAAGAACCTATGGAATGATATAAAAAGAGCTAATGTGAAATTGGAGACTTGGCAGTAGAGGAGAGAATGGAACATATCCTAATTCTAACCCTCCAGAGCGAATAGAGATGGGGTAAAGGTGTAGGAGGAGGCATAATGAAATTTAACAGAACTTCGTCCTGTGGGGGAAAACTTCTTTTAGACATCTTCCTGCATCATTGTTTAAAATCTTTTAAAGTTTCAAAGTGTAATGAGCATCTCCTATTTGAAGTGCTGATTATTTTTTAAGTCCATCCTTCCCTCCTTCCCTCCCTCTGTCCCTCCCTTCCTCCATTTTTCCTTCTTTTTATCCCTCTCTCTCTCTCTTTCTCACCTTCCTGTCAGCAAATGTTTATTGAGTCTCTACTATATTTTCTGGAGAGCAAGAACTTTACTTCCTATTGCTAACCTCCCATTGGAGAACACCTGTAAAACTCTTCGCTTGGTTGTAAGTACTCACTACATGCTTTGGTTGAATTGGGGAAGTCTGCTCCAGCAGTAATTTTCTCTTGTCTGATTGACTTGGCTAAGATTTCAAAGGCCAAATGTGAAGGACCACCACTGGAGATTCGCTCCAGCACCCGATTCTCTCTACCACTTCCACCTACTCAGTACTGCACGGGGGCCTGGGCTTCAAGGCATCATGGACAAAGATGCTGCTTTGGTTCTCTATAGGACTGCTCGGAGGCTTCCAGTTGTCATAACAGCTGTTTCCATCATCTCTGATTTTTGCCACCAGAACTTTTCTTTCCTGTCTTCCATACTCTCTGGTAATACATCCCTTAAATATCCCCTTTAATGGGCAACTCAAGCATCTTTTTTTTAAAGCCAAATTTTAGCCCTGTTTAAAATTTCAGTGGCTCATAGTAGTAGCTGCCTGACAGAGTCTGGGCATCTTCTTTTGGGATATAGGCTCCTGTGACTTCCAGGATCATGGTTAGTCTTTTATGGACGCAGCCAAACTTGGGTAGTATTAACCAAACAACTGCAAACCCTCATGGTCACCAGACTATTTAAGGAAGGGTTTCAAAGAAGGGACTCGAGTCTTAATTGTTTGAAATTTTTTGTTGACAACTTCTCCGTAAGGTCAAAAAGATGTTATCACCAAACTTGAAGAAGTACAATATTAGCAACTTGAAAGAAAATCATATGCTATATTGAAATACATAGATATAAAAATCTCTGACTCAAAAATTAATATTAAAAAGATAAACTCTGAATTGGAAGAAATTTCAGGAACACCTTAATCAATTTATTTTACTTACGTTTTCCTTTTAATGTATGTTCAATAGGATAAGATGCTACATCACAATAAGTTTAAAAGGTTCTTTCAATAAGTATATAATAAAGATTCTAAGTGATAAAAAAGTATTGTTGTTATTTAAGCGGTAGTAGTGTTCCTTAACGGTGCATAAAAGAATGATACAATTTATAAGCCATGGTATCTAAGCTTTGATAAAAATAAAGTATTTCTGTGTGTTTTATTATTATACCTTCAGTATTTTATTTTTAAAATGTATTAAAATCTGTTAGCTTGAGCTTCTTAAAAGCCAGGTAATATATGTAATTATATTTATGTTTATATATATTATTTCCCTGCAGGAAGCACAGTCCCCCTCGAGTATACAAGATATTTATACCATTTCTTAAAGTACACTACACAAAATTTGTAAAGAACAAACGGGTCAGAAACAGTTCCGGGTCAAATGTGCTCTAGGCCCAAACCCTCCGTGACTAGCCCCTCCCATTCATTCTCTGTGATTGGCGGTGCAAGTCTGCCGTCTCCACACCCGCAGCGACTGACTCTCAGACTAGCTCTAGGAGGGTGGAGCAGTGACCCTGACAGAAGTGCAAACAGGAGGGGAGTTGATTCCAGGAATCCTGTGTAAGTGGCTATGTAGCCATGTAGCAATAGTTAGGTGGTCAGCATCCAGAGTGGTTCAGGACAGTGGGAGTAAAGGGCAGTTCTGAGCGATGCTGGGCTTGTGTCTAACGGCCTGCCAACTTTGGGTGTGTGTGTGTGTGTGTGTGTGTGTGCCTTCCCACACATTTTTAAATTGACCTCAAAGATTTTCCATCATAAGTGTAAAAAACTGCAAAAATGCAATTTCTAGCATTTAAATATGAAACTGCTGTATCATTCTTTAAAATGTATCCAGTGGGATCCAAATACCATAATGATATACTATCTACTATCATCCAATTTAACTGGATATGATTAAGTTCTCCGTTAAATTTGAAAATTGTTACAATTTCCCCTTGTCTCCTTGAACTTGAGTTTCCATGTAGGAGAGCCCAGTATACCAAAAAGACTAGCAGATTTATCAAATGATAATTAATTGTACCTATTAACTTTAAATTTATAAGCACCGTTTACCCAAACCTAATATACATTCAGAAAGAAGAGGGGAAATAATATATTGTTAATTTTATTATACTTTTGCTAGTATTATATGTTTGATAAAATACTTTTATCATGTGACTTAAACAGTTTTTCATTTAAAGTGAATAGCAGAGATTTAGCTCATTAATGACCAACGAAGAGTTCACTTAGAAAGCAAGGACACATTGCAAACCAATCAACCTAATCAGACTTACTTCGTTTTAGAAAATGCCGGACTTCATCTTTTTTGAAAAAAAATTAGTTTGAGATTACAGATTCATAGAAAATTGCAAAACCAGTACAGAGATGTCTCCTGTCCCTTTCATCTGCTTTTCCCCAATGGCTACATCTTACACAAAAGAACAGACAATAGACCAGGGTGCACACTGTGTATATGGTTCCCTGCCGTTAGTCTCAAATCCATATCCATGTGTCCTTTTTTTGTTGTTTTTGTCCGCCTCCCTCAAGTTTTCTTAAATATATTTTAGAATTCCATTTTGACTTATCTACAGTGCTTTTGGGTGTATATCTTTGGGTAGATTTTTGCAGTGGTCACTCTAGGTATTACTTTATATACATGTAACTTATACAGTCTCCTGATACTTACATTTGATCAGTTTGAGTGATTTGAGTGAAGGAGAATCTTACTTCCCCTTCACCCATTCCCCTTCCCCATTTGTATTATAATTATCTCAAATATTTTCTCTGCATTCATTGATTACATCAGAGAACAATTTTCACTTCTACTATCAAACATAATTTTTAGAAAACTCAGAACAGCAAGGAAGTCTATTGTATTTACTCATATTCTTAATCTTTCCATTGTTCTTTCTTCTTTAATAATAATTCAATATTTTTTAAAAAATAATTTCCTTTTTGTTTCAAGAAGTTTCTTTATCTGTTTAGGATATGTTTACTGGTGACAAATTCTTCTAGCTTTTCTTCTTCAGGGAATGTCTTAATTTCCCCTTCATTCCTAAAGGATATTTTTGCTGGATATAAGATTCTGGCTTGACAATTATCTCTTTCAGTACTTGAAAAATGTTTCATCATTTCTTTCCAACCTCCATGTTTTCTGATGAGAAATCTAACATTAGATTTTTATCCCCCTTGTAGGTAAGGTGTTTCTTTCTTGCTGCTTTCAAATATTTTTCTTTGTTTTTAATTTTCAGAAGTTTATGTTATATCTTGGCATGAATGTCTTTGAGTTTATTCTATTTGGGGCTTGCATAGCTTTTTGAGTATGTAGATTTATATCTTTTGCCAAATTTGGGAGATTCTGAGTATTATTTTATAAAACTCTGGATTTTATTTAAATCCTTTATTTTAGTAGCTCTTTTCTGACACCATGCTGATGGAAGAAGTTAAACACCACCCAGTTGCAGTCAGGTGGGGTTAGTGACCCATGTTACATTAACTCTCTGGGAGAGGGTGCCTCATAACTGTTGGGCAGGGGTGGACATATAGGATCCCCATGTGACCTCCACTGACAGCCGGGGAGGGAAGCTGTCCCTATCACTGGGTGGTGGTGAAAGTCCTAACTTTCTTCTTGGCTTTCTCTGACCACACGCTGGCAGTAGGGAGGCACAACTTATTATTGCTTGATGATATGGTAGTCCAGTCCTCCTACCTGGCCTTCAATGGTGGGGAGTGTGGCCTCAGTTTTTCTCTGTTGTGTGGCTAGAGTAGGGTAGTTATTGTCTGAAAGTTTTCTCCCTTGCTAAGCAGTCCTTTCCCGGTTCTCTGCTAGAAAGAGTAAGCTCTGGGGGGACTTTTCCCCTGTACCTATTAGTGTTACTGGATTGCTAGCTTCTTTAACACCCAGTCCAGGGTATATAAAGCAAATAGAAAAAACAGGAACTTCATTGCAATCTGTTCTATAGCTTCTGTCTCAAGGTTCTTCACTAATTTGCATTTTTTCCTCCGCCTTTGAGTCTTGTTTGTTTTTTATATAATGTCCATACATTCTAGTTGTACTTAGTAGAAGGAAGATAGAGAAGTATGTTTACTTTATCTTATCTTAAAATTACAAATCTCTCTGATTTCATTTTAAATTAAATCAATGTTTCAATAAGTTGGTTTTTAGGTATACAATCGAATCAGTCTGGCAACTAGCATTCTGTTATATTTTATTAATAAGGGATGAAAATGTTAAACATTAAATAAAATTAAGATTAGAATACATATTTTAAGGTATGGCTAGATAAAATAGTTTTAAATACCTTATTTAATAACACACACCAAATCCTGAAATAAATCATACAGGAAGTTGTCTGTGGATTTGACCTAATTTATCTTGGAAAATTTGGAGTCCCAGAAAACCTTCCACTTATATTTAAATGATCTGCATCACTGTTTTGGCTGATGGAAGTTCCTTTATTTTTGGCTGATGGAAGTTGCTTTTTTCCCCAGCTAATAACGGTGTCTTAGGGTGAGCATTGAGAATAACTGAAAAGAAGTGCTTACATTTAAATACATAAAAAGGAACCATTTTTAGTGTGCAATATTTCCCACAGATGTTCTTTTTGCCTTCTTTTCAATAGATCTTCCCTCATGAATAATGAGTTCTTTGATAGTAGTTAGGAATAGAAAAGTAAACTCATTAAACAAAACTTACCATTACTTTTACTTTATTTCATTTTTATTTTTATTACCATTGTCCCCACTTTATTTTACATCTGCATTTAGAACATCCAAACAAGGACCCACATTCTTCACTTTTCATGCCACCTTTATGATTATTAGGAGTATGTATAATGGAAGAAATAACTGGAAGCCCTGAGAATTTATAGTGTCCTGAGTAGTTAGAAAAGGAAGTACTCTCCCCCTTTTTTTGCACCCTGATGATTTTTACACTGGAGTTGGGGAGTGAGGCCATGGTTAATTTTTAGTGAAGTGAGAAGGGGGCTATTGGTGAACACAGCTGCATGCTCACACAAATCCTTTTTAGGAAAGGTGTGAGTGGAGTTTGAGAACCTGGAAATTGATTTCTGTAAAACTACAGGGAGGTTCTGATTCAAGGCCGTACGGAGGAGTATCTTGAACTCACCTCCTTCCACAAGCACACTGAGCCTACAGCTCCACACGGGACAACGCCCTCTGAGTAAACCTAAACACTGGCTGACTGACCTCCTGCGCTTTGGACGGAAGAGAGGAGAACCACACTGAGGTGGGCAGGAAGGGCAGACACGACCCAGCCATGAATCCCTGCCCGGCGTGATGACTGTACTTACTAATACTGTACTGCAGCATGGCGACTGGAGTCGATAATATTGTAGTGCATATTTGAAAGTTGCCAAGAGAGTAAATCTTAAAATTTCCCATCACAAGAAAAAGAAACTTTTAACTTTGTATGGTAATGGACTTATTGTAGTGACCGTTTTGCAATATGTACAAATACTGAATCGTTGCATTACATACCTGAAACTAATATAATGTTACATCAGCTATATCTCCATTTTTAAAAAGAATGCTAAAGAGAAGAAAAGAAAACTGCAGAAATCTCCATGCTCTTTGGAAAGCCTTTATACATTCCTAGGGTTGTGAGTGCCCCATAGTGACAGTCCCTACACAGGCCACTGCTCTGGCATGTGGCCCTTGGGATGTGAGAAGGAACAAGAGAATGGAGGTGATTTGAGAGAGGGGGAAGAGCGCCTCTTTCAACAACTGTTAGATTGTCCACGTATTTGGGGAAAACTTAACACAGGAGTCCTGGGAGATACCAGAACACACGCTGAGTTTGAAAACTTAGAATTGCCTTTTCTCATGTTGATTAGAATAACAATGCACTCCCTTTATGTACATTCTTACTTAGCTCTGAAATTTTGACTCTTTTCATTAAAATTAAATAAAGTAATCTCCCATTGGTAGAGGCTTGTAATTGGCTGAAAGGGTACAAAGGTCACTGATTGGTTGGATTCATTAAATCAAATGGTGAAACTCTCTCAGGGCTAAAAATACTGCACTGTGTTCCTTCTCTCAGGCGAGGAGTTGGACTTTTGTTGATAGCATTGGCATTTGTGAACAAAGGAGACAAAAGGACATGCAGATTGCTTGTCCAGCAGTTTTAGAAATTCTTAGGATTTTTGCAGCAACAATTAAGATCTATTGGGTAGGGATCATTAAAATTGTAAATATCAAAGACTGGAAACTGACGGTCCAGAACATCTTCAGATAGGAAAAGTTGTCAATAGGAATTGACACATCATTGTTTCCGAAAACCCAGAGGAAAAATTTTCTTTGTCAGAACCTACAGTGATTTTATCAGTCACCACCCCTCTCCACTACCCAGTTCTCCAAAACTCCACTCATTAGCTTGGACTAGGCTCAGTGTGGTTAATTTGTGGCTTGTCATTCTCCTCCTTTGCAAAGTCTAATGAGAAGCTTATCAAAACATTTGAAGAAGATATAAGAAGGAAATGAATACTAATTCAGTATTTGTATGGAATAAAAACAAAGGAACCAAGAGTTATGGTGGTCATCACTAAAGACAAACACTTATAACAGAGACAGAACCCCCAGCTTCCCTGAGAATTATGCATTGGGATTCAGGGGTACTTGGATGTCATCTATTCATCTCCTTTACTTTGTATCCAATCAAGGAGGATCATTTTGGGGAGCAGTATTTCTAGCTACACTGGAGGAACCCTTCTGAAGCAGGAAATAACTTGGTGTATTTAATGCTCTTATTTAAAACATGCCTAGCCCTAGCTGGTATGGCTTAGTGGATTGAGTGCCAGCCTGTGAACCAAAGGGTCACTAGTTCCATTCCCAGTCAGGGCACATGCCTGGGTTGTGGGTCAGATCCTCAGTAGGGGGTGTGTGAGTGGCAACCACACATAGATGTTTCTTTCCCTCTCTTTGTCTCTCCCTTCCCCTCTCTCTAAAAATAAAGTCTTTAAAAAAATAAAAATAAGTAAATAAATAAATAAAATCTTTAAAAATTACTAAAGATCAATATCTTTTTATAAAAAATAATTAAAAAAAAATAAAACATGCCCAGGCCTATGTTTACAATTTGGTTAGGTTCTCCCTTAAAATTTCCTTTGAATAAACTATCATTAATTTATGCCAGAAAAATAGGACAACAGAAATTGTGCTTCTTACCACATGTTTTGGCTGAGTGAATTGATTCAAATCAGTAAATCTGTAAATTTGAATTTTATTTTTGTGCTTTTTTCGGTAAGCCCATAGTAGTGATGAGCTTGGGATAAAGGGTTTATAGGGGTATATTTTGATAGACTTGAAGTAAAGCACCAAGAAAGTTTATAATAGTCTCAATTGATAATAAGGAGGCAGAGAAGTAGAACAAAAGATAATTTCTTAGTGTTCAGAGACCTCGAATTTACTGGTCTCTTTGCAAGTTCTATTAGTCATCCCTGACAAGAAGACTGCAATTTCATGTGTTTGCCGTGCCTGACCCTTCAAAGTCGCCCTCTGTGTGCTCTTTATTGGCCCGGCTATGGGAGGCTTTGGCTGTTTTATGTTCATTATGTGATTAAAGACTCAAAAATGTTATTAAGAAGATATTTTCCTCATTTTGCAGTTGGGAAGTATGAGCTTCACAGAAGCTTTGCTCAGGGGTCCCAGCCATAGACATTGTCAGGGTTGGGATTGAACCCAGGTCTGCTCACCTCAGTGGGGCATGCTCTTTCTACCACATTATTCTACTCACACCTTCCATGGAAGCAAGGGACAGAGTGAACCCCGGCAAAGGTTCTCAGGAGTTAGATGACCCCTTGTGTCGGACTGGGCTGAGAGCAGGCAAATCTCCGATAGGGACGTTCCCTATCCCTCACTGAGCAGCTAGCTCCCACTGGTTCCTACAGTCCCAGTTTGGAGATGGGGGGGTTGAACCCTAAGTTAGGATTCACAGTGCTGGCTCCATGCCTCCTACTCACCCTTTAGAGCCAGCCTAGATGGATTCTCTCGGACGGCGGTCTCCGACACTCCTCTGAACTGGGTTTCCAGATCAGAGTGCTTGTCAAAGTGTGTTTGCTCGTCTGTGTTTACCATTAGACTATAGGGTTTGTGAATTCTTTGTTTCCTTTTTTTTTTTCAGTACCTAGCAAAAAGCCTGTCACTATTAAAAAATAGTTTTAACAAATAGTGACAATAGTGAAAAAAAGCCCGTCACTATTTGTTAAAAAAACCTGTTAACTATTTGTTCAATAAATGAAAAATGTCGCGAGTGCTCTGAGTGATAAGATATATACTATAGAAAGATATATACTATATCCAGTCTCAGTTTCCTCTAGTGAAACGTGGGGAGGTTTTTTATATGAGTGCTAAAATGAGTTTAGATGTAGTGTTTTATGATACTAACTGCAAGCTATGCATTCTGCAATCTAGAAGACATTTGAACTCCTTGACCCAAATTCCAGGAGCTTTTCCTGCTTATCTGTGCAGGGAGAGGAAGGGACTCTGTCTTGCTTCCACTGTTTTCCAGGACCTATGGTACATGCTCAATATATATCCACCGAATGGACGGATCTTCAGTTTCCAATATCCAATGTACAAAGATGACAAAATCTACTTCATCAGCATGACTGTGTTGTACAGGTAAGATTCTGTATCTGACTCTGAGATGCAACAAAACACTCCACAGCTGCCTTCATTTAAAGATATCTAGACAGAGTTGGTGGACAGGCAAATGCTCAGTTTCACATTAAGCAACAAAAACTTATGCTTCTAGTGACTTTCAATATTCAATTAATGTTTTGCAGCTGAAGAAATCCAAGATCCTTAGAACTACAGTGATTTTTCCAGGCCCCCATAAGCAGGGAGTGGCAGAGCCGAAAATCGGTGCCAGACCTTCTGACCCTAAGTCGTACACATTTTAAATCCCTTGTGTCACTTACAATAACTGAATTCTCTTGATTCGCCAAGACTACCATCCTGAATAGGCATGCCACTGATCACGCACAAGAATGATTTACAACCCATCACCATGCCTTGAAACAACTGTGGGTATATACCCTGCCCCTTAAAAGAATACTCTCACAATGCTATCGAGAGGGGAACGTGCTTACTGAGACTTACAGTTTATACTACACCTTTTTAAAAAAGATTTTATTATTTATTTTTAGATGGGAAGGGAGGGAGAAATAGAGGGAGAGAAAGATCAATGTGTGGTTGCTTCCCACGCACCTGCTTCTGGGGCCCCGACCCGCAACCCAGGCATGTGCCTTAACTGGGAATCGAACCGGGTACCCTTTGGTTTGCAAGCCGGCACTCAATCCACTGAGCCACATCAGCCAGGGCCTACACCTTTTTTAAAGAAATCCTCATCCAAGGACATGCTTATTGATTTTAGAGAGAGGGGGAGAAAGGGAGAGAGAGGAACATTGATTGGTTGCCTCTTGTAGGAGCCTGGACCAGGGACGGAACCTGTGACCTTCCGTTTACAAGACAATGCTCCAACCAACTGAGCCACTCTGACCAGGGCTTTTTCTTTGATACTACTGAAATTCCTATTGGGAACCAGGAATTTACTGCCTTTCCTTACTTCCTTCAAGAGGAACGCCAAATTAGTGTGTTCTATTAATCAACAAACCATGTATTTCCTCTCTAGACTGTAGGGTTCCTAAGAGCAGTGACCATGAATATTCTCTCTGCAAATCCATGTCCATCACAGTAACCATCACACTGAGACACTCTGCCCTAGGTGTCGAGTGAGTGAAAGGTCCCAGAGAACCGATGTGACTTGTCTACACTGAATTAGCAGCAAGGAAGTTAAATAAATATTGTGTTAGTGAAACAAAACAAAAACGTAAACAACTCTGTCTGTTTAAGAAACGCCCGTCTCCTTCACTGTGGGGGCCCCTCAAGCCTTGCCGGACTTGAGTCCCTGTGACCGCGGTTCCATCTGCTGCAATCCTGTGGGTCCAATCTCTCTGGCTCCCTCAATTGTCAACCTTCTTCTGTATTAATGCAGCATAAAAAACTATTTTAATAGTGTATTTGTTGTACAATGAGGTCCTCTTAAATCTAATTCTGATGGCTGTTTGGAAGCACAATATGCTTAAGTTCTCCATTTTTACTGTTGAAGAAAACTGAAATCTGAATATTTCCCTATCATTCTCATAAATTTCCATCGTGGACCCTCATGTGAATAGTACAATTTAGCCAATGGCCTCTTATAGATAATAGACCAATATATCAGAATTACACAGAGCTGAGTCCATGCATCTTTTAAAATCATCAAACACAAAGTCCTCCTGGTCACATAAATATAAATGAAAGCTTGATTGCATCACAGTCTGCGGGCGCACAGCATGTGTGACGATCGCCGGCATAAGCTATTGATTATTAAAGTCAGATATGAATTTTTCCAGAAGTGTCTCCAGAGTTTAACTTCTTTAGTTTTCTCTTGTTGGCCACATTTTGTAAAATCTATATTTTTTCCCCTCTGTATGCAGGTGGGAGGGATCTTTCTTAGGAGCCCAGGAGAGTGCTTTGGGTGTCAGCCAAAGTCTAGCATGAGGAAAACATGTTCTCCCCTTGTCCTGCCACATGCTGACACCAGAGCCCCGGATGGGGTCCTGGGAAGCTAGTGAAAGGATTCCATATTACTGCGCTGATTCAGACACAAACTAGCCTGCAGATGGCTTTTAAAAAATCTTTTCCCAGCAACCCCCTAAGTTTTTCAGAATGCCTTGTCAGTTTTTCCTCCAGCCCAACACTGAATTTATAGGAGGGAGAATCTCCCATGAAGTAGGAGGAGCTGGGGACTCACCGAAGTATACAACAGGTGACACTGGCAGAAAGGGTGGCTTAGAATGTTTCTCTTTCCTCCAGTTTCAGGAAGGGACACATGCTGGATGTGAGCAGCTCCAGAATTCCTATGTATAGAACTGAACATGTGAAATTGCTAACATGCAACTGTTCTTGATGCAGAAGAAGGGTTCCGTGGAAGGGGCTTAGGAAGAGTAAGCTGTTTGGTGATGAGGATGTGGGAAACTTCTAACTGGGTTTGCAAACACAACCACATGGCTTTACTTATATTTTTCTGGTATTTCTATATGGATTGCTTGAAGAAAGCACTCATGGGAATTATTAGGGGAGTGGGGTGCAGCCAAAACCCTCTCAGTAGCCACCTGTTGACACCACCACTATTCTGAGCTTGATGGAGAGAAAGCAGGTAAGAGAAGGGCCATGTATAACCATCAGTAGTTAACATTAGTTCAGACTACTTTCATACACACACCTTTTTCTTTCCTTTTCTTGTCTAGTTCTTTCTGTCTTTCATGTGCCATTGACTTGAAGAAGAGAGAAAGGAGAGAAAATACCCCCCAAATATATCAACTATAAATAGAGTCAAGCTTCAGTGAAGCAGAATCAGGCATATGAATCATAACCTGTGATTTTACTAGTGTAAGCAGTTTGAGGAGCAATTTTTCAACATGAAAGAATGTATTTTGGAAATCAAAGAAAACATGCTGTAGTCACTCCGTGGCTGAGTGTGTGCATTTGATGTACAAGAATCCTGCACAAACAGGCTGTATGTGCATAGCACTGATAGGGTACTCTGTTTCTGGGACTCACTGTGCTCGTGTGGGTGTGTGTATGTGTGACTAAGGAAACTACAAGGACATTTATAGGTATATAAATCACTTTGTGGGCCCCTTTCTTTACTCCATCCCACAAGTATTTTTACTTCTTGGCTTTAGCCTTGGATGTCACTGAGTGGCAGGAAAACATCCTGGTGCTGTACCCTCAGTACACGACCCCCCAAAGCCCTGAGTAGGGTGGTCCCAGAGTGCGAAAGCTGCTCATTCTACATTTGGGTTCTCATAAAACATAAGTACCCCTAGTAAGGACGGCACATTGGCTTTTTTATCTCCATCACCTCTCATCTCCACTCCATTACTAAGTCCTGCTGTTTTTTATTTCCTACATGTTTTTCAAGTATTTTCTCCTCATGCCATGTCCACTATCACTGCCTTACCTCAGTCCTTCATTACCTTTGGCCTGGGCTTCTGCAACCACCTCCCCATGGTGTTTCTGCTTCCAGCATTCTGGTCTTGTTTTCTTCAAATGCACTCCCCACACTTTGGCCAAGGTGATCTCTCTAACGTTCAAAGCTGACCAGCTACTCTACAGTTGAAACTCTGTCTCCACAGGGTAAAGTCTGAGTGCCAAACACAACACACAACAGCCCTCTCCCCATGCCCCTGATGGGACGATTTGTCTCTTCACTGTCCCTTCCCACGGGTAATTTGACACATGTGACACAACGCTTCACACCTCCTTCCTTTGCTTAGGCCATCTATTCTCAGAGTGACTTTCTCCAGACGTGGGCCATAGTTCCCGAGTCACAGCCATGATGAATAGTGCTCATGTTCATTCACTCATTTCCTCGTTCATTCTTTCTTTTCCTGCTAGGCTGAAATGGAGAGAATGTTCAGCCTGGGTGATACCAACTTCACTTCAACTTCAGGATGAACACTAAGTTTCAACAAGTGGGGCTTTGGAGCAGAACAAAAAGTAAGAAGGTATTTTGACTTGGAATAATTGTCTAATATCATTCCTTAGAGATGGGTTCTTAACTTGGGGGTCCATGGACCTTGTGTGCCAAAGTGTTTCTTTCTGGGGAGAAAACCTACAGGTTTATTTAGATTCTTAAAGGGGCCCAAGATCCAAAAAGATGAAAAATCATGCCCCCTGAGAAAATGTGTGTGTTTATGTGTGTGTGCATATGTTTCAACTACTCTTTTTATTCTCAGAAAATTTCCTTCCATTTTAGGCCATTTCTACTCATATGCTATTTGCAATAAATTTTTTCTTTTGTACGTTCCCATTTAGGACTCAATTGAAAAATTCTCACTGAAGTTTAAAGCCATTCTTTATTTTTTTCCATAAAACCATCTTATTAGTAAAAACAGATATTTGACAGTCAATAGAGACCATTTAGGCCTGGGCTTCAAAGCTTTTGAAAGATGTCAGACTACAGAAACAGTGATTACTTTTATAATAGATTATTACTAAAGATAAAGTCAGAAAATAAACATTGTCAACACAAGTTAGAAAGGGTAAGACAACAGCAACACAACAGCACAGACATAAAAAAGTATCCAAGGGGGTTAAAAGCACTGTTCTTAAAAACATATACTTAAATTTAACATGGTAAACATAGAGGGATGCAGACAGATTAAAAGCCTATCCAATGGTTGGTTAAAACACATGTTCTTTTAAAAATTTTATTTATTTATTTATTTTTAGAGAGGGGAAAGGGAGGGAGAAAGACAAGGAGAGAAACATCGATGTGCAAGAGAAACATTGATTGATGGGTGGCCTTTCGCACACCCCCAACCGGGCAGCTGGCCTGCAACCCAGGCATGTGCCCTGACTGGGAATTGAACTGGTGACCTTTTGGTTTGTAAGACAATGCTAAACCCACTAAGCCACATCAGTAACAGCTAAACATAATTTTCTAATAAGACTCTGGATGTGAAAGAGGATTTTTATTTTAAAAAAACAAATGGTCTCAGAGATTGAAACTGAAAATTTGTAAGGATTGTATGAGGAAATTTGCAAATACTTCCCCTGATGTGAAGGAATCAAAGCTTGAACTTTTAGACAAATGAGAAAGATTGATGTCTTTACGAGGGGGGAACCCCCAAAACTGGAATTATTATCTGGAGGGCCGGCTCCTTGTAGTACCGGATTGTAGCAGGGATGCTAGGTGAGTGTTCTAGCAACCCATTTGTATCAATGCACCAGCTGGCGTTGTTGTGAGAGTCTACATTCAACTTCACTGAATTTGGTTTTGAAGACTCTTTCAGCACATTTGCCCATTTCATATGGGTGATTTATGAGAGCACCTGCCCACACATGCTGAGTGGTCAGCAGTTTTTGACCAGAAATGGCATGACCCCTGTGCCCCACCCTCCGTATTAACCAGATCTCACCCCAAGCGCCCTTTTTTGTTTGTTTATTTGTATCCCTGGATAAAAGAAGTCCTCAAAGGGAAAGATTTTGCCAATATGTAAGAGGTGAAACATAAAATAGCAGAAGCACTAAAAGGCATCAAACAAGTTCAAAACTGTTTTTGAACAGTGGAAAAAACATCTCAGTAGATATATTGCATCAGATGGAAGTCCTTTGAAGGTGACTGAAGTTTAAACATGGAAGAATAAATACACAATTTTTAATACATAAATACTGGGTTTTTGGGGGTATCCCCTGATATGTTAGGAAGAATAATTTAATGTAATTCTCTCAAGATTTTTTTCTCTATTTCTGTATGTGCTAAATTTTCTATGACATCGTATGCCTGGGGGTTGAATGGGACAGAAGTTCTCTGGGAAATTTAGGCAGGGACTGGGCTTCTCCCCATTTGGATCAGGCAGTAGATGGTTGAAACTACAAACATGATGAAGAGTGTGCAAGGCGACAAAGGAAGAGAAAGAATTAGGAGAAGAGGGATAAAGAAGAAAAGAGTATAAAAAAGGAACAAAAGAAGAATAAAAAAGGTTGAAAGAAGGAAGAGATGGGTAAGGATGGTGTAGGGCACAGGTGGCAAGCACAAGGCCCGCAGGCTGAACCCAGCCTGGCACCTTGTTTCTACCTGGCGGCAGCACTGAGCTCCTTGCTCCTAGTTAAGGAGCAGTTACATTTATACAGCCCTAAAATTACATTCGGCCCTTCGAAGGCAACTGTGAGGCTGATGTGGCCCCTGGTGAGAATGAGTTTGACACCGCTGATCTGGTGGGGGGCAGGGACGAAGGCAGGGAGGAAGACGAGGGAGAGAAAGGAGATGAAAGTCTGCTATAAATCTGGCCTCTCAGAGCTCTCAGGGAGGCTGGAATGAGTTCTTTGTGATCCCTGTGATTCTGAGAAATCTCGGGAATCATGTTCTCTGACCCCCTAAGCTGGTGGGAAAAGGGTAAAGAGAGAATTACGTAGGGGCAACATCCTAATGGCTACCCACTGAGAAATGTAAGGGTGCTTTTTTATACGGTCTGAGCTATGGCCAGAATTTACAGAACAAAAAATTTATTTCAGAGCAAAAGACATGAGCCAATGTAATCGTGCCATGGGGTTCACCGGTTCTATGGCAGGCAGTTAGGCATGAGCGGAGTAGGAACAGCAGGCCAGGTACTGAAGGTCACCAGGGCACAAAGCCCTGACTACCCAGCAATGGGCAAAACGAGGGTGGGACTTCGCCCCCAGGGTGATCTTTCCTGCTCTAGCATATCACTGGGCATGTAGTTCAGTCCCCCTGACCTTTCATATCACCGGTCATGTGGTTCGGACCCTCCCTTGATGTTTCCTCCCCTGGCATGTCACTAGTTTTGTGGTAGGCCACTTTAGAGGAGGAACAAGATGGGGCAGAGAATGGCCTCATATGAGTGCCACACGAGCACGACCACCCCATTAAATATTAAGCCCTCAGGACAGGGAAGTTCTGACCCACATCAAATAATCTCAGGAACAAAGCCTCAGGTCTGTTGACCTCAGAGACAGAGTTTTGGTCAAACTAGAGGTGACATCTAGGCCTCAGTTGTGTTTCAGCTCCAGGCCCGGAAGAGCACCAAGTTTAGGCAGGACACCACCACAGCTGACATCAGGACCAGCTGTGATGACTGCTGATCCCCTGTACTGGTGCTGGACCAGTCACTGGAGACCATGACCCTGAAAGGAAACTCCTGGAAAACCTGATGAATATTCTATTAAGGTCCTCTCCTGAGACCTCCCTTATACCCCCCCACCTTTGCCTTCAAAACAGATAAAAACTCCTTAAGAGGATGGACTCAGTGCTCTCGAGCTTGCTCTCTCTGTCTCTCTCTCTGTCTCTCTGTCTCTCCATCTCGGCATGGCTGTGCCTTTTCAAAGTATGCACTTTCTTCCCTCAGGTGCATACTTTTGCTTCCTTTCTCAAGGGCCCTTCCTTCACCCCTGTAGCTTGTTTCCTGAGCCCATGCAGCTCAGCTGGCTCACTTCCTCCATGGCCCACTTCTTCTCCCCCTGTGACTTTCTAAATAAACTTTTGCTTGTATTTGAGACTTGGCCCCGAATTCTTTCTAAGCCAAAAGTCAAGACCAAGGTCTAACATCTGGTGCTGTTTGCCATTAATAGTACCACTTGGTACCCTGCCATCCAGGAGCACCTGGCCTGATGCCTCAGTGGAATGGTCCGTGAAGACTCACTTCCAGCTCTGCTGGGCAACAGCTCCTTGTGCGGCTGTGTGCTCTTCTACAAGATGTGGGCTTGTCTAAACCAGTGACCAGTATCTGGTGCTCTTTCCCAATAGCCAGAAAACAGGGGTCCTGAAATCAAGGGGTGGGAGTGGGCATGGTACATCTCACTATTATAACCAAATAACTTAAACAGCTTTCACTTTCTCTCTTTGTATCCCTGGACTCTCCTGGTTTAAAGGGAAATATTTCCATTGTTAAGACATGCCAGTGTTGGAAGCTGATTGCTATCTGGCCATCTAGCATTCCTCTTGCTCCAGAAAGCAGGCAAAAAATAAGGGTCCCCTGTTAAGTGATGTGGCTGACCCTTGTTATTAACGAGCAGTAGGGTGGCTGTTACATGATGGTGGCAGGGAGGACTCTAGTGGAACCCAGGGGATTCTCTGTGATACCTCCTTGTTTTTCCTTATCCAGCGATAATGATGAGAAAACCGCAGTGACCCTGTACAGGCAATATTACTAAGGACTTACCTATTTGGGGAATAAAATTTGGGTCCTCCCAAACAGGCAAAGAATCCTGTCCTACTGAGATACTAGCTGATGACAATGGGAACATGAAATAGGTAGAAGAAGAAGAAGAAGAAAATAAAAAATAAAATAACCTTGTGACCAGTTCAGAAATAAGAACTGTTGTAGTTACTCATATTTCTTCCTTACTGTTTGGTGCATATATTTGTACATTTTATCTAATATTTATTCCACTACTATAGCTTTCCATATTTTATTTAGAGTGAGTAAGTTTACAAAATAGTTCATAGCCTAAAGACTGTCTGGACAGAATTGTGAAAGATGCAGAGGAGGAAGTGAACTGACTTAAAAACCTTGCATATATTTGTACATTTTATCTAACACTTCTTCCACTGCTACAGCTTTCCGTATTTTATTTAGAGTGAATAAAGCTTACAGAATAGTTCATAGCCTAAAGACTGTCTGGACAGAATTGTGAAAGATGCAGTGGAGGAAGCGAACTGACTTAAACACCTCGCATTTGGACTTGAAGGCATTCCCAGTTCAGCCTTTCTCTCTCTCAGCAGATGGCTCATATGAGAGATCTATTAGGTGGCAGCATTCTGCGTTCCGTAGTTGCTAAATCTGTTGCTATTTAATCTTTACTATGAAACAAAGTACGTGCATGTTAGTGTTTGGGAGCCAAATCCTCCAGGAAACATTTGTCATGGTTTTGGGATGTCCAGCATCTCTTGAAACCCTTCCTGTGTTTAAGGGAACATGCCGCCTCATGGGTCCTGCCACCCCAATTAAGAAGTCGTGACACCCCTCTTCCCAGCTTCCCTTGCAGTTAGGAGCAGGCAGTGACCCGGACACTGCCGACCAGACACGTGGAACTAACTCAGAGCAGAAATGCCTGAGGAAGCAGGCTGTGCACTGAGCCCATTTGACAGGAGGATGCGACCTCCCCGGTGTTTGGCCAGCGCTGTCTGTGCAGAGGCGGTGAGAGTGCTAATGGCAGCTGTGGCTGTGGCCCTGTCGAGTTTCTGGCAGTTGCGAGTGGCGGCAACTCCATGGGGCAGGAGACCCTGCTATTGACGGAGATAGTGGCCATTTCCTGATGAACTACTAGATTTTGAACACTGCTCCAGGAAGCTTAACCTTAACACCATTTTTCTATCCCTTTTCTCCCCACCAATTTTATTGAGATAAAATCGACATATAGCAGTGTAGAAGTTTAAAGGGTACAACGTAATAATTTATGTATAAATTGTGAACTGACTACCACATTAAATTCAGTTAACATCCATCACCTCATATGGTTATAAATATTTTTTTAATGAGAACTTATAAGATCTGTTCTCTTAGCACCTTTGGAATATACCACACAGTACCTGTTATAAACTATAGTCACTATGCTGTACATTATGTTCCCAGAACTTGTTTATCTTACAGCTGTAAGTCGGTCGCTTTTGAACCCCTTCACCCTTTTTTCCCAGCTCACGCCTTTGGTAACTGCCCATCTGCTGTTCACAGGAGCATTAATTCTTAGAGGTCGCCAGGAAAATGGGTTAGAGATGTTTTCCAAGCATTTCCCATATGAATGGAGTCTTTTCTGCTCATCTCTTCCAAGACTGGAAAGACATGTTCTGGAAATCACCAGTCTTTCTTCTCGCTGGTAATCCCTTCCCAGGGGTCTTTGTTGGTGCTACTCAGCCCCAGGCCCCTACTTCACTAGTTCTTCGCTCACTGATGTGCTGCCTCACAGTCCTCTCATTACTTCTCTTCTTCCCCACAGAATGGAAGGTTCTGGGAATTTTTTTTTTTTTTTGCACCAATTGCTTAAATTGAATAGCTTTTATGGCTGGAAAAAAAGTGTCATGATATTGCTGAAATAATGCCGTACTCTATTTCATTATTTCTGAGTTCAGTTCCATTTGTATTTGGAGAAAAAGACATGGGATTTCTTCTTTCCTTAAGGCAGTGTCTTTATATTTACCCTAAACTAGGTCTCTTCTAGGGGGCATAGTAGTTTCATACACGATCACAAAGTACACGTATTCCGTACTGCTTTCAGATGTTTTCTGTCTTTCTCCCCTTTTTTCTTCCCTGTATTTTTAACCATCACAGGTTTATTTATTACTATGTTGTCTCTGCTGGTATTAGCAACAGCTCTTAATTTAGCATTATCTGTAAACTTCATTTAAGTATCATTTGCTGTCTCTGCAAGATCATTAATAAAGATGTCAACCATAGCATCTTGGAAAGCTGTTACAACACTTCCTCATCTTCAGGACAAAGTGAAATGTTAGAGAAAGTTTTCCCTGACATAAACTATTCAGATGCTCTCCTTGTTTGCTTAGCTTCCGAGGCTCTCCCTAGTGTCTGCTGAGCGGCAGCCTGCGCCTTCAGCAGAGACCTGGTCGCACGCTGCTTTTTGTCATGTGTTCACTGTGCTAAAATGAGTTTTCTCAAATTAAAAAAATATTGCTGGCTTGTGTTAAATTGACACAAAAAATGTCAAATATTTCTAAAAATTTGAAATGTTGGTGTTTGGGAAGTCAGGCAAAGAATTGAGGCATAAGAGATTTGATTCTCAAAAAACTGATTTTGAGAGGGAGAGTTTTATTCTCTCAGGAGGTGGGTGGGTAGAAAGCTGCCTATAGAAAGAAAGGAACCCATTTACTTACCCTGGTTATATTTGGGTGGAATTTATATTTTTCCCTCTTTTTCTCCTCTTATCTGTTATGCTCAGGGCTCCCTATACTGTTGCACATCCCTCTGCTGGCCTAGGTTTGGGTAATAAACAAATGGCCTCCAGGCTTTTCCCAGCCCCCCGATTCTTTATTTTTAAATCGTGGGCAAACTTGGTGGGTACAGCAGTAAATAAGTAAGCTTTTGCTCCTTCACATTTCCTCTTGCCACCCTCTATTTTTTATCTTTGAGAAATGCAGACACAGATATGTCACCTAGGTGCGGGTTGTCTAACCTTTTCAATTCTCCAAAATCATACCAATAACTAGGAAGCAAGCAGAAAAGAAAAAGCTCTGTGAATTTAAAATAGATAGTTCGTGTACATTGGTTCTGTTTTAAACAACTCCAGCAAGCTGGGAGCAGGATAATTCTTACAAGCGATTATTTGTGGTTTGTTTACTCTATTTTCTCCTCTTCTTGCACTTCAAGCAGGTAGAGATTTTGTGGGGTGGAATGCAGAAACCTGCTTAAGGGCTAAAGCATTTTCTTTCATTTGTCATGTTAGTCTGAACCTCAGGCTTTCACAGTACTTTCCTGAACAGTACTGAGGGAGAGAAGAAAGGTTTACACAGAACTGGAAGGTCAAACAGGCCTGCAGGCCCTGCCTGCAGGAGTCCTGGGACCTGTTTCCTAGCAATGCTAGGGTAGGGGAGGAAACTGGCGACAGAAAGAACCCAGAGGTAAGGCCCGTGTCCCGTGTCTGTGGTCTCAGACATACTCCTGTGCTCTGTGTGGTTGGGCATTTGGAGGAAATACGCATTTCATGTGCATTGACAGCTGAGGGGGGCTCAGCTGAAGGCCCCGGCACACGCTGGCAGAAAAATCCAGTAACACCTAAGACCGAATGTCTTGCTGGCCAGATGGATGGGGGTTAGAGTTCGATTTAAATAGATTTAAAGTTAATAGAGGAATACGGTTACTTTTTCCTACCTGCTGTGGTCTGAGATTTATATTAGCTATATCTGATTACCCAGTTGCTCTATTAATAGGGAACATAAATGTTCTGATGCATAGCCTGTATTGTGGACAGGCAGAGACAGAATGGCTTCCTATAGGCAAAGCTGTCCAAGGAGGTTGCATTGTACCTCCCTATTTGTTTAATCTGTATGCAGAATGCATCACACAAAAGAACTAGACTAGACTCAGAAGAGTAGGAGTGAAAGTTGGTGGAAGAAATATCAATAACTTAAGATATGCAGGTGATGCTATCTTATCGGCTGAAAGTAGCAATGATTTGAAATGACTTCTGATGAAAGTCAAAGAAAAAAGTGCCAAACCAGGATTCCATTTGAACTTCAAGAAGACAAAAACATGACTACTGAAAAATACACACCTTTAACATAGACAATGAAGACCCTGAAATTGTTAAAGATTTTGCATCAGTCATCAGTTCAGATGGAGACACAACCAAGAAATCAAGAGAAGGCTGAGACTTGGAGGGGCAACAATGGAAGAATTAGGAAAGTTCACCAAGAGCAATGATGTGTCTTTAGAGACCAATACTAATTCCCAATTACTGTGTACAAATGAGAAAACTGGACAGTGAAGAGGCTGACAGTAAAAAAAAAAAAAAAGGATTCATTTAAAATATGGTGTTAGGGGAGAGCTCGATGGATGCCCCGGACAACCAGAAAGACAAACAGGTGGTCCTACAGCAAGGAAGCCGGAACATCACTGTAGGCAAGAACGACAAAGTTGAAGCTTTCCTGCCTCAGGCACACAGTGAGAAGGCCGGGTTCTTTGGAAAAGACAATCAGGCTGGGAAAAACAGAAGGCAGCAGGAAAAGAGGAAGACCAAATATGAGGTGGACAGACTCCATAAAGGAAGCCATAGGCAGGAGTCTGCAAGAACTGAGCAGGGCTGGTGAGGACCAGACACTGTGGACATCAGTCATGCACAAGGTTGCCAGGTGCCCACGCAAGGGCACGTAGCACACAGGCAAAGCAGGTGGCTAGTTTACTGGCAGTCAGAGTTTCTGCTACTGACATAAGGATGAAAAAAAAAAACCCACCTTAGATTTTGGCAGAACAGTTAGTACAGGACCCCTGAGGGCCACTATGTTCTAGCAGATTTGGAAGAGATTACTATCCCCAAGTATCCCTTCTCTCCCTCTTTTAAGTCATAGAGCACCCTCCTCCCACTCTGCTTTGTAGCTTCCCTTACAGCTGGTGTGCCCATGTAACCAAATGTTGGCTAATGGAATATGAACAGAGGTGATGCAAACAACTTTTGCTCCACATCCTTAAAAAATAAAATTGCTTGACCTTGTAGCTCTCTTCCCCCTGTCCTGCAGACTAGGACAGGGACACAACACCGACTCAGCTTAGACTGTACAGGAAAAAATAATAACTCAGAGAAAGATGGAGAACCAAGATAAAAGAAACTGGGTTCCCAGAATGACCTTGGAAAGTAAAGCTACTCAAAAGCCTACATCAACCAGAAGATTACATAAGTGAGAAACAAATCTCTGTCTTATTGAAGCCATTGTATTTTTGGTAATTTTTTGTTACAGCAACCTAGCATTTACCTTAATATATATAGCAGATGCTAATTTTTTGCTTGCTATAATAAATCTGTCAAAATGTAAACAATTATGTTATATCCTCTATTTAAGAAGTAGAGATTAAATTATAAAAATCTTGAAAGAAGGATATGATGTATAAGTTGTAGGCAATACCATGTACATAAACATTAGCTTTGCCCTTGAATTTTCCATTTAACATACAATGAGCAGCTCTACCTCCTCTCCCGCCATGTCACTAAATATTCTTTGGCAACGTTCTTTTAATGACATGACATCTGGATATACATAATTTATTAATGAACCTCATGCTGTGTATTTAAATTATTTCCAGGTTTTTGTGTTATTTGCAGTGCTGCCATGAATATGGAGTATTGGCTCATAAATCTTGGTCTTTATCTTTTATAATTTCACAAGGGTGGGGCCTTAGAAGTAGAATATGCTATGCTACTTTTCCTCATTTTTCCAACCCTGGACCACCCAAGACCCATCTTCAAAGAGCTCCGATATCAAAACTTCTTCCCATGTACCCCAAATAGAAAATATTTTAAAACCAAGTCTTATTCAAATTTGCCTCTGGAACCAAATCCATTTTCTATAATACGGACTGCAGGACCCTCCTCAGTTAGTCCACAATTTGCCTTTTGCAACTTATCTTTTATTGCACCTGTACATGAACACTCTGCTCCAGTTCAAATACTCTCCCCACTGAATGTGCCCTAAAGTGTATCCTTTTGCCTGAATGAAACACCCTTCTGACTTCTTTCCCCATAGTCACACCCTACCCCTTCTTCAAGACACCGCTTCCCATTCCCCTCCTCCGAGCAGACTTCCTGGAGCTTCAGTCCACGTGGAGATCTGCCACGACGGAGTGCATGGAGCACTTCTGCTTTTACTATGTGTTTGGCACACACCTTACCCGATGCCTCCAGAATAGCCCTAAACGACCACCCTTGCATGGTTCTTCAACTTTTACACATGTATGTATATGTATAAAGGATGTATTGGGAGGCACTTGCTTTCTTACAGGCCCCAAATGTCAGCGCTAGACTGCAGGTGCTCACAAACCTCCAGCCAAACCGACGAACAGCAGAGGAATTTCTGAGCCAAAGGCATGTATTTCAGATGGGTGGTCATGGTAAGAAGGGTGCTGCCTGACAGAAGAGACACAGTGCTGGTTGTGACGAAGTAACGGACCCTAGCGTTAAGAGTCTGGCTGTGTTGGGCCATGCTCATACATGCAAGCCCAGCAAACCAGGTAAGGCAGGAAGGAATTCAGAGCAAAGAAGAAAGGTAGAGATTCGAGAACTTGTCATCACGAGGGGGACAGATTAAGTGCCTGTCTCAAGTCCTAACACCATTCCACTTTCCAGTTCTAGTTCACATGAGACTCATCCATATTTCCTTTTCTCCTTTGAGATAGTCTGACAATAAATTACCATTTTATTTGAGCTATCTTGAATGGGTTTCTGTTTCATGTGATTTAAAGAACCTTGACTAGAACAAGTCCAATGAAGGGTTCAAGTTCTTTAATGGTAGGAAGAATACAGTTTAATTTGTTGCTTCTCCTGCAGCATCATTCTATAAATTTCTTTTAAAAAGTTTTTTTTGTCTCTTCACAATCTCTTACTTCAATTACAAATCATATCCCCTCCAAAAATGCACCATATCATCCATATATTCTTACAACGTGAACAATTTTATGGGTCTGATTGGATTTGTGTCCCAGTTCTATCATTTACTAGCTGTGAAATCTCCCTATAAAGGGAGATGATTAATGCCGGAAGACTGCCAGAAAGAAGTTTTTTTTACTGTTGGGATAAGAAACCATGATTAACCACCAGGGGAAGAAATTTGAGTTAGTGGCCTAACAATTTCATTCATAATTTTCCCACTGAGGAAGTGCCATGCAGGGAATAAAAATGTAGTTTTTTCTTTTAATAAAAGCTAAGTTCATCAATAGGACATACAAAAATATCACTCTGTTTGGGGTCAGAAGATGTAGCAGTGTATTCAGATACAGTGTGTGTTTATATAAAATATAATTGAAAAAAAACAAAAGGGATGTAAAATTAGAAAGTAATTGAGACAACGCCGCTGGGTAAAATAAAACCTGCGACAGATAATGAGATCTTTTATAAAGCATTACTGAGTTTGTTAGAGGTGTTTATATTTAACAGATATCTTTACTTGGTGAGAATAATAACAGGAGCTCACACTTATTGGGTTCTGACTGCATGCTCGGCATCGTATTACTTATTACATGTAGTGTGTAAATCAATGCACAAGCAGTCCTATGATGTCAATTTTGCAATATTTTCCATTTTACAGAAGAAAAAATTGAGGTCTAGGGAATAAAATTATCTTTCCAAGGACTCGAACACAAATCATCTTTTTGACTTGTATTTGTGCCAGCCTGTATTACTTCATTTATAACTTCCTCTCAACATGTAAGAACAAAGGAAAACAAAATCTTATATATATCTTGGTGTTCCTTGCTTACACCTGCTAATGTGGGACCTCTACAGCCACGTAAAGTTCAACCTAGTTATTTCTAGCAGTATCCTGAGGGTGTTTTGTACGTGTTAATGACCATGTCCGATTGGTCACTGTGGGGTGCAGCAATTACCCAGGGTCAGATAATTGAAAGGACTGGCAGGACTCTAACAAGGTATACCCGGGAAGATTTATTACATGGGAAGGGTATGCAGCACCGGGAGCAAGAAGGTGCAAAGCAACATTACAGGAGCCTAGAACACCTGGGCACAGCTCTGGGGTCCTCTCTCAGCTGCACAGAATATGCTTCCTCGCGGGCTCGTGACCCACCAACATGAGAACAAGGTATCTGTCTCACGGAAAATGAGGCACAAGTGGGCGTGCAGGGCTTTTATGCCTCACTGATCCCACGGCCAACATCAGGCTGAGTGACCAGGTAAACCAGGTGCGGACCATCAATCTATACATTTTCACTAAACAACCCAGACAAGCTGGCACCCGGGGCCTCCAGGAAACTTTGGGGCTCTAAGCAGCACATTATAAATCATTAGTTAGCATAGTTCATTCCTATCTGGGTCTGTAGCACGGTTCCAGGCATCCCTGGAGATGCCTGCAGACAAGCTGCAATGCAATCATATTCTTACATATGTGGATTTGTTACTGAAGTAGTTTTCCCGTGCTCTAGCCCAGCACTGTCCAATAAGCTTTCCATAAGGGGGAATGTTCTTGATCTGCAACATCCAATAGAGCAGAAACTTGCTCTAGCACCCAGAGGCCACCGCACACTTGAAATGTGGCTAATGTGACTGAGAGCTCCATTTTAAACTTTATTTAATTTTGACTTAAAGAGCCACATGTGGGTAATTGTTACGATATTGAACAGTAAAGCTGCGGTCTCTCCATGTGCTGGACTCAGCAAAATCTGTTGGGCACCATCGTGCCCACTGGGCACCACTGAGGCTTGCGTTTGATACTGCCTTTCCTTGTGGGTAGAACTGCCACTTGCGCCTGGTACGGCTCTGTCCCCTGAGCACGGATGTGCCCTCTGTGGATGTCCTGAGGCAACCAAGGTTGAGTGGTAAGCACTGCTGATTGCCTGTCCAATAACCATGACAACCCCGCACTTGCCTACTGGCAAAACCCACCTCTCCCTCTGGAGACTGAAAATTCCAGATTCTTATCTTTCTATCCCTTTTGCTCTTATGGCAGAAGCATGTAACCCAACCCTCGTGACTGTAACCTGACAGAACGTGTGCTTTGGTTACTAAGAATGATTCTCTCCGTAATAAAACAGAGATGCAGGGGAGGAAACACCTCTGTTCCTCAAGCAGAGGTTGGAATTGTGGCAATCGCCATGGAGCTGCACAGGGGCAAATCTGAGGGCTGAGCCAATGTTCTTAGGTCGCCAGGGTAGAAGGATTCTGGCTCCTGACTACACTGTTGTGTTGACTGAAACAATCCTGGAAGTAGCTACTTCCTGCTTTCTTATTGTGTTTAATGATAAAAATTGTGCTTCAAATCTCACAGAGCTTTATAGCTCCTTCTCTCTAAAGATATGACTGCATGGTGGGCTGAGGTAGGAAACAATTTTAATTTATAACACTATATTTTACGCAGAATCACTCCTTGTGAAGCTTTGTTACGAAAAAAAAAACACTTTAAAAGAAAAAATGGATGGGAGGTAAGAAAATGGAGATCTCATGTATAAAACTCCCTCAAACCCTCTCAGGAAGGGTGACTCAGTAGGACTGTAATTTAAGGGAGATGCAATCACCACAAGAACATGTTGAAATGTTGATGGAAAAACAGAAGAAACACAACCCACAGAACAACAAAACCAAAACAAAGCAGAGAGGAGTGAAAGAAACAGCCAACATGCAGGGATCAAGTGCTGTCAGGAAGTGGAAGAGACCTCTGGTCTTAAAGTTACTGCTGCTCATCATGTTTATTCTTTTTGTTTTGTTTTGTTTTTTTTCCATCTTTAACTTCTTTCTGCTTTGTCTAACTGTACTAGCTCACCTCATTTACTTAGGCGACATTTTTAGAGAAATAAAACCTTCTAGATTGGAAGCAGTCTAGTTCTCATTGTCCTTCCTCCAGGAGGTGGCCACCTTCTGAGTCGGCTCTATTTTTCCTCAGGCAAGTCTGCATTCTTTAGTACATCTGTGTGTGTATAAATAAACTACAGCACTGCTTTTCCTGTTTTTAAACTTTTTATCGGTTTGCCATAGTCTGTATCTCTTTCTGCAATTCTCTTTGCTTTAGTTTTTTGCTCAGCATAATTATTGTGCTTTATCTATCTTAAAGCATAAAAGCTCTATTTGATTACTTTAAGAGCTACACAAAATCCATTGGTTAAATATGCCATTTAGTTATTTTCCTGTTGATGGAAAACTATTCATTATTCTTAAAAGTTAAGGTTTTTTTTTTTTAAATCAAAATTTACACATGCATATAGTTTAAAAGAATCAAATTGTTCTAAAAGGTTTTTTAAATGATTTAGCTACACCTCATTCCAGGGACAACCTTGTGCAACTTTTGTAGCTGATTTATTTGATATTTGCCTCTAAAACTCTATATTAAATGTTAGCTTTCCAATTTAGATTTTACCTATTACCTTTCAATTTCCCACGTTGGGAGACAAAGTTTTAGCTCTCTTTTCCATACAAGCCCCTCTGTACCACACACTGCCATTCTTTCCCTCTATCTTTTCAGCATAGCTCTATTACGTCTTTGAGACCCATACCAGAGTTGAGTCACACAGTGATCAATGATTATTTTTTTTCTGCATAACTTTTTGTTTCCTTTGGAATTATCAGTAATCATTTTGTTTACTTGAGTTGTTGGTTTTCTTTCTCATTTTGAATCCCACTGTCAGATTCCAGAGAAAGGGTTGATGGGAGGTAAAGTTTTTCAAAACTTATTCACCCCTCCCTTTAAAAAAATTTTTTTTATTGTTATTCAATTACAGTTGTCTGCATTTTCTCCCCATCCCTCCACTCCACCCCAGCCAAATCCACCTCCCTCCCCCACCTGTACCCTCCCCCTTGATTTTGTCTATGTGTCCTTTACAGTAGTAGTTCCTGAAAACCCTTCTCCCCACTGTCCACTCCCTACTCCCCCCTGGCTATTGTTAGATCGTTCTTAACTTCAATGTCTCTGGTTATATTTTGTTTGCTTTTTTCTTTTGTTGATTATGTTCCAGTTAAAGGTAAGATCCCATACACAAAAATAAATTCAATGTGGATAAAAGACTTAAATATAAGTCATAACACCACCCCTCCCTTTTATTTGATAATTTGACTGGGAAGAGAATCCTAGGTTAAAAATAATTTTTTCTTCAGAATTTTACTAACAATGAGCAATTGTCATCTATTCTTTAGTCTATTTATTGCAAATTCGTGCTGTTTTCATTCTTAATGTTTTTATATACATCAGGGGTTAGCAAAATATTGCCCAAATCTGGCACAGTGTCTATTTTGTTAATAAAGTTTTATTGAAACACAGCCAGGCTCATTCTTTCATTTATTGCCTATGGCTGCCGTCATACTACAACAGCCAAGTTAGGTAGTTTTGACAGAGGTTGTATGTCCTGAAAAAATATAAAACCTTTATCATCTGGCTTTTTACAGAAAAAGTTTTCCAATCTCTGATATAAGCTCTGGGTTTGTTTCCTCTTTAAACGTTTGTAAGATATTGTCCCTGGTGTTTTATTGTACCTTGGTCCATATTCATTCACTGGGCTGTGTGCAATGTCCTTCATTTCCGGTATGTTCTCTTGAATTATTCTCACTTAAACTTCTTTTTCTCTTTTTTCAATTTCCTCAGTTCTTTATTTTTGGAGCTTCTATTATTTGAACCACCCTCTATCTTTTCTTTCCTATTTTTAAAAAAACTTTTTGTCTCTTTACTCTAATTTCTGGGATATTTTGGTAACAATTCTCTCAAGTTTCTATCAAGGTTTTTGGTTCTACCCCCCAAATTAGCTTTCTGTCCTCGTTTTAATGTACTTTCCTTTCTCTGAGGTTGGTTAATCAGAGTTTTATTTTTCGACATTTTCTTTGTCTTTAGATGCCTCTGTCTTCCCTATTTTCTTTCCTTTGTATTTTGGGCTCTGATTTTCATATTTGTTGGTGATACTTGCTGCTGATCCTTGGCATATATGTAATGTGGGACATAACTTAGCTGTCTAAAGCTTTATGCCTGTGGCTGGGCTTGTCCCTGTGGGCTGCTCTATGAAGTGAACTGACAGGGACTTTTTTTTTTTTTTTTTTTTGAGAAAGCCCTGATGTCAATATCTCTGAGGCCTTTTCTCTTGGGCTGCTCAGGTTTCCCAGGGATGGCTCTTCCAGTGTTTAGCCCACAGGTTTCAGACTTGTAGTTAAATGAAAGAAGAAGCTGGGCGGGGAGGATCAATATGTTCATTTTTTCTTAACCTGCTTGTTTTAAGACCTGTCTCCCAGCCATCAACTGAGTCTGGGGCTCAAATCTAGAGACCACCTGTCCTACATATGCCTCCATCTTCTGCTTAGAAGAGGCAAGGGTGATAGGCCAATTGCACAGATGGAGAATGGGATCTGAGAGGGGATCTTTGCAGACCTCCTGGGTGTTAACTCAGCTCTGATACCCCTCCTGCTCCTTCGCCATCACGACTCTTCTAAGCTCTTGCTTGTATTGCAAGAGCCAGAGGCCCAGAAACTAAATTCGTAGAATGACTTGCTGGTCAAGTTCTGGACTCAAGTCTGTCCATGAGACACATGCCTACAAGACTGAAAGGCATGAGAAAGGTAGATATCACCTTACTGCCCTCAGAGCTGTAGGCAATTTTGTGGATTTAGCAAATATGAGATACTGTGACAGCCCCAGTGTATTTCCTTGCAGATCACCAGCCACCATCTTTCAGATAGCTATGATCGTCTTTGGAAATTTCCTGAAGTTCCTGCAACTACTTGATTCTCAAAAAACTGACAGAGAATCTGAGAAGCAGCTGTGGCTTTCTCTGGTCAGCACTTCTCCTCTTGTTCCTTCAACAGTTTTATAAGCAGTGAATTCACTATATTGAATCCCTTCCTCACTAGTGCAGAGTCTAAGAGCTGTCTGAATGAACTTTCCACCGATCCTTCTGTTTTTAGCCTCATCTTCACCCTCCTTCTAGAGGTAACTTGGTAAATTGGTCTACCTCTTAGCTTTCCTCACTCAAACTTTCTCAGATTTGATAAGTCAATTACCACTTGCTCACATGCTTTGTAGACTCAAAAGTTTGGATTCCAAGTTATCCTTTGCATTTCTCTTTGTTCCTAGGGGTTTATGCCTTTTATAAACGAGTTATTTTCTGCCTGTCATTTTATAATGGGTTTAGAGAGGAAGGAGAAGAATTCAACCCTGCATTCAATCCACCACCATCCTATATGAGCTCCCCATTCACTCCTCAACTGCTCCAATCTGGACAGGGGCCTCTTTTCCAGCCTCATCCTGCACCACTTTCTGCCTTACTGCAGTTACACCTACCATAGGGATAGGCCTTGAACCCACCAAGGTTCTTCCTGCCTCCGGACAGTTCATATATGCTGTTTCCTATGCCTGTCCTACCATCCCCCTCCTCTGCGAGTCTAAATGTGGGATAATCCTTGGCATCCCTCAGAGAGGCTGTCCCTGAGCATACTCATGTATACGTAAATTGTTACCCCCATTTTTCTCTATAGGACAAAATTTTCTTCCTATATTGTACTTATATTTCATAGTCATGTTTATTTATTTATTTAATGTCTATCTCTCTTACAAGAGTATAAACTTTATGCCCAGTATTCATGAAATCTCTAGTAATTAAATAGAGAAAAATTATTTTTAAGAAAACTTATAGAAAGGGGTCTTTATGTGTTGCCTGGTCTGATGGTTAGGATAGCAGGAAATAGAAGGGACATTACAAAAGATCAATTTTTTTAAAGACTCACCTTGGAAATATAAATTTCCTCATCTTGTTTTAATTCCACAAACCATCATCAAAGAAAAAAGAGAACAGGAACCAATTATAGGTTACGTGGCTTAGTATCCACATAAGATCTTTATTTCTTCCTTTTTTTCTTTACAAGAAACCCATTCATTTTATTTTATTTTATTTTTATCCCTTTAGGCTTGAGCCTGTAGAAAAACTTCCTTAATAGTATTTAAGTGAGAAAAAGGGAAAAGTAATGAGAAAATTAATATAATGAAATAATCAGTGCAAATGACATTCCATTGTCCAGAAAAACCCCTCAATCAACTCTCTTAGAATTACTGAATCTGATGAGTAATTGTGACTTAATCTCTAATTGTAAGATCAAGGCACACTGTTAGAAGTACTGCCAACACTGAATAGATATTTTATGGTGCTCATTTTAAGGTGGAACTTTTAAAGAAATCAAAACCATTAATCAAAAACATAAATCATCGACACCAAGTGTTAACCGAAATCCCTAAATCTGGTAAAACTAAAATTTATATTCATCACCAAATAATACTCACCAATGCTTTATTTTTCTAGAGTCTTCAAGAACAGGACACATTTGATAAAAATTTTTACAATAATTTCAAACTGTATCCTCATCAGATGACTGGTCTGAAGTATTGCCATTCAACAAAAGGCTCAGCGTGTTTTTAGGGAAAGTGAACACATTCGTTTATAGTGTTTGTTCTATGGAAGTGTATAACAATGTATCCACTGTTTGAATTCTCCTTCCATATTGTTTTAGGAAACAGTAACATTTTATGTGCGCACACACATAGCTGTTTACAGTTTATAAAATGTTTCCCCATGTATGACTCATTTTACAATAATTTTTATAATGATTTCTTAACCTAATTAAACCTTATAAAGTGACGTGACTGGGTTAAGCAAGCATTAAGATTCTTTTGAGCTTTGATTCTATTATGTTTTCAAACAGTGGCTCTGCCTAATCAGAGGCACAGCTCAGTAAATGCCTCTCCTCTGTGTGCTTCTGTGTTTGTCTCCGTCACTTTGGTGTTCTCCCAGTAGACGAAATGAAGGGCATGCTGATTAAATTAGTCAAATTAACTCTTTGCCTGACTCCATCCTCATTAGGCTAATGAGCAGACTCAGGAGTACATCTGTGTGTCTCGGTTGTCTTAGGTCAGAAGTACTGTCACCAGGAGCACCAATGAAAAGTTGTAATTGTGACACTCTTTAGGAATTTGTAGCTGGCAGCTCATTTTCCATCCTTTCTCAAGAGGGAGCATGTGGCTTCGCTGAACAGAAGCTGTAATGTGCCGGGCAATCTCATTTTCTCTGCTGGATCATTGTTAAAGAAGGTGTAATTTTGGTTCCTCCCCCAGGAAAGAGTTTCTTGGGCAGGCAGTGTGAGAGCTGTTGAACAAGCATTCATCAAAGGGGGCGAATCCTATTCTAAGCATAAGGTGCAGGGAAGCGATAGATCTTAATGATGGAGTGGCCGTGCGAGGAGCTGCTCTACAGATTTGTTTTGATGAAGTATGTGGTGTATGTATGTAGGGATGAGAGCAGGTGACTTGGAAATAGACTTGGGGAAAGACAGATAAGGAAGGAAGGCCTAACAACCAGTTTCAAAGGTTGAGTGCCTTCTGATTCTAAAAGGCGTGTCTCCCCTGTCCCAAGTACACGACAGAGCATTTATTGAATTAAGTGACATTTCACCTACATATGAAGCATGAATCTAAAAGTTTTATGCTGACCAGATGATTTTCAGTGCTTGGTTTATAAAACTTAAAACGTGAGTTTGAAAGCAAAGCAGTTAGCACATGGTAGGTGCCAAACACAAGTTTTTTAGGACAGAGGACACTGTGAGCAATGGTTGTATTTAGATATTACAGCCAGCCAAGTCCCTGTGGGAGCTGACAATGACCTTCCTACACAATAGCTACTTCTGGATGAGCAAATAGTGTGGCTGAAGATACAGTAATACATTCAGGAATTGTGCCTCTGTAGGGCACCAACACCTTTTTTTAGTTAAAACCTTAATACTTCCCAGTTGTGTGGCACTCTCTTAGACAGCTCAGAGCCCCGAGCTATGTTTACGGCTCTGTGGCAGCTGAGAGGGTTGCCTGTTGGGAACCATAGCTGATCTGAGCAGCACCTGGCACGATTCTTTCATCGTCAGAGCCTAAGTTTGTATAATTCCTGACTTTTCACGTGCTCAGTTCTTGCTTAGCCATTTCGGATCACCTGGGGCCTTCTTGCAGGCACACTATAGAGACAAGTGCCACGGGAAATGCAAAAGCTGTGATAA
The DNA here is from genome assembly GCF_022682495.2 of Desmodus rotundus. Classification (NCBI taxonomy): domain Eukaryota; kingdom Metazoa; phylum Chordata; class Mammalia; order Chiroptera; family Phyllostomidae; genus Desmodus; species Desmodus rotundus. The sequence continues at coordinate 60,427,365 of NC_071399.1, read as the reverse complement.
TGGTACACTCCTTTGTCACCACAGTTTCAGGTTTACCAGCAGGTTGATGCATGGCCTCCACCTCCTACCACCTGCCTGCTCTCACTGTTAGTCTGTCTCCTTGTCTGTAAAATGGGGATAACTAAGCCGCCCACATCATAAGGTTACTGTGAGAATTAAATGAAATAATCCATGCAAAATGCTTAATACTCTGCCGAGAATTTAGTAAGCACTCAATAACTGTTAGCTGCAATTACAAATGTAGCCCGCTGGGGCTGTTTCTTGAATCTCAAAGTATCACAGTGATTAGCAACAAAACCTTTTTATTTGATAAAATACAATTTTGTTGTTGTTGTTTTTCATTTGACAACATAAAATCCTTCTAGTCAAGAGGAAGCCCAATAGCTACTATGGACCTTTGAATCTAGAATGGTTCCTTAAAAACTGATATCTACATGGTCACTCTTGCAAAATGAGGATGCTCTTCCCTACTTTTCTCCATTGGAGGGGAGTGCTATGCCAGCAAAGTCACTTTAGCCCTATAGTGTAGCTGAGTTTGGTGATGAGGCTCTTGTAGTGAACACTGGTCTGTGCCTACACAGTGGGCACAGAGGAGAGGCCTTTTAAAGTGGTGCTGAAAGTTTTCAAGGAGGGTGTTGGTGATATGTTACTTAGGGCCACAAGCAGGCACAGCCCCAAACCTGGAAAGCTCAGCCTTCAAGTGTTTCTATGAAACAAGCATTTCATATATCAGAGCAAAGATATATGATTACCTTAACACGGCACAATGCCTCTCAGACTAAAGTTGAAGGAAAAGTATTCATATGGTAAAATAAAAAGAGTCTTAACCTGAAAGCTGGTTGGGTCAAACGGGGGCATAGATGAACTTTCTGTCTCCAGCGCTGCCCAGAAGACTGGGTTTCCGGAATCGTGAGAGCCCAAGGCCCTGGACTTTGCAGCACAGGCATCCCACTGAGCTCCGGTGGCTTGACCACGGCTGCCATTTAGTTCAGGAGATAAACTTCTGACTTCACATCCATCAGGCAACCTTATTGTGAGCACTGCCCTACCCACATCCACCCATGGCAAGCGATACTTTTGGTTGTAAATGAATACATTTGCATTCTGAATTCTTAGTGTCAGACTTGTGAGACTGTTGGGTTGGGTTGAAGTTGCATCCGTGAGCCTGATTACCTTGGGGTGTATTGACCACTAAATTTCCAACCTCCACATCCATGCCCCAGACCCTTGGTGACTGCTCCAAGCTCTCCCTCTCTGTGTGAGCCTGTCTGAGCCCAGCTGGCTCTTCCCAGGATGTATTGCTCCACCTTTTTCAAGCTGCAATATGCATTTGACATAGTCGTAAGGGAAATCAAGGCCTCTGTCAACGCAGTTAGTGTTGATATTGTTGCTGCTATCAGCATTGAAATATTTAAGAAGAGGATTTAAAACTTGCCTCTGAAAAAGTCTCTGTGAAAATAGAAGTCTCTACAACAGGACTTTTTTTTTTTCCTTTTAGAGCAAAAGAAGAACAAGAGACAAGTCTCTGCAAACAACATCTCATCTACTTTTTAAGTAGGAATATGTTGAGATAAGGTTTGGAAAAGAGTAACACTAATTTCCATGGCATAAATTGCTATGAAATCTGAGCTTTGAGCTGATGGAAGAATGATCTCTGGCATCGTTGATCAACAAATACTATCACTGCCTTATGTTTGTAAGTGCTTCAAATATTTTCTAAAATTCTTTTACTTTTTTTCATATCATCTGATATTCCTAACAACCCAGTGGGATAGTAGGTAAATGAATATTGTTTTTCCCATCTGAAAGCTGAAGAAATTAAGAGAGAGGGAATTTATGGTGCTTCTCAATATCCCACGTCAAATGGCCGGTTAGTGGAAGAGCTAAGAAGAGGGTAAGGCCGCACCTCGGTTCCCCTTGTTTCCTGCCAGTGCACCACACTCTTTGCTCACATTCACTCTGGCTGTGGACAATAATCACGGCTGCAGAACGGGTCGCAGAACAATCTCCATAGATAGTAACAATGAATAGATTGTGCCCTAAGCTGCTCATTTCATGTGTATAAATAGTCATAGCCCAAGAAACCTTCAATTCTAATAATAATTCAGATTAGTTTGTGGAGACTGTTTTCATTACCCTGACCCTTTATTATGCATTGTTTTTTTCATAAATTCCGACATAATCAACTCTCTATGTCTGTTGCATATTCCACATCTTTTCAAAATGTTTAGCCAAGGATGGAAGTCTAGTTTGTTGTCAGGAAAAGTTTGATTCCCACAGATGTATCGAATCTGTAATTCTGGTCTTTCCATTACAGTCTCAGATAAAAAAAATATATCATCTTATCCTTTCCAACACAACTCTCAAAATGGCTGTGTATTTTTTTTTATAAACCTTTTTACTTTGTTGCAGTTTCCTCTGAGATTTCCTGTTTTTCACTGATTCCACTCTGGTCAGTTGAAAATGCTAACATTTTTCTTTTTCATCAGATCTGTTCTCTTCAAATCCCTCTGCTGCATTTCCAATCCACGTTTAAACTCTGGTATTTTTTTTTTAGGATTCTTAGCAAACTGAATTTTCAACCAATCAGAAGAAAATAAATATAATACAACTCCTCAATTTTCAGTAATAAATAATACTGGCAATGACAAGGAAAAGAAAATTAAACTACTGAATGCATTTCCATACCATGCTGAGAAGAATAACTACAGGAAATTATTAGATTCTCCTCTGTAAATATCTTAGTTGAGAACCTGGCATTTTGCAGTTGTATTTTTTCTCAAAGGGTGTGAATTATCTAGCCAAAATTTTCTGTAAAGGTAAATGCAAACCAGATAGTTATAAATAGAGTAAGAAAGGGAGCCAGGGAGGGAAGAGAGGGAGAGATTGATTGAGATTGATTGGAGAACAAGAAAGCAGTGCTTAGCACAAGCTTATGTTATGCAATTGTCTGACATGATACGGCCTGGTAGAAGGATCAGGCAGGATTTTTCTACATCGGTACAAGCAGGAGGCTCTGAAACTTTCCAGCTTCCTCAGAACAACATGCGATTGATCTGACTCCTGCAATTCCTGTGTTTATTCCAAGGAATAGGAACTGGCACGTAAAGAATAACCATAGAACAGTTCACGGGAAACTTGTAATCGAATAAAAAAGAACTTTCATTCTTCTCCCATTTGGGAGATGTAGCCCCTGTTGAACAGAGCTCTCAAGGCGGTCTATAATGCTTTCTACATTTCTTTAGGCAGTTGTAAAGGATATTACCTCTGGGGACAAATGTTTGTGGCATTTTCTGTAAATACGGCTTGGGTCAAGAGCTGTCAATCTTGACTCACTGAAAATTTTGAGCTACGTTTCTGCAAGTCTCAGGCAGGTGGGGGCTGACGTAGTCAATGTCGGTCCCTTCTGTACCAACAGGGATATTGAACCTGATATTCAAATATTCAGGACAGAATTTTATGTAAATCATGTCACCCACCTCCCATTAGCAGGAAGTAAATACCATAAGCTTCAAGTTTTCTGAATTTCTTTATGGAGAATGACATAAACCAGAGATTAAATTTAAGATAAAGTATAATTGTGACAAAAGTCCATTGCAATTAGCATTTACTGTATTGACTGGTCCATAACACAGCACTGTTTGCCAGGGCTACCTAGACCCCTCTGTTCATTTATAACCTCTCAGTTAGCAGTTCGTGAGCTTTCCACGCTAACTGTCTTGTTTTAACTTTTTGTTTCACATTAGTAAATAGAAAAATACATTTTCCCTCTTATACATACAGATCAGAAAGGATCAATAGAATGGCAGTAATCTTTTTCGAGATTAATAGATGTTAATAAAATGAGGTACTAAAATTGCTAATTGGATTCAGAAGATAGGACTGTGGCAAGGAATATTTGTTGGAGAGTTTAAAAAAATTACTCTTTTTATTAGAAGGTGGTACATTAGAGTACAATGTTGATGTTGGGATCTACATTGGCCTAATTTTTTGAGAAAGTCTCCACTTGTTGGTTTATTGAATCCTGTACTCATACTTCCTTGGAGCTGGGTGCCCAGTCTTCTCAGATACTCTGTTGTAAATTGACAGGGATGGATAGTATTTTCTCTGGAAAGCTGTAAAAGGCAGCAGGCAGCAATTATTTATGCATTTGCTCTTTCAATGTTAGTGCCCATATACCTTCCAACTGGAACTACTACAAGTAAACATTTCATATTCTCCAACCTTTACAATGATACATTGGTAATATTAACTACTGCTACCTTCGTATAAGTGTGTATGTATATCCATGCATATGCCTTTCCAGAAAAGAATACTCTGTATACAGGGGGAAGAATTTTAACTTAAGAAATGGTTATAACTTTGATGTTGAGATAGAATGCATGGAAATACATGTTTCACTTTAGACCAATTGTCAAAATATTTGAGGACTAAGAAATTATAAGCCTTTTGTTAATATACTTATTTGCTTAGCCTGAGGGAACATGCCCAATGCAGGTGCTGAGGACAATTCAACCAAGAAGAAGAAAACTTAGTTCTTGTGTTCAGGAGCTCACAATGTAGCGATGAGGATGAATATGGAGTCCTAACTTGGTGCTTTTTTCACTACACCATACCACATCTCTTGGCCCTATTAAGTGACATGTTATATTAGAATAGCTCTTTAGTTACGTCAATAAGATTCTCCAAGATGGCAGCCTAGGTAAACATGCCCTGCCTCTTCACACAACTACATCAAAATGACAAATAAACAATAAAACAAGCATCACTCAGAAACATCAGAAATTGAAGTGAATGGAAATCCTACAACTATGGAATTAAAAAAGAAACCACAACCATCCAGAACAGTAGCAGGGTGGAGATGAGGAGATGCAGATGGGCTGGTACCACACCCATGTGCGGTGGATAAAAATTGGGAGGGATATTTTGGGAGTGAGGGATCCCAGCCCCACGCCAGGCCCCCAGCCCAGGGTTCCAGTGCCAGGAAGATAAGTCCCCATAACTTCTGGCTGTGAAAACCAGTGGGACAGAGTCAGTGGAAGAAACTGCTTGATTCCCAAGCAGTTCTTTATAAAAGGCCTACACATGGGCTTACTCAGACTCACTCACTCTGAGCTCCAGCACTGGGGCAGCAGCTTGAAAGGCACAAGTGGCATATGGGGAGGAGATGAAGTGGCTGGCATCAGGGCGAGAGCAGGGGGATAGCTTTCTTCCAGATAGAACTGCTGGCAGAGGCCATTGCTCCCCTTTTGAGCCCTCCCTGCACAGAGCCACAGAGCTGCAGGCACCATATTTGAGACTCCATCAACCTGGCTCTCACTGTTTACCCTGCCCTGGTGATTCCCTGAGACCCCGCCCCACCCAACATATGGGTCCACCCAAGCTGTTGACAGTGGCTTTTCCATACGAATGCTTGTCTTGGCTCAGGCTTCAGACCCTCCTAAGTCCTCTCAAACAAGCAGCAGCTGACTTCAGCAAACCCTTGTACATTTTACTTAGTGGTCCTAGGCCTGGTACTAGCAGCAGTTGGTCTTGCTTCACAGCCTGGCCATGCTGGGGCATCTCCAAGCCCAGCCATCTACAGACCTCTTTGTAGGTTATACCAAGTGGCCCCAGATAGAACACAGGTAGTGGCTGACCTTGGCCAGCCCTCCTGGGAAACCTCAGACCTTGTGCACCCAATGGACAGGTACAGACCACATTGGAGCACCACCACCCACCACCTCCACAAGCGATGTATACAAGGGGTGGACTCTGGTGCCCTACTGAAGTAAGTCCTGCTTTGTGGAGTGCACCCTGGCACAGCCGATCCTCCATGGAGGGCAGAGGTTTGTGGACAGTGGTCACAGCCAGTCCTTGTAGTTGACTGGCCTAGGTAACTCCCTTCTATTAATCTGCCAACAGCAACTAAGGCTCAACTACAAGAGGAGTGTATACTAAGCCCACACAGGGTGTACCTCGAGTACTAGCTTGGGTGATAGGGGAGGCTGTACCACTGGATCCTACAGGACATTTACTGCATTAGGCCACACTACCAAGACACAGAGTCAAATTAGCTCTACCCAAAACACAGAAACAAACACAGGGAGGGTACCAAAATGAGACAAAGAAATATGGCCCAAATGAAAGAACAAAACTCCAGAAAAATAACTAAACAAAATGAAGATCTATCAGACATAGAGTTGAAGACACTGGTTATAAGGATACTCAAGTAATTTAGCAAGGACCTAAACAGCATAAAAAAAAAGATCCAGTCAGAAATGAAGGGTATACTAACTGAAATGAAGAACAATTTATAAGGATCAACAGTAGAGTGGATGAAGCTGAGAATCAAATCAATGATTTGGAACATAAGGAAGCAAAAAACAGCCAATCAGAACAGTGGGAAGAAAAAAGAATCCAAAAAATGAGGTTAGTGTAGGGAGCTTCTGGGGCAACTTCAAGTGTACCAACATTTACTTCATAGGGTACTGGAAGGAAAAGAGAAAAGCAAGAAATTGGAAATCTATTTGAAAAAATAATGAAAGAAAATGTACCTAATTCGGTAAAGAAAATAGACATACAAGTCCAGGAAGTACAAAAAGTACCAAACAAGATGGATGCAAAGAGGCCTACACCAAGACACATCATAATTAAAATGCCAAAGGTTAAAGATAGAGACTCTTAAAAGCTGCAAGAGAAAAGCAGTTAGTTACCTACAGGGGAGTTCCCATAAGACTGTCAGCTGATTTCTCAAAAGACAGTTTGCAGGCTAGACGGGATTGGCAAGAAATATTCAAAGTCATGAAAAGTGGGGACCTAAAACCAAGATTACTCTACCAAGTAAAGCTATCATTTAGAATTGAAGGACAGATAGAGAGTTTTCCAGACAAGAAAAAACCAAAGGAGTTCATCATCACCAAATCACTAGTATATGAAATGTTAAAGGGACTTATTTAAGAAAAAGCAGATCAAAACTATGAACGATAAAATGGCAATAAATACGTATCTGTCAACAATTGAATCTATAAAACAAACTAAGCAAACAAGCAGAACAGAAACAGAGCATAGATATGGAGAACGTTTTGATGGTTGCTAGTGGGGATGGGATTCTGGGGAATTGGGGGATAAGAAGTACAAAATGATAGTTACAAAATAGCCATGGGGATGTAAAGTACAGTATAGGAAAGGGAGTAGCCAAAGAACTTCTATGCATGGTGAACAATGGTGTGGGGATTGCCTGAGAGAGAGGTGGGTGCTGGGTGGTGGGGGGGAAGGAGGAAAATTTGGGACAATTATAATAACATAAATAATAAAATATAACTTAAAGAAATAATATAATTATTTGCTAAATTCTTCTCTGAATATTTAGTAGACTAAAAATTCCTGGTCAGTGAATAAGTCTTAATATACCACTGCATCTAGTAAGAGTTCTGATTACTCTATCTGGTTATCTATAATCTTCTTGCTTCAGAAAAGTATTTCAGGTACATTTTCACTGAAGACAGATGTAGAGTAGAACTGCTAAAAGTGAAGAATTAAAATCTGATAAGTGGGAAGAAAACCATATCTCAATCTGGGCAAATACTGAATTCTACAATTTTAGCTCTCAGCTTTCTGTTAAGATAAGAAGTAAAACATGATGGATAAATAGTTCTCATTATTATTATTATTTTTAAATTCTTACCCAAGGATATGTGTATTGATCTGAGAGACACAGGTAGGGAGGGAGAAAGAGAGAGGGAGAAAAAGAGAGGGGGAGAGAGAGACACACAGAGAGACATAGAGAGAGAAATATCGATCAGTTGCCCCTTCCCACCTGGTCTTGCCCTGACTGGGGATGGAACCTTCAACCTAGGTATGTGCTGTGATCAGGAATCAAACCCGCAATCTTTTGGGTGTGTGGGATGGCACTTCAACCCACTGAGCAACCTGGCCATGGCACTATGTCTCATTATTGAATGCAAGAAAGAACACCATTTTCACAAGGGTAAAAAACTTTTACTGATTTAAAAAAAATTGAAAATGGATTCATCATTTGGATTTGAAGAGGGAGAATATTGAACAACATGAAGTTTATTTTGAAGAGAACATTTTTAAAAAGCAGAATATCCTTGTTATGATTACTTCTTATATTGGCACCTGAAAAAAAAACTTGCTGGCATACTGTTAAAATGTAACTCAGCAGTCATCATGAACAAAATGTTGTGAGGAAAGATTGTCATATCCTAGAATTAGATGGCTGCCTAGAGAGTTACATAAACAAAAAAGAGCTGGAAAGAGTTCAGCATAATAACAGCAGCAACAGAAATAAACACAGGCAAAACTTCACTCAACAAAGGCCTCACCCTGGCAAGCAGCCAAGGGAAGTTACTCAGATGGGGCACGGCCCTTCTTGAGAAACCTGTCTGCATCCTGGTTGGGGAGGCTTCCTCCCCACCCCAAATCCTAAACTTTGCTGGTCATGTTATCTAAGAATTCTGACCACAGCTACTATTGTTGGGCTCCACACTGCTGGCCTCACCCTGAATCAGGTAACAAGTGAAATAACTCTCTCGCCTCAACGCCTCGACACACACAACTCCCTGTGTTAAAAAATCTCTGCTTCCAGCCACCTTCTACCCCCAGCACCCAGCTGTTCCCCACACAGTCCCACATTGGACTGAAATCTATTTTATCAGTCCAGGAGTGGTCTTTGCCTAAATGCTACTTCCTTCACAAACTCTCCCCTGACTGCCCAAGTCCACGTTAGGTGTTGCCCAGACCAGTGACTCATCCCCAACTACACATTAGAATCGCCCAGTGTGCATCTGCAACATGCCCGGTCCCCACTTCCAGAGAGCAAAGCTACCGATAGAAGTCTCTGCTTTAATTGGCCCGGGTGAGGCACGGGCAGAGGGTTTGTACATTCCCTCAGGTGACCCTAGTCAGCAGTTACTGTTACAACCCTCTCTTCCATGGGTTCTCTTAGGTCTCTGAACTTTGCTATCATGACACTTACTTGATTCAATGCCGTACTAATTTACTATGTCTATAGGATAATTTGGTGAATAATTAGGCAAGACCTCTGCCTTCATGGAGTTTGCACAAGAGTGGAGAGACAAATACTAAGTCGTTCATCAGCTTGATGTGGGACTAAAGCGGAACCGTAGTACAGGGGACGATAGGCAGCTCTAACAAAAACTAATGTGGTAGACAGTGACATTTTGCAATCCTTGACACCCACCTCATCTGAAGTGTACACCTACACCTGACTCGGTGACTTTACAGTGCCCTCCTGCAACGGCCCCTTTCCTGATGCATTCATGTGGAGCCTGGTTGGGTGACTTGCTTTGCTCAATGAAAAGTTAGTGGATGTTAGCGAGCAGAAAATTTTGTGTATGAGACATTTTGTGAGCCAGTGATTCACCATGACAAGCACATGCTCTGAGAAGCCCGTGCCCCAGAATGAACACAAGTGCCTTATACCTGAACCCACTCAGGAAGGACACAGGCTCAGCCAACCCACGTTTGAAGCAGAACCTCCCACAGGAGGCCGGCCTGCATCAGGCAAGCTGTAGAGAACCTGCAGACCTATGGGCAGGGGATACAGCATTGTTGGTCCAAGCTGCTGAGCTGTGGGTTGGCTTGTTATACAACATGACTGTGGCCACAACTAACTAGCATACCAGTCTGGGGTTCAGACCACACTGTATTTGCTTAAATTAAAAAAAACAGGTTTACCCTGCTCATTATTGTATTTCCTGTTCCTATCACACAGTGTGATATGTAGCAGGTGTTCAGAAATATGTGATGAGGGAATGAAAATAGGGTTTCTGACTTCCGTGATCTCGTAGGCTAGTGCGTGAGACAGTTCTGTGAACAAATAGTTAAAATGTGAAGTGATAAATGCAGTAGTAGAAGAGCTATGACAGCAGGGAGGTGGTGGAAAGCCTTCAATTGTGGTGTTACCACACCAAGGAAAACCGTCAAAAACCAAGCGCTCAGATTTGAACACGATAGGAACCATTTGTTCTATCATCAGAAGCTTTTATTAAGTTTGCTGATGCAAGCTGGGCTGCTTTCAAAGTCACATAAGTGGTCTTACACTTCCTGCCACGACTTAATAAATTACATGTTTAAAGATTTTCAACATATGTGCTGAGTAAAGTGATATGTATTATCTATGAACATATTATAAATATATGCTACATTCCACGCAAGGAAAAGGGCCCCTGGTTTAGGGGCGGGGTCTGGTGAGATGGAGTAGCAGAGAATGGTAGACTGGAGTCAGTGTCCAGGCGCCCTAAGAGGCACATTTTTGCTTTAGGGTTCACCGTGAGAACTCATGAACCCCCGGACAGAGGGTGGCGAGTGAGAACTGGTGAAGGAGGGAGAGATCACAGTCCGGGGAGTCCCTGATCTCTGTTTCCTACTTCACATTAAAGAGTCCTCCCCAAATAACTGGGGCCCACCCGCGTCTCCTCCCTTCTGACGGAGGCTTCCACTTGATCCAGCACTCTCGGCAAGTGGCCCTTTGAGAGCTTATTAATTCCTAACTTGATCAAGGTTAGAAATGTGTTGTCATTCTTGACTGGGTGTTGCAGAGACAGAGATGTTTAAGAAAGATTATTCACAGGGATGAAAGAGCAAGATACATCCTAGGGTGGGGCCTCTCAGCATCTGCCAGGGCCAATTGGCTGGCTTCTCATTGGAACCTTCTCTACAGGCCTCAGGTCCTTTTTTTAAAATTTTTTATTCTTATAACCAGTCAATCTACTCTATCCTTTCTTGCTTCCAAAAAATGTATTTAAATCTTTAATTTGCTGAGGTCTCCCCCTGCAATCTCTTTTTCCTTATGGATTAATGCCCTTTTCTGATATTTTAACAGGATTTGGGGAAGCAGAGGGCTAAAGTGTGTGTAGTCAGTCTGACATTTTTTAAATGAAAATCCACAACATTATTCATTTTGACTAAAAATTGGTAAACAACCTACGTTTCCCCAAACCAGGAAGTTGTTGAATAAATCAGGTGTATGTGTGTGCCAAGATAACACGCAGGCAACTAAAAATCATGGCGTTGAAGATCATTTAAGGACAAAGAGAAATGCTCAGAATATAAACTGATTATAAAAATCAGAATATAGAATTCTCTTTGTAGTCTGGCCCCAATTCTCCCATTCATGTATCAAAATCATAATAGTTTTTAGTATAATTGGATGTGACCAACAAATTTACTTGATTTCATTCTTTTGCATTTTAACATACTCAGTTTTTTAATGTGTTACTTTTATAATAAAAAATTTTAAAAAATCTTACGTCAGTCTTTTCTTCATATCTAATTTGCAGAGAGCAAATCTCTCCAATCTTGACTATAGATACTTTTATCTGTTAATGAATAAAGCAATAGGAATTTGATCATTTTACCATCCAACTTCCAGAATGATTGATTACATTTTATTCAAGGCATTAAGTTCCAAAAATTCTGCTGCTTAAAAGTCTCCTGGATACCACTTCTTCTGGGACATTTGCTGCTTTGTGCCACTGTCCAGATTAAGGTTGTAGAGTTACGGAGAGAAAGGTCTTCCAAATTAAGTATTACTAATACAAACTTTTTCAGTCATCTGCCCTTATGCATTCAGTTCTGCGCAACTGGGTATGAAAAACGTTCACCGTTCATTTATGTTAGATGTTGTAAATTACATTCTCAAAAGTCCCTGAGGTGTACTTAACAGTCACACTAATCCTTTCAAACAGCAGGACCAAAGCAGGAAGTTGCATCCCTAAATAAGGCAGGATGTTCTGCTTGGAGCCTCACCATGGGACATTTCATTTATTTTGAATCTGTGTGCAGTGATTTGTTTACTTCTAGCGTTTCAGATTGCCAGTAAGTCTGCTACATTACAGAGGTGACAGTACTAACATTTTCATCTAGGTTGTTACATTTCTCAGCCCAAGTGAGAGGGTACCTCTAATAGTGTGTCATAATGGTTGATTTTTTTCTTTTCTTCCTTTTTAAAAAATGTTTAAAAACTTTTTTCAGAATCTACTGCTCTTGAATAAAAATCCAAGCTCCCCGCCATGTTCTTTAAGGTGCTGTACTGCAGACGTTGAAGGCCGTGTTTAAGGAATGAACAGGGTGAGGGACGGTCTTGGTGGGATGGTCAGATACGGTTTCTCTCTTAAAGGATAATTTAGACAAATACATATGGATGGAGTAATGATGATTTTTCAGTCATCATAACAAAGATTTATTTGGGTGAGAAGCGTCAATGGATGCTAAATCTAGGGGGAAGAGTGTGGTGAAGAGCAGGATTTTGTATGTTCTTAATATGACCACCTTCGGGTTGCTTAGAGTTGCAATGTGAATGTCAGTTAGTGACACGACTTCGATTAAATGTAACCTAAGTGCACTGTGGGCTCTTAGCCTGGGTCCTGGGCCAGAGGTCATACAGAAAACTTATGAAGGACGTTATTAGAACAATTTAATAAATTGCAATATGGACTGCTTAGATAAAATGGAGCACATCGATATCAAATTTCTTGAATTTGGTAACTGTACTATGGGTACATAAAATCATGGCTTTCTTCTTACGAAATACATACTGAATTGTTGAGGGATAAAAGAGCACAAAAATGCAACATATTCTAAAGAAGTTCAGGAGGGAACTATACATAACACATACAGAGAAAAGATGAGTTAGAACAAATATTACAAATGTTAAAAGTTATGTGCCTGTGTAAAGGGTACTGTGCTCTGTATTATTTTTGCAACTTTTGTGTGAGTTTGAAATATTACCAAATAAAAAGATAAAGAAATAACATAGCAAATGCATAAATCAAAACAAAATAGGTCAGAGAGGGTATAAACTGAGTACTCTGCAGGTCAGATCATGACAGGAATTTTGGCCAATGAATTTTGGCCAATGAAAGCGAGAGGGCAAGGGCGCCTTTAGCTCAGGAAAAGACAAAGGAGCAAACCCAGAAAGCGTCAGGGGCAGAGATGTGGGAGAAGGAAAGTGAAGGCATGAGGGAGGAGAGAGTCTTGTGGAGCTGAAGTGCATGAAACTATGGAGATAAGTCACCATGGGTAATTGGAGATGTGTTGTGAGAGGCTATATTGAATGTCTAGGTGCAGATTATCAACTCAAATTTAAACAGCTGTTTTATAAATAACATATCCTATCTTAATGTATAATAAATTACAATACGGGTTATAAAGGGAGATTATTTTTTAAAAAGTATAATTTCAGAGAAGAAACAATTTTTTTCTAGCTCTTTCTAAATCTAAAGAAAAACCAAATAAAAATGTCCAGATGTGCTGCTTATATATTTGGTTACAAAACTAAAACCCAAATAGCTGCTCAGAAACGTAAAAGAAAAATAAGAACAAAAATGGAGACAAATTATTACAGTGAACTTTGAATTTAAATGCAGTTTATATTCTTTCAGCATTTTCATTTTATACAACTATTTCTCAGATTGCTGAAAAATTATTTGAAAGGAGGTCTGCATTTTCCGATCCTTTGGCAGCTCTTTTCTTTCTTCAGGTTACTTCGGCCTGCACAATCAATCCTCTCTCCAGTTTTCAAATGAAAAATGGATTCTCCCCTCAAGGCTCCCCTCTTTTTTCCTGGGAGCGACTTACCACATGCACAATACCCTGGTAGCCAGCTGTGCACTGGCTCCTCTACATTGTAGGCAAGGACCGGGTTTCCTGGGCCTTGTGGGAGTTAGCCCCGGACCCAAGGAGAGACTGTTCCAGGAGACCAAAGGCAGCTGTGAGGTCAAGGGGGCTGAGGCTGTCAGGAAGGCCAGGAGGCGTAGCCCCTGAGGGGGAAGTAATTGGTAGCTTTGTGTTTCAATGGAGTGAAATGGGTAAAAGCCGGATTAGAGAAGGTCAAAGAGAGAATTAAAGGAAAGAAATTTAGGGGAACAGGTGCAAACTTTTGGCTAAGAAGAACTACTTAACCACAAGAGCAAGGTTAGGAGGAGAAGTAATCAAAGACCAAGGAGTCAACAGGAAATACTGTAATCTCTCAGGACAGAGTTCGGAGTCTGGGCAAGATGAGCATAAGCGATACGGAAGTGCAACCAGAGGAGGGGTTGAAAAACAAGGGTTACAAGAAAAGCCACTCAGTATGAAGCAGAGTTGGGACAATCTGACCTGCAGAAACAGAGTCCAGCAGAGTGTATTACGAAGGGCACTTAAGTCCGTATGTCGGAGTGGTTAATGGATTAGAAGCTGTGAAAAGTACAAGTGAGCCACGACTAAATGAGGAAAGAGTGTTACTAAAGAAAAAGGAACAGAGTGAGGTTTCCAGGAAATAATATTTTATATTAAGAACAGTGGCTTAGCCAAGAAAAGGAGCGCAGCCCAATGTTCTTTTATAGAGGTGCCTAGGAGATTTGCTATTAAGAAAGTTGTAATCATAAAATATTTGCTTTGTAAAAGCATGCATTTAATATACATATAAAATATAACATCAATACTCATACACATGCCATCCTACCTAAGAGCTAGAACATTATTAAGACCCCAGAAAAGGGAAGCCCGAGCTCTTCCTCAGTCCCTGCACAGAGGCACTGTGACGTCACGTGTGTGACTTACCCTTTACTTTTTAAGAATACTTATCCCACATCGGTACACATCCCTAAACATGACATTGGCTACTGTTCCTTCTCACTGAGCTTTGTGAATACGGTGCCTCAGTACCACTGGATGGAGTTTCGTATGCTTTTACACTGACGTTTGTGTTCTGTATCAGTCAGAGATGTATATGTCAGAGATGATACAGCAGGAGGTGTATATTTATATTTGAAGGAGTTGATTCATGACCGTGGGGAATGGCAAGTCTGAAATTTGTAGGCCAGGCTGGCGGCCTAGAAATGAAAATTCAGCCAGGGTTTTTATGCTGTGGTTTCCGGATTTCTTCTTCAAGAAACCTAAATCTTTGCTCTTAAGTCCTTCAACTGATTGGGTGATGCCCACCCACACTATAGAGGGTTTCTGCTTTACTTATAGTCTACTGACTATGAATTTTACATCACATCTAGAAAGTGTCTCCACAGCAACCTCTAGACCAGTCAACCTGGCACCACAGCTGAGTCAGGTTGACATGGAATACTAACCATCGCGTGTTGTAAGGTTCACCCTTGTTGTTGGGTATAGCTTTAATTCACTTCAGCTCACTCACCATTCCATTATTCCCACTTTTTGTTTTTCAATTGATACTTAGGTGTTTTCATTTCTCAGGTGTTATAAATAAAGCTGCAATAAACATTTCTATGCATGTCCCTTTGTGTGCAAGAGTTCCTCAAGGGTATAAGAATGAAATTGCTGGGCTGCAGACTGTGTTTATTAATGATAGTGCTAACCCATTTGCTAAGGTAATTGTATTAATTTACATTTCTTTCAAAACATTTAAGTAGGTGGAGTTGTGGTTTTCAATATTTCAGTTTCAAAAAACAGGATTCGATACATAAAAAGAGTCAAATTCATTGGACAATTCGATCATTATCCACTCTACCTTTTCCCTTATACTCACCCCTAGATGATTTAGAAGCCAAATGAGAAGTGAAACAAGCTTTGTGAGGAGCTTTTGATAAAGACTTAGTGAGTCGGTCCTCCATGCAGCATGTGACTGTTGAACTTCTGCTATGTACCCAGCTCTGTGCCAGGCACCGGGTGGGGTACAAATGGTGGATGACACGCCATCCATGCCTTCTTCACTAGAAGGGAGATAGATGTATAAATACAACTGTAACCGTGCTAAGATTGAGTAAGTGTACATGTCAGTATACAGTAAGGGTACCTATTTATAGTCTTGAGGATTGGAGAACATTTTATAGGGTAATTTAAACGCTATGTTACCTATAATATACAGGCATTGTAGACATGGGTAGATATACGCATGGGTAAACACATGGCACTGTATCTAATACATATTTGCATTACTATGTGGTGTCCATTGGAATTTTTCTAAGCCTGTTTCCCTGGGGTTGTAGATTATAAAACTTTTCACATATACAGAGAAGTGCAGTGAAGCAGCATCTCTGTCATCCATAGCAAGAAATCACTACCCTTAAGGTGGAAGAGACAAATTAATAAGAGCCCCGCATTTTCCAGATCATCATCTGGAAAAGCTGTCTCTGCCAAAGCCATCTTTGAATTTGCCTTCTGGATGTTTTCCTGATCCCTTTGAACAAGGTACCCAGAAAGCTGTAGATATGAGTTTCTTCTTGATCCCGACATGATCCTAACTTGAACCGAGAGTTTAGGAAGAAGGCTAAACTTATTTTATCTGCTTGAGTTGCAGGATGTCGTTCACATAGTTTTTCCAAACCATATGATTTATTGCTTCACATAATAAGCATTCATTTCTGGGGTAGCGGTTCTTTGCCTGTTGTTTCTTTGCTGCATATTTGTTAACAAGTATATTTTTAAGAATGCAAAGTCCTTTCTTTGCATAATTCATTTTCTGTAGCTTCTCTTCATAATCAGGTCTTTGCAGTCTGTAGTAAGTGTCTTTATAGGAAAGCATGACTATAAAAATAGGCTAAAATCCAATACACAGAAACAGTGAGCTTCAGACCAGCTAGCAGGAAGATTTATTTTAGCAATATAGCTCTGTGGATGCTGCTGCCTGGTACTTTTTATCCAGCTTACAACATTTTATTTCCTTATGTTGGCCAGAGTTAGTCCTCAGAGTAGGATTCATCTTTAGGAAACCTTAGGTGTCAATAAACTACACTGGTCTTGCAGAAGACTCCAGCCCCACGCACACCATCCCACTAACATAACAGTTCCTTCAGGCTGTACAGTTTACCTGCTCCTTCCATCAATTTGTCTGACTCCCCTCTCATAGTAATGCTGGGTATCATACATAGTACTTGCAGTGGAATCACAGAATGCGGGAGGGACTGGTGGGTGGGCACAGAGCTAAGAGCAGCGCTGTTAAAATGTACTGATCTTTGAAATCTCAGCAGTCTCCCCCTGCCCTGCTTTTCTAGAGTCATGCCAGCAAGTTGTAGGATGCCTCTTTCACCGAATTCCCTGGCATCCTACAGGGAATTAGAGGCTTTTCAGAGAACCTAATCCTTCTATTAGAAGAGATCTCCAGATACTGACACCTCTCACCAAAGGCCTTGTTTACTTCAGAGCTAAACATTGTCCTGTTTGGGTGGTAGGTTTACAGGTCATGCCCACATGGATCACACTTCCACTGGTCTAATTCACACTCAGAAACACCGGGCTTCTAATCAGCAGCTTTGGGATTGCCTTAAATTAAATGTTCAGCTAAGGATCACTATATATTTGAGGAACTCATTCAACATTAAGGAGAAAAACAAACAAATAATAAAGGACCCATAAAAAACAGAGACAATGCAAAAGAAGACAAACAAAAATCTATATTTAATATCTTCAGAGCCATAAAAGAGACTACATCTATAAAACAAACACAAGAAGCTGTAAAAAAATTAGGGGATTAGAAAGAGCCCTTAGAATTAGAAATATGATAGTAGAATACACAATGCAATAAAAGGATTGGAGGAAGAAGTTGAAGAACTCTTAGGAAATAGAACAAAATAGAATAAATGGAGGCAGAAAATGGAAGAAAGAACAGGAAATTAGGTCAGTCTAGAAAGTCTAACATTAAACTAATAAGAGATGTAGAAAAACAAGGATGAGAAAATTATAGGAGAAATAAAAGATTTTCTAGATAGGCAAATACTTTTAAAAAGAAAGGATCTTTCTTGTCTCCCTTCTTGAAAGGCTGGTGAAAGGTGCACTCTAAGTGAAGTAGAGAGGAAATGAAGAAAGGAAAACCAAGAAAACTGGTTTTCCTATCTAACATGGGAAAAGGAAGAGAAGTCCTAGCAGGGTCTTGGGAGAAGAAGCTGCCTGTTTGATCTAGTCAAACATCAGGAAACATTGGGGAAGTGTTTAGAGAGTTACATAGAAAAGAAGCAGCAATTATTAAATTTAGGGAAAAATTGTGTGAGAAAGAAAATGCAATTGTAGCACACTTTTTGACTCAACACAATATTTGCATAGTGATAATAATAGAAAATAAAAATTGTGATGTGACAATAGTGGGAAGAAGAAGGGACAGGAGCGAAGGACAGGTGGGGGTTACGATGCAGGAGAGTTGACGTCTCAGCTGCCACAGGACCGACCTATTATGTCTAAAATGGATGAACCAAGAAGTAGGGATAAGCACATTATTTTAAAAATATGAAATTATGCCAACTATAATAGAAAAATAAAAACATGCAGTCCACATCAAAAGAAACCTATCGAAGAGAGGAAAGAGGTGGAATCTAAGGAACAGGCTTAGGGAATATTGGGGCAGGGGCGGCTGTGTGCTCTGTAAGCCTCATCGCCTACTTCATAGTTAAACTACGTGCGAGTGTTCCATTGGTAGAAATAAAAATTCACCTTAACAACAACGTAGTAGGATTCTTTTGTGTAGCTTACTGTATATAGCACTAAGTTTTTCCTTAGGATTGATCACTGGAAAGGAAATTACTAGGTCAACAGTTTTGCCCAGTTATGTGCCAGTTTTCTCCACAGCTCACTGGCCACGTGGGGAGTGCCCATTTCCTCATCTCCCTGTCAATGTGGGGGAGCCCCATACAAAGTTTCAGGCTGTCTGATGAATGAAACTATTTGTAAATTAGTTTTTCAAATTAAGTAAAGCTTCATATTTTATTTTATTAATGTTTGGTAGTGACTTAGACAAACAAAATAATAATATATCTATGGTAAATGATTTAAGTCTATGTAAGTATGAAAATTAAAGCTACAAGGTAACCTTCCAACCCTTTCTATTCTCTGCTCCCCTCTCCAAGATTAATAGGTTTTAATTATGTGTGTATATATATAATTTTATATAAATGAAATCTTACAATCCATGTTGTGTTGCAAATTGTTTTCTGTACTTAAGAATATATCTGGAAAACGCTCCAGGTCAAGTCTTTAAAACAATACTGCTTTTACGCGTTTTAAACAATGTGCTGTGGCTGGTCCATGGCGGTGGGGTGCCCCTGCCTCCCATTTGGTTGTGACGACACTACACGGGAGGGTGTGCGCCGGTTTCTTGCTCACATAGAGAGGCTCTCTGGGGAGAAAAAAGCAGGCTCCGAACCAGTCTGAAAATGGCTTGAGAAAGCAGAGGAAGATTCCATGGTGGTTAGGGGCTGAGCCCAGGGCAGGCCGGGACGGTGGTGGTCTGGTTCGAACCTGCTGCAGTGCCAAGAGAGGGAGCACCGCGTTTACTTGCCAGCCTGCCCTGGTGTGGGGCAGGGGAGGGGGAGTGGCGGGTCTGGAAGCTATCTGCGCTCAAACATAAACGCAGTCAGATTCTTTATTACACTATGTTCGCTATTCCTTGAGAGTCTAGTCACACAGATCCTCTGATTTCAAAAAAATGGACATAGAGCTAAGTGACAGACCAAGGTAATGAACTTGGGTTTTTTGTTGGTTTAGTGACCTCCCATACACGACAGCCGCACTCCTGACGACAAATGAATGGCAGTGACAAGCCACCGTCAGGCTGGCTGCCCAGCGGCACACGGCACCATCGTGAGTCTCCATCTGGAGGGGCCGATGCGTTCGTGCTCCCCCGGCTCTGGTCTCATTTCTCACTTTGTGCAGACCGGCCCACCTCGCCCCTCAGAGCCCTGGTTGCCAGCTTGGCGGCGCCCAGCTTTCTGATGTGGCCTCGTGTTGCTCAGACCGCTTTTCCACACACACCCCTGAAGGACTTCCTCTGTCTGTTTTATGGGGGCGAGTTATCTTCTGCTCTGGTCCCAGGAGGAGCGCCCATCGTTGCCATTTTCCCCTCAGAGCTCTGTAGGCACAGAGATGAAAGTTGAAAGGAGGCCTTATATTTTTCCAGTCTCAGAACCACAGGATTTGCTATTGTCTCCTCAGCAAGTGGGAAGGGCTAAGCGAGACTTTCCAGAAGGCACGTCAACCGAGGTCTAATCACTGAATTTTGGGTATAAGCTTGAAAATGGCCTGTTGATCGTGCATAATTGCAGAACAATTATTCTCTCCCTTGCAAAGAATTCTAATTAACGTGGAACCGTAAAAGAGAACGCTGGGTCGGGAACAGAAGGTCTAAGGCATCAAGAGCTTGGCTCTCCCAGCAGCACTTAGAGCACTGGGAAGGGTTTAGGCCCAATTTGACATTTCAGATCAAGCAGATTAAAGTCCGTGGCTTTTTTTCTACCTGGCATAATCCTAGCCTGTGGAAGCCACAGTTAATAATTAGTTCCCTGGGCCTGTAGAGAGTTCTACAATAGAGTCTCTTATCCTGGCAAACGCCGGGCGTGTTGGGGCCAGCGTTTTCAGAGCTGGCAGACAAAGGTTTGGCCTGCTCTGCGTGAAAATGTCTTCAGCATAAGTGCTGTTGTTGCCTTGTCCTCTGCCACCTTCCAACACCTTTGCTTCACTCATCTCTCTATTCCACGTGTGCCCTTTGTACCTCTGGGTGACTTTGCACTTAGAGGAACTCCTGGGCCTGCAAAGGAAATAAAGAGGGTGTATATCAGCCAAAGGTCCACAGTGGGTCTTGTTCACTTAAGCACTTTGGAAACTGCTGACACATTGAGGGGTAAGGATTTGGTCACTCACTAATAACAAAAATGCAGAGTCACTTAGGATGCAAGAAGTTATAATTCAAGGCAAACCCACAAATGAATAGGGTGCTGTGCCAGATGTTAGGGGACACCTAAAGCCAAGCTGATAAAATGATAAATAATGTTCTCAGAGGAAGGAGCTGTAAGGCAGAGTTTCTGCCATTGACTCACTATTATCAAACCACAGGTTCTTCTTTGTCATCACTAAGTAATGTACCTTCGCTCAATTGTGATACTTTCCCTAGAGGTAAGTCTTTGGAGACAGTTACTGATGATCACAGTATTGTCCTGGAGACGTGAAATCACAAATACCATCAAATAGGATAATATATATGAATCATGCTGGGAAGACAATGCTCACTTAACTGTGATAATCTACTGGAAGATAAATGCCCCGTCCTTTCTCTTTGATCCATTTACTTCTTTTCACTCCGTCTCTCCTGCTTCCCTTCCTCTTGCTTTCCCTCTCATTGACTTATGTTGATATTAATGTTGGCTGTCTCTCTAAATAGATGCTCCTCTCCTTCATTGGCTTGGCAGCTCCTAGGAATAGGACCTTTGCTTCTGTGTTTTCCTCTATAGCCTTGTTGACTAGCACAGGGCCTCGCTGGTAGATGGACTTAGACTCACCAGAAAGTGATCTGTAAATATCACATCTTATCTTAAGAGGGGATTACCTCTCAGTGGGAGTTTTCTACTCCTTTGTATTTTTACCTACTTGGAGCAGGGCAAACCACTGAGCCCGGAGCCCCTAAATGTCACCATAATCACATTGCCTTGCTCAACCTGTGTAAGTTACAAAGGTGAAAAAAGGGTGAGGGATGCAGAGGTGTTGCCTGGTAGTAGCTAAAGCTCTTTTCCTGGATTTTAGGGACTTCAAAACTGACCAAGGCCTTCTTGATGAAGTTTTATAGCAAAAGAATGGGAGGAGGATGGTGTGTTTGGGAGCTTCCTCCCTGCTGTTTGAACTCACAAGATTTTCTACAACTGTGAACTTTCTGGCTAAGGAATTGACTACCTGCAAGTAATATATACCCAGAAAAAAACCTTACGTGAGAGTGCTGAAGATGAATGCAGAATTTTTTTCTATTTTCTGATTTTAAAAAAGATGAAAGTGGAAAATGATGCACGGAGACATGAGTTTTCTCCAAAGAAGGAAATACCTGGGTTCTCGTGTGTGGGTATCGGTTACCTACCTTCACGCCTTTTATCAGAGTGTCTCTGTCTCCATTTCCCAGCCTGTGGTAGTCCCTCACTCCTGCCCCTCTGAAGCTTGTGTAGTATCCAGCCTGTCAGATGCAGGTACCCGCACGGTGCCCCACCATGCCCAGTGTCTTCCCCTCTTCCCACTGATCAGTTACCTCTGTGAAAGAGTACCTGTTTCTTGTCCCATTCATTCAGGCCCCGCTTGCTGACTTGAAATCCACACAAGCGCTTACCTCAGGTTACAGCTTCTGTGCATAACACATTATTTCTATTTTAAAGAGGAATCCAATGGTTTAAATCCAAAGAAGAACCTTCTCATGGTGAAGTTTTCAGGCGTAAAGCCAGACTAGTAAGGGATGGTCTGTCTGGGTTCGGAAGGAGACAAAGCTTGAGCTTTTGGTGTTCCATTTCTCAGGTAGGAGCATAGTTTCAGGCTTTACTTGTAACACTCAGCCATCATTATGGAGATGTGTCTAGTCCATGGGGAAACTATTTCCTGGCTTGGGTGTCAGGAAACCTGAGCTCCGGTTCCACTGCTATATAGCTGTACTATTAAAAAAAAAAAAAAAGGAAAAAACCTGGGTCTGAGTTTCTCATCTGTAAAATGAATGTGAGGGGTTGGTAGTCTACGAAGGTCCTTTCCACTGTGACTCTATGGCTTTCTGATATGGGGCTTCGGAGAACCTGATTTAAATGTGGAGATAATCATATGGTACTTAGAAAGGATGACTGAGTGAATGTGAAATGCGAGGGCAAATCGGTAGTTGTGTCGGTTCTGTGTAAAAGGCAACTATGGAGGCGGTCCTTCCCTAAACTGATCTCATTTGAACAAAACTTCTATTGCTTAAGGAGGAAAACCCAGTGCTAACACTTTCAATTAAGTTAAATGACTTCATGTTGTTGAGTTCAGGTTGGCTAGGAATTTCACGGCTTTTTCCTGACTTCATTTCAATAATGCTTAGTGCTGGGTTCATGTGGGTGATGTCTACTCGACAGTATTTTCATAATTGTACAGCTACCATCAAATCATGTTGATTCATGGCTGGATGAAAAATGACAGTGAAGAGCACAATTGTGAAATCTCACAAGGCACTGACATTTGTGTTTAAAGCACAGAAAAATTCAGTGAGAATGATTACTACAATGGAAGTGCAATTGTAAAGACTTCACGGAAAAGTTCACGGATTCAAATGTAATTAAGCATGAATTAAACATGATGAGCTACAGGGCTAATTCTAGCACTGCCGAAGCTATATTATGGAAATCCATTTCAGAAATATGACCAGCTCTTTTTTTTAAACATATGTCAGATGCCTAACATATGGTCTCCTAAGGCCTCCAGCATACCTTGGGTGATCCAGGGCAGTCAACGTATGTTTGGCACTGTTGAAAGTCTAGCTTACTGAGCCAAGAAGCTAGGAAACATAATGGGAAATCAACTCATGCTTGTCAGAATCTCACTTCTCCTTTAGAACAAGGATTATAAATTCAAAGATATTTGAGCCTTTGTAAAATACGGTGCTGTGTTCTGACTGTATTCTGACTTTTTATGCTGGCGCAATAGACAGCAAACCACGAATGTAGGCTAATGCCCATTTACCATTAATTTATGGAGCTGAAAACCAAGTAAAGAGACAAGTTATAGAAGCCACGCTCTTGAACAAAATCAATTGTTTGACAGCTCAGTCTATACCTTGCATACTTTGAGGGACACAGATAATCTGGAAAACAGCTTCCTAAAATACTATCTCTCATCCCCCCAGCTCCCTTGCAACTCTGTCCCCTAACTGTCCCTTTCCCTCAACCTCAGAAAAGGAGTGCAAAGCTAGGAATCTGAAAGGCAGAATTACAGGCTGACATCTTCCACTGACTTCCATGGGGAGGGGGGTGTTGATTTACTTCTAGTGTCTCCTTCCCTATATGTAAAATTAGGATAATTATATTACCTTCCCTTCCTCACAGGGCTCCAAAGTAAATGTAGAGCTATGATAAATGCAAAAGTCCTTCTTCTATACCTGTCTTTACCTATAGCTCTATCACCTAAATAGAAGATACACTTACGGTTGGCTCTATTTTCTGGTTATATCCTCAATGGACTGGCAGAGATGGTGATAATAATAATAATACCAGTGATGACTGTATATTGTATTTACTCTGTGCCAGGCTTCCAGTCTGCTATACTAAACACCTTTCATCTGCTTTATATAATTGTATGATATGATCCTTTCTGAATCCTAGAACAGGAAGGAGTAAGAAGAATAAACATGTCTAAAATGTAATAGCTCATTTATCTTTTTAAAATATGTACTTTTCTGCCCATAATTACTGAAGTGAAATATCTTTCTCCATTATCAGCAGTGGTCTGTGGTCTTTGTGTTGGAAGTCGTGGCTGTATCCTGCCCCAGTGAAAGATTTTGGGGAACGTGAAGTATATTGCCATTACATCTCATAATTGTACAAGGGGAGTTTCCTCCACTCAGTCGAGGCACACCGGAGTGGCCCTTTTCCACTTAAAAGAGAGAAGTTTGGAACACGAGAAGCTCACTGCCCACAAATGGTACAGGAGACTGCTCACATAAATAGCTTCTAGGCTTGGTTTAGATAAATAACAATGACAGATCATTAATGGAAGTTCAGACATGTCTTAGAGGTTGATGTGTAAAAGCCCAGAGATGTTCTTTTGGAGAAGAAATTTCAGTGCCTCTGACAGAGACAGGGTCTACCACCTGGTACCCTACACGATGGTTGTATTTTCATGTAAAATGTTTCTTAAGGTTATAATTCTCAGGAGCCTCTTTTGGCAAGCTTATGTAATGTTTGGGGGTGGGTGCTTAAGAAGGACTCTGTTAACTAGCATCTTTATTGTCGTTATGTTGTCATCTTCTCATCACTTACCCAGAAAACATCCATTAGACCTGGAGTTTCCTCTGTGTGCAGTACAGCCCATACCCTGTAGGTGTCTATACTCAAAGATTTCAAACAAGAGAGAAAGCAGAGAAGAACATGCAAATGAATTATTCCCAACAGAAATAAAAATAAGAAGCAAATAAAGAGATCTCACAGTTAATGTGCTTTTATCCCAAATTGCTTTGCTCTGCCTACCCACATGTGGGCTGCAAACACCAGGAATGTGGTCTTTAGCCAATGACGGCTCTAACTGGCATCCTGTTAGTAGTTCCTTCCACCATTAGCCTCGACTCTGCAGCCTAGTGCGCCACACTAAGTCTTCTGTGTCCCCGCATAACACTGGGTGCAAACTGCCAAATCCTCTGCTGAGCATCTCAGTTTCCTGTCTTTATTTATTGAACACTTATTGAATCCTTACTAGGATATTATCTAATTTTTTGAGCATTTTTTTTGCATGAGACACTGTCCTAAATATTTTATAAGTATTAATTCATTTATGCCTCCCCCAAAAGTTATGTACTAGGTAATATTAATATTTTTTATTTTCACCCAATGACATGCTTATTGATTTTAGAGAGGGAGGAAAGAAGGGGCAGAGAGGGGGGAGAGAGACATCAATGTGAGAGAGACACATTGATGGTTGCCTCTTGCATGTGTCTCGATGGGGGAGTGTACCCACAACCTAGGCATGTGCCCTTGACTGGGAATCAGATTTGTGGCCTTTTGGTTCATGAGATAATGCTCTAATCAACTGAGCCACACCAGCCTGGGCTACAGCAGTTATTACTGATATGCAAATAACATACTTAGTATTTGGGAAAGTAATTGTGTTCTTTAGGTTGGGAATCACTTGTATGTCGTGCTACAAAGTTGTGTTATTTTTTCCTGTAGTATATCAAAGGAAAAAGGCAGAGAACTCTGGAAGATATGTTTAGAGGGGAGCAGAGTAGGGACAACAAGATAAATTAGGAGTCCAGTGCTACAATTCAGGAAAGTGTCCGTTGGGTTGTTGTTAATTTGGTGAGGACTGTTCCAGTTGTGCCAGGTAAAGAGAAGGTGAGAAGAAATCTTTGAGTATAAAAGAGCCTTTTAAGTCACCTGTGAAAATGGGGAAAGAGAGAATTGAAGTGATAACACTTATTATACATGAGGAGAGACTTACTTGCTAAGAGTAGGTAGCAAGGGAGAAGTTGAAGACAGAGGAAAGGAAGGGAGGATGTGATTGATGGAGGAAGTTCTCTGAGGACTTGGACAGTATGTGATCCTCAGTGCATGTGGAGGGCTTAGCCCTAAGAAGCAGAAGAGCCACCACTTTTTCTGAGGCAGAGAGGAAAAAACCAAAGATCCAGACACCTGTTCAGCAATTATGAGAGTGTTTGGGGGTTGACGTATTCCTTGCTCAATGGCTTTTATTTTCTCTATAAAATAAAAGATGCAGTTGCCTGAAAATCAAGGTGGGGATGGGATTTGATGGGAGAGGAGACAGGTGAAAAGAGCCACTCAGATTTTAATATTTTTGAATGGGATCTTGGAAAAGGTGACCGGGCACACTGGGAGCTCAGATTGGGGTGGTGGTGGGGTCATTAATTAATAATCATGCTATTCTGCACCATGAGGAGAATTTTCTCCTTAGGTACATATTCACCAGATTAGGTGTATGAATAGAAAGGTAGGTGGTTGTGAGACAGGATAGTGAGAAGCTAGAAAAATTTCTTGGAGAATGGAACAGGGAAACTGAGGCAGGTAGCTGAGCACAGTGGCTGAGCGGTTTACAGCCAGGTGCAGGTGGTCACCAGCATGGAAGGCCCCCAGTGCCTGGCAGGGGGCAAAATGGGCAAACAAGGATCTCCCCTCCCCAGGGTAACCTCTCCTCCCCTGGCCTTTCCTCCCCGTAGGTAACATCTGGCCTCAGTTGTGTTTCAGTTCCAGGCCCAGAAAAGTAGCAAAACCAGGTGGGTGAGATGCCAGAACCAACTGCAATGACTAAGGACCCCCTGCCCTGCTACTACTGACCAATCATTGCAGACCAGGACCCTGGAAGGGCATGTCTGGAGAACTGATGAATATTCTGCTGAAATCCTCCCCCTTGACCTCCCCTAAGATTCCCACCTGTGAGAAAGAGATAAAAGCTTCAAGACAAAGGACCCAGAGCTTGAGCTCTCCCTCTGGGAAGCATCCAGCACCATTTCCTTTTCTTTCTTCTCACTCACCCCCTCCCCACTCCTTTCTTCACATGCATGTGTCTCCTACACTCTAAGGCAATGGCAGCTGGCAGCTTGTCCCAGACTAATCCGCTGAACCTGTCCCCAGAGCCCCTTTTTCTCTGACTGCCCAGTAACCTAAGGCAGCCCAGCCTAGGCTATCCTGTTACTTCTTTTATGCTTCGCCCTTCCTTGTTTCACTGTCCCCTGCTTTAATACATGTACCCTCAGAGTCCCCTGGACTCGTGTTGTGAAATGTTTCCTACCTGAAGTCAAGAACCCACACACTACAGCTGGTCTAGGCAGCTCCGCTCGGGGCCGGCCCCTGTCCACTAACAATTGAATTGATCCAGGGTTAGGAGTTTTTCTGGCAGGTTCATTCAAGGTGCCAAGATTAGAAAATGACCCATTAAGAGACTGAACCTAGAATCTCAGTAACGTTCAAGGACAGTTAATTGTGATAAGGAGAGAGAGTTGGCTTGGTCGGCTTTCTCTCCTCTTTATTTCTCAATTGCTCTTCTCCCTCTGTTCACAAACCATTCTCTTGGCATGAACCCTAATTCTCCTTGCCTGGTTTCCACTCTCCCTCTCCTTAGTATTGATCTTGCTTCTAGCATCTTTCATAGTCCATGCTTCAGGCACCACATGATGTCTAGAACTTCTGCCACCTGGAAATCCCTCATGGTGCACAGCCAACCTCCTGGGACCAGATCCCTGCATATTGCTCCCTTCTAGAGCAGGCAAGCATTCACTGCACACCCTGAGCCCAGCGTTGGCCTCTTGCCTTCTTCATGGAGATGGTGCGTGTCCTCTTCAGGTGGGTCACCTGCCTGCTTCCATGTTCCACACAGTTAGGATGTGATGTTTTTGTGGGAGATAGAAAAGAAAAAGTCAGTCAGCATTACCTTTATTTTTATCTCACTAAAATATGTCACCTAGAAATGGCAGAAAGAAAAAAAAAATCAATGTGGAAGCATTTAGTCTCCTGCTCTTCAAGACTGAAAAGATGATAGCATACTATCAGGTAATACAGAGTGGCTGATAAATAGTCACATATTCAAATTTTCTGGAATAATTCCAAGAAATTAGCGTATCCCTTCTCTACATCTTTACCATGTTTTACTGGACCTGAGAGGGTAAAAGCCAGAGCTAGCCTTGTATTTTATGGATGTGAACAGGCTGCTGGCTCTCTGTCCCGGAGCGTTTTCCTGCCCTCTGCTTGGTATGCAGGTCACATTTGAGAGCTGTTCGGTGAGGCTGCGGCAGGATTTCCATCTGTCTTGAGCTCAGCAGAACTTAAGGGATCACAATAGGAGATTCACGTGCACTGACAGGATTTTTATTCCACCTGCTGTTGATGGCTGATAAAGAAGACAAAAGTGAAAATTCCTTGTATCTGGGCTATTTCTTTTCTATCTACTATTCATTCAGTAAATATTTGTTGATCACCCAAGTGCCAGGCATATATTCTACTTGGTGTTAAGGATACTACAAGGAACGTAAATAGACATAATTCTTTATACTCCAGCAGGGGTAGACATCTAGTAATTGAATAATTTTCCAAATAAATGTAAATATTCAACTATGATCTGTGCTATGAAAATAGGTCCATTGTGTTTTGAGAATACATAAAAGGTACCCTGCCTTATAATAATATGGGGGTTAGGGGAGATTTCTTAGAGGAGGTGACATCTGAGGTGAGATCTAAATGATGGGTAGGAATTAACCAGGTGTAGAGTGGGAAGGATGGGCAAAGGTTTTGAGCAGCAAGGAAACATTCCAGGAACCAAAGGACGGTTGAGTATGGTGAAGTGTAGGGCGAGATGAGTCCCCAAAAGAGACCAGTGAAGCATAGTCTGTCATCTATGAAAAATGGAAAGCATTTAATATTTTTAAACAAAGGAGTAATAGGATCAGTTTCTATTTGTAAAACATCACTCACTTTGCTGCAGTACAAGAGTGGCTTCACAGTGGAAAATATGGCCGTTGGAAGAACAGTTAAGGGATGACTGCCGTGGTCCAGCTCATTCCTGATAGATGGCTGGAGTGGGCGTGTAACAGTAGAGACTAGACTGTACAAGAGTTTATGCTGCATTTTGGAGATAGAACTTACAGGACATATTGATGGATTCACATGTCCCCATGCAGAAAGGCAGTGAGGAGTGATAAATGATTTCTGGTCTCTGGTTTGGGTAGCTGTGTGGATGATGGTAACAGTGTTCAATCACAAGGCTGGGGGAGAAGCAACTCTGGTTAGTAACACCCTGCCATTAATATAATACAATAATGTGTTTGCATTTCAGGTAAAATTCAGATCTCCTAAATTATTATTATTAATTTTTTAGAATTTGGAAAAAGTCATTTGTGGGAAGTATATCTGTGGGTCATTTGATAATGTCATTAGAAATGCTTGTGGACAAAGCTAGAAGCGCCATTGAAGCAAGAGACACAATGTAGGGGTGGGCAAAAAGAGGTTTACAGTTGTGAGTACATGAAACACGGTTATTCTTGTAGTATTATTTATTAATTGTTGTATTATTTTCCATACAAGCAGCTGTAAGCCTACTTTTGCTTACTCTGTATTTATATAGAAAAGTGTAGAACGAAAATGCAAAAGGAAGTGGGGATTTAAGTCTCACAATAACAGAGGTGTGTGCGTGCGAGGGTGCAAATGTGTGTGCTTTGGCTGCACGCGGGAATATATGTGGGCAGCTTCTAGTCAAAGGATGAGCTTATTTCCTCACTGCCACACTCCTAAATTTGCTGCAGTCTCCTCCCACCTCAGTGTATGGTGACTGTAGTAGACTTTCTCCTCCTCTGTAGTGACAGATTGGGACAGATGTTCTCTTTATTGGTTTTAAGGGTATTCTTCTCCCTAATATTTGGAATAATATTTTTCTTTAAATTACTGTAAAACCATTTGACTTCAATGTTGAGTATTCCACCTCTTTTTTGCTCCTTAATTCATTGCTGTTGCTGTTTCATGTTAGATGGGGCACTGGGTCCAATTACAGCTTTGCACTTAATTACAAACTTTGCATATGTGTGCATTAATTAGAAGATTTTATTGCTTCGTATTTTATAGCTGGAGATTGTGAACCATAGCAATTCAATATACCACTTAAGGGGATAATACAAATTTAGGATAATAAAAAGAAATTTATAATGATCATCTCAGGCATCTGAAGTATTGTATAGAAAAATAATAAAGCATAAATACAACATACACAAGAGTTGAGCCCATTTGCCTTCTTTAATGAAGAGATTTAATCTTATAAAGAAGACGTTTAAGGATGTGGCACAATCTATATTTGACACTCATTTAGGTCAAGGATATAAAAGTAGCACCATAAAAGTATGTCTGAGCCCTGGGCTGGCGGCTCGTTTGTTGGAGCATCGTCTCATACACTAAAAGACTGCGGGCTCTGTCCCTGGTCAGGGCACATGCATAGGTTGCAGATTGGGTCCCTGGTCAGGTCCTGCACTTGAGACAACCGATCGATACTTCTCTCTCTCTCTCCTCTCTCTCTCCCTTCCTCTTTCTCTAAAATCAATAAATGTATCCTCGGGCGAGTATTAAACAAAAACTGTGTTTGAATGTGTCTCCACTGTAGAAGAAAATGAATCATGATGTTAAAACCGAACGCACATGGATAAAGTGGTCCCATGACTATGAGGAGGGACACAGGTTGCTTGAAGACTTCAGAATCAAGATCCTAAGTAATTTTATAAAACAGTATTTTGACTGAATACTGTAAGATTGAGGATGAAAATAACTGTATACAAATACTGTAATCTAGTTAGCAAATATGTTCCTCATAGGGTATGAGTTAGAAATCTTGAAATACTTCATATATACACTAGAGTTGAACAAAGGAGATTATATATTCACTTATATAATAAATGTAATTAATAATAAAGTAGATAAGAAATGAGGTTTCATACTATTGGAGAAATACATTGCAAATAAGGAAAAAGAGAAGGCTAATATGAAACCTGTGATGTCAGCCTGAAATCAGAGATATCAGCATAAAGGCATGGACTTTGATGTGTGTGTGTGTGTGTGCATAGTTAGATAGATTTAATATATAGATGTTTGTATGTATGCGTGAGTTCATATACACAGAGGTATTTCCTAGCTCTCTCTGCCGAGAGGGCCTAGAAGTAATGCCACTACAATAACACCTGATGGCCACATCTTACTTTTTAAACACCATTCTTTAATAAAAGAAACCAGGGTTTCATAAAGAGGGGATTGACTCCTGGGGTGGGGCGGCAGAAACACAAGATTAACCTGAATCATCTTGGGGTGTAAGGAATGGCTCAAAGAAGAAACAGTGTCTGCTACAAAGTCACAGGAGTCAACCTGGAGAAACTCTTAACGGACAAAGATGAAACAATTGTTTTTTTATCCTCACCTGCAGGTATTTTCATTTGCTTTTTTGTTTGTTTGTTTTTGTTTTTGAGGGAGAGAGGAAGGGAGCGAGCGAAGCATTGATGCAAGAGAAGCATTGCTTTGTTGCCTTCACACTCACGCAGACCTGGGATCCACGCTAGGACCAGGGATCGTATGAGTCCAGACAGGGGGTCGCACATGCCCGCACCTGGACTGGGGGTGAATCCTCATCTTAGATATGTGCCCCAACTGGGAATCAAACCCTCAACCCTTCAGTGAAGGGACTATGTTCCAACCACTGAGCACACTGGCCAGGGCAAAGATGAAATAATTTGAGTAAAAAATGATGAAAACATTGGATTGTATGTAAATAGGGGTTTCTCAGAGAGTGCCTATAAGGGCCATGCTCCTAGAGACCGTAAGGAATTCCAAGAAGCAGCTTGGCGGTCCAGCAGAGGAAACGGAGCAGAAGTTGTCTTTGGTCATGCTAGGAAGTGAAGGGGAATAGTGCCCAGAAGGAGCAGAACCTGGGAGGGGCAGTGATGGCAGTGGCAAAGTGGATAATGGCTAAGTGCTCTGAGGGAAGCCCAGCTTTATTTAGGCAGAATCATTTCAACGGGAAGAAGACTCTGGAGCCTGGGTGAGGTTGGGTCACACGCATGGGATTGTCCCACTCTCACGATCAGGGGTGAACAGACCAAATCGTTGCCTTATTTGCTTCCCAAGGATAAGGAAAGGTCTTTTGGAATGAGGGTGGGGTGGGGTTTCCAGGACCACATAAACAGGGTGCCTGATCAGTACCCCTGTGCAGTGAATGTGTTAACTCTTCCGTGAGGGACAGGTCTTCAAAAGGAGGCCTGAGAGACCTGGTGTTCTCCTAACTTGGGGCTCTCAAGAACTCTGAGAGCAGAACATGATGAGGAATACTAGAAATTATGCTTCAGAAGTCTGATGTTAACTGTGAGGAATATAGTCACCTGCTGCTTTTCTCCAGGTCTGCTCAGCCTCCCCCAGGTGGGGTGTTCTGAATAGCCAGACATCAGCCTGATGGCTAGCTGAATGGCTTTCCTTTTGTTGCTCCAACTAATTGCTTTAGATTATCCCCATTATTTACAGGATAAATGCCTCCTTATTACTATATAAGCTTTAGGTAAATCACTTTCTCAGAATTAGGAAAATAAATTATATAAAGTATTGCAAATATAGGCATAGAGAAGGATTAAATAAAGCCACTGGACGTGATAGCATCAGCATCCTTTCCTTCTACTTCACGTGATGATGTGATGTCAGGATGAACGGACCTGTGAAGTTCCTGTAAGCCTGGTCCTTGGCTGGGACTCCTTGGAAGCTTAGCTTAAGACCAGTAAACCTCTCTAAGATTCAGCAACATCGAAGTTACCCCAGGCCAATGACGTGAGGGGGGTGGTGGGGAAATGAAATTAAGAAGGAAGATGTTGGCTGCCTATCCAATACTCACTCCCCCTAGCTACTCTTAACAGAAACTCAGTGTTGTGTGGTAACCCACCCTCCCCACTGTAGCCATATGGAGAAGGGAACCTGACCTCCAACTCCAAAGGCCTGATTGGTTTAGAGGGGTACACTTGTTCATTTATTTAATAAATATTGAGAGAACTCTTTATGTGCCAGGCATTGTTGTAGGTAAATAAAAAAGTTCCAAATCCGTAACACAATGAAGTTGACATTATAGTGTATGTGGAAAGAAAATGTACAAATAACAAGTCAAAACATATGGTGATAAGAGCTAAGGAGGAAAGTGAGGCTGGGGTAGGGTATGGAAAGGGCAGAAGGAAACGCTGGAAGACAATGTTGGGGAACAGTTGCTATTTTAAAAGGGTGATCAAGGAAGGGCTTGATGAATCGATATGTTCTCCTTCCTTTGTCTTGTTTTAAAATTAGGTCAGTTCTGTCAATGAAACCAGAGGGAATGTCTACTAGGGAACTTGTAGGAAAGTGTTTCCTCACAAAAAAGATAGAGACACAGGCAGGGACAGCCCGTTTCCTCAGGATGTTGTTCTAATTGGGTGTGATGCCAGGAAGAACTGCAGACGCCTAGCTACCAGCTCGATGGCACAGGAACGGCGGGGTGGGGAGAGAACAAAATTTGGGCCTTGACTATTTTTCTAAGCCACAGAATTAACTAACCTTGAAGTTTGATTTGTGTCTGTGCTTTGTGTAATGTGAAATAGCAATTTTTCATAGTGCATATGCCTGTTTAAGTCAGGGTTCCATTAACTTACAGCTGAAGTCATCCTAACCAATGTAAAATGGGTGCTGGTAGCTTTAATAGACTGCAATAAGCCAGTTTGCAAAATTCTAAGTAGAGAGAAGTAGGAACTTATAACATTAGTTATACTACTGGCATTTTTCCTGTACACAATCTTAGGTATAAGTTTAATAATTCCTTCAAGCTTGAAGCAGTTGGGGGAGAAAAACAACTACCCGTTAGAGTTCATTTGCCCAAAACAGTGACAAAGGGATTCCAGACACCATTCTTGAAAACCTCACATTCAGGGAACCATAGTCCACATATTGCACATGCCCTAACTTACAACTAACTATGGAGAAGAGCTGTGCAGATGGAGAGGTTCATAGAAATACGAGTGAAGACTACTCTAGAGTCAATGAAAGCTGTGATTCCAGCCAGTGTTGAGGGACTGGAGTGGCTGTGATGGTGGTTGTGGTGGGGAGTTGGCCACACTGAGGGTGTGACGTTAGCCTTCAAAAAAATTCTCATTGTAACTAAGAGCTGCTAAAAAGTAGTCTCTGATTTCATTGTTACAAGCTGCCAACTATGGTAAGCAGAATAACAAATCCCTCCTGCAAACTGCCCACATCCTAGTCCCTGGGACCTGTAAACACACTGTGTGTGACCATGGCAATGGGACTTTGCGGACATGGTAAAGGGTATGGACCTTGTGGTGGGGAGAGTACCTTGGATTATCAGGATGGACCCATCTAATCACATGGACCCTTAACAGAAGGACGTTTTCCCCACTGCAGTCGGAGAAGATGCAGGAGAGATTCTAAGTACAAGATGGACTTGACCTACCTTGCTGGTGTTGAAGATGAAGGAAGGGAACCATGAGCTAAGACGTGGGTGGCCTACAGAAGCTGAGGACAGCCTTTGGCTGACAGCCAGCACAGACGCAGACACGTCAGTCCTACAGCAGCAAGGAACTGAATTCTGCCAACAATGTGAGTGACCAAGGAAATAGATTCTCCCCTAGAGGGTCCAGTAAAGGAACCCGGCCCTGCCAGAACCTTGTTAACACAGCCCTGCCCTCCCCTCCAAATGAACCTGAGGGAGGCCCGTGTCAACCTTCTGGCCTACAGAACTGTGAGATAATGAATGTGTTGTTGTGAGCTGCTAAGTTTGTGGTCATTTGTTATCACAGCAAGAGAAAATGAGTGCACCCGCCTAGTACAGTGTCATTCTTGAGTGGATAAAGCGCCCGATTGAACTACCAGATGGTGTGGAGACGGTAGGAGAGGCTTAAAAATGGAGCCAGCTTTGCAGTGGCCCAAGTAAGCAGGAGACAGAGGGGTCAGTTGAGTGTTGGGGTGGAGAAGACTTGGAAAATGATTAGGAGGTATAGCAGTTATTGTGTGCAACAAACAACCCTCAAACTCAGCAGCTGAAAACAACAATAATTTTCTGTCAGCACTTTGGAGTGTCTCAGCTCTCTGGTTCTTCTGCTAAGCTGAGTGGGGGGTGGTTCTCCCCTGCATTTGTGATCAGCTCAGCTGCCAGTCAACTAGGCAGCTGCCTCTGGGGCTCAGCTTGTCAGTGGGGGGTGGGGGGTGGGGGTCGGGGTGGGTAGATGACTGGCCACGTGTTTTTACCATGCAGACTAGCCCGAACTTGTTCACAGGGCTGCCTGCCAGGGTCTCAAAGAGCAACAAGAGACACTTTTCAAGCCTCTGTTTGTGTCACATTTGCTACTGCCCCATTGGCCAAAACAAGTCCCATATTTGACGTAGTATTTTAGTTTGCTAGGTTTGCCATAACAAAATTTCACAGACAGGGTGGATTAAGCAACAGAAATTCACTTTTCACAGTTCTGGAAGCTGCAGATTCAAGGTCAAGCCGTTGGCAGGTTTGGTTTCTTCGGAGGCCTCTCTCTTTGGCTTGCAGATGGCCTCCCTGTTGCTGCCTCTTCACATGGTCTTTTCTCTGTGCATGCATCCTGGTGTCTCCTCCCCTTCTCCTAAGGACACCAGTCATATTGGATCACAGCTCCACCGGCATGGTCTCATTTTACTGTGAGACCTTATCTCTAAATGTGTTTACATTCTGAGGTCCTGGAGTTGGGACTTCGACATATGAATTTTGAGGAACTCAATTCAGCCTCTAATAGTGTGGAAGAATAATGAAGGCATGAAAAGATGGGGAGGAAAAAACCTAAAAATTCCTAGTAATTCCCGGGGTTGACTTTGTTGAAAATATAGAATCTTAGAGAAGGATTCTGCACACTATGGCGGTGGGCCAAATCTGGCCCCTAACCTATTTTTGTAAATAAAGGTTTATTGGAACCCAGCCCCCCCATTTATGTGGTTATTGGCTGTGGCTGGCTTCTTGCTACTAGGGTAGAGTTAAGTAGTGTGACAGAGCCTGCATGGCTTGTAAACTTTCAGCCTATTACTATCTGGACTTTTATATACAATGTTTGCTGACCCCAATGTTAGAGAAGTATAAGAAAGTCATGAGTCAGGCGCAAAAAGCCTAAGACACCGGCCGATCAGCAGTAGGGAACATACCGTCCCGGGCAGGAAGGAAGGTGGCAGGCACAATTTTCCTTGGTTACTTTAGGTAACAAAGAACCAGATGAACAAGAGCTCTGGAATTGTTACAAGGATTAGCCTTTATGTGCAGCTTAGGAATTTCACTGAAACGCTCTCTCCGAGTGCTGTTTCCCATAGCCCAGGCCACCCACCCATCTGCTGCCCATACAAGTTGGTCCTTTCAAGTATTACCCAGAGACGTGCAGTCCTCATGCACAGAGAACAAAGCAGGAGTCCCAGCCCTGGTAGGGATTTCCCCTCCCGTGAGATTTCATGCTGGTTCACACCCAGTACGAAGACAGCGCTGCTTTTAAAACCCATTTCACATTTTAAAACCAATTCTGTTAAGCATGACTTCAGCTGTCACTTCTTGTTATTTTGGGAGAAGCTGGATGCTCATAGGTTTGAAACATCCCATCCATTTGTTCAATGGGCTTCTGATAACTATGCCTGCCCACTGGGTATGAAGTCGACACCAATTACGCAGGTGACTGCCTTAATGATAGAGTGTTTTAGAGCAGTCTGCAATGCCTTGTTGTTCCTGCCACGGCTGCATGTGTGGCATTTCGAAACTGGTGCGATTTTACCGTTTCTGCAAGTGAAGAAGAGTTCAGGGAGAATTTAGGAATGAACGAAAGTTGATAGTAGGCTCAGGGCTGTCTGCACTGCAGACGTGGTCAGCAACCCCACTGGAATCAAGAGAAGCAGGCTGTTCAAACCCCTGCTACATAAGCCTTGTTATCGCTGAAACAGACCACTTGAGATGGAAGTACAGACAGATTTGCTGCTGATGACAGCTCACCAGGACCCAGCTCTCCATTCAGGGACATTGATATGCATATTCACTCTACTGGAAAAAAAATCATCTCCTCTTCTACCCTGGGACACTGCTTCTGTAGGCTCGGAATCTGCTATTTTATACCCACCTGCTGGTACAATATAAGCAGCCTCAATAGGCATCAAGCTATGAAAAGCTCCGAGGAGCACTACTGCAGCACGAATTGCTTCCTTGCTCTGCACTGCCTGGTGATTGTAAGATGGATTGCCAGATTAGCACGGGCACACAGTGTTTGCGTAAGGAACAGGAAGGGTGATTTTTCCCTCCTTCTCCTACCAGCTATTTCTTACCGGTCCCTTTGCTTCCTGGTAAAGTGAGGTATTTGTTAATGTCATTTCTTAGTGGAACTTCAAAGGGCAGAATTACTGACTCAACCCCAAAGTGAAACTACTGTTTCTTCCTGCCCTCCTGCTACCAGATAAGAGCTTCTGGTGCTGCTAGCCAAAGAGGCCAGTGGCCTAGGCGACTTCTGGCTGGCACGCAGAAGCTTCCAGCATAGCAGTTTGCTCTCTGATGTTTTATGTCATGAACTCACTAAGTAAACACAGCCACCACCCTTGAATGCAGACAGTTGTTTCCCACACACAAACGCAAGTTAACAAAGCAGGTAGAACACGGACAGCCCGGAGGCCCGGCGGCTGCCTCATTGTCGCAGCCGCTGTGGGTAATCTATTTTAACATCTTGTCTTCAAGACATTGACCTTGCTTTGATTCCGACATTCTAGGAAAGGATTCATTTCTTCTCCATTTCAAAGCTGTTGATCTGGTTTAGAAAATAGCTGCCTTAAACAGAAGCCTTTACACTTGTCTGGGTATATTCTGTTCCAATTTTTATTTTGGCCACAAGTCAAAGATAACAGCTGTGTGCTTGTGGGTTCACTGAACTCTACGTGCTTGTTGGCTGCATTACCAACCAGAGGGAATAACCAATAATTAGAACATTTTGGGTCATCTTGGGAAGAACAGAGTTTTCTCATGTTTGGAAAGGTGATGCGACCTCCCTCTGATTTTCTCAAATGTGGATCAGTCAGTCACTGAACATGGATCTGAATACACAAGCCCCGACTCCGGGTCACTGTGTCCTCCCTCTTCCCAAATATCACTGGATGAATAGAGGCTTAAAACTACATTTAATGTTATTCAGTTTAACTCTAGCTCCGCAACAGGCCTGAGCCCTGATAACAAGCAAAAGAATTGTGTATTCCTAGCACATCAGCATTTCTGATCATAGTGATTTGTAACTCAGACCTCGAAAGCTGTGGGGTTTCCTCCTAGTTGAATCAATACAAGTTTACATAAGTATATGTTTCTGTTTTCCTTTTGTTCTTGCTTCAGCACTTACGCTTACTTGCTGGCAACAGCAGACTGTGGGAAGGTGGGGGTAAAGAGAAATGGAGCAGAAAAAGAGATGATCCCCAAGAAATTATTTGGGTGGGTTCTAATTTCTTTGCTGATTATGACTTTTTTGTTTGTTTTGTTTATGAGGGATGATGTGTTAGAATTTCCATTTAAAAAGATAAAATTTATCTTATGTATTTAAAATATAACCATTCATACATTACATTTTACTATGAACTAAAGCCATTCCCATAGAGTATAATGAATGTACTCACCCATATGTTACATTTGATTACCAACTGTAGTCAATCTTTCCTGGGCTGCTCATGTATCAGGGTATTTGAGGTACTAGAGCTTTTCATATCGGTGCTAAACATCCTAAAGTATTAATCCAACACTGAAGTAGATGCTAGTTTGCAACCGATGCAAGGAGAGTAGCCAAGAGAGTATGCTCTCTGCATTCACATCTCCCTCAGTCGAAGAGACACAGT
Source organism: Desmodus rotundus (assembly GCF_022682495.2). Taxonomy (NCBI): domain Eukaryota; kingdom Metazoa; phylum Chordata; class Mammalia; order Chiroptera; family Phyllostomidae; genus Desmodus; species Desmodus rotundus. The sequence continues at coordinate 60,388,579 of NC_071399.1, read as the reverse complement.
TGGCAAGAGATATAATGATTATTTTCTGCATGATTTTTATGCAATGGATGGGGGAAACTTTCGCTTCCACTTGAATAAGCACAAGGACGAGGCAGGCACCACCCTTTTAAAGATTCATCTGTAGAACAGTCCCTATTAATAAGCAACAATCCGTCACTGAAGTCCAACTTCATTTTCCTAGGGACTGTGCCCTGGGTAAGCCACGGGCGGTGGCTTTCTCTGACTGTGCTCTTGGTGACACACAACATGCCCAGCTGAGGTCACAGGCGAGGTCTCACACTTAGACGCCCTCCCACTCAACAGATTCCGGGCCCCACGGCTGCATCAACACAGGGTTGGGGTGGTGATGCATCCGCTTTTCCTTATTGATGAATGTGTTTGCACTTCTTGGTGTCCGTGTGAATCCCAAACCCTCTACTTTAATCATCCCTGACTTCCCTAGCCTGAAATTCTACCTCAATAAGAAAGTAAATGAGTGATTGTTATTATTAGTTAATACAGATACATTTTCCATGTCTGGGTTAATTTAGGTGAAGTCCAACTACATATAGACATTTGTGTGGAATATCCACGTGTTCCCATTTAGTTCCCGAACAATGCTTTCAATGACATTTTACGCTGAAAGGGAAAAATTAGAACTAATTTGAAGGCTATGTGCATACGTCATATTCACTCTATTAACCAGCATGTGATAACTGAGGAAGATTCTTGAAGTGTAACCTACATTAGGACTGATATTACTGGGTGGTAACAAGGAATCCTACCTAAAAAGTCATGATAGGAAGACATTAATGGCATATCCAGATACCTGAAGATATATATATAATATCTGTCCAGATAAAGCCCAGCCATGTTAGTATAACAAGAACGGTTTGTGTGACATTGATGTAACCTGGCAGCCAAGGAGAGTGGACTGGAATGCACATGTGTGAACAATGATGACTTCACTCTACTAGTCAGTGGGGGCAGTAGACACCGTTGAGTGAGCATGTGTATTGTGTGGCCGTCACATTCCAAATGACTGAGGGAGTAGAGCAAAGATTCTGTATCAAATTTTGCATTAAGCTTGAACATTCATCCGCGGAAACTATTTGGATGATTCAGAAGGAGACAGCTATGGGAGGCTGGTGATTGGCAGCTTCATGACAACGTACCAGCTCATGCATCAGGTCTTGTGCAGAGATTTTTGGAGAAACATCAAATCACCCAGGAGACTCAGCCCCCCTACAGCCCAGATTTGGCACCTTGCAACTTCTGGCTTTTCCCCAAACTAAAATCACTTTGAAAAGGAAAAGATTTCAGGCTGTCAATGAGATTCAGGAAAATATGACTGGGCAGCTGATGGCAATTGGGAGGACTGTATGAGGTCCCAAGGTGCCTATATTGAAGGGGACTGAGGTGTGATTGTCTTGTGCACAATGTTTCCTGCATCTTGTATCTTCTTCAATAAATGTCTCTATTTTCCACGTTACATGGCTGGATACCTTCTGGACAGACCTCATATATATGTGCATATGCAGAGCTCAGTGCCTATCACCAAGCAGTTTGACTGTATTTTTGTCCCTTAGGGCTGTTTCCTAAACTGGTCCTGAGAACAAAGGGTTCCGAATAAGCCAGGACTGTTTAAAGCTCTCTTCAAAGATGGAATGTGTGAGTTCAACCGGAGGAGACTGAGAGACACTTATCTTCCTGAAACAAGCTGCAAATATGCTGCCACACTTCTGGGTCACATTTCCTGTCTGCTTGGAGCATCCCTCTAGGACTGAAGGAACAACAGGAGGTGGTAGGGAGAATTCATCGAATCCCCGAGATGGCTGTGCTTGCAAAATTATTTCTGTGTGAAGATTTAGAATCTGGGGAAAGACAGGAAAGTGTGCAGCAGGGATATTTTTTCCTCCTCAGCATTTCCAGCAATGGACTGATTAGTGTGAGAAATTAGCTGTCCTGCCGGGAGTTAGGTGTAGCATCATAAATGGAACTTCAAGTAAGCCTTTGTTTCTAGTGTATTTGTTTTTAAACCGTGGGCCCTCTCTGGTGACTCCCCTCATTAGCTTCATCCTGTGGTCGCAGGGGGTGGAGGGGAGTGGGTAGCAAGCAAATTGCAGGTCTCTGTCCACTAATACGGTTAATCTGATTAACTTCTATGCTAGTGCTTTTTCTCTTTTACTCCTCAAAGTGCCTTTCTCTCCTCTACCTCCGGCAATACCACATAGGTGCTCATTTAACGATGCAAATGGACTTCCAGAATGCCTCTTTGTGTTGTGTGAGCTAAAAGGAATTTAATTATAGAGCAGAGCACATCTCTTCCTAATGCACAGGGAGAAGTTATGATTTAGTCTTCTAGGGACCAAAAGAGAAAACCAGAGGTTTTTCTATTAAATACAAGCCAATTTCCTTATATATCTGGTTATATATCTTTAAAGATCATTACTATTATTATTCTTATTTTATTTCTATATTAAAGTCATTCTTCCAGACCTATCCACACTATGAAAATCAAGCATTTGGAGAAAAATAATCAATAGATATGGTATAGGCAGCAGTGTCTTAATGATAGAACCAATTCTCTGCTTCTCATTAGGTTTTTTACCTTAAATCATTAGTCCCTTAACAGCTTTAGTAAGTGCTGTCTTCAACTTAAGGAAAGAAGAAAGGAAGTAAATACATACTTTAAAATGACCTACTGTGTGTCAGGCACTGTGTTGTTATCTCATTTATACTCATAACACTCCCGTGAGGTGAATGGTGTCTTCATTTCACAAATATGGGAACTGAGCGAAATAGAAATAAGTGAGGGCAGACAGAAGAAAGGGAAACTGGGGTTTCGGTGTTAGTCAGTTGGATTCTGACATTGATAGGCTCCCTGATCTTGGAATTACAGGGTGTCCCTTGGCATTTGGAGGGGCAGAGCAGGGTTTTGTAGCACAGTCAGGAGTTCCCGCTGGGAGACCAGGAGTGTGCTGTGGGACCCTTTTGGAATGAATCATTTCTGAGCCCCAACAGGAGGATCTGCTGGTGTGAGCACTGGTGTGGGCTCAGAACACACCAAAGGTTTCTGCTTTGGGCCTAGGATGAAGTAGCTCCAACCAAATCCAGAGCCCTCAAATATTGCACAAATAATAAGGACCGACACTTACTAAGCACATACAATGGGCCGGACACTGCTCTGAGGGATTAACAGGTATCGGTTCGTCGAATCCTCAGATGCCTGAAAAGTAGTTGCCAATATTTTTTCTCTTTTACGAAGAGAATCATGAGGTACTGGTTGAGTAGCATGGAGGTGAAATCGCTTGTCAAATGTCACAAAACCAGTAAATAGTGGAATTGGGGTTTGATCTGAGGCAGGCTGGGGTCAGAGTCACCGCCCTTAACCAAGTTTGCGCCTCTCCTTTCACCCAGGCGCTTCCAAGCTGCCCTGTGAGAAGCTGACTTTTTGGGAAGAGACTCACATCCCCATGACTCTTATGCACCTCCTCCTTCCCAGTCACTTCCTTGTGACTTCCTGTCATTCTGAAGAAATCCCTCCTTCTCTCTTAGAGGGATTCTGACTCTCCTGAAAACCTGCTTTCCTTTAGTTCTTGCACAGTGGGTGGCCCATCGGGGGGCTCAGCACCCTTGGGACCACTTTTTTAGCAATGATAAACTTGTTTCCCTTTCTCAGAGGGCAAGGAGGTCTCAATCCTCAAATTTTCTAGGAGATGAGTAAAAATGTTTCCCTTCCATCCTCTTAATGTAACAAAAAGAAAGAAGAAAAAAAAAGCAGTTGAATTTAGACGTGTGACTACATATCTGCCAGAGATAATCAGAGAGTGGTTCACAGAAGTCAAAGCCCAGGCTCTGGTGTCTGCCTGGGTTTACACGTGCCCTCCTCTATGTGACTGGCTGGGTGCATAGAAAACCACTTGTAATCCTTGGCCTGTCAACTATAAAACAGGTTTAATTTCTATTTCATTGCGTGATCATGAGAATCAAAGGTGATGGGGTGTATAAAGTGGTTATCAGTGCCTGGCAGTGGTAAGATTTTAATAGAAAATATTTTCATTAATTATGATTATTAAAGTCCTGGGTGACTGAAAACCTGGATTTCGAACTTACAAATGCCTTGAGGACACTCACGTTGACTTGGAGTATCTTAAATCAGCGTGGGAGTGGCCATGCTGTGACAGCCCCTGTCCGAGCGAACACTTAGGTACATGGAAAACACTGGGTAGGGGGCTTGTCATGGGGTACAGGCTGACGGGTGTGAGGAAAATGGGAGAAAACCCCCACAGCCCATGGGTTGGGGGATGGGGAGAACAGAGATAACTTGCTTATCTATATCAACTTTGTATATAGTTTAATAGCTGTGCTACGGCCTCGGGACAAGGTGGGTGTGACTTTCTGACTGGTGATGTCGGAGGGAGGGCAACCCCTTAGATCACTGAGTTACTCTTACCCTGACTGAGGATGGCAGTCAAATAAACATAAACTACACAGAAACCTGGCAAAAGTAGCTCATTGTGGGTGGAGTTAGAGATGAGGTCACCCAGGAGGCTCCGGGTCAGGATTTAAACTAAGGGCAGGCAGCTATAAAGGAGTTCAGTCATAAGGAGAAGACCCATATTGCTGGTAGTGAACAGGAAGTGCCATGTTGCCAGTAGAGAGGTAGAGCTGCCATGTGGTTTGGAAAAGGCATAGTAAGTGGGGAGCCACGAAGAAGGAGAGCAATGATGTAGCAGCCATGAGAAGCGAGAAGGAAGCAAGCAGCTTCCTTCTGTAGTTCGTAGTCAGCATCCTGCCGTGTGGCCTGGTGTGGTAAGGAGAGAGACATGCTGCTGCCCTGTCCGTGCCCACTCTAGCTGACTCCAAAGCCATCAAGACTCTGCCTTGCAAGATGCTGATGCTTGGGACTCAGGACACATGGGAAGGCCACTCTCTTGGGACTTATGCCTTTCCTGGACTTTGCCATGATCTCGTGTAACACAGCACATGCTTTCCTGGACTATAACATGGAGGCTGATGACAGTGTGCCCCAGGTCCTGAAGGGGAGAGCTGCTGCGTGAGGATGGGGACTTTGGTACCTTCCAGGGAGACTGGAGAACAGTTGCGCAGCCAGCTTAAGATAAGAATATGAGGAACTATTGGGTTTGCTTTTGGCTTACAGCCTTTTGCAAGTGCTGGGTCTCATGGGAAAGGAGGGCTTTGAACATAAATGCTTTGAACCCCACCCCTCCAAGGTTGGATTATTGTAAATAAAAACCTGTTTCTTCCCGCATTAATTGTTAGGTCATTCGCCAAGATGCCACGTGGTTGGGCCCCTGTCCGCTCGATTATAAGCTTTTCACACACTTTCTAATCTTCAGAAACATCTACGGGGCAAGGACATTTCCAGCCTCACGTCACTTTGTGCTTAAACACTTTTCTCCAAAGTGCCGCACCTGGGAAGGAGCAGAGGTATGATTTGAATCCAGCCTTCAGATCTTGACCGTTGTATTTTGCCTGTGGTCAGACACGGAAGCAAGATGGCTCCGTTACTGGAATCCAGGTTTTTGATGCAGACGGTTTAGATTTCAATTCCTCACAGCTAAGTGAACTTAACTGCTCTGAATCTCTCTGAGTCTCCGTTTCCTCAACCAGAAAATGGTGATAAGGTAAACCTGATTCTTTTAGAACGTGAAACGAAATTAACTACTTCTAACTTAGCACTTTAGAATAATGTGGTCATGAAACTAAGGGTTGGCTAGGTCCTGGAGGTGTGAATCTGGCATTAAAAGAAGTCAGTTTAGGGCAAGTGAAAATTTGGATAAATTTGTGAAATATTGCCCAAGGAGTCTGAGTTTTCTACTTGTTCAGCCTTTTGACGCCATTACATGCATCATTTTGACAACAGGCTTAAAAGGGGCGATTTGAGTAGGCGAAAATTTTGCTTCCTTGCAAGTAATTTTGCTGGTTTGATTTCAAATATGCAGGGAAGGCTTGGTCATAAAATATTTGAAATAAAATTTTTAAATGTGACTAAGGTGGTAAATAAAAAAAAATCACAATTCTTTAAATGTCACTTCATTCAGCAGCGCACGTTGTCTCGTTTCTCCTCAGCAAGTGGGGAAATGAAAAATGTCATGTACACGCCAGGTTGACAAATTGATTTTTCTTTGTGAGTACACATTTTGCATTAAGAATCAGAAAAAAAAAATTGTACTTTGTAGGTTTAAATGCCGAATTTATACCATCTGGCCCATTTAAAAATTGCTAAAGAGAACACAGAGGTGAAAACATCAATATTTCTGTGATGTTTTGATATTTACTGGTGATGCTTTCTTAAGTATCACCTGCTCCACCAAAGCTGAATTCAGAACGTAAATTGTAATTTTCTGGCATCATTATTTATTTTCAGCATTTCCAGATAGAAAGCATACAATGTTAAAAATACTTCAAGAATGACTCAATATGTAATTTTTGCCCTTCAAAAATGGTTTGAAATTTTCTTCTTTCTTCACTCATAACCCTTAGATCCCCACAGGAGTTTTGCTTCCTACCGTACTCTGGTGAGGGCCCATAACTTTCCCCCTGAGGCCATCTGGGCGATGATTCTCCAAAAGAACAACAACAACAAACAATGCTTTTAAACAAAGGAATAACGTGGAGTTTAGGAAACTGATTCAAGTTCCTTGAAAGTTTTAAGCCAAAGCGAAAGGGGACAAGTGAGACTGTAATGGAATTCATCCCTCCGGCAGCATCATACCGCATTTGCTCTCCTGAACACTAACTTCAGCTGTGATTTATTAGGGGACCAAGTTCATGTCATTGCGCCTGATCTTCAGAGACCTGGCTTCAAGTTCTGATTTTACTCACAATTGAAAATGAAGCTGGTGGTCAGGTCCCAGCCCTGTTTGACATGATTGTCAGCCTGTACTCCGGAGAAGGGCTGTCTGCAAAAACAGGGAGTGTTAACTTGCAGGTTGGGGACTCAAGTGCATCACAGTGGAATTTTTATCTGTGGTGAGGCTGGGAGGGATAGCCACTCCTGACCTCTCAGCGGGACACTTATTAAGCTGCCTGACAAAGTAGGGTAATAGAATCCTAATGTCCTTCTAAGGAAGCTTTTGTCCTTTCCATTTTTTTTTTTTTTTGGTCATAGCTAAAGAAAATGACTAATTATTAAAATTTTGGAGAAGAAATATCTCTGGGTCTTGGAACGTCTGTGTAAAATCTGAAAGATGGCCATGTTTGCTCCCTGGCATTTACTCGCCCTGTGCAGCTTATAAGTCGTTTCCACATGGCTGCTGCTTCAGGACAGACCTCTGATAAGCGGACGGGGAGATTAATTTTGAGAAGTCTGTCAGTCTAGAGATAATGTGTATGCCTAAGTGCAACTTCTTCTTTAAATAAATGACCTATAGAAGGAGGGTTGTTTGTTAAGTTTTGTGGAGAACGATAGAGAAAGCAGATTTATGCAAATTAATTTAATAATCAGAGATAGGACCCCAAAAAGCCAATCAATGTAATTAAATTCAACATTGAATTCCAGAGAAGAGATATATAAAAGGATATGACTAGAGGTTAGTGTTAATTTGCTATCACATCTTGGGTTCTCTATTCCTTTAATATAAAGCTGTCTCTTGCTTTTGGTTAAATATCTTATTAATTAATTAATTAATTAATTAATTAATTTTTGAGATAGTTTATTCTCTAAAGAGTCTCAAAAAGTTCATTGTCACCTCTCCAATACCACTGCAGATACATTCAAATGTGTATCTGTAGTAAAATTTAACCTTCAGTTGTAATTTATTTTATTTTATTTTGTTTTAATTTATATTAAAATTATTTGGGTGACATTGCTTCATAAGATTATATAGGTCTCAGACATACAATTCTGTAACACATCATCTGCATATTGTATTGTGTGTTCACTGCCCCGAGTCAAGTCTCCTTCCATCACCATGTATCTCCCTTTACCCTTTTTTACCTCCTCTACCCGCCTTGCCCTCTGGTGATCACCATGCTGTTGTCTGTGTCTATGAGGTTTTATTTCTTTGCCTAATCCCTTCATCTTTTTTACTCACGTCCATTCTGACAGCTGTCTGTCTGTTTTCTGTATCTATGACTCTGTTTCTATTTTGTTAGTTTATTTTGTTCACTAGAATCCACATATAAGTGAAATCATATAGTATTCATTTTTCTCCGACTGGCTTATTTCACTTGGCATAATGCTCTCCAGGTGCGTCCATGCTGTTGAAAAAGGTCAGATTTCCTTCTTTTTTGTGGTTGACTAGTATTCCATTGTGCAAATGTACCATTACTTTTTAAATCCACTCATCTACAGATGGGCACTTGGGCTGCTTCCATATCTTGGAGATTGTAAATAATGCTGCAATTAATATAGGGCTTATATATTCTTTCAAGTCAGAGTTTTGGTTTCTTCAGATATATTCCCAGAATGGCATTGCTGGATCATAAAGCATTTTTAATTATTTGAGGGAACTCCATATTGCTTTCCACAGTGGCTGCACCAGGCTGCATTCCCACCAACAGAGCATGAGGGTTCCCATTTTTCCACATCCTCACCAACACTTGTTTGTTGATTTATTGATGATAGTAGTTCTGATAGGTATGAGGTGACATCTCATTGTGGTTTTAATTTGCACTTCTCTGATGATTAGTAACGTTGAGCATCTTTTCATATGTCTCTCGGCAATCTGTAAGTCTTCTTTGCTGAAGTGTCTATTCAGGTCCTTTGCCCATTTTTTAATTGGGTTGTTTGGGGTTTTTATTGGTGTTGAGTTGTATAAGTTTCGTATATATTTTGGCAATATCAGGTGTGTCATTGGCAAATATATTCTCCCATAGAGTGTGTTCCATTTTCATTTTGTTGATGATTTCTTTTGCTGTGGAAAAGCTTTTCAGTTTGATGTAGTCCCATTTGTTTAATTTTGTCTTTGTTTCCCTTGCCCTAAAGTACATGTCAGCAAAAATCTTGCTATAAGAGATGTCTGAGATTTTATTGCCCATGTTTTCTTCTAGGATTTTTATGGTTTTGCAACTTATATTTAAGTCTTTTATCCATTTTGAATGAACTCTTGTGTACGGTATAAGTTGCTGGTCTAGTTTTATTTTTTTTTGCACATATCTATCTAATTATTACAACACTATCTATTGAAGAGACTGTCTTTAGTCCATTGTATGTTCTTGCCTCCTTTGTCAAATATTAAGTGATCATAAATGTGTGGATTTATTTCTGGGCTCTCTGTTCTGTTACTGTTGATCTATATGGCTATTCTTATTCCAGTACCAGGCTATTTTGATTAAAATTGTGATACTGCCAACTTTGTTCTTCTTTCTCAAGATTGCTGAGGCTATTTGAAATCTTTTTGTTCCATATAAATTTTTGGAATATTTGTTCTAGGTGTGTGCAAAATTGGTATTTTAATACCAATTGAATCTATAAATTACTTTGGGTAGAATGGACATTTAAATTTTTCCAAGCCAGGAACACAATATATGCTTCCACATATTTGTATCTTCCTCAATTTTTTTCTTCAATGTCCTATAATTTTCTGAGTACAGGTTTTTTACCTCCTTGGTTAAATTTATTCCTAGGTATTTTATTTATTTTTTTTGTTGCAATAAAATGGGATTGCTTTCTTAATTTCTGTTTCTGAGAGTCCATTATTGGTGTATAAAAATGACACCAATTTCTGAATATTAATTTTGTGTCCTGCTACTTTGCAAAATTCATTTATTATATCTAGTAATTTTTTGGTGGAGTCTTTACTATTTTCTGTGTACAGTATCATGTCATCTGTGAATTATGACAGTTTTACTTCCTCCTTTACAATTTGGATGGCTTGTGTTTCTTCTTTTTGACTGATTGCTGTGGCTAGGAATTCCAGCAACATTTTGAGTAAGAGTTGTGAGAGTGGACATTGTGACTTGTTCCTGATCGTAAGGAAAATGCTTTTAGTTTTTGACTATTTAGTATGGTGTTGGCTGTAGGTTGGTCATATATGGCCTTTGTTATGTTGAGGTATGATCCCTCTATTCTCATTTTGCTTAGAGGTTTTACCATACACGGGAGTTGGATTTTACCAAATGCTTGTTCTGCATTTATTAATATGATCATGTAATTTTTATCTTTCCTTTTGTTTATGTGATATATCATGTTTATTAATTTACAAATATTGATGAACTTGCATCCCCAGAATGAATTTTACTTGATCATAATGTATGATCTTTTAAATTATTTCTGGATCCAGTTTGCTAATATTTTGATGGGGATTTTAACATCTGTGTTCATCAGAGACATTGGCTTATAATTTTCTTTCTTTGTAGTGTCTTTATCTGGTTTTGAAATTAGGATAATGCTGGTCTCATAAAAAGAGCTTGGAAGTTTTCCCTCCTCTTGAATTTTGTGGAGTAGTTTGAGAAGGACACGTGTTAGGTTTTCTCTGAATGTTTGGCAAAATTCGCTTGTGAAGCCATATGGTGCAGGACTTTCATTTGATCGGAGTTTTTTGATTACTGGTTTAACTTCAGTAGTTGTAATCAGTCTGTCCAGATTCTCTGATTCTTCCTGATTCACTTGGAAGATTGTATTTTTCTAGGAACTTATCCATTTTCCAGGTTTTCCAATTTTTTGGCATGTAGTTATTCATAGTATTTTTCTACAATCCTTTGTATTTCTATGATGTCAATTTTTTCCTCTCTTCTTTCATTTCTGATTTTCTTTATTTATGTCCTCTTTCTTTTTTTCTTGATGAGTCTAGTTAAATGTTCATCAATCTTGTTTCTCTTTTCAAAGAACCAGCTCTTGATTTCGTTGATTGTTTTTTTAGTCTCTATGTCATTTATTTCCTCTCTGATCTTTGTTATTTCTTCCTTTTACTTACTCTGGGCTTTGTTTGTTTTTCTTTTTCTAGTTCTTTTAGATGAAGTGTTATATTGTTTGAGATTTTTGTTTCTTGAGTTAGGCCTGTAGAGCTACAAACCTCCCTCTCAGGACTACTGCTGTGTCCCATAGATTTTGGATTGTTTTGTTCATTTTAATTTGTTTCTAGGTAATTTTTGATTTTTTCCTTCATCTCATTGTTAACCCATCTATTGTTTAATAACATGCTATTTAACCTCCATGTGTTGAATGATTTTCAGTTTTTTTAATTTAGTTGATTTTTAGTTTTATACCATTGTGGCCAGAGAAGATGCTTGATATAATTTCAATCTTCTTGAATTGATTAAGGCTTATTTTGTGTCCTAACATGTGGTCTAGCTTTGAGAATATTCCACGTACACTTGAGAAGAATGTGTATATATTCTGCTGCTTTGGGATGAAATGTTGTGTAAATGCCAATTAAATCCATTTGATCTAGTGTGCTGTTTAAGGTCACTGTTTCCTTGTTGATTTTTTGTATGGAAGATCTATTCATTGGTGACAATGCAGTGTTAAAATCCCCTACTATGACTGTATTGCTGTTGAACTCTCCATTAATTGTCCGCAAAGATTTTCTTTATATATTTAGGTGTTCATATGTTAAGTGCATATTTGTTTACACAGGTTATATCCTCTTGTTGAATTGATCCCTTTGGTATTTTGAAGTGACCTTTTTTGTCTCTTGTTATAGCCTTTGTTTTGAAGTCTATTTTGTCAGATGTAAGTATTCCTACCATCGTTTTTTTTTTTGTTTGTTTGTTTGTTTCCATGTGCATGGAAAATATTTTTCACTTTCAACCTGTATGAATCTTTTGTTCTGAGGTGGGTGTCTTGTAGACAGCATATATATGGGTAATGTCTTCTTATCCATTTATCTACCCTGTGTATTTTGATTGGAGCATTTAAGCCACTTAAGGTTATTATTGATATATACATGCAAATCCCTCTGACCTGAAGTGTTTTTGTTGAGAACTCAGCTGACAGCCTTAGGGGAACTCCTTTGTAGGTGACTTAACTCTCTCTCTCTCTTGCTGCCTTGAAAGTTCTATGTTTGTCTTTAATCTTTGGCATTTTAATCATGAAGTGTCTTGGTGTGGGCCTCTTTGATTTTATCTTGATTGGGACTCTCTGTGCTTCCTGAACTTGTGTGACTTTTTCCTTCACCAGGTTAGGGAAGTATTCTGCTACTATATCTTCAAAGAGTTTCTCTATTTCGTGCCTATTCTCTTCTCTACCTGGTACCCCTACGATGCAGATGTTGTTATACTTGATGTTGTATCAAAAGTTCCTTAGAATTTCCTTATTTTTAAAAAATTCTCTTTTCTTTTTGATTCTCTGTCCTGGGTGCTTACTGTTAACTTGTCCGCTAAATTGCTGATTGATCCTCTGCTTCATTTAACCTGCTGTTGATTCTCTCTAGTGTTTTCTTTATTTCAGATATTTTATTCTTCATTTCTTACTGGTTCTCTTTAATAGTTTCTATGCTTACTGTCTCTTTGTTTTAAGTTTTAACTGAGATCATCCATTCTTCCCCCTAAGATCCCTGAGCATCCTATAACCATTGCTTTAAACTCTGCATCTGGTGTTTTGGTTGCTTCCATTTTATTTAATTCTTTTTTGGGGGATTTTCTCTTGTTCTCTTATTTGGGGTATATTTCTTTGTCACCCTACTTTGTCTATGTGCATTACATATATCTGCTGTGACTTTCAAACTTGTTATGATGGCTTTATGATGAAAAAGTGTCTTCTTGGGCTCAGAGGCACAATCTTCCAGATTACCTGATCTCCTTGCTCCAAAATATTTCTTGTGCATTATGTGTACTATCCTGTTGTAGTTGAGTCTTGAATACTGTTGGCCTTTTTGTGGGTGGATTTAACCCTTCAGGCTGGCTGACTATAAGGATAAACCTCAATCGCCATGTATGAAATGCTGTGCAGGTGCTGTCCCCCAAGGCAGAGTTGTTCCCAGCAAGGGCTCATTCCTGCCAGAATCCCCCTTTTGGTGTGCTGCCTGTGTGGCTAGTTGGGTCAAGCTCTAGTATTGTCTGAAGTCCACCACTGGTTGTGTTGGTCCTGGGTCCACTTAGGCAGTGTTCAGGTACAGGTTGATGTCAGATATTGTGTGTAACCAGCCTTTGGCTGCCTGTCTGCAGCTATCACAGTGTTCACTGTTTGTGGCTGTGTCTATTATACTTGGATGTGTGTGGGAGGAACCAGTCGGTGTATAAGGGTTGGCTTTCTCCAGGTTAGAGCTGGCAGCAGATCTGTAAAAGGACTGAGGATCCCTGAACTCTGCCTCCACTTGTCAGCTACCGTGTCTCTCTCTGAGGTTGCTTGGTCTTCCTCCAGAGCCTTCCAAAGACAGACTATAGAGTGGGCTCAGGCTAGCTAGGAACCACAGCCCCTTCCACACGTCACAAGCTAAGTAGGGAGGCACAACTGGGCTGGGAGGACTGAGTCAGTTTGTCCCTTACTTGGGAATCACTCAGTCAGGTACTTAGTGAAAGGAAAGTGGCCCTTCTCCACAACCAAATCATTTTATTTCTGCCAGAGTCTCTAGCTCTAGTTCCCCCTGGAGGGGCTTGCTGAAGGTTCAGGTTGGGTGCAGCCAGCTGTCCCCTCTGCAAAAGCAAGCTCAGCCAGCCTGGGCTTAAGGGGACAGAAGGAGTCTCCTATTTCCCTAGCTGGTGTGGCTCAGTGGATTGAGTGCTGGCCTGTGAACTAAAGCATCACTGGTTTGATTCCAAGTTAGGGCAAATGCCTGGGTTGTGGGCCAGGTCCCCAATTTGGGGGGAGTTGGTGCAAGAGAAGCAACCACACGATGTTTCTCTCTCCCTCCTTCTCACTCCCTTCCCCTCTGTCTAGAAATAAATAAATAAAATCTTAAAAAAAAAAAAAAAGCAAATGAAAATGTCCTCAGGTGAGGATAAAAAAAAAGTTAAAAAAAAAAAAAGTCCCCTATTGAGTGTGATGCCAGCCCAGCCTACAGGAGGGGACTAAGCACTTCATCCTGGTCCCAGACAGTGGCATCCAAGGGGCTCACATTTTGAATGTACCAGCTCTGACCTACTCTCCCTTACCCCCATGTGAAATTCAGCCTAGTGGGATAAGGTATCAGGGACTTGGCAGGGCCAATCCAAATAGTCTCCCACAGGAGGCATCACCCTTTAGGAGGAAGATGGGCACTTCTTCTCTTTTCTGGGGCAGTGCAATTCTCTCTATTCCATTGGCGAGGATGCTTTTCCTGAACCCCTATGGGTAGCTGCCCCTGTTATATTGGTAAACCTGTATTATAATTACCCTTTCCCTGATTGTCTCTCTTAAGATGTGTAAGCTTTGTGAGACAGGGTTTTATGCTTTATTTGTCTCCTTCAGTCTCTGCCTAGCAAAGTGTCTAATCTGTGGTAGGTCCTCAAAGGTCCCAAAAGAGGTTTGTTGACTGCATCGAACCAGCTGACCTGTGTTCCCTGATTTACATGGACTTCCAGGATATGCCAATCAACAACGATGATCTCCTCTTTACTTCAGGAAGTAGAGTTTGTGACTGATTTTACTGAGTTAAGAAGTAGCTTTACCTGTCAAACAAAATTTAATGATTAATATTAGAGATCCTAAAATAGAAATCAGGAAAAATAGAATTTTTATTTGGAGAAACTCCCCGCATAGCTATTAAACACCAGTTTCACAGAAGAAACTAGAAAGACTTTAATTGCCTCTGGATCCATTTTGCCAACTCTAAGGTGCCTTAAAAAATTAAAATAGTACCAAATAAGAGGTTATTATAAAAGTAGAAGAAGTCATTTAAAAGTAGAAAAGCTTCCCTCATATTTGTCCTCTTTGTGATTACAATTTTTAAGTTATAAGACATGACATAGTAACAAACCTCCCTTGACTTAATGTCCAACGTTTTCTAAATTATCTAAGTATTCTAACCTCTTAGCCTTCACTTGACACTGCTACTCACTCTCATCATCTCTGCTCCCTGAAGTATTCCAAGTCCTGTCTCCCTCACTGTCACATGAAGTAATTTTCTATTTTTATGTGGTTGTTTCTGTCTTCCTCCCATATGACTATGCTCACGTGCGTGCAGACACATGAGAGATTTATCTTCTTTCAGCTCTTTTTCAGCTCTCCACAGTTTCATAGTAAAAATAAGAAGATAGCAAGGCTATTTTATGGATGTGGAATGTGGTGATAATTGATGGTTAAAATTGGCCGCAGTGCTCTCACCATTTGGCTCAGTTGGTTGGGCATTGTCCCACAAAGGGAAAAGTCACTGGTTCGATACTTGGTCAGGAAACATGGATGGGTTGCAGGTTTGGTCCCCAATTGGGGTGCATATGAAAGGCAACCGATTGATGTTTCTCTCTCACATTGATGTTTCATATTTCCTTCCCTCACTTTCTCCCTCCCTTCCCTTCTCTCTAAAAAAATAATAACATAAAATAAAAATAAAACTGGCTACTGCTCACCTTTTAGGTGTATGGAATTTTCTTATCTGCTTGTAGGAGAGGGTTAAGGTTTACTCAGTTAGTAAGGAGCTGTTTTCAGAAATCCAGAGGTTTTTACAATAAGAGAAGGTTGCACTGTTTGCTGAAGCAGTGGAGATTATAAGCAACCTAGGGAGGGTATTTATAGTGCTGACCTCCAGGCAGGGATATGTGGCCTCGCTTTAAGGTTTATAAGGCTGTGCCATTTGTACATCTGGTGAGTACATCGCTGTTTAAAAAATAAACTAAAAATTGGAGAAAAACTGCATCCTTGACAAGATATATCCTCTTCTAAAGAGGAATGCTGCAGCTGTCTAACAATGAATTACAACTCTCCCCAGCTGTCTGGGCAGGAAATGAAGAAAATTATCCTGGCTATCTCTAAATGGGTGTTTGGGGAATGAGAGAGAGTGTAAAAGTTGCTATAGGCTATTCTGAAATTAGGGCTGTGAGCCTGCCTGATTAATTTCATTTCATATAATAGGGTCATTGGCTATCAGATTTCAGATAGCATTAAAAAATTTGAGCCATCTAAAAATCAAGCAGCATGATTACACAGGTTTCAGATAGTGAATTAAAGTAAAATAAAAGTCTGTTTTTGGCAGCAACCAGGTCTCCCTTCTTCATTTTTCCATCCAATGAATAAATTGCATTAAAAAAATTAATATCCAAATTTCCTGAGAGTCAAATGTGATAGAACTATGACTACAGGGGTATCATTTAATAATCATCATAGCAGAAAGCAACTGTTCATATTTTTATGCAGAATGTGGACACTGAATAACAGCACTTAAATCAAACGGCTATTTCATGTGCCCTTCACACTGCTTCACAAAGTAGCATTTTCCAAGCAGAGCTAAGATCCGACTCCTGTCCCTAGAAACCTTCAGTGCCTCCCATGGCCCTCAGCAATATTTCTCAAACCATAATGTGTGTATGAATCACCTGGGGACCTTGTAAAAATAAAGATTCTGATGTGGTGGGTGGGCTTCTGCATGCCTAACAAGTTTCCAGGTGTTCCTGAGGCTGCTGTTCCTTGGACCTCACTTTGCAGAGCAGGGGGCTATAGGATGCACACTGAGCTTCCAACTGTCTTTCCAGGCAGATTGCTGTTTATATTCTTGATGCTCCATATGAACTCTACTCTTTGACCTTTTCAGGTTAGTATTGTTTCCCTAGATACATACACACCCTCTTCTTCTAGGCTCTTTGTTTACCCAAAGAGCCTGTTGGATCTAGGCAGGTTCAGGAGGAATGAAAATAACCAGGGGAGAAAATGGCACCCTAGGAAGCTGCCTGCAGACCCTACGCAGGAAGATTAGGGTCTGCTACTCCGGCATAACAGGATGCAGCTTTCTCCCAGCAACCTGCTCTAGCCAGTCACCCTCTAACACCCCAGCCGCAGGTTTCTGCGTTTAAAAACCCTGATCTAAGAACAACCGAACAAGTCCCGACCTCCCTTGGTTGGCTCCACTTCCCCCATGAGTCTTAACCTCCCTCGGTTGGCTCCACTTTCCCTCTTATTCCCCGCTAATAAACCCTGCTCTCCTTAGCTCACTGCATCCGTCTGGTTTCTTGAGTGACTCCGACCTGAGAGGCCACATTCTTTACAAGCCTTTCTCAGAATTGTCTCTACCCCAACCACCCATTAGAATCACTCTTTTCCTATCCTTTTCTCCTCTGACATTTTGGTTGGAAATCAATTTTGTAACTCACTACTGTCTGCCAGACTATACTCTATACTATATTGAGTGTGTGTTTTTCCCAAAGAACAGTGAACCTCTGTTGTAGAACAATCTCATTCTATACATCACTACTTCTGCTGCATATTATGTAATTCCTGCATAGAATACGCGGCAAATAAATGTTTGCTGGAATTAAATAAAATTCACAAATTGTGTAAAATCACTTCTCTAGATGGCTTCCTCATGAAGAACTTAAATTTGTAGGCATTCAGACAAACCTTTCAATGTTATTTCCTGAGAGGATATGTCTTACTTCTTGGTAGTTAGGGATCACTCGTGGGTGTTTCTTAAAAAGGTTTTTAATTTACAGGATCTATGAATGTGACTATGTGGGCTAAGCTTCTTAAAGGGGCAACCCAGCTGAGAATCACAAAAGAAGCTAAGGCTGCTTCCTTTGCCAAACTATAAGCTGGTGTTTTATTGTTGCTAATGAAAGTCACTTGTGTTGACTGTCTAACAGGAAATACCTTAATCCTTTCTCATTAGACTTCTAAAATTAGCTTTATTTTTCTCTGCCGGAAGAATGATGAGGTGTGCCACTTTTTCAGTTTTAGGTGGAATGATAGGAGAACCGAAGGACATTCTTTGCTGGGCAATGTCAGTGAACAAGTTTTTTGAATCAGAGTGACCTAGGCTCTAATTTAGGTACTGAAATATGTTAGCTATGTTATCTTGAACCTGTTATTTAGCCAATTTGAGCCTCAGTATTCCTATCCCATTATGGAGTTAATCACACCCACCTGAAGGATTACTGATATAAAGGGAAGAATGTGTACCAATTGTTTGGCACGTAGGTGTGCAACAATTAGTGGTGAGTGTGATTACAACCAACTTTCTGATGTATTAGCAGTCTTTCAGCGTGTGAAGTCCAACATCATGTTCATGGATCACATCTCAGCTATTAAAAGTTGGGGGTGAGAGAGGGGATCTTGACTTAAGCATCCAATTTCTGCTTCTTTTTACAGAGCTGTGGCCACTCAGTTGTGCCCAGTCACTGACCCCTACTAGTGGCAGAAGTAGTAACTTCATTGGGGCCTTGACTATGGTTCAATTCAGGCTGTCCCAAATATGCCACTTTGGGTTATTGATTATTGTGAATTAAAGTTACTTAAGAAACAGCTAGTGGTAAAAGGACATCTGACCATCCTCTGTTCCCCCAGGAAGCAGGAACTAAATCTCCCATATGAAAGGTGCCCTCTTGGTACCAGGAGATAAACAGAGGTCTTTATCATCAGAGACAAAGAATTCAGGACCAAGAAGACTATGTAAACCAGCCCTGCTTAGATTCTTTACTGAATACCCAAGCTTCAGTTATTTTGTCCTATCAGTTCTTCACAAATTTATTGTTTCTTTGTTTAAAAACTATAGAAACTGCTGGCTTTGGATGTTTCTTAGATCCCATATCTATGAGACCTGTATAGGTACAAAATTAAATGTGATTTTCTCCTGTTAATCTGTCTCATGTCAATTTAATTCTTAAACTAGACAGAAGAACCAGGAAGGGGATGTCCCCTCCCCAACGACTACATTCCAAGTCCATCAAAACTGGAAATTTTAAAATCTCCAGTGGATCATGTACTCATTTCAAAATCTCATGAAAGCTAGTAACCTCCCCAAGGGGGAACAAAAGGCATGTATTCATACAAATTTGCTCTTATCAGGATAAAAACAAACACACACATACACTGGTTTCTGAATCTACTTATAAACTCCTGGTTCTTTGCGAAGCAAGAAGCCAAGAATAACACAACAAATTGCCGTTGCTTCAGTAGAAGATCAGGAAGGTTAGTGAAAGAATGGAGAGAGAGTTACTCAGCCCTCACCCAATTTATTTTCCTTGCTCAGGAAAACTTAAGCAAAGGCAGCTACTCGAAGGGAGGAGGCGAGGGGTAGTTTGAATACCTTCCTTTTATACCTTGTGCTGGGAATTATTGTCATTCAAACATGTCTGGGTTTCTGATATAAAGTAGTTTCTGATATAAGTAGAGTGATGATCTCAGTAAGGTTTGCAGTGCAAGTAAATAATATCCCAAGTTAGCAAACTTGGTTTTAGACGTGGAAGGGAAGTTGCCCAAGCAGCACAGTACACTGCTCACCATCTATCCTGGGCCAGGTGGTAGATCTGTGTGCAGGGCTGACTTGCATTAATAACCATCAACACAATGGATGTGGAAACATGTCCGGGCCTTGCTCATCAGATCCCATTTTCATATTTCCTGCGCAGGCTGGGAGACGTGGAAGGACAGCATGAATTCAATTTAACAGTCCAGTAAGTGCCAAAGAAATGATCATAAATCTGAAACTAAGTGTTTTAAACAAGATTTTTCAGATGGTAAAGAAAAGATAAATCCCTTGTTTAGTAAACAGCAAACACTTTACACATTAATCATCCACCAGACGTTAAGTGTAATCAAAGGTTCTGTTTTAGTTCAAATGCAACTTATGTTCCCCAATTAATTACTTATAGGACTATGTAGTTTGCATTTTTAAATGAATTTTCTGCTTCCCAGATGTCTTCTTACAGGAATGCTTGACCCTTTGTAGAGAGGCTGGTTCTCTTATCACAGTGTTTTCAAGGCCCCTGGGGGTGTGAAAAAAATAAAAAGCAAATCAGTTTTAGTAGTTTTAGTACCACCTGCCGTACTGGACCCAATAAGGAATTTGTGAAGTTGGAACGCAGCTCCCACACTTAAGTGGTTTATATTCTTGGCAAAGAGGCTGAGTTGAGATGACGTAACTCCAATTTGATTTCTTTCAGAGGAACATTATTCTAATGCAGTTATCTTCCTTACCAAAGGTCAAGTCTTGGTGGATTCACAAAAATGAGGCTATCACACTAGTAAGGAAACTGAAAGGTAATCTGGGTCAGTCCTCTTCCTTGAGTAAGAAATGTTGTTCTCGCTTTTCAGACGAGACAAGTGAAACTCACTTAGAGGCCGAGCGTTCTGCTAAGACGCCGACCAGGGGCAGGGCTTTAGGAGAGCGCGGGGAGAATCTGGAGAGTCACTGGCTAAGGGAACTTTCTGCAATGACAGAAATGTTCTCCACCTGCACTGTTCGCTACAGTAGACTCTGGCCACCTGTGGCTCTTGGGCACTCAAAATGTAGCTAGTGTGACTAGGAAACTGGATCTTCAATGTCGTATAATTTTAATTAATTTAAATTTAAATGTAGCCACCTGTGAATAGCACAGGTAAATTAAACTTATCTCCAGGCATTTTGAAAGGCAAAGGCTAGGGCACAAAGTAGTTATCTGATGAGATAACTACCTGGCTGATTAAATTGGTTATTTCATACGGAAGTTTTAAAGATCATCAATCTGCTGGTCAATACCAAGAAATTTTAGTAGTTTGTAGCATGGTAAAGTCTCAGAGCCATTTAAAAAATTTTATAGTACGGGGAAGAAAAGGCACATGGGGGTTCTTAAGGGCATAGACAAGTACCAAATAAAACTTATATTTAGGACCAGAAGAAAGTGTAATACAATAGAATTAGGATAACTTTAAAGAAAAATATCTTAAGGATAATGGAGGGAGTTACTATGGAAAATCGTGTAATATATTAAAGAAAAAAAAAAACCAGAAATGGTTTTGACTGTGGTTGGCCATAGGTCTAGAAGCAAAATTATGTATTTTATAATTAGTCCCTCATTTGGTTTTATTTTTAATTTTAGCATATGTACTTTTTAAAAAGTTGTAGCAAAAGGCATAGGAGACCTAACCTCAACAAATTTTCAAGTGTACCTAACAGTACTGGTGACTACAAGCACAACATTATATAGCAGATCACTGAGACCTTTGCAACTTGCAAGACTGAAACTTTATACCGTTAAACTGCAACTCCGAACTTCCCACACCCACCAGCCCCTGGCAACCACCGTTTACTTTCTGTCTTGATGAGCTTAACTACTTTAGATACGTCTTATGAATGCAGTATTTATCCTTCTGGCACTTACTTCAATTAGCATAATGTCCTCAAGGTTCATCCATGTTGTTGCAAATGACAGAATTTCCTTACTTCTTAAGGCTGAATAATATTCCATTGTGTGTAAATGCTACAGTTTCTTTACCTGTTCATTAGTCAGTGGACATTTGTTTCCACCACTGGGCTATTGTAAGCAATGTGGTACTGAACAAGGAGTGCCTCTATCTCTAGGAGATGCTGATTTCAATTGTTTTTGGATAAATATCCAGAGTAGGATAGCTGCATCATAGAGTAGTTCTACTTTTAATGTTTTTAACAACCTCCATACTGTTCTCCATAGTGGAGAACATTTTACATTCCTACTAACATTGCCTAAGGGCTCCAATTTCTCCACATTCTCACTAACCTACCTTCCTTCTTTCCTTTCTTTCTCTTTCTCTCTCCTCCCTCCCTCCCTCCCTTCCTTCCTTCCTTCCTTCCTTCCTTCCTTCCTTCCTTCCTTCCTTCCCTCCTTCCTTCCTTCCTTCCTTCTTTTTTTCCTGGCCATCCTAACAGGTATGAGGTTATACCTTACTGTGGTTTTGATTTGCATTTCTCTGATGATTAGTGATGTTGAGCATCATTTCATATACCTGTTGGTGATTTGTGTGTCTTCTTTGCAGAAATGTCTATTTATGTCTTTTGCCCATTTTAGCTTTCGAGAGCAGACAAGCTCGGGCATGTTCAGGGTGGTATGGCTGTAGACTGTCTTTTGCCCATTTTAAAGTCAGGTTATGTAACAGTGGAAAATTGTCACTGTTGGAAATTATAACCCAACCCACCATTCTTTTGACATTGTTTCTGTAAGTGCTGACTCTGACAAATATGTAGCTTGTAGATGAACAGCATGTTTGTATAAGAATCCTAGGAACTAACTTAAAAAAATATAGACTCTGACTTTCAGGCATCCCAGCTCTGGGAGATTTGCTGACCTTCAACTGTGGAAACTGGATGACATAAAGTTGGGATGACGTGAAGCCAGGATGATGCACACCTGACCATCACTTGCCTTATCAGAATGGACTGTGCTTGTCTGCAGGTAGAGAACTTTTCAATCCCCTTCATTGATCTCTTTGTTCTGTTCCCCTCTCCTTCCTTATAAAAACATCTGCCTCCACAGAGATATGGAAATGGGCTTTAAGACGTGAGCCCCCATCTTTGAGGTGACCAGCACCTGAAAATAAACCACTTTCCTTTACATCAGCACCTGCCTCTTGAGCATTGGCTTTCATAGCAGCAGGCAGCTGGGCCTGCATTTGGTTATAGTTATTTGTTTTTTGCTATTGAATTGTAGGAGTTCTTAAAATATTTTGTATGCTAATACCTTATGAGTTATATAGTTTGCAAATAGTTTCTCCTGTCCATAAGTTTCCTTTTTACTCTGTTGATTATTTCCTTCACTGTACAGAACTTTCGTTTGACAGCCCCACTTAATTAGTTTTCCTTTTGTTACCTGTGTTTTGGGTGTCATATCCAATATGTAATAAAACCAATTAATAGAACTTATCAATGTAATTGGTAAGACCAATGTAAGACCAATGTAATAAAACTTACAAGTTTCCTCCTGTGTTTTCTTATAGGAGTTTTACAGTCTTAGGTCTTAAATTTTTCTTTAATTCATTTTGAGTTTATTTTTGCATATGGTATAATATAAGGGTCCAATTTCATTCATTTGCCTGTGGATATTCAGTTTTTCAACACCATTTATTGAAGAGATTAGTGCATTTCCCATTGTGTGTTTTTGGCACCCTTGTCAAAGATTAATTGACTGTATATACATGGGTTCTTTCTGGGCTCTCTATTCTATTTCATTGGTCTATATGTCTGTCTTTATGCTTGTACCATGTTGTTTTAATTACTGCAGCTTTTTATTTTTTCCACTTTACAGTTTCTACTTAAAGTCTATTTTGCCTAATATAAGAATGGCCAGTCTTGCTCTCTTCTGATTACCATTTGCATAGAATAGAATTTTCCAGTCTTTCACTTTCAGCCTATGTGTGTTATTAAATCTAGAATGAGTCTTATAGATAGCACATAATTAGACTTTGTGTGTTTTTTTAAAATTTTTTCAGCCACTCTATGTCTTTTAATTGAGGAGTTAATCCCTTTACATTTAAAGTAATTATTGATATGGAAGGAATTGCAATGTCCATTTTATTGTTTTCTGTCTGTCTTGCAGTTCTTTTGTTCCTTATCTTAATCTACTTAGATAGTAAAAACAAGGTACCCCAGACTGGGTGGCTTACAAACAACAAGAATTTATTTCTTACGGCTTTGAAGGCTGAGAAGCTCGAGATCAAGCTGCCAACCGATGAATTCTTCCATGTTGCTGATGTCACTCTTCTGTGTATCTGCTTTTGATTGTGTTTAGTACACCTGTCTAGGACAAAAGATTGTAAAACACTGTATGCAAAATGTACAAATGATTTCTCATCATATTTATATCAGTGAACATTCTCCAAAGAAATGGAATGAGAAGTATCACACACACACACACACACACACACATATATTCATATATATATATTTTGGTGTGTCTGGAAAAAGTCCAGGCATTGTTAATATAATGAGAATGGTTTGCACTACGTCGATCTAACCTGGCAGCAAAAGAAAGTGGACTGGAATGTGCATGTGTGAACAATGATGATTTCACTGCACTAATCAGTGGGGGGGTGGATAAGACAATGTTTAGTGAGCTTGTGTACTGTGTGGCCATCATATTCCAAATGACTGAGTGAGTAGAACAATGAATCTGCATCAGATTTTGCATTAAGCTTGAACATTCCTCTGTGGAAACTATTCAGATGACTCAGAAGGCTGTAGCTATGGGCAACTGGTGATTGGCAGCTTCATAATGACGATGCACCTGTTCATGCATCACATCTTGAGATTTTTGGCAAAACATCAAATTACCCAGGTGACTCAGCCCTCCTATAGCCCAGATTTGGCACCCTGTGACTTCTGGCTTTTCTCAAAACTAAAATCTCCTTTGAAAGAGAAGAGATTTCAGAACCTCAATGAGATTTAGGAAAATATGACAGGGCAGTTGATGGCAAGTGGGAGAACTGTGTGAGGTCCCAAGGTCCCTACTTTGAACAAGACAGAGTCATCATTGTCCTGTGTACAATGTTTCCTGTATCTTGTGTCTTGTTCAATAAATGTCTCTATTTTTCTTATTACATGGCTGGATACCTTCTGGACAGACCTAGATAGCAGCAAGGAATGAGTGGCCAGAGGGGAAGTAAAGGCAGGTCCCTCATATTATAACCTAACAAAGAACTTAATACAGGAGGCTAGAAACAAAGGAAGATCTGTCTTACCCATTGACCCAGCAGTCCTGAGCCTGGTCTGATAAGATTGCCAGGCATTACAAACAACACAAGTAAAACTATGACAGTACAGGCGGAGGGGAGAGTCCTGGGGACTGGGCTGCTGTAACAGTCTTACTAAGATTCCAGGTATTCTGAACATCTCATGGCTAGAAGGTGGGAAGGAGTCCTTAAAATTTTATATACCATTTCCACTATCTGGGAAAGAACCCCCCCCACGTGCCTATGTTTGTGTAGTCACATTCCCCTGGTGGAAGCTGGCACCACCTTTACCCCCCAACCAACATGTAACTCCCTCACCCCCATCCTGCCAACCATATAAGTCCTCAGAACAAAGGACCTGATGCCTCTTTCCACCCTTGCTTTTGCCATCCAAACTCTTGCATTTCACCCTCACCTTAGCTAGGCCTGATCTCTTCCATGAGAAGTTAGCACTAATAAACTTTGCTTACTTGCTAATAGGCTTGCTGCTATGTAATTCTTTACTGCATTGGCAAGAAGAACCAAGTCTCTCCCATAATTTTATATATATATATATCTCACAATATTGTTGCGGCTGGCAAGTCTGAAATGTATAGGGTGTCCTGGCATAGTTGGAACTCAGGTAGGAATTGATTTTGCCATCTTGAGTCTGAAATCAGTAGGGTAGCCTGGAAGAGTGGAACCTTGGGCAGGGTTTCTATGTTACAATCTTAAGGCAAAATTACTTTTTCTCTGTGAGACTTGTTCTTCTCTTAAGGCTTTCAACTGATTGAAAAAAGCCCACCTACATTATTGAGGACAATCTCCTTTACTTAAAATCAACTGATTGTAAATGTTAATCACACCAAAAAATATCCTCACTACATCATCTACACTAATTTGGGCCAAACAATTGGAAACCTAGCCAAGTTGACACATAAAATTAACCATCACAATACTCCATGTTATATAAATCAAGTAATTGAAGTTCACAGAGAATCAGAAGTTGTCAAAGCAGAAGAGAATAGGGAGACCACACAGCAAGCATCCTTATTTTACAGACGCAGAGGCTGAGTCACAGTAAGGTAAAGCGACTTAGTGGAGGCGATGTGAATTAGTGGATAGGACTTTAGAGAAAGGAAGGTACAAATATAATAGGTTTATTGTGTCAGCTGTACGTCCTTGGAGAAGATATTAACCTCTCTCTGCTTTAGTTTTGACATATGTAAGTGAGAATTACCATATTTACAGTAACATTTTGTAAGAACAGTCTGTGGCAGACAGTAACTGCTCAATAAATGGGAATTAATGCTCACTATTTTAATGACATCATTGAGACTCAAAAGGTAGCTCTTATTTTACCTAAAAAAGCTGGGAAGTGATGAAGAATGTCAAGTCACCATCCTAGTTCTTTGTTCTCTGTTACAATGGTGCTGTCTCTAATAATGTGAAATTATGATAAATATGATAGATTATCCAGCCAACTGCATATGCTTATAAATCTATGTATTTTTTCACTTATTTTTACTGAAATAAAATCAGGGGATATTCTGTTGGTTGTTGAGTCTTATCTGACTTAGGACATTCAGGAAGGTATTCCCGGGCCGATTTACAAAGTATGCTAAGGACTATTCTGGTGGGGAGACCTGGGTCCATGTTGGATCAATTTCTGAGGTGTTGATCCAGGGCTATTTGTTTTGTGGCTCTCATTTTCTCCTCATGAATGTCCCTTTGCATGCATGAGCCTTGGAGCATACGGGTCTGTCCTTTCTACTTGGAATCGGAATGTCTGTTTCTGCTGCCGTGAACTGCTGGCTCACCAGCTTAGCAGCTTCCCTGTGCTTGTGGATGTTATGCAGAGAATACCTGTGTTAGCAGAGCCTGAACTAACCCTCATTGTGGAGAATTCTCTATCCTTTAATCTTTTACCACGTTGCTGCTTCACCGGTGTCAAGAGCCTAAAAGCTTTGGTTTGAATGTTAGCCAACTGCACAGGCATTCAGGACTGAGTCTGATCCTTAATCCACCAAATCAAAGGTTCTTCTCTCTCAGCCACGGGTCCTGCTTGTTACCTTATGAAATTGGATTACTGCTGTCACTAGACAACTGTCTCTTCTCTTTATCAGTCATTCTAAAAGCTTGACTATAGGTGTGCCGGTAAAATAACGAGACAGCCCCTACTCTCCACAAACATAGCAGGAAAATTGCCAAGTGAATTTGTCT
Organism: Desmodus rotundus; assembly: GCF_022682495.2. NCBI lineage: Eukaryota > Metazoa > Chordata > Mammalia > Chiroptera > Phyllostomidae > Desmodus > Desmodus rotundus. The sequence continues at coordinate 60,361,965 of NC_071399.1, read as the reverse complement.
TTGGGAGTTGTTTTTCTTCAAATACTTTGGAAACTCACCTTTTAGAACTGTTTTTAAAATGCCTTCTAGTGACAGTTTTAACAAAAGAAAAAACGGTAGTGTTGTTATGTTATAGTCATAAGATATTCTAGGCTGTATGGTATTTTTCCCCTTCATGTTTCCCTCTTCCCTCCATTTCTTCTTGGAGAATGGGAAGTAGGGGAAGGAATACAGGAAATGAGGTTAAGGAGTTATGGAGAAGCGGGGAGCCCTGGACAGGGAACATTATAGGGGGATTACTTAGCATAATGCTTCTAAAACTTTAATGTGCATTGAAAACTTTGGAGATGATATCAAAAGGCAGATTCTGATTCAGCAGGACTTGGATGGGGCCTGAGGGTCACATTTCTACCATGTTTCTGGGTAATATTGCTGCTGCTGGTCCATGTACCATAATTTGATTAATAAGGGCACACAGAGACGGGGAAACCACGGTACCAGGCGTGCTCTGGATGAGACATTTTGCAAGTGTAATCAGTCACTCCTCACAACAGCCCTGCAAGGTCACTTTTCCCCTGTTACAAATAAGGTTTCAGACTCAAAGAGGTTACGAAATGGAACAGAGCTAGGGTATGAATGCGGTTCTGGGTGACATCAAGGATCGCAAGTGGCCTCCTCTCAGTGCCTCCTCTTGTTGTTAATAAGTGTGCCACCCTTCTTCCTACTGGCGCTCAGTCCCCAGAAAGGTGCATCCATTATGTTCCATGGAGGTTCATCATGTCGGCTACCCCTCTCCACTCTCACTAATCCAGGAGTGCTGGTTTGGCAGTGGCCCTCTTCCCTGCATCCCGTCTCTTTTGCTCCTGCAAGCACCCTGCATGGTGCTGCTCCAGTGACTTTTAAAGTGCAGCTCTAATCGAAGGCTCTTGCCTGTTCCAAAATCTTCTGAGTACCTGACATGCTCTTTGGATTGACATTCAAGGCTTTCTGTCATATCATCCCCCTTTCCCAGGTCCCTCTTCTTTATCTGCTGGGCTGCATCCAGACAGGGCTACTCCTATTTGCTTGAACAAACCCTGACTTTCCCTGTCTCTGGAACTTTGTTTCCTTGATTTTTCTCCTGCAAATTCTAAACTCCCCATCTCCAGACACTGAGATCCTGTCCATGCCTTGTCTGTCCGTCTCAGCCAGATACCAGGCCCCCTTCTTTTGGAAATTCCTAGAGCTCTCTCCTGACAGCATCTTTCTTATTTCACCTCACGTGGTGTCAGCACATTTATCTGTATGAACCCACTCGAGAGCAGAACGCGAGGCAGTCTTCACAGGCATTTTTACCACCTAGTGCTTGTGGAACCTTCCCTCGCCCTGCATAGCAGAGGCCTAGAGAACAGAGCAAGCACTCAACAATACTGTGTGATTAAGTTATGTGATACTGTAAGGCTGAGAATCATGAACAGGATTAGATGGTGAATGTATTGTATGTTAAGGCTCTAATGAACTAATTAAAGCCCAGAATAAAACCTATACATTAAAACCGTATGTAATGTGTTCAGTGCTCATTCTCAATATCCCCTGCAAATTGAGAAAAATACCCTTCTGCATTCTAGGATGACGGGAGGGTTTTCTGAATCAACAGCAGTGAAACAACTAGAACAGTGCCCGGCATATTGAGAGGCTCACCAAATGTTGATTGCCGTCATTTTTCTCCCTAACTTAGTTGTCTAGGACTGCTGGTCTAGAAAGCTTGCACAGCAGTGAGAAGGAAGCATTTGGTTTTCAGCACTTTATTTAACTGCCAGGTGTAGAAACATCTTGTGAAGTAGAAAGTGGGAAGTAACATCTCCCTGGAAACCTTTTTGGTATTCTTAGACAAACCAGAAAAGCAATAAATAGTCACTGATAATAATAATGACTCACTAGGCAGAATGTTTTAGAATGATTGCCACTCTTGATAGTTATCCCATAAAGCAATTGTCCTGCTCTGATTCAGTTAGGGAAAGACTACCACTTTATCTATGATGCAGACTACAGAAGGAAGACAAAATACAATACAAGTGGCAACTTAGCAAGAGAACCTTTCAAATCACTGCTCTCCTTCTCTGTTACTAGAACTGACCCTCACGTCGCTAGCAGTGGTGTCAAAATAGAAAATATTGTTCCCCATATGTACTGACAATAGAGATCCTTAAATAAAATGATGCAGAAGAACCACATGGGAAGCTTGTTAAAATGTAAATCTCTTGAGAAATTCTCATTGAGTGGATAGAGTAGGACTTCAGAATCTGGTGCAAGGAGCACTGGGGTTATTGCACAGTTTTCAGATACAGTTGAGGAAACTGAGTTTCAGAAATACGAAGTGATTTTCCCAAGGTCACATAGGGAGAAATAGAGCAGGTCAGGCTTCCAGCCTGGGGCTCTTCATGGCAATCCATGACAGTTTCCTCTAACTCAGAGTTGCCTTCAATTATCTAGAGATGTGCATCTCAAAAGTTAATGTACATATGCAACTGGGAAATTTGTCAAAGGAGGGACTCTGATACATTATGTCTAAGGAGGGCCAGAGATCCTGCATTTCTAAGGACTCCTGGGTGATGCTGCCGTTTCTGGTCTGTGGACCATACTTTGAGTAGCCAGGATCTAGGACATCACCGGGCTTGGACTAAGAGGTGAATGTGAGCTAAAGTAAAATGGCCCTTCCTGACTTTGTAGCTCCTGTGGTGAATAACACAGGACTGAGCAAATGGAAACCTACTAGATAAATAAGGATGGAATTTAGTTGCTGAAAGGCTTAGGGGAATCAGGAAGTCTAAAGTCAGGTGGTGGCCCCAGGTAACTCCTGCCTTGCCTTTTTTTCCCTCTTTGGTATAGTTTTCATGGTGATCTGTTCCCCTGGGAAGCTACTGAGTGAGTGTGATGATGGTAGGTGCTTGTTCCTTGAGATATGTACAAAGAAGCAGGAGATGGAGACAGTGCATGGGAAGAAAGAAAGCATGGCTGGGGTTAATTTGGACTCTAGGTTTTGAAATGATCTAAAATCAAAATGAAATGAAAAGCATTTATGTGTGTTCATAAGCATAGATGACAGGTTTTCAAAAATATCATAAAATTAGGTTATGGAATTCAAATTATTAATCAGGAAATGAAAGACAGATACATAGTGAATAAAATTACCTGCTACTTTTTCTGAAGTTTTCAAGACTAGCATTTCATACCTTTTCAGAAAAGAGAAAAGAAGAACTTTGTATTGAAATAAAATTATTTCATTTGGCATAAGAAAGAATATTGGGGGAGTCTATAGATACAACATCTCCAGATATATTTAGAAAGTGATGCTTCTCCTCTGGAGAACTTTGACCAGTTAGCTTTGTGTTCCTAATATGTACCAAGCACTGGGCTGGGGGTACCGGGATACTGCCGTGACAAGATGTGGTCCCTGCGCATAAGGAAACAGGTGAATTATAACACAATGAAACTAATGCAATAGTGGAATTGTGATCACAATGTGAGAGGTTGGAGGAGAAACTCACTCTATTCGGTGAAGTTAAGGAAATCCTCAGAGAAGAAGTCATGTTTAAGTAAGCATTGAATGATGAATAAGAGATGATGAGAAGAATTTTGTTAATATCCACTTTAGCAAGTATCAGTTATTGTTACATAGTATGGGTAATGAAAGAAGATGTACTATGAACAATGACAGTCCTGGCTTCAAATCCTAGCCTCACTGCTTCCTGATTGTATCATCTCTCTGACACTAGATTTTTTTTCTTTGAATAACAATATAACATGTTCCATAAGGAAATAAATAAGATAAAATAAGAAAACAGTAAATTCATGTTTTCCAGTCTTCTAAATATGCCTGTATTCCAAAGTTAACAGATGTAGGGGCCAACTGGGATCCTAACTACATTCCTGAACACAGCCTGTGGAGTGAGGCCGCTCCTTTTATAACGGCCGCTTTCTTGGTGAGTTCTCTGTTCTTAGATTTCCATTTATTTCCTGGCGTAGATTTCCCTTACAACACTTGTGCTAGATTGAATAGTGTCCCCTACAAAATTCATGTCCATGCAGAACCTCAGAATGTGATTTTATTTAGGAATAGGCCTTTGCAGGTATACTGTATTTTTCGGACCATAAGACATACCTAGGTTTTAGAGGAGGAAAATAGGAAACCCCACTCCACAGCCTCCCCCCACCCCACCCCCCAAGCCAGATAAGCTACATTCGGACTATAAGATGCACCCCCATTTCCTCCCAAATTTTGGGGGTGCATCTTATAGTCCGAAAAATATGGTAATTAGTTTCATTATAATGAGGTTGTACTGAATTAGGGCTGGCCCTAAACCAGTTTGAATGGCGTCCCTATAAGAAGACTCCCAGAAACTCAAGGGAGAAGGCCATGCAGAGACAGAGGCAGAGACTGGAGTTATGATGCTGTAAGCCAAGGAGCCCTCGAGACTGCTGACGTCACCAAACACTATGTGAGACGAGGAAGGAATCTCCTGAAGGCTCCAAAGAACTTCAGAGGAAACATGGTCCTGCTGACTCTTTGATTTGGGTTTCTAGCCTCCAGTACTATGAGAGAATAAATTTCTGCTGTTTTAAGCTACCCAGTTTGTGGCACATTGTTACAGCACCCCTAAGGAATTAATACACCTATTGTCACCTACCTTTAAGTTGAAGTCTTTAAGTTAACTCTGAAGATACATGGTGGCTTTGCCACATGTTGACTAGGCTGGGCTGCGTTTCTAGAATTCCCTTCCCTGTTTGTTTCTGATTAAAGTGGGCCACAGGAGTCCTTTTTGCACAAGCTTTGCGGGGCACCACTGCAATAGCAACAGATATACTGTCTTCTAAGCTCAGAAGGTCAGGGCAGCATCAGCAGGTGCATTTGTAACTCATACACGTTGGTGCTCATCTACCTCATTGGTCTGGGGCAGCTGCTGGGACTGCAGTGGCTCCACCTTCCCCTACATACTCTTTATACTTTTCTCTCTGACCCCTGGGCCCACTGTGTTTATCCTTGAGCATTCCTATGCTCCACTTTTTCCTGCAAAAGATGGTGGGAAACTCTACAAGGGTTCTGGCTTGTCCCCATCTCTCTCCACTTTACATCGACCTTCTCTTCCTGGGGTGCCTGCAGAAATCAAGCTCCTGCATCAGATGCAGACATCAGTCTTGCAGAGTCTACTGACTAGCTCCCTCCATTTTGTAAGTAAAATCTATACAATCAATTGCTTTTCTGATAGGATCCTCATAGATACATTCACCCAGGGCCCCATCTCCCTGTCTGCCGATAAGATGGTTGTATTTTAAACAAACTTGCACTTGAGTTTCTTGAACATACAGGTGAAATGCCAAACGATGTTTTATATGAACTTATCTTTTGTGGTTTTCAGCTTCCATTGAATTTAGTAGCTCAGCATAAAGATCTCCCATTTTCTCTCTTCATGTCTGTGACACTTCTCCTTGCTCTATTACCCCAGAAAAAGAAAATTACACACAACTCCTACTGTTCCCTGCTTCTCCACCTGCAGGGAGCAGTAGGCTCCAAGGTTCATGTTCTATTACATAAAGGCTTTTTCAGCCATCGTTTGGAAGACCTTGGCTCGACTGTCAGCATGGAGCGTGGCTGTCTGCAGCTGGAGTCTCAGAGGAGAGGACCCTGACTCTGCAGTGACAACCCCCTACCCTTCAAACTTGTCTAGACTAGACAATGTAATCTGAGACTCCTGGTGCTGATGGGAAGAAGATGAATCACTATGATAATCAGCACTGATTTTTTTAAAGCCCCCATTTGCTTTGTGTGTAAAAGCTGGACGTGACATTTGCAGCTGGCTCTACCCGGCAGTTATCCTTGTGCCAGTGCCGAGTACACTCTCACAATATGGCCCACAATGAGAGCTTCGTGCAGTTATAATGAAGACCCTGTAGCCAGAATGAATGATTCCATTCACTGCCAACACGGAACTTGCTATGGATGTTCAATTATATCAGATGCCTCCTGGATAGTGTAGAAGGAGAGGTGAAATGATGATGTCAGATAAGCAAAAGGAGCCTGGCTGCTCTCAATTCTAGTCAGCATGACAGGAGAACGGTGTCTGCACCCTGGTACTCTGCTCTTAATAGGCATTGGAAATAGTCTTTACTCACTATTTTTAGGGAAGCTTCCCACAGCTTCTTTTGGCTCACAGGGCTAATTCCCAGTTCATTAACCCAGCATACAGGCCTCTTCCCAACTCAGACCCAACTTAGTGTCTCTACATCACTGACCATTCCTTTGGATGCCACTTGCCTGAACATTTCTGTGCCTTTATTTACCCTATTCTTTCTGCTAGCACTTTCCTTGCTTCTTTTCTACTTTGGGAATGCCTACATTGTAAAAAGTAGCTCAAACATTACTACATTTGACATCCTCAGACAAAATTAAGAGTTTTTTTCTGCTGTGCTCTCACAGAATCTTCTATGAATTTCTATTATAATTCACAGTATATGAGGTCTGTCCAGAAGGTATCCAGCCATGTAAAATGAAAAATAGAGACATTTATTGAAGAAGATACAAGACACAAGAAACATTGTATATAAGACAAGGATGCTTCAGCCCCCTTCATAGCAGGCACCTTGGGACCTCACATACTTCTCCCACTTGCCAACAGCTGCCCTGTCATATTTTCCTGAATTTCATTGACAGTCTTAAATCTCTTCCCTTTCAAAGGTGATTTTAGTTTTGGGAAAAGCCAGAAGTCACAGGGTGCCAAATCTGGACTTTAGAGGGGCTGAGTCACCTGGCTGATTTGATGTTTCTCCAAAAAACTCTGCATGAGACGTGATGCATGAGCTGGCACGTTGTTGTGATGAAGCTGCCAATCACCAGTTGCCCATAGCTGCGGCCTTCTGAATCATCTGAATAGTTTCCACAGAGGAATGTTCAAGCTTAACACAAAATTTGATGCAGATTCATTGCTCTACTCACTTAGTCATTTGGAATGTGATGGCCACACAGTACACAAGCTTACTCAACATTGTCTACCGCCCCCTCTGACTAGTACAGTGAAGTTGTCCTTGTTCAATGCATGCACATTCCAGTCCACTCTCCTTGGCTGCCAGGTTACATTGCTGTTGTGCAAACCATTCTTGTTATATAAATAATGGTTGGAGTTTTTTCTAACAGAGCTTGTACATCTTCTACTTATTGACTTACCTCTCAGACTTTCAGATTTTGTGTTTCTTGTGGACTTGACTCATCAGAACATAGAAAAGTTCCTGAAACTAATGAAGCTTTTCTTTTTGAAGAGAACTGAGTCATAATGGGAAGAGAGCAATTGATTTGGCTGAAGATCATTGAATTAGGGATTGGGGATCCTGGGTTTTAATTCCAACTTTGTCCATCTCCACATGGCCTTTAATGGTTGATCAGAGTTGTGGGACACCAACAAGTATAAGTCTCAATTTCTTCCTGCCTAGATTTCTTCATTTGCTAATTAGTAAATATGATGTCCACCCTTGCATATTCATAGTTGCATCTTGAAAAACAAATCAAATAAAAAGTGTAAAAGTTTGGTGGGAGGAGGCCCAGTGAAGGCCAGTGGCTTCTTAACCTTGGGAAAATAAACTTTGTGGTGTGGCTTATTGGTTGTGGGTTTTCCTGCTTCTTCCTCAGGCTTCTAACATATGCTGGACACTTGGTAAATATAGTAGTGATCGAGAGGAAGCCATGAATTTGAAATCCCACCAGTTAATGGATTGAACTCTCCAAGAATAATTGTTAATCAGTGAACATTTCTTGGGAGGCTCTGAAGAGTTACTCAGGGACAGTGTGGCTCTGTAGGGGTCCTTTAGGAGGGAAGAGATTCTTATCCTTACTGGCCCAGAATGGCCCAGGGCTCCTCTTATTTGAGGCTGACTGTTTCTACCTCCTCCCCAGGTGTGAGCTGGCATAGCAACTTTCTTTGATAATTGACTTTACTATAACACAGGCAAAACTAAAAAGGAGGTAAAAAGGGTCTCTGGTGTCTTCACATCCTCTTTATATTCTTTCTCTAACATCTTCTAACCTCTTGTCCTTACCTGCTAGTATGCAGCGTTCTCATTTGGCTCCTTAACTGTCCAAATATCACCGTTATCTTACCAAAAGCAGTAAAAAAATTAATTAGTAGCTTATTGTTTTAATCATGAAAAATGATCATTCCTTTGTGGGTTGATATATCTTTCTTCTGTGTGTCTATAGAGGAATGTTTTTCTTTGATAATTTCAATAACTTCGCTAATTAAGAGTTGTGGACATTTGCACATTTGATTTTGATGTGGGTTGCCAGAGTTTTAGTAATTTCTCTTGTGTCTATAGTGAAAAGGTGAACTTCAAACACTCTCAAATTGGAGGTTCTTAAAATTAAGAAAACAGTTCATACCGCTTGGCTAAATCAAAATAAGATGACTACTGGATTTGGGAAGCGGGTGTAAGTAATCTAAAAGGAGCAGATTTTGTTTTGCTTTTGTTTTAATGACACAGATGGTCACACTACTGAAGACAATCACATATTAAAAAATCATAGTTAGACTATTAGTAACAAAGAAACCTAAAATGAATACAAAGTAGAGGCATCTCTCTTCATCAAGAAGTTCAGTAAAAAGAGCTGCCATTGTCATGATGCATTTTCAGCCAGTCAGGTGAAAATAAAACTTGCCAATGAGATATGACACCCTTAAATAAGGCACAAGGAGTACATTTGCATACAGCTGACCCCATGTATCCCTGGGTTCCTCATCCATGGATTCAAATAATAGTGGATCAAAAATGTTTAAAAAAATCCAGACAGTTGGTCCCCAAACAATACAGTATAACAACTACTTATATAGTATTTACATTGAATTAGGTATTATAAGTAATCTAGGGATGATTTAAAGTATATGGAAGGATGTATTAGATTATATGCAAATACTATACCTTTTTATATAAGGGACTTGAGCATCCTTGGCTTTTGGTATCCATGGGGGGTGTCCTGGAACCAACCCACCATGGATTCCGAGAGATGACCATATTAGGTACAGAAAAAAGATGAGTTTTCTAGTTATAAAATATTTGTACCTCACTAGCAAAAACGAAACAAAACAAACGACTTAGTGATCACCTTGTTATATCAGTGACATTAAGAGTGCCTTAATTGTCATAAATCTGTAGAAGTGCCTTCTGAGAATGTTAAAAAATAGACTAAAAATATCCCCCTGTGAAAATGAATGATTTAGTGCTATTGCCTAGACAGGAATTGTTTCATTTAAGGCAACAAGAAACACCTGGCATTTGCTTATCTCTGCTTTCTCTTTTTGTTCAGCTTCACTCTCGATTTCATAGACTCTTAGGAAGGAATGTAAGGTTCATCTTGTTCATCCACTCATCTGATGCTTGCATCTTTTCCAAAGAATGACAAACAGAAGGCTTGAAGTGCTCTGACAAGTGACCTCCTGAGGTCACCCTCTATGCCTTTGGGTGTTCCTGACTGCTCGGAATTCTCTCCTCTGTATGTTCTTTGCACTGGCCCTGCTCCGATTACTGGGGCAATACCAAGCAGTGTCAACCCCTCCCGAAAATGTCAGACCTTCAAGCATTCATTAGCTCGTGAGGGGCCTTTACTTAGCTTTTCAGATTAAACAGTCTGAGTCATTCCAGCATTGTTTACATGACAGAGTTCAGAGTCTCTTCACCATTCCAGCCACTTTCTTCTGGCCATCCACATGCTTCTCAAATGCAGAATGGAATGCTCCAGATGTGATCTAACAAAACAGAACAGGAATAGTTTTCCTTAATCTATATTAAAATGAACATATAGTGCCTTGACTGATGTGGCTCAGTGGGTTGAGTGTTGTCCACAATGCAAAAGGTTACCGGTTTGATTCCTGGTCAGGGGATGTACCTGGGTTGCAGGCCAGGTCCACAGCTGGGGGCATGTGAGAGGCAACTGATGGATGTTTCTCTCACACCTCAATGTTTCTCTCCCTCTCTCTCTTTCTCCCTTCCCTTCTCTATAAAAATAAATAAAAAACAATCTTTTAAAAAATGAACATATTAATGCTACTTGAATTCAAATTAACCCTTTCAAATCTTAAGGGACTTTGATTGGAATCAGTGGATGGAATCATACAGCTATTAAACAATGTCTTCACTCCATCCTATCCTTATACCATTGTTTATATGGATACACATGTCAGATCTTGTATTTATTACTACTGAACTTCATTGTGGATTTGATTCATTGTTCCCACCTATCGCATTTTTTTCAAAGAACTTTCAGAGCATGAGAGAAATGTAGAGATCATCTAGTCCAATCTCATCCAAGGATGTAAAGTTGTTGACCCCAATTCATGAGAGAGTCAGAGCTCCTGAGGTGTTATTGCATCCTATTTCCTCTCTTGGTCCTTCATCTCTTGTAGTAATCTGTGCTCTCAGCAATATTAGCCTCTCCCTTTGGGTTGTTGAATGGTTGATTTTGTTTTAGAGCCACTGACTTCAGCTTGGATAACAAACTTGGATAAAGCATTATTATGCAAGATACTTTCTCTTTTCCCTTACAGAAGAAATCCTGAAATGACATCTGTTCCCTCTCTGAGATCTGGTGTACCCCTGACCTTTTGGGAGACAAAGTTAATGATCATGTTGATGGGTCAGCACTTACCTCACACTGCAGTGTCTTTATAATAACACCAGCACCAAAGATGAGCCTTTCCCTGGCCTGGTAGTCCAGTTGGTTAGACCACCACACTGATATGCAAAGGCTGCAGGGTCAGTCCCCAGTCAGGGCACATGCAAGAAGCAATCAATGAATGCATAAATAAGTAGAACAGCAAATTAATGTTTCTCTCCCCCTTCCATTCTCTCTCTCTCAAATCAACCAATTAAAATAAATATAAAATAAAAGATGAACCTCCTTACAGTGTTGAGATTCAGGGAACTTTATTTGTAATGCTAGCAACATCTCTTTGGGCAAGTCAGTCAATCTTTTTGTGTCTCAGTTGCTGAAATGAAAAGAAACTGGTTATATTTTGTAGCCCCGTGATCAGTGCCTTGCTATTTATAGAAATGCCATTGTTTTCTTACTAGGAAAACAAGTTTAAAATTTCATCATCAGAAATTGAGTCCTCTGTGCTAAGACAAGAATTTCCCATTCAAATCCAAATACTCCATGGGAAAGCTAATACACTGAAATTAGTTGGTGATACTTTAGAGTGCAGCTTTTTTTGGAGGTTGCCAATGGGACACTTAGCTGAAGGAAGCTCTGAATTGGACGAGATTCAGTGTAGAAAAATATAGATAAGAACTAGAGGAGAAACCCCACACTGGGGATCTGCCTGGAATTAGAAGGCTTAATATGCTCATGGGGTATCTTGGTGGACTTAGAAGCTGTGAGCCCAAGTGTGGAAAGAAAATGATAGATTATTGTAGGAAGTGGAAGGGAATTAGGAAGCCATCCAATTCAATCCCCTCATTTCACGGACGAGGACATTGAGCCTTAAACACCTTGCCCGAGGTCACACAGATGCTCAGTGGTGGGGTCAGGTCCTTGATTCCAGTGCAGTGCTTTTCCTCTAAATTAGGGGTCTCCAACATCTTGGCTGCGCACTGGTACCAGTCTGGGCCTGTTAGGAACGAGGCCACACAGCAGGAGATGAGTGTGAATGTAATGCGCTTGAATCATCCTGAAACCACCCCCCTACCCTGGTCCATGGAAAAGTTGTCTTCCATGAAACTGGTCCCTGGTGCCAAAAAGGCTGGGGACCACTGCTCTAGATCATGAAGACAAACTACACAATTTTGCTTAAAATGGCATTGCTCTCAGGTTCCCACACCATGCAGAGTGAGCCAGATTGATGAGGCTGTTGAAGCAGTCTACTTGAGAGTGGAAAATGCCTGCCCCCGAGGCTGCACAGTCATCCTCTCAGAAGTGTTTGGGTAAACGCAGCACCGTGGATTGTCTCCGTGGAGACTGGCTGAGACCCCAAAGCAGAGCGCTCTCATACAGTTGTTCTGTGGAGGCAGACTCTACTGATTAATTGGACTCTAAGTACTGGTCGAGGACATGAACAGAATGATTTTGCTGCTGAACGTGTAGTCCCAGATGAAGACAAATGTCACCAGTCAAACGGGTCCTAAATGACTGGTGAATGTTCCTGAAATGATGTGTGAAAGCTGTGGAGTCTTTAGGGAGGTAGCCAACTACATCATCCTTATTCTCTGCTGGGGCACATGCTGAGTACTTTTAGTATTAGTATGTTTAGGACTGATTCCTAAAGGATCACCTATTTAGGATTTCTCTTGAAGCATCATGCTTTCTCATCGTGACTGAACAACTATCGATCATCTCCTTCCACCTGCCTTGCTCTCCTTTGAAAGGGAGGCCTTCAAGGGTACCCAGACACAGAAGTAGCTCTGCCTAACTTGGAGCTGAGGGTGACCTTGTTCCTTGAGCAGCCCCTCTTGCAGTTGCTTCTCAAACTCTAAGGTGCATATGAATTTCCTGGGCATCTTGTTATTATGCAGATTCTAATTCAGTAGGTCTGAGATGGGGCCAGAGATTCCACCTTGCAAACAAGCACCCAGAAGATGCCAATGCTGCTGATCCGAGAACCAGACTTTAAGTAGCAAGGCAACGTTCCAGGATAGCCTCCCGTTGACTTGGGGAGAGGTTTGTGAGGTCTGCTTTGGCAAACTGTTCTCTATTCCATTCCTAGAGGAGTGTTTAACTAGGACCTTCCCGGGACCCTGGGAGAATTATTGAACCTCTTAGGCACTAGCAGTGAACATGGACATTCACTAACATTCTTTGCACCTAGACCTTCTTCTTCAAACCTGCAATATTTGTGGGTGGGACTGTTTGCTTGCACAAACACCCTACACTTGCCCACAGTAATTAGGTAATTGAATTGCAAACGGTAATTAGCTGCCTAACTGCCTGCTTGTTCATGCAGGTATCCAATTTGCTTTTGAAATGTGGGCTTATACTGGTGAAAATGGAAGATGCCGTTAAAGGCTGCAGACACAATTAAGAAGGCCCATTGAAAACCTGGCCCTGAGTGAGCAGCTGTTGCATACTTCTACCTTAATTTTTTTTCTTCTCATTTCAGTTTCTCTGATGACATTTTTTTCCTGGAACTCAGAGAATCTCTGTTTCATTGTGCTACTTAAGAGAAATGAGGGGTGGTATTGGATGCCCGTTTTCATGTCTTTGGGATAAAATTAAAAACAAAATGTTGTGTAATAGAGTGACAGGTGGTCTGCCACTTTCTTAGTGACTGACAGGCTTGTTTACATCCTGAGAACTTGTCTCTGTGCGGCCCAGCATGACACAGGTGAGGGCTTCTGTTGCCGTCCCTCCCGGCCGGTGGGCTACGTGCTCCAAGTTGTGGCCGCACAAACGCAGTTCTGTTTTAACCCTTGGTCATTTTTGTAAGAGAAAAACACTAGAAATAGGAAACATCTGCTTCTCTGACAACATGAGTTTGTGTCCAAGCTTCCCAAGAAGCTTCAGGGAAGCTACTGGGCGATTCCCGCTCCCTTCCCTGCTCTCTTTCAAAGACCATTGCGTGGTCTCCAAATTTAAAAGATGTCTGTAAAAGAAGATCTAGAAACATTTAGACTAGATTATTGAGATCCACTTAATTTTAATTTTATCACAAAGTGCACTTAAGGGCCAGTGGTCAAGGCTGTTACTGGAGCTTCCAGAGGTGAAAATCTTGGGCATCATCAGAAAAAAATGAAAAGAAAGAAAAGTCAAGGGCATTTTTATATTCAGCATAAAAGAATAAATTAGAATACAGAAAACTATAGCAACTTACATGTTAAGATGAGAACAGTAATGACTATTACTCCTATGACATAAAGAAGTAAGGTGTATAATTTTAGGATCTTCCCCCCTTTTCTTTATAGTGTCCTTCAACAAGCGCACTAAAAGTCTCCCTAATATTGTTCCCTCTTATTAGGGGCTGCAAAAATCCCCAGAAGGATTCCTCAGGGAGTTCACACTTGCCTCATTTCTTTGAAGAGGAGGAAGGTTTGGCAGTGTATAAATCTGACCACGGTATTGAACCTGTTCTTCTCCATCCCTCCTTAGTTGCCTTAGTTTGGCCTTCATTATTTATCTGCTGGACCATGGCAATCTCTCCAAGTTAGCTGACTCCTCCTCTTCTTTTCTTTTTTTGTGCACACTGTTCCTACTGTCTCCAGGATTATTTCTTTAAAACAAAATTGTCACATTACTCCAAAGGCTTAGTGATGCTCAGAGATAAAATCCATACCATAGCTTATAAGGCTGTTTATAGTCTGGCTCCTGTCTCTTCCGGAGAACTCTCAGCAGCCCCCTGCTTGGCCATGTACCAAGCACCCTTGTTGTATTAAGCTTCTCAACATTCCCTGAATGTCATATCGTCTCATTATACTTTGTCACTTTCCAGTGGACAGAAAATCAAACTGGGTATAAACAGGGACCAATTGTAGGGTATGTTCAAAACTCAGGAAGGGAAGAACTTATGGGCAGATAATTGGGAGTGATTGTACTTTAATCCTTTCAAAGGTTTATTGAGTAGAAAGAACACTTGTCTAAATAAGCTTAGTGTGTAGCAGTTATCCATATCACATTGCTTTATAACCAACATTCAAGGAATTATATTAGCCTCTTGGCTACAGAGCATATGGAAGTCCAGATGGGTGCAGTTTTTTTTTCCCTTTTCATTTTGTTCAACTTGTGCTGATGGTATCAGATTTTCTCCCTCTCCAGAGTCAGAGTTTATACTTATAAACATAGTGAGTTCAGTGGAAGAGAAGGGGAAAAGGCAAAAAAAAAAAAAAGCATTTTATGAGGAGAGGACAGAGTTCACCTTCCCTCTTAATGTCTAGTAATACACAGTTATCCGTGAAGATCAGCTCCTCTCTAGCAGGGAAAATTCAAGGTTTGATGCTCTTTAGGAAAGTGTCAGTTTATAACATCTGCAGCTTCATGGAGCTGAACAAATTTTTTGGTTGAGTTAAATTTTCCCTTCAGATAATCTACAATCTGAAAACGAGAGCAAAACTTTTGGAAACAGCATTTAATCTTTCATTTGTCTGCTTGTTCTGTCTTCTCTACCCTGCTACCCCATAGGTTAGGGGCCATCGGTCTTCTAGCAAAGAGGAATGACCTGCATTTTCAGAAATCAGAAGAGGAGAGGAGGAGGGGGAGCAGTGCTTATATACTGAGATCCCTCTTGTAGTGGGAAGATATCTCTAACACTTGTTCCACATTTCTTTTCCTGGGAACCTTGACACACGAGGGGAGCAGAGGAGTCCTTACATTGGAAAAGAGCACCTTGCCAGGGTACAGACTTTGTGCACATTATTTGCATAGACCACGATAAAGATACACACGGAATTGGTCTCCTTTCAGTCACACAATGTACATGAGCCCATGTTCACGAACCAATTAGGAGGGTGCATTGTGTTTGGGTCACTTTACCAAGAAATACAATGAAATGGATAGTGTCAGGTGAGTTTTCAGCCATTCCACCACCCCATTCTCCCCTTTGGCAACCGTCACCTGGTTCTTTGTGTCTATGAGTCTGTTTCTGTTTTGTTCATTTGTTTTGAGTTTTTTAGATTTCACATATAAGTAAAATCACATGGTATTTGTCTTTTTCTGTCTGATTTATTTCACTTAGCATAATACTCTCTAAGTCCATCCATGTTGTCACGGATGGCAAGATTTCATTCCTTTTTATTGCTGAGTAATATTCTATTGTGTGTGTATATGCACACATACACTTGTCACATTTTCTTTATCCATTCATCTACTGATAGACACCTGGTTTGTTGCTTCCACATTTTGGCTATTATAAATGAACATGGGGATACACATATCTTTTTGAATTAGTCTTTGTTTTCTTCAGATAACTACCCAAAAGTTGTATTGCTGGTTCACATGGAAGCTCTATTTTTAATTTTTTGTTGAATCTCCATTCTGTTCTTCATCCTGGCTGCACCAATTTACAATTTAATTAGAAGAAACAATAATGACCATATATCATGTTAAATATAAAAAGCACATGTGCCATTCCAGCCAGGGGTCCTCCTGTGAAGTCCCTTTCCAGATGGGAATGCAGGCTACTCGAATGAGAAGCAAACTGAACCAATGGAAAGTCAGTTATGTTTAGAATTGTCTCCTTCAGCTGGACTGTACAGCACAATGGGGGGGGGGAAAGTGACACACCCACAGTTTACAATCCAATCCAATGCCTTTCTCCTGGCTAGAATATGCAGAAAACCCGAATCAGGTTATTCAGAAAAGCCAGAGGCAGTGATTTTGGAAGCATTCAACTTTGCTCATCTATGACCATGTTATTTTCTCTTACTCAACAGGTTGTAATTACTATGTGTCTAATACCATGCTCGGAACTAGAGAAATCTAGTGAACATGGTAAATCTCTGCTGTTGTAGAGGTCACTGTCGGGTGAGAGATACAAGCAAGGAGTATGATGGCTGCCAACCTGCTTGGATAGCTCTGAATTAAACCAGACACTGCTAGGCAAGACTTTGAAATCTACCAGTAAAGCCCATATTCTAGTTTGAGATTTTAAAAGCATTGACTCTCATAATCCACACTGCATTGTTTATATAACCATTTCCTCTTTATTTCAAGAGCAGAAGGAAGAGGCTGGCAACGCTGCCTTCACTGTCCATATTTTGCTAATTCTTCCCCCATTCAGGCAGATCACAGAGATGTAACTTGTACAGTTGAATAAAATGTCATCTACATTTATCCTTCAAGCAGGAAGAATGTGAAAAACTTCACCAACAGGGGATTTATGATCACTGAACTTAACAGATGATTCCCACCTTCCTCACTGTGATGGGCTGAATTGTGTACCTACCTCTATAATTCTTTTGCTAAGATCTTAGCCCCCAGGATCTCAGAATGTGACTGTTTGGAGATATGGTCTTTAGAGAGGTGATTATGTTACAATGAGGGCTTTAGAATGGGCCCTCTTCAATTTTATCGGAGTCCTGTGAAAAAAAGATTCGATCACAGAGTTGGACACCAGGAGTGTGCATGTGCGAGGACAGCCCACGTTAACACAGCGAGAAGGTGGCCACATACGAGCCAAAGGGAGAGGCTTGGAAAGATCGTTCCCTTATGTCCTCCAGAGGATACTGGCCCTGCCATCATCTTGATCTTGGACTTCCAGGTTCCAAAACTGTGGGAGAACACATTTCTGTTGTTAAGCCCCACATTCTGTGGTCCTTTGTTATGGCAGTCCTGGGGGGCAAATATGCTTGCCTCTGGATCTGTTGAATATTCCACGGTCCAGTAACCTGATGCACTAATCTTTCAAAAGAAAGGAATCTTACCTCTCCCTAGTTCCCATTCAGGCAGGGAAAGGTGCCTAAGTTATTCTTCTACCACTTTACATGGACAGCAACTGGACACACTATGAACACTATATTTACTATCACTAATCTTCCAAGTCCAAGGGGGCACTGTTACTTTTTCTCACATGGATTAACTTTTTCAAGAACAGAACCAGAGAAGTCTCTCAATATTTGACATTTTAATATTGACATGCTTCAAGAGAGAGCTCAGAAATAAATGACCACTCCACACTTGTTCTGGCTCAGTGATCCACAAGCAAACCTTGAAAGGACTTTGATCTCCAAGGTTTTATATACCAAATTCAAACTACTTACTGTTTCTAAAATATCACCTGCAATTAAATTTTTCTATTTGATGGGGTTGAAAATCACATAGATAATATTTAATAACCAGGAGATTGACATGTAAATCACTATTGTTTGAAAAAGCTCACTGATGCAAAGATGTAATTTTCTCTCTTTTCCCTAAACCAGTAAGAAAGCAAATAACCATTTTGTAGTCCTGTGGTTAAGAGATGAAAAATTTGTGTTGGGAGATATTAGAAATGCTTTTTCTCCTAGAGCTTTCTCATTGATAAAGTGTTAGATAACGCAGGCTTTTTACCAAAATTCCTCTGGTTAATGACTAATTGAGGGGAAATAGACCTGGCTTCAAAATCCTGCCTTTCCTATTTGCATTTTTTTCCTTTTCTTTCCTAGACTTAAAATTCTAGTTGTGCTAGAAATCATGATATGTCTAACACTTTTTGAAAATTATATAGATCAAAAGAGAAAGCATAAGAAGCTTTGATAGTTTCCTTCTAATAAACCCCCTTTTAGACATTTTTAATTTATACAGAAAAGTAGTGTTCAGTTGGGAAATGCTCAGATATTGTGCTTTAAAGCCTTAATTTATGTGATCAGCTTGATCCACATGGTGCCCGTTAGCCGTACTTGTTGGCAGAGGGAAACATTTAGCTTGATGATATTCTCTAACCCTTTGTGAAAAGAAAATATGCTGAGTAAGAGCCCCAGGAGGCACTGCTGGCTCCTACTCACACAGGTACTAGCCCACTGTGTGCAGAGTGGCCATGGGTGGTCTCGGGCTAAGGAGACCTTTGCCTGCCCAGTTTTGTGCTGCTTTGGTCCAGGAGAGATTGCTAATTCCTTTCTTATGCTATAGCCAAACCCAATAACCACAGAAGACAACATCTGTGTTCAATAGGCATATTTTTGCCAGCTCACATTAAATAATTCATTGTGAATGTTTGTAGGGCTGAAATTAGCCTTTATTAAATATAGAAGCAGGCATCATCACCATTCCCTGATGAGACCAATCAACCCCTTTAATGATTTTGCTCTATAAGGGGTATTGTTGGGACTTTTAATTTTTTAAAAAATCATTTCTTACTCACCAACTCTTATGAGTTGAATTATGTCCCCCTCAAAAGATATTGAAGTCTTAAACCCCAGTTCCTGTGAATGTGACCTCACATGTAAACAGGACTTTTATGATGACAAAGTTAAGATGAGATAGGTAGGTCATTAGGGTGGGCCCTAATCCAAATGCCTGGTGTCCTTATATATATATAAAAAAAGAGGAGATTTGGACACAGGGAGAGACATGCACAGAGGGAAGATGATACTAGGACACAGGAAGAACACTCTCTACAAGGCAAGGGACTTGTGAGGCTACCAGAAGCTAGGAGAGAGGCCTGGAGCAGAGACTCAGATGGACCCAGCCCTGTGGACACCTTGATTTCAGCCTCTAGACTTCAGAAGTGTGACACCATAGATTTCTGTTTTTTAAGTCACCTTGTTTGTGCTATGTTGTTACAGCAGCCCCAGGAACCTGATATATTGACACCAACTGCCTGCGTCTGCTCCGCTAGGGTTAGGATATTGCTATCAATTTGGAGTCTTTGCATGGATTGCAGGTGCCCCCATATTGAATCACCTCACTTAAAATTGCACCCCAGACATTTCTCATCTCCCTCTATTTAATTTATTTCTTAGCATCCATTATTTAATACAGAGTGTACTTTATTTATTTATGCTTTCTGTCATCCTGTCTCCCTAGAATGTTAGCTCCACAAGAGCAGGGAGTATTGACCATTTCCCTGAACAACGTCTCCAGCAGTGCACAAAGTAGATACTCAGATATCGGTGAAGAGAATGATTGAAAGAATTAATTGCTTTCTCTTTCCACATAAACCTCAACACCTATCTTATTCTGAACATAACCACTCCACAGAGACCACTGCAAAAAAAAAAAAAAAAAAAAGGAAAAGGAGGAATGAAAGGGTGTTGTGTATTAGATGCTGGGAAATTTGCCTAATCTAGGATGTCTTTCATTTGAAGTTTCAAATAAGTAGTAGAAGAGAGTAAGATGATTATCCTTTAACACAGATCTTTTCATCACTCATTTCTATTCATCCCTTTACAATTAGCCCATTTCAAGTCTGAGATTTTACTAAGTTTTGAATAAGTTACATCTATTTCCTAAAGGATAGCACAGCAATTTTGAATGTCCAAGTTTTACTTGAAATTTCTGTTTTTGGATTAACTGCTTCTAGGGAACATCATGGACCTACAACCTGTTTGGGCTCACATTTTGATTGAGTACACTTCAGTAGGCACTCTGCGTGAGTGGACAAATCATCAAGCCCCATTTTAATGTTCTGAGAGGGTTTTCCTGCCTGTGAAATTACTGACTCACGAGAGAGCGAGCAGTGCTCTGTAATACTGGTCCCTGGGTGCAGGCTATTGGATTATTTGGAGATTATGGTGTCCCAGGTTAAGCCCCTTCCTCACCTTCTTCTCACCTAAAAGAGTAGGGTCTGGGCTGCCCACGGGTTTTGTTTAACTTCTCTAGGTTAGTCCAATATAGCTACACCTAGCTGACCACCATATTTTTCTGTTGCTTAAATTGGAATTTATAATTCACTTGTGGGTTATACTTCCAATCCCAGAACAGAGAAAAGCAATGGCCTGGGGGCAGAAAGTCTTACCACTTGCTGTATGTGTGATCTTGGGCAAATTATTTAGTCTTTTGAAACCTATGAAAAAAGGAATGAGAATCGCTAACCTTACAGAATTATTGTTTAGAGAAAATAATGTATGTAAGGCTCTGAAACATACTATTTTTCCAGAAATGATAGAGATTGCTATTTCTACCATAGGTTGGCAATTTTGATAAGGTATCTATTTAACCTACAGGCTCTAGGCTGCTCAGACTTCAGCAGAAATATTAACAATGAAGCCTTTCCTCACGGGTGTGGGCAGTGAGGGATGCCTCTGGTCCAGTTGACTCTTCCCCATTATAGACATGAATGTGATTCTGTGCAGGACAGGTAAGTTGCAGGTGCCGACGGGAGAAGGGAGGATGTGTGTGAATGCTCGGAAAGACGCTCCAGGGCTCTCTGATAGAGTCTTCCCCCAAAACCCCACTTGGAAAACTCCCCAGTGACTCAAAAAGCTTGCTTTGATAGTTGCTGCAAAGTCCCAAACCTCCTGGGGCGTCGTGAGTCCCTGGCTTATTGCTTGAGCAGAGACGCTTCGGATGTCCTTGAGCAACAACCTCACCTGTTGCTCACAAACAGCCCTAACTCCCAGTTCCACTAAGGAGTGGTGATGTTCATTAAAGCATTTCACCAGCATGCAGAGAAGAAGGAAATCAACTTGAAAGATAATTTATGAGCAACCTTTTTCAGTGTTTGAATGTATGCCAGCACATTGAACAGAAGCCACTCCGTTTTTAATGGATTTTTTGTTATTGTTTGTCATTTTGGTATGATAACCACCTGTAGTCATTAGCTCTCCCTATTTTCTAGCACAGGGTCTCAAACATCTGCCACTGTAGCCAAAGAGTCCCTCAACAGACTTAAACTTTATGTCCCTGAAATGGGAATTTCGTCTCCCGTTGTTGGAATTATGCATATGTCTTCTTTAGCCTGCCGTCTGGTGGTTCTCAGCCAACTCTGCATCCCTACAGCAGTCTGCAGCGCCCTGCTCACCCTGGAAACTGTGCCGTTGTTTGCTGTATTCCCGTTTGTGCCTTGTCCTTCTTGCTGGACTTCGGGCTCACCCAGGACAAATATGAAGTTTTCTGCAATTTTATGTCTCATTTTGCACCTAGCAGAGTGAGGGCTCAGTAAATGCTTATTGAATGTATTTTGCATGCAGTTTCTGCACAGTCAACGCAGGAAGGGAAAGGAGGGGAGTGAAGCTAAAAGAAATCCCTTCAGTTGTTTCTTTCAATAAAATGATTACATGTGGTCCTAAATCATTGTGGCATCGAATTATCTAGACTTAAATAAAGGGTGAAAACTCCATGTTGATATATGTTGGAGGTTTTTTCTCCACCTTAAATATAGGTTCTCAAAAGAAAAGAGCCTGGTTTGAGTTGTCCCTGCAAATGATTTGTTCTGGAAATCCTTTTCTCTGAAGCAAAACCCTGGGTGTTTACAGCTGTTGCAGCTCACCGCTCTCACCTCAGTACATTATCCTGAGAGATGACAATATTGTCTCAGAGGTTTAAAAGATATTAACATTCCAGTATGATGCTCTCTCTCTCTCTCTCTCTCTCTCTCTTTTTTTACTGGAAAAAAACTGATGTAATTTGACCTTAAAATATGAAAATGTAATCTTCCATTCAGAACAGAGAATCTGTATCTCATGGACCACATTTCCTGTAAATGCCCTGTGTGTGTTCTAAAGAATGTACTTTTCATGGTCTCTAAGTGAAACTTAAATGGTGTGTGCTCAAAAATGTTTGCTTACCAGAATTTCCTAGAGGCTTAAAAAATGTACAAGTATGAACCACAATATGAATATGATTTACCATCTAGGCAGCCGTTTTGTGACTAAAGAAGAAGTGTTTTTTATTTTGTTTAGATACAGACATTACTCTCATAAATGGTGAATATTGTCCTTGTGTGTTTATTATACAAAGCTATGTAGAAAATTAGACATAGCCCTGACTGGTGTGGCTCAGTGTGTTGGGCGTCATCCTGCAAAGTGAAAGCACACATGCCTGGGTTGTGAGTTCAGTCCCCGGGTGGGGCATGAACGAGAGATCCACGTTTCTCTCATATCAATCTTTGTCTCCCTCTCTTTCTCGCTCCCTTCCCCTCTCTCTAAAAATAAACAAATAAAATCTCAAAAAAAAAAATTAGACATAAAGAAAATTGCATGATTTAGTCCACATATACGCAGCAGGACCCCTTGGCAGCCTTATAGTCCTTGTCTCAGTTTGAACACTGCCTTTATCCAGGCTCCACAGACAATTTCTAAGTAGGATACAAACTGAAACCGAGGAAACCGAAGTGTGTTGTTTTTTCTTAATTTAATACATAAGCAACCAGGACATCGTCTGCAGTAGCTAAGGAAAACGCTGCCCAAGGCCCTTTTTAGGTCTTTCAAGACAGTCTCCCTGGCATGCTGATTGACCTCAGAAAAGATCTGAATTAATCTGGAAAACGAAAAGTCTTTTGAATGCCAGGTCATTAGAAATAGAAGATAAAGATTTGCAACATTCCTTTGCTACAGGCTCAGGATCCCTAATAACATCCAGTGTCTGTTCAGAGAGGTGGAAGATAAACGACGTAGACACCTTAGTGAGCGTTGCCTTTTTGAGCTCATTTACCTCATGACAGATGCCAGGGAATGTATGCGAGTATGTGTGTGAGTGTTGTCAGTGTGCATGTGCTGTGAATGTGTGCGGCACACACGTGTGATGTTCATGCATGGTACGTGCACACGTGTAGTACGAGCACATGGCTAGTAGCTGTATTGTGTGACATGTTTGTATGTACACACACGGCACATGTGTTTAAAGTATGATGTATGTGGTGTGTGTGTGGCATACGTGTGTGCCTATCACGTATATATGCATGCACACATGTATGTATGTGTGAGAGTATGTGTGCACACATCTGTGTTTGGTGCATGTGTGCGTGCTATGTACATGTATGTTTGATGCATATATGAGTATGTTTTTGAGGTATATGTGTTCATGTGTGTGTTTGGGGTATTTGGTACATGTGTGCGTGTGTGTAGTATATATGTATGAGTTTTGTGGGTGGTATGGTGGTATGTATGTATGTGGAGGGTTACTAATAAATATGTTTTTATTTTTAAAAAAGTGCCTTCAACTTTTATCCCCTCCAATCTATGTTCCTCTTTGCTCCAAGGTTATCTTTCTAAAACACAGCTGAGCTTAGCTTATCCCTGCTCAAGAAAAATATCAAAAAGATGAAGAAGGAACAAATTTTAAGAAGGCTCCTCAAAACCGAGAGAAGGTAATTGAAGGCCCTTCTCAGCTGGATCATGAGCTACTTTTCCAGGCTTCAGTGTCAGACACCAGTTGTCTGGCCTCGCCCTGCCCTCTACATTTCACATGCAGCGTCCAGGTAGGTGGGCGAGTGCAGGGGTTCGGAGGATGCAGGAGCAGAGGCTCTGAGCCCAAGAGCATAGCTTGGGTCTTCTCTTCCATTTACTAGCTTTGCCTTTGGACAAGTTGCCTGATCTCCCTGAGCCTAGTTTCCTCATTTTTACAGAGGGAATGATAATAGTACTTCTTGTGATTGGATAATGAAGATGCCCTTGTGAGGATGAAATAAGTTAATACATGGCAACCACATAGAACAGTGTCCAGCACCAAGTGAATGCTGTGTGAGACTTAACTACTATTTGTGTCATTCCCAAGGCTCATGCACTGGCCTTCATGTATTCTGTTGTTCCTCTGGAATGTCTTTGCTCTTCCTACACATGTTAAAATCTCTCCTGGTCCAGTAAGGTGCCATCATGAAAGCCAACTAGAATACTTGAACCAAGGAGACATTATAGGTCAGTGTTTTAGGGCTTGGGTTGGTGATCAGAGAGATCTGGGGTCAAATCTAGCCTTTTTAACACCTTTTTAAAGTGCAGCTTTCTGATCAGTGAACTGGTGTGTCACCAGCCTTTCCCTTTCTGGGTGTTGTTAATGTGAAACAGCTAATGTATGGGAAGAGTGTAGTGGAGCAGTCCTGTCTACTTTGGATTCCCTTAGCATTTTTTTTCTCCTGGACATATACACCCAATCATCTGCCTTGTGTTATACTTACCTTGTGAATATCTAGGTTGCATCCATTGTTTTTCTTGCCCTCCATTGCCTAGTACAGTGCTATGTTTGTGATATTCCTTCAAAAACATTTGTGAAACAAACAAATAATGAGAGCTAAAGACGAGTCAGAAAATGAATTGTGAACCTCTAGGGTCAGTTCAAAGTCATTACCATAGAATGTATAATAATATCAGTAAACATTCAAAGAGCTGTCTTTAAAAGTTTCATAGCTCAAAAATAGCTTGAAATCTTTGGAAGGCAAAAAAGACTTTTAAGAACCTACTTTAATTTGTTTTCATCCCCTATTTCTTTTGCTGTCATGCGGTGAGGCAGGCCGGTTCTCAGGGTCATTGCAAATTGATTGTGTGCTGTGCACTTAAAAGAACTGAAGTAGGTTCTTAGAGTTTTGTTCGCTGTTATTGCTTCTAAGACTTCCATTCTGATCATTGATTTAATTTCTGCTTTTGGTAATAGCTTTTTGAACTACAACAGAAAATATTTTAGCAAAAATATTAGCACTGTGGATAATTGCTATGAGAATGTTTTTTGTGAGTGTTGTGACTATATGTGTAGAAATACTTATATGAGTCTCAAAAATCAAACTTGTTAAGTGCAACAAATATGATTTGTTTCTGGTAGTCATGTTTTAAAATGCTTTTAAAGGTCTTTGAATGATTTTTTTAAGGAAATTTTCATGATCGGTAGTGGTAGTCAAAATGTGGAAGGTAAGAGGCAATATGTAAAATAAATTCTATTTATCATTTTGTATTTTGTATACCTTAAAGAGAGTATTTTAAAAACTGATTTTTAAAAATTGTTTCTTATTGTACTTGAAAAGTGCCTTCAGGTTGCCTGTTCTAACAGTTTATAGCAAAATCCAACAATTGCTTTTGTAAATATCAGAACTGGTAGCTAAACTCCAGAGGGACCCAACCCCTCGGACAGAGATTTTATGAATTGGTACGCAAAGTGTTTATCAAGTGTTGACTTGATAAAACGTAGCCTCTTCCTCTGCCTAAACAGAGTTCTGCAACCCATCAGTTTCTCAGATTCGTCAACTGTTTGTACAGATGGTACTCTGCTGGGAGACTATGTCCAGCCTTCTTGCAGAATAGTGATGAACAGACTGTTCCCCCTTCAATGTGGTTTTAGTCAGCACCTAGGAGAGTAGAGGTGAAGCCTTGTAAAGTGAAGTGATGGGCAATAAAAAAGGAAATTTCACAAGGTGATACAAAAATTCCAGTTGAAGTGGGAGACGTGTACAAATGCTCCGCGGACGGAGTGGCTTCCTTCACTGTGTGAAAGTTAAAGAATCTCTGGGCCCAAACCGTTTAATGCCCCCAAACAAGACTCCTGCCATGGCAGGAAGTCAGCACAGCAACCAAAGCAAATAATGAATATTGCCTTAGCAGACAAGACGGATGAAAGGTGCATCTAAAATTAATTTATGTCTTGGGATCAGACACTTGAGGTGAGAGAACTGGTCCCATAACGTTCCCAAGAGGAGCTATTAAAAAAGAAACAAAATAAGTCCCACGTTGAGTTCCCACGGGAGCTGTTGTGGAAGCATATAAATCCTTTTTCCTCTGCCTTTAAGGGGGAAGTGGTCAATATGTTCCCATTTACATGGTCACTTTGATGATGGCCCCCTGGAAATCCCAGACCTGCCAAAGAATGTTTATTAAGAAGTGCCTTCAAGAACGATCTCTTAATCCATTCTATTGTACGGTTGGGGTGTTTGAATTATTATTATATACATCAATTCTGAGTTGCAGAGATGCCCCCCAAATTAAAATTCAGATGATTTTGAGTCTATAAAAATCTTGTTTTAAGAAAATAGGAAGAAAAAAGGAAAACATTCTTACAAACACAGAGAATCCTTAGAAGCAACTGTGGAGCTGTAAATTTTTCATTAAGTATAGAAATTAAAAACACTAATTAAACCACTGTTTGGAAAATAACTGCAAATATTAAAAGGAACTTTTCAGGAGGGAAAAGTATCTGCTTCTTCTGTGCCTAGAGTTGTGGGTTTTGAAGTCAGGGAGGCTGGCAGGGTGCCTGCTTTGTGGGGAGTCTATTTGTTACCCTAAGTAGGAAGGCGGCAGGACACCGACGCTGAACTGGATGCCGCTCCCTGTTAGGGGAGAATAGCATGTACTGTCTAACCTGGCTCAGGCTTCCTCTTTGTAGTAGATTCCATCCTCTCTCTCCCTACCCTATTTCTTCAAGATCAGTTTCTTCTTTCACATTTAATATTCAGTCAATCCCACAGTCCAGCTGTTTCTTCCCAGGATCTCTTGCCACTTTCTCTTCCTTCTAATCACAATTATTACCTTATTATTGCACAACCAGATGATTAGAATAGCTCCCTAATTCACCCAGCCATTTTCTTGCCCCACTCCCCTGACTTCAATCTTTCCTATACAACTAATTGAATTTATTTTTCCAGAAGATCATTTTATTTTTCACTTCTTTACTAAAAAAATAATGACTTCCTGTTGCCTGTAGAATAAAACCCAAATTCCTGTATGTGGCATTTATGGCTCCCCACAAGCTGACCTTAACGTGTACCATCACATATCTGCCTACCAATTGTTTCACAAATCCATCATTGTAATCATTATCACTTACCACAAATGCCTTATGCTTTCCCATGCATCTTTACTTGTGCAATTCTAGTCATTTATTGGAATAGCATCCCTGGTGGGCATTTATTTCTTTCTTCCCAACACAAAGACCACCTCTTCTGCATCTCCTAAAAGAGCCAACTCTTACATTACATCCCTGAATACTTTCTAACCTCCCAGTCCTCAATACCTCATTTTCCTCTAAACTTCAATAGTACTTAATATCTATGGTAGGCAAAATAACCTACAAAGATGTCCGTGCCTTAATCCCTGGAATCTGTGATGTGTTACATTATAGGGCAATAGGGACTTAGCAGGTGTAATTAAAGTTACAGACCTTACCAAAGGGAGGTTATCTCAGGTCACCCTGGTGGTCTCAATCTAATCACATGAGTCCTTAAAAGCAGAGAACTTTCTCTGGCTGCAGTCAGGGAGAAGTGGCAGAAGAGAAGGCCAATGAGATGTGACAAAAGGCAAAGTTCCTAGTCTGAGAGAGATCTGACACGCTGTTGCTGGTTTTGAGATACAGGGGCCCACATGTCAGAACCAGAGACAGGTTTCCAGGAGCTAAGGGTGGTCCCCAACTGACAGCCAACGGAAGAATGGAACCCCAGTCCTTCAACGGCAAGCAACTGAATTCTGACGACAATTTTGATGAATTAAGAAGCAGATTCTTCCCAGAACTTCCCAATAAAAGCCCAGTCTTGAGTTTGGTTTGTGAAACCTGAAACAGGGAAGCCAGCCAAGCCAATCCAAGTGTCTAATCTACAGTACTGAGATAATAAATTTGTGGCAATGTATTATGACAGCAATGAAAACTAGTACAATACCCCTTCTGTGCATTTCACAAAATGTGGAGTTCAAGAAATTGAGATTTAGAATTTGACTGCTTGGGCCTGAATTCTATAATTTGCCCACAGACCTTAGGCAAATTACTTAACATTTTATATGCTATAATTTCATCATCTCTAATAAAGAAACCTATTATTACTGCTGATAATTCATAGGATTATAATGAATATTAAGTTAGATGTTACATATGAAAGCATTAAAAACAGGCCTGGCACATCCTAGCATTCAATAATGCTATGCCTTCTGGCTGTTTATATTTATGGTATATTTCTACAACTAGATACTAAGCTCCTGAGATACAGAGAAATGGTAGTTTAAAAATGGTTCTAAACTCTCATAGCTCTTCCCATGAAGAGACAAAGCCCTCTTTTCTCTGTCATTTACATCTGGGCTAACCTTTGCCTCTTGTTGTCCAGAAGAATGTGGTGGACTTGATGCTGTGGGAATCTCGGGGGACGTGCATCTTTTGCTTCTCCTTCTTTGGAATGCTTCTGTCATAATGTGAAGAAGCCCAGCATGAAGAACTTAGTGGTCTATCACTTCAGACCTCGCCACTTGGGCCTCAGACCATCAGAGCACCCAGTACAAGACAAGCAACCAGCTTACTAAAGCCAGAGTCCAGCAGCAAATACATAGCTGATAGTGCAGATTATTTTGTTTCTTTGCATTTTCTTCAGTAACCCTCTAAGAACTTAGCCCAGAGCCTTGTAAACATTTGCAAACTAATTTCATAATTTGGGTGAAAATTGACATCCTTAAACTCTATAGTTGAGGGAAGGCAACAGAAAGTTATCACTCACTATAACAACTAGATAAATGTATGAGTAATATATCTCTGACTTTATGCTGATTTTGTACAAGTTACATAGCTTCTTTGGGCCTCAGATAGCTCATCTGTAAGCTGGGAGGCTTGTATCAAACCCCACATCCCACCGTGAAGCTCTCTGTTTACAGCCCTGGTGAAGACAGCCGCAGCCAGGGGGGCAGGCATTCCAAGTTTAAAGCAGTAGTTAAAGAGGAGCTACAGCTGCTTTCGTAGTAGAAACCAAGACCCAATGGTCACTGGTCTATGCTATTCTGTTTCATGTTATGTTTTGTCATTTGTTGAGAAGGAAAAAATTAGAGAACTTTGTCTAGCTTCTTCTGCCCATATCATAAAGTACATCTCAATTAGCAGCTGGCTGGCTGTCCCAGCGGGGGGAAGAGAGCATGGAATTGTTTTAAGAATAAACAGGCCTTTTATGGCAGTGGTGGTGGCAGACTGGGCGGTCTGGCATTCATGTGTGGTGGATAAAAATTGGGAGGGATACCTTAGGAGCGAGAGATGCCAGGCCCAGGAGAGACTGCACAGCTCAGGGTTCTAGCACCAGGAAGATAAATACCCATAACTTCTGCCTGTAAAAACCACTGGGGGTTGAAGAGGCAGAAGAAACTGCCATATTTTCAGGAAAGTTCATTTAAAGGGCCCGCATGGACTTAGAGCATACACAAACACACCCACTCTGGGATTCACCACCAGGGCAACAGCTGGAAGGGAACCAGGGATATACAGGAAGTGGGTGAAGTGACTGGAAATGGGGCAAGTGCTGGGCAAACCCCCAGAATTCAGTCAGTTTCACTGTCCCCTCTTTGAGCCCTCCCCCCCCACATAGCCCCACAAAGTGGTAAAAGGGGTTGCCCCACCCTGGCAATTACCTAAGGCTCTATCCCACACAATTTATGGGTGCCTTTTACAGGGAGTCAAAGCAGCTCTACCTAATACACAGAAACAGACACAGGGAGGCTCCCAAACTGAGGAGAAAAAAAAAATATGGCCCAAATGAAAGAACAGAACAAAACCCCAGAAAAAAAACTAAACAAAATGCAGACAGCCAACCTATTAGATGCAGAGTTCAAAACACTGGTGATCAGGACGCTCAAGAACTCATTCAGTATGGCAACAACATAGAGGAAGAAATGAAGGTTACACTAAGTGGAATAAAGAAAAACCTACAGGGAACCAACACTGGAGAGGATGAAACTGAGAATCAGACCAATGATTTGCAATACAAGTAAGGAAAAAGCATTCAATCAGGACAGCAGGAGGAAAAAAGAAATTAAAAAATGAGGATTGGCATAGGAACCTCTGGGGCAACTTTAAATGTACCAACATATGAATCATAGGAGTACCAGAAAGAGAAGAGGAAGAGCAAGAAACTGAAAACTTATTTGAAAAACTAATGAAAGAAAACTTCCCCGATTGGGCTAAGGAGACAGACATAAAAATCCAGGAAGCACAGAGAGTCCCAAACAAGTTGGACCCAAAGAGGACCATACCAACACACATCATACTTAATATGCCAACTCATAAAGAGAGAATCTTAAAAGCACCAAGAGAAAAGCAGAGAATTACCTACAAAGGAGTTCTCATAAGATGATTTCTCAAAAGAAACTTCAGGCAAGAATGGACTGGTAAGAAGTATTCAAAGTAATGAAAAGCAAGGACCTGCAACCTAGATTACTCTACCCAGCAAAGCTATCATTCAGAATGGCAGATAAAATGCTTCCCAGATATAAGGTAAAGTTAAAGGAGTTCATGATCACCAAGCAGTTATTTCATAAAGTGTTAAAGGGACTTATTTAAGCAAAATAAGAAGATCAAAACTATGAACATTAAAATGAGAACAAACTCACAACTATCAACAACTGAATCTAAAAAATAAAAACAAAAACAAAAACAAACTAAGCAAACAACCAGAACAGGAAGAGAATCATAGATATGGAGATCATTTGGAGGGTTATCAGCTGGGAAGCGGAATGGAGAGAGGGGGGGAAAATGGGCAGGGATTGAGAAGCGTAATTGGTAGGTACAAAATAGACAGGAAGGTGTCAAGAATAGTATAGGAAATGGAGAAGCCAAAGAATTTATATGCATGACCCATGGACATGAACAAAGGGGGGGGGGCATTGCTAGAGAGAATGGAGATACTGGGCAGAGTGGGGCAAAGGGGAAAAAATTGGGACAACTGTAATAGCGTAATCAGTGAAATCTATTTAAAAAAACAAACAAAATACCCCCCCCCCCCAAATAATGTTTATTTCAATGTGGGGTGGTAGGTATTCAAGTATTTATTGTATTCCTATCCTTTACACTCAACAATATTTTACAAATATTCTTTTGATACTGCTTAATATTTAATAAAAGCTATTTTTAAGAATATAAGAGAATAAGTGGGCCTCATACCTTGCCTAGTAGCAGTTGTTTTAACATTTGTGTTGCAATGAACACATGCTGCAGCAACGCTAGAAGGCGCTTGAGCTTATTATTCTATGTTTGGTCAGTTAGGGGAGTAAAAGGATAATTTTCTTGATCTAAACTAACATAAATAATGTCTTATGCCTCTTGGGAGGTTGTTTATGAATACAAATTATTTTCGTTATACTATTGCTGCTGTCACTTAGTACATGTGTGCTGTTGACCACAACAGAATGAAAATGATCTCTCCCCCTGGAAAAGTATCTAAGTGCCCACTAATGTAGAGTTAGTAGTTGAGTGACAAGGGTGTTCTGTCCACTGTCAGGTCTGAGTATATTCCATGCTGCTACCTCCAGGCTCCTGCTCGCTACTCCAGACCATCTTGCTGTGGCTGGTTTCTCTGGTCTCTGTTCGAAGCCATGAACATGAGTCTTCATTCTTCCTTCTTGTCATCCCCACCCCATCTCCTGATTCTGGCGCAGTGACCTGCATTCAGAATAACTGACCTTCCACCTCTGGGCCAAGTCCATGCTCCCGCGACTTACACCTTATCCCTGGACTGAGAAATAAAGATAAAACATCTTTCCAAGTTTACATAGCAGTAGAGAAAAGTAAACTGGATTTCTCCATATCTCTAGCCTCTCTCATGCAAATAGAATATACCTTTACAAATTAATGAGAGGAAAATCATTGTAGTGTCATCAGGAAACCCAGCACCTTCCAGTGTCCTTCATCGTGAATCACGTCACAGACAGCCATGTGTCCCATACTTGTGCCCTATGCATAACATCAATATATTTCCCATGGCAGACTGAGAAGTAAGTACCAAATATTTTTACACTTAAAAAAATCAGCATGATAAAAATAAATGGTCATTAGGCCATATACAAAATGTTAATATAAAGATTATAATACTTTTAGAAAAACTTTGATAACTTTCTCTTCCAAACAGGTATGAGGGGGGATCCTCCAAAAAACAGAATTATTTTTTGGAGGGCAGGCCCCTTGTAGCACAGGCTTCCCCCACTAGGTGAGTGTTCTAGGAACCCACATGTACCATGCACTAGCTGGTGTTGTTGTGAGAGGTTGTGCTCAGCTTCAGTGAATTTTTTCTGAAGACTCTTTCAATGCATTTGCCCCTTTCACGATGAGTGATTTATGAGTATACCTGCCCACACCATGCTACGTGTTCAGCAGTTTTTGACCCAAAACAGCATGACCCCCATATTGCACCCTCCATATTCACCCAATCTCACCTCCAAGCTACTTTTCATTTGTTTTCCTGGATGAAAAAAGTCCTCAAAGGGAAATGTTTTGCCAATGTGGAAGAGGTGAAATAAAAAATGGCAGAAGCACTAAAAGCATCAAAATCGATGAGTTCAAAAACTGTTTTGAGCAGTGGAGAAAAAACATCTTGATAGGTGTATTGCATCAAACAGAGAGTACTTTGAAGGTGACTGAATCTTAAACAAATAAGAATAAATACACAGTTTTTTACACATAAATTCGGGTTGTTTTTTTTTTATCTGCCCTTGTATAAATGAAAGTATGTCAAGGAGCTTGTTGTATTCACCAAATGATAAAAATACAAAACCTAGAGATAAAAATACATTTCACAACTCTTGCAAGTACTTCTGCTTCCAGCAATAATGAAGGATAAGGACTAGAATTACCCTCCCTCCCTAAAAAGTCTAGAAAACTAGACAAAACATATGAAAAATGATATTCAGTCATTGGACCATAGGTAGAACACGACAGTGATTCCCGAGAGAGGGAAAACCAATGAGGTGTTTTCTATAATTCCCCAAGTTTACTGAGTGAAGAGTTTTCAAGGAACACAGCAGGAAGGGGGAACCAGAACAGAGCCTGCCGGTCTCACGGACTTCAGGATACAGGGTTCAGGACCCAGGGAGGATGGGATCAGGGCGAGGACTGTGGGAGAAAATTAAGCCACGTGCTGTAGGCACAAAATTTAGAGACATGCCAAAAAAACTGAATAATCAAGATAAATAATATTTTAATCTAATATTAAACACAAAATTAATGTTAAGATCACAATTGACAAAATACAGACAGAATAAAGACAGATTCTTTTGAATAAAGAAAGAATATGACTCTGAACTTGACTGATTTGGCTTTGCTTGCCTCATCCTAATCCCAGCCCTGTCAAAGGTTTTTAATTTTGATGAAATACAACTTATCAATGTTTTTAATGGTTTTGATAACAAGTGATTTTTTGTTTGTGGTGTGAGACTGATGTTAAGATTCTCTCTCTTTTTTAAGGTATATTTTATTGATTATGCTATTACAGTTTTCCCAATTTTTCCCCCTTTATCCCCCCTCCGCCCCTCACCCCCAACCCTCCAGCATACCCCCACCTTAGTTCATGTCCATGGGTTGTACATATAAGTTCTTTGAATTCTGTTTCCTATGCCATTCTTAACCTTTCCCTGTCTATTTTATGCCTACCAATTATGCTTCTTATTCCCTGTACCTTTCCCCTGCTATTCCTCCCCTCCCCCTCCCCACTGAAAACCCTCTATGTGATATCCATTTCTATGATTCTTTTCCTGTTCTAGTTGCTTTGCTTAGTTTTTGTTTTCATTGTTCTTTTTTAAGGTTCAGTTGGGTTTTTTTTCATAAAGATACCTGGTAGTGTCAGCACCATTTGATGAAATGAATATGTTTCACTATTAGACTATCAGATAGATAGAGATGGAGATACATGTTTTTTGGACTCTATTTCCATGATCTACTTATCTGTCATTACATTAGTATCACATTGTCTTGACTACTGTAACTTTTAGTGAGTCTCAGCATTAGATGCTATAATTATTTCCACTTGTTTGGTTTCAAAATTGTTTTGGCTGTTCCAGGCGCTTCCATTTGTATAGCAATTCTAGAACAAGATTATTAATTTCTACTGCTGTGATTTTGACTAGGATTGCTTAAATCTCTAGGTCAAATTTGGGAAGAATAGACATCTTAATATCAAGCCTTCCAGTTTATGAACTTGTAATATTGTCTAGTTCTCTCTAGTTAGTCTTTTAAAATTTCTCTTGTTAAGGCTTTGCAGGTTTTTTCTATGAGATCTTTCACTTTTAAAATGAAATATATTTATTTATTTTAAGCTTCATTTTCCAACTTTTTTGTATATAGAAATACAATTTATTTTTGTTTATAAAATTTTTATTGCATGATCTAGCTAAATTCACTTTTTAATTCCTGATTTTTTTAAAGCCGTTAGGATTTTTATACAGAAAAACATCATAGGGTCTAAAAATAGTGACAATTCCACTTCTCCATTTTTTATTTCAAATCTTTATGGTCTTCTTCCCTTCCTCCCTTCCTCCTTCTTCCCTTCCTCTTTCCTTTCTTTCTTTCCCTTTCCTTTTTCCCTTTCCCCTTTTCTTTCCTTCTTGTTCTTTCTTTCATTCTTTCTTTTATCTATATCTATCATTACCATTTTTCAATTTTAATATGTAAGACATCCTGGAGCTCTGTTCAATTTTCCTCAATATTTTCTCTGATTTTCAGACTGGATAATTTCTGTTCATATATCTTCAAGCTCACTAACTCTTTCTCCATCTTTAATGGGCTGTTAGCTCCATTTTCTCATTTGCTTATTTTACTTTCAGTCATCCAGTTTACATTTTATTTTTATTTCTTTCCTGAGATTTCCTATCTATTCATTTATTACAACCAACTATACTTTCCTTTATATTTCTGAACATTTTTTTTAGCTCTTTGAAAATGTTTAGAGCTGTTGCTTTAAAGTCTTTGCTTAATCTGACGTAAGAGTCATCTTGGGAATGGTTTCTTTTGACAACTTTTTAAATGAACACAATTCACATTTTCTTGTTTTTCAATGGATTTTATTATATGCCAGTCATTTTGATACTATATTGTAGAGATACAAGGATTTTGATTATGTTTTAGTAGGCAGTTCAATTCTTAGTCAATCACCTTTATTTTGTAAAATTAACCTTAGTTCTATGCTTGTTAAGGTAGATATTTGAAAAGATCAGGTGCTTTCCAACCTCCTCTACCTTGATGGAACTCAATCTCTAAATTCTGTCTTCCTGCAGGTCTTGTCAGGGTTTAGGTTTTAGGTTTTGCGTATGGAATAGGGCAAGGCCTTTATTTATAAGGAGCAGCTTTTTGTTGTCTCTGAAGGATGCCCAATGTGTTAATGACATTTTAATATGCACTACTTGACCACTAAGGTCTCTTTTCCACGTTGACCCCTGTAGTAGTTACTCTTCAGTAAGCCTAGCATTATTTTACTTTATTTTATTTTATTTTTAAGTCTTTTTTTATTGTTATTCTATTACAATTATGCCAATTTCCCCCTCTTTGTCCTCTTCTGCCCATCCCCATCCCCTTTCCTACAGTCAGTTCCCACACTGTTGTTTATGTCCGTGAGTCATTCGTACATGTTCTTTGTCTAGTCCCTTCCCCTTCTTCCTACTTTATCCCCCTCCCCCCTCCTGTCTGGTCACTTTCATTGTGTTCCATGTTTCCATGCTTGTGGTTCAATTTGTTTGTTAGTTTATTTTGTTCGTCAGATTCTTCTTATAGGTGAGATCATATGGTATTTGTCTTTCACTGCCTGGTTTATTTCATTTAGCATAATATTCTCCAGTTCCATCCATGCTGTCACAAAAGATAGGAGTTCCTTTTTCCCTTTCTGCTGCATAGTATTCCACTGTGTAAATGTACCATAGTTTTTTGATCCATTCATTTAATGATGGGCACTAAGGCTTTTTCTAGCACTTGGCTATTGTAAATAGCACTGCTATGAATGTAGGGGTGCATAAGTTCTTTTGAACTGGTGACTCAGGATTCTTAGGGTATAGTCCTAGCAGTGGGATCCCTGGATCAAAAGGCAGTTCCATCTTTAATTTTCTGAGGAAATTCCACGTTTTCCACAGTGGCTGCACCAGTCTGCATTCCCACCAACAGTGCACTAGGGTTCCCTTTTCTCCACATCCTCGTCAGTACAATTTTAATTTGACCATGCACAGCATAGTCCTTGGCCAAAGACTCATGAGAAAGCCTATTTCAAACCTTTGGAGTCCCCTGTCTGTGCACCTTGTACCTCTGGAGCCCTGGCTATGTAGATTCCAGCTGCTTCGGCTGCCCTGACTCTGACCTCTGCCTCCTCAGCTCAGATGGACTGCCACCATCTGTTTGGATTCCAGCTCACTGCAGTGTACTCAGGAGTGTGGTCCCATTCTGACAGCTGGGCAGTCATGAGACTCATGTTATGAGTTCCTTTTCTCAGGTACCACAGCCTCACACTGCTTGTGGCCCAGTGCCCGAACACACTGGCTTTGAGTTGCCTCATATTTGACCCATTACTAAGCTTATTTATGATGGAAGTGCTATTTTAGTACTAGTTACTCCACCATTGTCAGGAATCCTTGTAATTTTTATGGAACTTAATGAAAAAGGTCTTTTGTATTTATTTGACATAGTACTTTTTAAGTCATGCATCATGCCTGTGAATACATGAAAAGCAAAATTATAGATGAAATGAACTGGATAAGTTATAACTTCAAATCCTTTTGAATTAACTTCAACTTAAAGTTGTCAGTGCTTATTTTACTCAATACAACAGTGTCCTTTGTGCCACTGAGATCATTGTTGATGCAGCAGTCCTGAAATGACTGATCTATTGATTCTGTGATTCTCTTCCAAATTGCTGTCACTTCAGGGTTTTGATTCTGGTACTTTTAAGGAGTATAAGTGTGCAGGCAGTGTCACTATGTTATGACTGCCACCTGGTCCACTGTAATTATAAAATGTCATGGGCTGTAAGAAGGCATCCAGACTTCAGAGATACTAAAATGTGGGAAAATATTGTGCGTTAGGTTC
This sequence comes from Desmodus rotundus, assembly GCF_022682495.2. Classification (NCBI taxonomy): domain Eukaryota; kingdom Metazoa; phylum Chordata; class Mammalia; order Chiroptera; family Phyllostomidae; genus Desmodus; species Desmodus rotundus. The sequence continues at coordinate 60,324,926 of NC_071399.1, read as the reverse complement.
CAGACCACCGCGATAAAGTGAGCACTGCGATAAAGCATGCCATAATCTTTTTGCTGGTGGAGGATCTTCCCTTCAGTTTATAAAAAACACAGCATCTGGGAGGTGCAATAAAGTGAAATGCAATGGAATAAAGTCTGCCTGTATCAGAATCAGTGTAATACAGTATTTGACTTGTAGCCTATTAGCATCTTAATTGTGAAAAAATAGAAAACAAATATTAAAAATATTTTTTAATATCATGGGGACTATATTTAGCATGAGTCTGGTCTTTAATAAAGACTAGATACCAGTCTCTACTGGTGTTGTTGTAATGAGCACTGGGTATATAGTTTAATTCACTAGTAATTTGTGTTAATGCAGCTAAGTAGAGGGTAAAAGTTAATTTAGAATGTCAGTGTGAAAAAAATGTGTAGAAGAAAGAATAATATCTACCTATTAGTATCTATCTGTCTCCTGACAAGAAGTCAGGAGAAATGAGTTCTAAACTTGTGTGTTAGTAGCTAACATGTATTGGCACTGTTCTAAGGAGCTTTCAGTCCTTGACCACCTGGACTGAAAAGATTCCTTAGCTTTCTCTATTCCATCCGTAAAGCACACTAGCATATGCACACCTCTGGGAAGCCAAGCACATTTCTATTCTGAGTCAAGGTGCATGTTAGCAAGAGTCAGAGGTATTTGTACCTCAATATGCTTATACCAGTTGCACATGTTAAAACAATTACATAGTTTTATTAAATATAACACAATTCAGTAAAATAAGAATCCCAATAGAAAAAAAAGGTTATTTTTATAAAATTAACTTGAATGCATTGGAAGAATTCAATTGATAAATTTTTAAAAATGTTGTTGATTAGGTACAGGTAAGACAACCACAACAAATTTAGAAACTGAAAAAAATCGAAAAGAATCTTGTGCTTAATTGAATCATGGTGTCTAAAATTTTTGCTTCACTTTATAGGAATGGAACCTTTATGGATGACTGGAAACCCAATCAAAGGGCTGATAGTCAAAGAAAAGATCTTAGAACTACAAGAAACTGGGTATATGTTTTAGGTTAAAAATATATAATTTAATGAATCATTACTTCCACTGACATGCTGTTATACTAGTATTTATTATATTGAATCAAAGGGGTTCCATTCTCCTATTAGTATGTCTATTTTACAGACTAAATAAACCAAAACCAAGAAAGATTAAGAAACATACTATGTTACAGAGCCAGTAAGTAGTGGAGATGGAATGCCCACCCAGGTAGTAAAATTCCAAAGCCCCCCACCTTCAAGCTTAACAGCCTCTTACTGACTTGCTGTATACTTGGAAGCCACGTTCAGCTTCTCCAAATTTGAGTTTTTCATCTGTAAAATAAGAGAGTTCTATCAGATATCTTAGGTTCCTGTTTAATTGTAAAAATATTAACTTCTTTGACATAATTCTCTACCACTTAAGTATTGCTGTGGTACTTGGGTTCTTTATGAGCACTCTTACCAGACAGGTAATTCCCTACAAAGAGTAGGTGAGGAAAAACACCTTCAGTCTTTGTTTGAATCGTCACTGCCTTGTACCTATGACAGCATGGCTAAGCGGGACAACCCCCTGAGAGCTTTTCTTTAATGATTTTAAACTCATTCCAGGTTTCAAAATCTTTTCTGAAGACCTCAACAATCAAGACAGTGATGGGGTAGATGAGCTGGAATCTTACTGGTTGTGCGTTTGAGATACAAGTTTCTAGGACAGAAAACATGACTCCCGCCCAGGTAGCCAGTGTTAATCTTTGGCCTGTGTTGAAGATCTTTCCTTTATCAAATGTTTTACCATTAATGCCATTGAAGTTTTTGATAACTAAGTTCAAATGTCCTTTTAGAAATAACGGTCACACCCTGTTTCTTTTATGGCCTTATTAATCCCTCTTGGCCTTGAATAATGAGTGGCCTTTGGTGGACATCTAAAACCACAGTCTGATAGCACAGTGCTTTTTCTGGAACTTTCCAGAAGTCTCTCTGTGTTGCTATTATCCTTCACTTCAACAGCAAATTAAAAATTTGCCATTATTTGCTTCACTTCTAAAAAAAATTGGCATTGTTAGTCCGTATAGGGCAGTATATGAAAGACTAGATTTTTCCATAAAACCATGTATTTTTGGAATTCTAAATATCCTTATAAGTTGAATTTAACTAAAAATGTATATAAAAATACGCTGTTGATTAGAATAGAATGCCATTAAGAATGTATATAACACTACATAATAATGCTGATATTACCAGGAAAGTACAATTTTGCTATGTATGAAAAAATGATATTTTCACATAATTTATCATTTGATTTAGGTCAGAGAATTTTCTAATTAATTTCCAATCAATTTTTGGCAAAGCTAGTTGCTCTAGTTGCTTCTACTTCCAGAAGATGAAGTGCATAGCCAGAGTAAGCTATTTCTGAATTTTCCCATGTTCTTGTATTCTATTACTTTAGCCCTGCATTTATCTCTAGGTGTTCATGTATAATGATCTAAATGAAATTTTTGAGATGAATATTAGTTTTCCACAACATACTAACATCTGTTCCCAATCGAGGTAATAGAGTTATAGTCAACAGGATATAAACAACTCATGGAAACCTTCATGTTGAGAATGAACCTTCTGGGAAAACTGGAAGATGGATTTTTTGTTTCTTAGCCGAGTACCTTCCATTTGAGACTGGGGAGGCATGGAGACCAGAAAACAACACAGATTAGAGCTGATACGAAGATGAATCTCAGACACAATCTAAGATCAGCAACCCACAGAGCTGTGCTTATTTTTTAAATAGATCGTTCAGAGATGGTGTTCCTTGTGTGGAAAAATGCAGTAAATGAAAAGACAATGGACAAAGGTGGCTGTTCTCAGATAAGCCTGAAAAACTTATTAAACATTGTTTTATCTTAAACATGTCACTAGGAGAGTGTAAGTGTGACATAGACTTAATATTGGGGTGGGACCGAGGAAACTAAACAAGTGTTATCTTAGAATATTTATCTTTATACAGATCCTTTATTTTTTAAAAGACTTTTGTTTCGATCCTTATAAACATTTCAGGTTTGAGGAACAAAGGGTAAGTTACTAGCCAAGGGAACAAAAGTAATTATATACCTTCTTGCCTTTTCATATTTATTAAGCATGTTTAATTCTGTTTTAAGGCATTTTTGTGTCAAATGGCATAGAGTTAATTACTTTCAACATAAAACCTAAGCAAGGGTAAAGCAATGTGTTCCAAGATGCTCTGGTCTCAGAGACAATGGTTTTCTTCGCACAAGAATGTTTGCTCTTGTGCCACTCTTTTCCCAGAGTCTTTCACTCTCTAACACAGACCACGGACTGTGCCTGACGACCTCACAAGTACCTGCCCATGTCTTGGTGAATTTTCTTTGTCACAGCTGCTCCAACAGTGTAACCAGCTCATTTTCCTCATTATGTGAAAGAAAATATGTTTAGTTTATACTCCTTGAAGCATTCCTATACCCTTTGGAAATACTTTAAATAAATACTGGTTTCACTAAAATGACACTTCTCTCTGTAGCTCTTGGTCATTCTAGGGGATCGACATCCTAGAGGTTTTGCTTTGAGGCTCTTCTGTGCCAATCACGCAAACAATGCCACCTGATTTAGGGGATCCTCCCAGGAACAGCTACTTTTCTCTCAGGTAAAGTTCCTAAGCCACTGCTTTAAGATCTGCCAACCTAGACAGTACGGCGAATTTCGCCTTTTGTCTCAACATATGCAAGTCTGTGGAAAATAAATCCTCCTTCCTTCTGCCTTCAGCCATTCTTGCGTATACTTATCCCAAATGAAAGCAATCTGTAGCATCGACTTTCAACCTTTTCATCTCATGCCATAAACTACTAAAATTCTGCGGCACACCAAAAGAAAAAATCGGTATACTTTTTATTCTTTTGCATTGGATGGCTATTGTTGTGTTGGCTGTTGTCATTTTTTAAATTTGACAATCTAAGGGAAAAGAGGTCAGTACCCCTGACTAAATAGTCAGGTAGTGCAAGTTTGAAAAATTCTTGTGGCACACTGGCTGAAAATCTCTGACCTCTAGCATCTGAGCCGGCACTTCCTGAGCTGTTTACATTTCTGTTCCTCTCCCTGCCTCAAGTCAGAAAGCCCTTTCTGAAGTTGAGGTTTTCCTTAACCAGAAACCTCAAAAGTGACCTCTACAGATGAAATGTGTACGAGTGTGTACACATATGAAGATGGAAGGAAAATGATACCTTTAAAGGATTTCTTAGAGTACAGTGTTAATTAGAAAATTTCAGAGTTCACTCAGGTGTTAGGGGTAGTACATGGACAAAAGCAAGCTCCCAACATAGTTGGCTCCTTCTAGGACTTAAATTATTCTTATGGTTTTTTTCAAATGGTTTTATTCCCTAATTATAAGAACAATTTTTGAACATGGGGTAACTGCTGAAGGCACCGCTTAATTCATTGTAATAGGAATTTCAAAATGGCACCCTGCTGACTTGACAGATTTTATGCCATTTTTGAAAGTGCCAAGTTTGTATTCAAACACAGGAAAAATCTGGAATGTTATCTGCATATACCTTAATGAGCTCCTTCTTTTCAGAGAGACTACAATTACCAACACCCGACAAAATCAGGCTCTCTGAAGGTGGTGTTAATGCCGCCTCACTGAGCTCTCGGGTGCAGTGACCTTAGTTCACACTATAACTATGATGACTATGCTCTCTGTTTCATGAGGGTTTCACCTCCACTCTGTGATTTCAGTGCCAAGCTCTTATCTCAGAGGAGAAAGCCAGTGCCCCTGCCCTCGCTAACATTTCAAGAGGGTAAAGGAAAGAACTCTCAGTTCAGGTCGGAGGTGTCAGGATGCAGAGACCTTAACACCAGGCTCAGGGCCTGAAATCGGGATCGAACATGACAAGTCAAGAGAAAATGACGCAACACTGAAACAGCCTCGCCTCCCAAATCACTGTTATTCCAAATGTTTTAGAGTGCATACTGGCATAATGTGAGACAGGAAAATGTCAAGTTTAAGGAGAAAGTATAGAGGTGGCAGTTGCATTGTCAACATTGTTGGCAGGAGTTTTAAATAACTTAAAGGCTGTAAATTCTAATCCTGATGGCGTTGGTACCCAGGACGGCCGGGGGGCCTTAACCTGGTGCTGATACTGGTTCATGTCCCTGCAAGCAAAGGATTTGAGAGCATGATGAAACAATTTAACAAAACACAGATTTATTAAAGCAAAAGTACTCACTCAAAAAGTGAGAGCAGGTGACCTAGGAGAACCAGATGTCCTGGTAGGGTCTGTGTGCAGGGTTTTTATTAAACTTAGGCAGGGGTGTTGGATATGTGGTCCTCAGATTCTGCTGCTGTGGGGTGACTGCCCAGCCCGCTCATCCCCATGCGCATCCCTCCTCTCCAGATAGTGTTTACTTTTGTGCTCTTCCTGGAGCTGTCATGGTGATTTAGGCGGGGGGGGGGGGGGGGGGTGCGGTGATGAAGTGGTCCTGAAAACTCGATTCAAATTTATTTTACAGATTTAAAAGAAAAAGAACTCATGGACATGAACAACAGTGTAGTGATTAAATGGGTGAGTGGGGGGGGGTTGGTGGGGGCTGGAAGTGGAAGAAAGTATAAGGGGGATAAACGGTAATGGAAATGAAACACGATAAAAATAAACTATTAAAAAAGACATTATAATGACCCTGTTTGGTCACTTTTAGGTCAATATGGCTGCCGAATCTGGTAGAGACCAGTTTTTGCCTCAAGTACAGGAAATTAGGGAGGGGGAAGCAAGCGAACAGGTGGGCAGGAAAAGTCTTGTCCACAATGTTACAGCTGGAATGGAAAGGAACGAAGGGCTTGAGACCTTTGTTTCCTATTCTGTCTTTCCTGCCTGTTTTACCTTTAAAGCTATCTTACTTCGGTTACGATTTTGTTTCCCCATTTATTGTAACACAATCGTTATGGGGTAATGGTGAGAAATAATACAAATGTGTTTAACGTTATTTTGTCTCTTTGGGAAAAAAACATTGTTACTTAAATGTGAAATAAGAGTTTCTTATTTCATAATTTATTTTTCTCTACCTAAAGTGTTGAACCTAGTTGGAGACTGAATCTGTTAACCCATTAAAGATGTTACCAAATCACATTCACTGTTCAGCCTGGATTGCAAGAAGAGTTTCAGAGCAACTGCTCAACAGATACCCAGCAATGTAACAGTGGGCAGCTATAACCCACCCCACCATTCTTTTTTTTTTTCAGCCTAAGAAAGCACTCTCTTTTTATTTATTTATTTAAATTTTTATTGTTATTCAATTACAGTTGTATGCCTTTTCTCCCCATCCCTCTACCCCACCCCAGCTGAACCCACCTCCCTCCCCCACCTCCACCCTCCCCCTTGATTTTGTCCATGTGTCCTTTATAGTAGTTCCTGTAATGCCCTAGCCTCACTGTCCCTCCCCACTCCCCCCTGGCTATTGTTAGATTGTTCTTAACTGCAGTGTCTCTGGTTATATTTTGTTTGCTTTTTTCTTCTGTTGATTATGTTCCAGTTAAAGGTGAGATCATATGGTATTTGTCCCTCACCGTCTGGCTTATTTCACTTAGCATAATGCTCTCCAGTTCCATCCATGCTGTTGCAAAGGGTAAAAACTCCTTCTTTCTCTCTGCTGCATAGAATTCCGTTGTGTAAATATACCATAGTTTTTTGATCCACTCATTTGCTGATGGGCACTTAGGTTGCTTTCAGTACTTGGCTATTGTAAATTGTGCTGCTAAGAACATTGGGGTGCACCCCACCATTCTTTTGACACTGTTTCTGTAAGTGCTGACCCTGGCTGATGGGTGACTACAGATAAGTGGCCTGTTTGCATGGGAATTCTAGGAGCTGACTTCAGGGGAGATAGACTCCAACCTTTGGATGTTCCAGCTCCGGGAGATTTGCTAAACTTCAACCAGTTATCTGAACAGACTGTGTTGGCTTGCATGTAATGCCCTCAATGGAGAACTCTCAACCTCCCCCACTCCCTGCCCCTTAATCTCTTTGTTCTGTTTTCCTTCTCCTTCCTTATAAAATACCTCTGCCTGTACTGAGAGGGGGAGAGGGGCTCTGGGATGAGAATCCCCCGTCTGCTCAGGTGGCTGGCACCCACATAAACTGCTTTTCTTCTCACTAGCACCTGTCTCACAAGTTTGGCTTTCATTCCGGCAGGCAGCCAAACCTGCATTCAGTTACAGTAGAATGACTCATGCTTCAAAGTCTGTAATACCTGGCTTGCGACCAAACATTATTTTAAATGGTCACTAAAAGAAATATCAGTAATAGCAGATACTTTATCCCTGTGCATTGTGTGCTTATAGCAGACCTTTAGATTAGAAGGTTTCCAGAGAGAATGAGCTACCTACTTCCTGTGTGTACATCCAGAATCAATGAGTTCAGCCCCATAGTATAAATGATGCTTCATGCACTCTTCCTATGTTCTTTCCCCAACCCCCATTGCCTAATTATATCAAAATAAAAATGAGCATAAATTTTCTAGAGTTATTAGCATGCTCTTGATCTTTCTGCACTTTCATTTATGGTACATTTTGGTCGCAGGGCAGCCTTCATCAAAGTCCGTGTAGCTGAGAGCTTGGAGCTGAAATCTCGGAGGGGAACTTCTTTGGGCTGGAGCTTTTTCATGGGGCCACAGGACTCTTTGGAAATCTAGGCATTCATGGGATCTAGGTATTAATGGTCTGTACTGACTGGATGTATCTTTTTCTTGAGAAAGGCAGCAATTGTTTAGGATGAATTTTGAGTGTTACACTTACTATTGAGCAGGGTAATTCCTTGCTGCAGGGAGCTGTTCTGTGTTTTGAAGAACATTCGCAGATCCCCGGCCTTTCTCCTGGAAATGCCGGGAGCACCTCTCCCCTGGTGCTAGCCATGATGATCAAAAATGGCTCCAACTCTGCCCAATGTCCCTTGGGGGTGGGGGGACAAAATCACTCCCTGCCTCACCCAATGCCAACTTGAAAACCAATGAGTTAAAGGACTATACAACATTTTTCTGCACTTAGTACTTGGACTTTCAATCTCATCTGAATTAACATAAATTAGTTATAAATTGCATTTATAATTTTGCAAAGTGCTTTTCACATAGAGCACTATATTTAACTCTCCCAACCGTCCCAGGCACATTCGTTGATATTCTTCCTTTATTTATCCATTTTTTGTTTTAGAAAGATTGAGGAAGGGAAATGGATAGATACATAGGTAGATAGATAGATAGATAGATAAACATCAATTTGTTGTTTCACTTCTTTATTCATTCATCAGTTGCTTCTCGTATGTGCCCTGACTAGAGATCGAACCCGCAACCTTAACATATCTGCATTATGCTCTAACCAACTGAATTACTGGCCTGGGCCATTGACATTCTTTCTTTTTTTTTTTTTAAGACAAAGAGACTTGCTCAGAGCTGGTAAGTGACAAACTTTTAGAGTGATAGGTGACAAAACATTTTAGGTGAGATATCTGGGGTAGTCTTACCTTGACCCTCAACCCCCACATTCCTGTTTTGGTTTGTCTGATATGACTGTGCATTAGACTGTCTTATTCATTTCTCTTATGTTAGGGCTAAAAGAGACCTTAGTGGATTTTTGGTCTCTTCTATTTTAGAAAGGAGAAAACCTGATTGCAGAGAAATTTGGTGACTTGCCCATGTAAGACGTGGCAAAGTGAGGACTGCAACCCAATCCTGCAAACTTGCTAACCAGTGACATTTTCATTAGGTGCTGCTCAATCAATATTACATGAGTGAAATAAAAAACAGGATGCAAATAAATATATTTTTGGTGTGTGTGTGCCTGTATGTGTGTGTTGTAGGGATGTGTTAGGAGAAGAGGGGACTGAGAGCAAAAGGTATCCTCAAAATAATCAGGGAGCAATATCTGTGGGGCCAGATAATCAGGAAAGAAACAGTAGCAGTTTGAGAGAATTTCTCAAATAGCCATCACTTGCTCAACGTTAATGTTACTGAACTAACGGGGTCCATGTGCCTGTGCGAATCAGAGCCCAGTAAAGACACAAACAGGACCTTGCAGCAAAGAAAGTAAGGGTTTATTTTTAGGAAGTGGCCACACCCAGAGACACCCAGTGAGCTAATTGCTCAAAGGCCTGGCTTTCAGATGGCTTCCAGGAGAAGGGCTTTATAGGGGCAAAACCATTAATCACGGTGACTAGGGAGTGAGGGTTATGGTCAGAGTCATAGTCTCTACTGATTGGTTGGTACTAGAGTAGGACATAGATGATCAGTGCGTCTGGTCCTGATGTCAACCATGGCGTTGCTTTGACAGGTGCCCCTGATTTTCTGGGCCTGGAACTGAAACACAACTGAGACAAAGATGTCATCTCTAGTTAGACTGAATCTCTGTCTCTGGGGTCAAAAGACCCCAGGCTTTGTTCCTAAGATTATTTGACACTCATCAGAACTCCATTATCCTGAGGGCTCACTGATTAAGGGAGTTATCTTCCAAGAGAGAAGGAGGCAGGTGAGACAGGGTGCTGGATGAGGCCAGTTTGAATCAAAAGGAAAAGAAAGGAGAAAAGGTCGGATTAAAGAAATGAAGTTTCTGTGTGGTTACCTTAACACAGATGAAGTAACTGAGTGCTGTGGGGCAGAGGTATTGAAAGAAGGGGTGACAGGAGTCTGCAAGTAGTCAAAACCTGGCCAAAGTAGTCAAAGCGTGATAGTCAGCTGGGGTTAATGCGGCTTGAGTAGCCCAGTTTGGCTTTGAGGATGCTCAACCTGGTTTTCTCCCCTACGGGTTCCTTAGTCCTGGCTTGGGCATCTCCCGGTCTGAGATGCTCTTCCTCACCACCCAACTGGTTGCTGGCTTAGCTGCTATCTTTATTCTCTTAGTGCTCCATTGCCACACTAGACTGGAAATCTTGGATGGTAAGGCCCATGTTTTATTTATTTTTAGACTGTAAAGCCTTAACTGTGAATGAGCATAGAAGAGCAACTCATTCTGGTTCTCTCAGCTGATAGACAAGCCCCTTGAGGACATCCCATGACACCATTTGTTCTGATTCTGTGCTTACCCAGTGACCTCTGGCTCTTCAACCTGGACTCCTGAGGGTAGCTTCCACTACAGGCCAGGTGAACTTCAGAATCGCCAGCTCTGTGTGGTCAGTTAGGTTCATCTGCCATTATAAGTTAATTAAGAACAATCACATAAATAAATGGCTATAAGGGCCATTCAGAAGAGAACAGGAGGGGATGAAAAAAGAAAAGCTCAACTAGTTTTATAGATTCCCAGAAGCCAGCTCAGGGGCTTGAGCCCAAAGTGCTTTTGTTGATAAAGCTTGGGAGATCTTTAAGGGCACCAGAAAGTTTCAGTAAGATGGTTACAGTCAGAATGTCACAGCCATGAGTTCTCCAGCATTCAGATGGGTGTGGCTGGGCTCTCCCAATATTAGGAAGCAGAATATTTCTACTGTGGAATGGATATCAGAAGGGGAAAAATGGTGGGAGGAGGGAATCCCTTTAAGAGAAGACTAATTATTGTGCTTCAGAAGATAGCCTTTCTAGTAAACCTCTTTCCTTGTACTGTAGATGAGAAATTGTCAATCTTATAAATTCAATGTGTGTGGTGAAGGTGACGGTCGGTTTGCTGGGCTGGGCTGGGCTGGGCTGCCAGAGAATCCGACTGCTGTAGGCTAATCGCGCTCTTGTTATGCACAGTGATCCTTTGTTTCTGCCCCCGGAGCCTTTGCTATGCAAATCAAACCACAGGGGTACTTTCACATGTAAATCACATAATCTTCCTCACGTGGGATGAATTGAGAGGATTTTAAACTCCTTGACTGTTGGGAGGCGGTGACCAGTACTTACTGAACTGGCATGATTGCGCTGGGCGCCTCTGCAGCACTGGGCTGCGCTCATGGTGCCACTGTGCCAGGGGAGCACGGCGTGATCACTAGCACTGCCGTCAAGAGCAGGAGAGGGCCTCGAACCTCAGACACACTGATCCCCTTTGAGGAGAGAAGTAAGTCACTTTTTAGAAACTGTGCTGAGTTCTGTGTCTCCCTTGAGGGTGATTTTTTCTTTGATCAGTGAATGAATCTTCCTGGGAAAGGCTCCTTTCAGCCTGTTTCAAGGTAAAAGAGCCAAGGAGAGTTAAAGCATTTCAAGCCACCGGGAGGGAGTCCAGGCAGGAGCGGGAGCCAAACTCATCCACAGGCTGTGGAAGGCCTGGCTTTCACCAGCTGCTTGCTTCAGTCCTGATCCCTGATTTGGGGCTAAGTCCCTGCCAGGTTTCTTTCCAGTAAAACAAGGATAATGCTGGGAAGAGAGGACTCTCCGACCAGATCCTGTTTGTAATGACAGCTGAGCTGCTTGGGCAAAATGTGCTTGCTTGTTCCAGAAACGAAGTGGAGTCCATTAAAATATGCGATCTGTTTAAACAGCCTACCTTGTTTCAGAGTGTGTAGTACTGTTGGTGGTGAAACGGCTCCAGGTGTCAGGCCAGTAGAGTCAGACCGGACCTGGATTCAGCAACCCTGGTACTTGAGTTCTCAAACTATAAGATAAAGTTTATTTAGAAAGTCACAAAGGCAGAGGAAGTGAGCAGTAGAAGAAATGGGCAGAGGAAACAAGTTACAGAGGCCAAAGAAGAGTCTTGAAGCTTAGGAGGGAGGGAGGCAAGGAAAATTGGCCTGGAGGGCGTGGGGGGGATGGGGGGCTGGGCAAAGCCTTAGGTGTACTCCATACAGAGACCCTTGCTGGGCCCTCCGTCCTCAGGGTATTTTTCTGGAGGTCTCAGGGGAGGATCACAATAGAGGATTCATCAGCTTTCCGGGTGTGTCCTTTCAGGGCCATAGTCGTTACTGATTGGTCGGTACCAGAACAGGGGGTCATCAGTTAATGCAGCTGGTCCCAAGGCAGCCATGGCCTTGTCTGTTCTTGTTGCTTTTCTGGGCCTAGAGCCGACACACAGCTGAGGCCTGGATGTATTTGATGCCGGTCCCTTGTTCTTTCTCCAAGGGCATCTACCACATGCCTAGCAACATGCCAGGGGAGGAAATGTCAGGGTGGGGTTTGAACCACATGACCAGCAATGTGAAAGGTTGGGGGTCTAAACCACACGACCAGCAATATGCTAGGACAGAAAAGGTCACCCTGGGGGTGAGGGCCTTGTTTCCCCAGCTTCAGCCATTGCGAGGCACCTGGGGCTTTTCACCCTGGTGACCTGGCCCGTCGTCTTTGCTCTGCTCATGTCCATCTAACTGCCTCCCATAGTACTGGATTTATTTTTTGGAAAAGATTGATGAAAACAATATTTTGGCCCTCTGGCATCAGTTTGTGCTAGGCACAGTTAAAAGGCAACTCTGGCTGTTAATGGCCTGTGCCCTCCCTCTCTGTTTGAAAGGTTTGACAATTGTAACGTGCTCATTGCAGCCGCTCCCTGTGTGGCAGGTTCCACCTGGGCACTGTTCCAAGATTTCTTTTGAGTGGAGTATTTGGAACTCAATATATATTTTCCTATAGAAACAATGGCTGTAAGGCTTTTTGGATAGTGGACAAAAAATGTATTGGCTCTGAATGTAGCTGAAATACTGTGCATTAGCAATTAAAAGCAAGCAAGGGAAATTAGAAGCATGTATTAGAAATTTGCTTTAAAAACCACATAATATACTGAGGAACTACAAAACTTAAAACCGTAAGACCCTTGGCTTAACCTGCCTGCCTCAATCTGACACTTGTAGAAGTGGAAGCAGAGTCCCTTGATTCACCACCAGAATTTAGGACGGAGGGGGAATGAAAGCGGGGTGCTGACCTAACAGGAGAGGGGCAGAAAGATGGCCACATAACCCTAAGGCAGACTTTCTCCACCCCGGGGCTGTTCTTTACATTATTGGGGTGAGAGGGTGTGGTGGCTGCTGTGGGGCACCATCCACATCCCCTTTCTTGTTTGAGACACCCATACCCCAGATTTTGGGAGTGTCATTGCCAAGGGCTCACAACTGAGCCCCTTACCAGGAATTGCCATCTGCCTACGAGAGCAGCCTTGTTCGAGGCCATAACCTGTCTCCTGAAGCAGCCCTCACCTGATAACCTGTCAACTTAGGAATATAAAGCCCTGGCCCCCTTGCCTTCATTTGGGGAAACTCTAAAGGACCATGGTAGCTTTAGAGCTCCCTGCAGCATCTGCTTCTGTGTGACTCCATCCCCATTGCCCTTCTTCTTCTACTGCACATTTGAGTCCATCACTTCCTTGCACACCTTGGTCTTCGCTGCATTCCCCAAGAAAACTGCATGCAAATCTGTGTCTCAGGGTCTGTTTCCAGTGAACCTGACTTAAGACAGGCAAGCAAACAAGTGTAAGTAGGAAAAAGGAGGTGATGAGCAATGACTCTGACTATTAGTGGTGGTGGAGGGGCAGGCAGCTGATCTAGAGGGAAAGGAGTATAGTAGGGAGGTAGTAGCAGAAAGAGTACTGAACTAGAGGTGATACGGGCTGGAGGGGTGTGTAATATTATTTCTATATAAAGTGGATCCAATGACCTTGCCAAAGCCACCAAAGAAGTCCAATCCTTACACAAACAATGGTAAAGAATTCAAGCGAGCTGTCCATTAGGCATATACTATCTGATCTTCCTTTGAAATTTCAGCCAGGTCAAATGACGTGGCTCTGTCTCGGAAGCAATTTGAACACCCCCTTGCTTTTTTATGAAGCTTCTCTCATTGAGTTCCAAGACTGGCATTTAGGAATACGATGCTCCAAGATTACGGATCACAGAAATATCTCTCCTCCAAATGACTTCTTGCTGCCAGCTGCAATCAGTAATAGCACCAGGTCGGGGTTGGGGTTTGCTCACTTGCCAGTCTGAGGCTTGGGTTATGGTGCTACTCATTCCATAGGGGTAGTTCTTAGTTTTATCACACTGAGCTTTTTCCTATTCACCAGATGCACATTAAAGAAATGGGCAGTATGAAAAATTATTTTGAAGATTTTGGAGAGCTAGCCATCTTTCCCAAATGCTGAGACTCAGGTATGTCCAGCAAGCAGTAGATTCCCAACAGTCGTGAGTTCCTAAGAGTTGTGAGAGGACTTTGGAGGCGGAGCAAGGATTCAGAGGTTGGAGTGTAACTCTATCCGGTGCTTGGGTGGCTGGAAGGGCAGACCTAAAAAACTGGCTGTCAGGGTCCATCAACTTTTGTCCTCAAAGTCTGTTTTCCTGAAGACCAAATGTGGTGCAATGCCATCACAGGAGTTCACAAAACAATGTGAAGGCCAGAGGTAAGGAGAATTTGACCTGCCACGCTCTGCAGCCCCCTGAACAACACATTAGTTCATGCTCTGATGTCCAGCTATCGTTTTCCAGAAGGATAAAAAATGTAAAAGTGGTGTGGTAATACTCCTCCAAGGATCAGCAGCTTTCAGGAGGTGAAAAAATATACAGAATTCTTCTGGAGGCCAGAGTGATCGGTTTAAACTTGATCTTCACAAATCCAGCACCATGTTGGCTGGCCTGGTGATTCAAGGGATGAACTTTAGGAGGCAACCTGAATATAAACTTGAATTTTAGGGCAGAGTTACATGGATTGCTTTAGAAAAATGCTGTCTTACTGTGTCAATAAGAAATCATTAAAAATACCTCCCCTTACCTGGAATCATGGGGACATCGTGGTAGTAAGACAAGGATCATGATATCCTCAGGAAAAACCTAAACCCATCATTTATTAAACAAATGTCACTGAGAACTAACCAAGTAGAAAAGTGCTTGAAAAGCTACAAAAGTGGGAATTTCCCTCCAGATAGTTAGAACAAGTGACTGCAGTTAATATTATTAACTTTTTAATATCTTAGTAATACCATTGCATTTGTATGGCTCTCAGGGTAAAATTCAGTTCTTATACAAGTTTATAAAAGACCTATTATAACTCTGTCCCTTCTAGTCTTTTCACGGGCTGTGCTCCTCACACTCATGACCCGCTCAGTGTGAATGGGTCTTGCTCTTGTTTATTGTACTTTGCCCTTCTCTTGGCTTGGGAAACAATTCCCACTCAACACTTTCCCTGAGTTCCTCTACCAACATTCCCTTTGACTTGCTAACTCTTATTCTTTGGATCTAATATTAAATTTTATTTTCTTTTAGGAGGGCTTCTATGAATCCATAAGATTGGAATAGATGCTCCTGTTAGCCTTCTAAGGCTGCCTTAATGAAATACCACAGGCTAGGTGGCTTAAAGGACAGAAATTTATTTTTTTACTGTTCTGGGGCCTGGGACTGTAATATCAAAGTGCCAGCAAGTTGATTTCTGGTGAGGCTTCTCTTCCTGGCGTGTAGATGGCCACCTTGTTGCTGTGTCCTTACATGGCAGAGAAAGCAAGAGAGAGACAGAATCATGTCTGTTCCTGTAAAGGACACTAACCCTGTCAGATTAAGGACCCATCCTTATAACCTCATTTAACTTGATTGTTTCCTAAAGGCTGTATTTCTAAATACAGTCGCATAAGAGGCTGGGGTTGCACATATGAATTTTGGGGAGATACAAACATTCAGTCGCTAAAATGATTATATTTCTTCCCTAGAGCACCACTCTGTGAAAACGTACCTCGGGGGTGCCAATGACATAGGCTACAATGTGAGTGTTGCCCTCCAAGTGCGTTCATTGTACTGTATAGCAATTGGTTACTTAGTTGTTTGTATCCTTCGCTAGCACGTATGCTTCATGGGGGCAGATTTATGGTTATCTTGTTTGTTATTATCAACTCAGTACTGACCACAGTGTTTTATAAATATAGACACTCGATGAACATTTATGAATAAATGACCTTGACAACCAAAACACAGCTGGATCAAACCACTTTGTTACGTTTGTTCTCTGCACTTGAGGACAGTTTATTTGCTTGGATCGTGGGTTCTGGTGCAAAGCCACATTAGCTATGTCTTCCTGTCTTATTGCTTTTCTCAAATGAATGTCTTCATCAATTGCACTTTTTGAAGAATATCTGTTAACTATCATCCTCCTGACATGTGATTTCCTTCCTCATGTTATCTTTTTGTACCAGCCTGCTTTTTACTCCTGTGTCTCACAGGTTCTGACTATCTTGTCCCCTGCAAATATTTTTGTGAAAGTATTTATAGGTAAACACAGACCTAGAGAGGTTGAGACTTTCCCAGAGCCATTTGGTGATTTAGAGCAGAGCCAAAACTAGAACCTGGGAGAAAGTTCTGAGCATTGCAGTTCAGAGGTATTCCCAGCCCTTTTTGAGATTGCCAGCCCTACCGCTCTCCATTAAGTCAAGGGGTAGTCTGGGAAGGGTAAGAAAACTGGAAACAGGGAGGGCAGTGTTGTGTACTGGGGAGCACTCAGCTAATCAGGGGTTATTTAGATAATTACTACATAAAAAAACAGGCCTAAGTGAAGCGTAGCTATAAAAAGCATAAACCAAGATTCCTGGAGATTATAAACATTTGGAAGATATACATTTATGAAAAGTTAAACCTAAGTACAAGGTAGAATGTGGGAAGACTGAATAATTATCCAGAGAGTGAGTGTGTTAGGAATTAACAGAAAGATCATCCTGGACAGGAGTAGTCCAGGGAGGAGGGGCTAGAACCTTTCCTAAAAGGATGACTTCAGATCAGTTGACTTCTAAATGTCTTTCAAGTTCATCCTTTCCATTCGAGGCCACAGAATTAGGTCATGTGAGCAGTATTTCTTAAATGTTCTTTCTTTAATTATGCAACTAACAATTCTCACTTAAAAAAATTCAGACAGCACACACACACATGTATGACACAGATGACATATATACAAAAGTACATGCATTACATATTTATATATACATGTAAATATACACATGTACATGTATGTATATTTGTAAAGTGTGAAATGACAGACGCATAAATAATGAAGATTTAAAAAATAAAATGAGGTCAGATCATGCAAAATATTTTACAACTTGGTTTTACCCATGAAAAACATTTCTCTAAGATCTTTTTTACTCAGTATATACAGCTCATTGTTTTGGCTTCCCTGCTTGTTTAGACTTTGGCAAAAGACTATATTCTACTGATTTCTGGCCTTTTCCAGTAAATCTTCATAGTTACTACCGATAGTGCTTCTATAAAATATAAGCTGTCTGTCCAGAAAAAGTCCAGCTGTTATTAATATAGTAAGAACAGTTTGCATGACATCAATATAACCTGGCAGCCAAAGAGAGTGGACTGGAATGTGCATGTGTGAACAATGATGACTTCACTGTACTTGTCAGTGGGGGCAGTAGACACTGGTGACTGAGCATGTGACTGTGTGGTCATCACATTCAAAATGACGGAGTGAGTTGAGCAATGAATCTGCATCAAATTTTGCATTGAGCTTGAACATTCCCTCACGGAAACTATTCAGATGACTCAGAAGGCTTTCAGGGACGATGCAATGAGTGCAGCACAAATAAAAGTGTGGCACAGACACTTCAAAGATGGTCAAAAATCTGTTGAAAGTGATTCATGTTCTGGAAGGCCTGCGACAAGCAGAACACCTGAGAACATTGAACATGTACAGGCTGCAACAAAGATCGGTGACTGACAGTGTGAGCACTAGAAGCTGATCTGGGATCTACTGTGTCTGAGATTTTGACATAGGATCTTGGCGTGAAATGTGTTGTAGCAAAAATTTTTCCTTGGGTTCTGCTACCAGAGCCGAAGGAACACTGTACTGCATTTGGGAGAACTGTGTGAGGTCCCAAGGTGCCTACTTTGAAGGGGACTGAGGCGTCATTGTACTGTGTACAATGTTTCTTGTATCTTGTATTTTCTCCAATAAATATCTCTATTTATCACATGACAGGGCTGTATCCTTCCTGAACAGTCCTCATATATACAATTATGCCACTTTTTTGCTTACAGTCTTTCATGATTACCTGTATCACTTAAAAATCTTTCGGTTGAAATTAAAAGAAAAAAAACTTAAACTGGTTTAAAGAACAAATAGAATTTTGTTTCTTTGCATTACTGAAGATTCTAATGTCGGCAGACTTCAGACAAGGCCAGACGCAGGGCTTCAGTATCGTCATCAGGAGCCTGGCTTCTCCCTCTCTCCAGACTGCCTGTCAGGGTGTTGGCTTTATGCTACGGCTGCCCTCCCTCTTAGCCACAGTGTGTCCTATATAGTTGTCTCAGCATTATCAATAACATTTTTGGGTTTTATTCTGTTTGGACAGTCCCTAGAACTATCTCTAAATGGAAACCAGGGGCTGATGGGAAGTCGAGAAGGTATGCTTTTGTAGCGATCACATATTTGCACTAAAGCACTTTGTTGTTGTAAGCATAAAGTACAATGTAATAGGCATGGCTTATAAGGCCACTCACCCTGGGGTCACTTCTTTCAATTTCATTTTTCTGTTATATACACACATCATCTACTATGGCAATAGTGGTCTTACAATTCAATATTCATTTCATGTATTCTCATGTGCTTTTTCTCTTTTCTGGAATGACCTAGATTAAATGTATCACCTTTATGAAGAGTTTATTAGCCTTTTTCTGGTCCCAGTAGGATCGTTGTGAATGGCTTCTCAGGTGGTCCATTACACAACTCTAGGGGTACAATCGCTCAATAACAGTGTGACATGAGTGGTTGTCCCCTAGATTGTGCCATGTGAAACCTTCACAAGTGCACATGGTGGCCCTGGACTGCTTTCCTCAATATCACACTCTATTCTAGTGGTTTACTCAAATATTCACCATGCTTCAAGTCTGTGAGCTTCATGGCCACTGGCACTGTACCCTAACAGCATAGTTATATTACTTGCCTCCTCTAGATCCATATCTTTCTTGTCTGTCAACTGCTAAAAACACTAAAATATTTGTTGAATGCATGAATGGAGAAATAGCTATCATCTTGAGTGTTATTTCTGATACATTTATTTAACCATCAAACTATTCTCAAGAGGTAAGTATTGTTTCCTGTGTTTTGCAGCTGAGGAAACTGAGGCTCGGAGAGGTTTGGCCATTTGTTCAGGGTGCTACACCTCGGAAGTGACAGAACTGAGTCTCTCTCTCTGTCTCGCCCTGTTAGGCCTTTTCAGTTCTGATAAATGGTGGACAGAAAGTTTCAGCGCTGAGAATGATCACGTCTTGTTCAGTTGCTTTAACGACATAATGCAGTGATTAACCACACAATTTACCTCACCGAGTTCCCAGGATTAAGTGAGATTATGTTTGTGACTGTGCTTTGAAGCAGAGATGTATATAACACTGTGCAAATAGAGAGTGTTATTTTATAAGGATAACTTGGTATTAATAGCTTCCAACTTCATAATTAGCTTAGGATGTATGTTTTAAAGAGATACATGTTTTCGTATTTTTTCGGATGCCAAAATGGAATCTTGAAATATACCTGTAAGTCAGTGCTGTGGCCCTAAAGGGAAGCAAGGGAGTCTAATTTTATGGCTTATGTACAGGACCAAACCTCGAAGCCTTGCAAGAAGTCTTCCTTTTGCTGTTTGTTCTCATTAGCTGAATTCAAATTCCAGTGGTGATAATACACAATTCTTCAGCTGCATATAGATTCTGTCTCTATAAAAGGAAAAAAAATCTATAAATGTAATCATCTCTCCCTTGTCAGCTAATGTAACACAGTAGTAACTCTAGAGCAGTTTTCTTTAGGTGCTTTTGTATGATTTAGTCCTCCTGGCATGAATTGGGATATGAGCAGCATTTTGTTTCAATAGAGCCTTTCTGTAGCTTTTAACCAGTTACAAAGGGTGTCTGTCTATACCTGGACACAATCCTGAAATAGAAATGAAATAGGCTTTTAAGCCCAGAAAGAAATGAAAATAGAAGGCCAGTGGCAAATTGTCATTTCATCATCTTGTGGGGCAAATATTATATAACTGGGGAAAAGATTCTTTTTAAATATATGATTTAGGAGTGTCTAAAGATGTTTTGTTAGGCCGATTGTGTATCAGGAATTTAAAAGGCAGGACCTATAGATCTTTAAATGCTGCTCCCCACCCCACCGAAAAAGGTGAGCCTCATCTATTGTAAATTATACTTCCCACTCCCTGATCTGGGAGAAGGGTTTTCTGTGTCTCTTTCAGTATTTAAAATCTGAAATACTATAGACTCGACTACCCAGCGGCCTGCCTCTTGCCCTGGTGCTTTGTCACCACAATGGACACAGGCAGGTTGGAAGCGATGGCCTGTTCCCCAGCGTAATTCATGAGAGCGAGAGTCAGTGCTGCCTGCGTTTTTTCCAGAGGCTGGCTGCAGCTAGACTCCCCTTGAGTTTCTGCCAGGGCACATCACTAAATAAGGAGGGAAAATAAGGACAAGATTTAACTGCCTCTTTCCAGGCAAGCTGGTAGACAGCCTCACTTCCATTTTTAAAGTTGGAGACAATTTTATTTGTTTGGGCACACACTATGGGAAATGAATAAGTAAAGTATCAACTGACATGCTTCAATAGGCTGAAAATAGATCCCAGTACACAATTTCTTTTTTATTTATCAGCCATATGTATTCATTTCAGGTCTCCTTCTCATAGACTCCCAGACTGGGAGAATCAGAGATAGCAGTAGCTAGCAGGCACAGATCTTTTTTAGTTGGTTTTGGGGGTTACCTCTCAAATTTTTTATTTTGAATAATTTAAAACATACAGAATAATTGAGAGAGTCATATGAACATTTTGCACATTTGCTTTCTCTGTCTGTCTTTGAAAGTAAGTTTCATGTAGAACCCTAACAGTCCATCTCTAAAGACTTCTGCACACATCTTCCAAGAACAGAGACACTATCACGAGCATGCCCAAGGAACGTAACACGGATGCAGGGATAGATACATTGTAATGTACAGGTCACAGGCAAATTCTCCCCGGTTTCCCCCAAATCTCCTTCATAGCTATTCTCTTGTTGAATTCAAGATCCGAAGACGAATTATATATTACATTTAGTTATTTTGTCTCTTTGGTCTCTATTCATCTAAAACAGCCCCCACCTGCTTATTTTGTTAATTGCAGCATTAATATTTTTGAAGATTCTGGGCCAGCTCCCTATAGAAAGCCCCGCAATTTGCTTTTCCCCGATAAGGTCTAAACAAGTGTATGGCCAGACGACTGTGTTCGAAGCTTACTTACCACTTCCCTATGTGGTTATATCAAGTTGATATGTGGTTAGGTTCATTGATTCTGTATGTACTCAATTTTAGAGTTTGATTTTGGTAAATCCTTTTTAATTTAAATTTAATTTTTAAATATGTAAAATATTTACATGACTCAAAAGGCAAAATGGCATTTAAAATTTTTACGCAAACTCTTCTTTTTATTTCTGCATTTCTCCCAATTCCCACTCACTCCTTCTAGGTAATCATTTTCATTATTTTCTGGTTTATTCTTCATATATTTTATTTTGCAAAAAATAAGCTGATTTTTAATACAAATACATATTTGTATTATTTGTACATATTACATGTATGTGTGTCTATATATATAAATAGATACACATGTGTTTCTGATTTTGTCTCATGACTATGGTTAATGTATATAACATTATTTTGCATCTGCTTCTTTTTCACTTAGTATATATCATAGAAATGCCTTCATATCAGTTCATAGAGGTACTTGCCATTCTTTTCACAATGGTGTGGTGCTGGGCCAAAAGGTAAATGAAAATGTAATTTTGTTACATATTGCAAATCACCCTCCATAGAATTGTATCATTCTCACTTTTACAAACAATGTGTGAACATATCTGGCACAGATATGAATTCTTTGCATTATTGCACTGAATTCTCACAACAACATTTTCAGGAAGATACCTTTATTACTCTCACTTTATACTTAGGAGGCTAAGGCTTGAAAGATGTTTCCAGGGTCACATAACTAATAAAGGGCATAGTCAGGATTTGAACCCAGACTCATGCAACTAAGCACCACACTGCACCATGTGTTTCCTGCATAAAACTACACAAATCCTACTTTGGTATCCTGATAAGATTAATGGGAAATTCTTCATTTCCAGACATGATGTTCTTATAAGTATCAAGGAATATTGGGGAATCGATCGAACTTACCGTCTCAAGGAATGTTAGTGGAGAAAGAGGACAGTCTTCATGTCAGCCTCTTCCTTAGGAGGCCAATGCTTACTCAGAGTTCCTAGGTCTGAGTCAAAGATTCTGATCTAGTGAGTGTAGCAATGATACCAATAATCTCTTAAAGGTAAGAGGTCCTAGGTAGGTCCCTGTACTGAAACAGACATTAAGGGAGAGCGAGCTGCATATTCTGTGTCAGAGAGTACTCGGGGGAGGAAGATGAGCAGTTCAGGATTTTAGGCAGGTTCAGTCCCAGCGGAAAGCAGGAGAACAAAAACCTGGAGACAGCCCAAGGTCCAGACTTAGGATGGAGGAGAAGGCCCAGACGAGAATGAAGCTATCCAAGGACTCATCCTATGGCAGAGAGCAGCAAGTAAATATATGATGTCAGATACAGGTAAATGCTATGATCCAGGGAGATGAAGTACAGAATAGCTATGGTGTTTAGAGAAGACTTCTCTGAGGAGGTGGTGTTTGAGGTAAGACAAAAATGAGAAGAAGGAGCTGGCCATTCATCGAGCTGGGGGAACAACCTTTCTGGCACAGGGAACAGCAAATGCAAGGGTTCTGAGAAATGAGCTTTGCAAGTCATGTAACATAAAGACTGGAGTGGCTGAGATATATGAAATAAAAGGAGTAGTAGCTGACGGGAGTGGGGAGGCCAGGACACAGATCAGACAGGGCCTTATTGGTCAGGGTAAAAGAATCTGGATTTTATTATAAGTGCACCTGGATGTGCTTGGGGGAGGCAGATTCCAACAGACTTCTGGAATGAGTTGCAGTTTAGTCATCAGAGAATGTATTTAAATTTAACCTATGAGGAGGTATGATGAGTTTCAAGGAGATATCAATAGAAATAAGTGCTATTATTTATCATTATATTTATTTATTTTTAAGTGACTTATTTTTCTTAAGGCAGCACAGAAGAAGAGGCTGAACATGAAGTCTGGCCAGCAGTGTGGGTTAAAAAACATTTATACAAAAATAAATACCCTGCTACTTACATTTACTGCCTCCACATGATTCATCAAGTGAGAACATGCTCTTCCCATTCAAGTATGAATAAACTACTTGTTTCAGTGACATATGAAGAGTAAACATTTTTCCTTTCATTTCATGGAAAGAAGTAAGAATTTCAAAATATCTTGAAATGCGCCATGTGTGAAGCTCAGGGAGTATGCCACTAATGACTCTAAGCAGGCGGTCAGCCCTCCCACCTTGTTCATCAAGTCTCCGTTTTTTGTGTGAATCAGGTAGCAGAGACTTTCTTTTGATTATATCCATCATTCTGCACTCTGTATTTTTATAGACTTGTGAAATCAGGGAAGTTTGTAACATTAAGTGAGAAATCAACCTAAGTTAAGGACATAAATCCTCTCGAAATGAAAAGAGTGAAAGAGTTGAAATATGCTCGATCCTAATCACGACACAGCTACCTCAGGGTAAATGGCAAGAGCGTAACTGAGAAGAAACGTCGAAAAGCAATGAATGCCAGTAAATACGTTTACAAAGTCATGACAGACACATCAAAAATACGGATAACTCAGTAACAAGTCAACTTATAAGAAAAAACCTAGACATAATATTTAACATTAAAACAAAATTATCATTAGCCAAGTAAAAATTCAAATAGGAATACTGACAATATGTAAATATGCTTACACTCAATAATTTTTTTTTCTTTATAGGTTGTTTGATAAGACATGTCAGTGATCCAGGTATTTTAAAATATCTAGGTGTTGGATATCAGGTAGATCAAAAATGCAGACATTTGACTGAACTGTCTATTTTTACCTGGGGAGTTAGAATCATATAGAATTAGCCTCAAAAATCTCTTTAAATTTTATAAATTAGGCACAGATAACTTTCCTTGTAGGTAACATATAATGTAATAAAATGAGAAGAGTGACAATATAATCAACTAATGTTTATAGTTGTTTGATTTGGGAAGGTAGCCATCATGGATTTACTAAATAAGTATTTTAAAAGAGTATTTTGTGGCAAGATATCTGGTGTATAAATGTGGTTGCTGGAAATGCTAACTGAGACAGGGAAAGGATTCAAATTCCTGTAATGCAGGTAAAGGATACAACTCACTGTGCATAAATGGCCTTCTGTATAGGGGCATAACAATGCTCAGCCTCAAAGAACAAAGATTTCCTGGCCCTCAGTGAAAGGCTGAAAAGGGCCCATAGTGCCCAAAGGAAGAAGCCCATTAATGTCTTTGGGTATTCATGCCACACCCCAACCCACTGAAAGCTGGCGCCATCATTACCTGTCAATCAATATGTAACTTCTTTACCCCCCCATCCTGCCAACTATGTAAGTCCTCACAACAAAGGACTCTGGGCCTGGTGCTCTTGGCTCTCTTGGCTCCCTGGCTGGCCTGCCTCTGGCCTCCCAGTCTCAGGCCACCTGGCCTCTGGGCATGCTCACACTCGCCACCCTGGCTCTCACCACTCCTTTGGCCGTCCTTACTTTCCCTACATTGCCCTGAACCTATGCCTTTCACTCCCCACCCCCACATTAGCTACGCTTATTCTCTTCCAGAACGGGTCACCAACAAGCCCTGCTTGCACCCCAGTAGACTCGCTGACCTGTAATTCTTTATTGCATTGGTGAGAAGAACTGAGTTCCTGGAAGTTTCTCCCATAAAAAAATGAAGTTTAATTCTGAACAGAAGTGATTGAAATCCACCTGAAGAGGCTATGGAATAACTTTTATTGCACTTCTAAATGTCTTTAAGAAGTTCAACTGTAATTGGAACACAGGTTCAGTATGGTGTGAATATGGTTTTGGTTGAAACTTGGCCACTTCCTAATTTAAGCAGGAAACTTTTGTGTCAGCTTTAAGGTATTTTTATTTATTTATCTTTAAAGAGTTTATTTATTTTTAGACGTGGGAATAAAGGGAGAGAGGGAAATAGCAGTGTGTGGTTGCCTCCCATGCGCCCCCTACTGGGGACCTGGCCTGCAACCCAGGCATGTGCCCTGACTGGGAATCGAACCAAAGACCCTTTTGTTCACAGGCCAGCACTCAATACTGAGCCAGATCAGCCAAGGCTAATGTATTTTTAAATACTGAGAGGGGAGGGTCTGGGGAAGTGGGTGAAAAAAGTGAAGGGATTAAGAAATACAAATTGGTAGTTACAATATATTCATGGGGATGTAAAGTTCAACATAGGGAATGTAGTCAATAATATTTTATTAACTATATATGGTGCCAGGTGGGTACTGGAAATATCAGGGGGAACACTTTGTAAAGTATGACTGTTTAACCACCATGCCATACACTGGAAACTAATACAAAATATTATTGGCTATAAATTGTCATTGAAAAAAGGAGAAAAATACAATTGTTCAGAGGCATTATTTATATCTGAGCTCATGAACTCTTCCAGTATGAGTTCAGAAAAATAAGTAGAGCTATGAATCTGATTAATGTGGTTCTGAACTGAAGATGTTTCAAAGTTCATTAATCCAAACCTAGGGGAATCGTTCAACAAGGGGAAGTAGACAAAAATGACCAGGGGTTCATTAGGAAAGATGAAACTGTGGGGAGGACAATACTGGTCTGGCATGAAAAGCTGTTTCTAATATCCACACCACTGTTCACGAGAGTTGCAGACTCTGAAGATACCAAGCAATTACCTCATTTTCAGGCCCTGGACTGAACTGTTGAATAAGGCATTTAGCTTTGATCGTAACTGGACTCAAATTGTGCTCCATCCCAGTCATGTGTTTTGTATGAAAAAAAATTATTAAACTTGCCTCCTTTTTGGGTTTTTTTTGTTGTGGAAGATGGACACATTTTGGAAGAACAGATCTTGGCTTTACTGAGACATATACTCTAGTAATCCAGATGAGTTAAAACTAAAACTTCCTTATTCCCTCCAAAGATTTTGAGCTATTAGCTTTTTTTTTTTTTTAGCCCTGTGCAAGGAAACTTTCAAATAATAACCACTAAAATCCCAACAAAGTAAAGAGACAGTTTTAAAAGTAAAAATGCTTTCATCTGGAATCTTTAGATTTCAGGGTGAACACATTGGCAGATACCTTGGGGAACCCTGGGGCCAAAACCTGAGTTCATTTTGTTTTTGCTTTCATTTCTCTTTTTTCTTCTTTGTCGGTTGAAGAGCATCTCTGCTGATTTTCTGGAGACTCAAGCCTTCTTGTTGACCATTTGTCACGCCCTCAGCTTCCATGGCTGCTGACTGTGGGTACTAAAACAGTACCAAGGTGAAAGAAAAAGAAAAATCAGGAAGTAATCTTTGTCTGAGTGTTCTCTTCCAGAATTTCAACTAAATTTGGAAATCAAAGCCAAGTGGCAAAGTAAAGATTTTTCTTTCCTTGGGTTTTCTAATTGCCCCCAAAAGACAACTCTCGGGAGCGTGGAGGATTTTTAAGCATTCAAGGTATTTCGACTGTGGGCTGGAAGCCATAAGGTGGATAGATGTCAGAGAATCTGCTGGAAGGCTGACTTTCCCTGGTGCCAAGCAGGGCTGACTGCACAGTAGTTAAGTGGGGTAGCTGTCAAGGAGAGAGATGCTTTCCTCCCCTACAGGGACAGTTGAACCACACATTTCCCTCCTTCTTTGGTTCCCATTTGCCCTGGGCATTTTTCTCTGTTACAGCATTTCACTCCTGAAATGAATGGCACTTAGCAGGGAAGGTGTCTTTGGTAAGTATTTTACAACAGTGCAGGAGTTAACAGTTTCTTTTTTCATTAGAAGTGAGTTTTTGGTGGCTTTGTGACTGGCAGCCTGGAAACTTCTTACTTCCCTTTGATGCAGTGATCTCATGAAGAGTCTCCTTTTCCTAGACATCTGCCAAAGGGAAGGTTATGCTCCTTTCCTCCCTTCCTTCCGCTTTGTTCCCTGCTTCCCTTCCCTTCCAAGAGTCATAAGAGAGATTTTTGCAAATGTCTGTGAATATGGGCCTGTGATAGAAACCAGGTAACACCACAAATACCAGCACCGAATAATTTATTTACTAAAGTGCGTGAGTATTTGTGTGTATGGGGGAGAGTTACAAAAAAGTTTGGGTGCCATGGGAAGTAGTGACAGCTCATTAAAAAGATAGCATACAGGAGAGGAGAAGAGAAAAGGTAGCTACTTTACAACATCAGTGGACACACCAATTGTGGTTTTTTAAAATGTAGATCTGCTGCTGTTAATATTCCACTTTCAGCCAATTAAATATTGACAAGGTAATTCTACTGCAAGGGGGATAATGTAGGGATCCAAAGACAGAATGTATCCTCCTTAAAGACAAGCATTATATCACACTTATTACTGCTGCCCAGAGCTTACCACAGGGCTTGGCACAAAGAAAGCACTGGATAAAGATTTGTTAACTTGAAGTGGAAAAAAGTTAGTAGATCACTACATCATGAACTCTGCAAAAGTATTTATGAGAATTAGGGTAGTGATTATATGTAAGTGGAAGCTGATTTATCTGTTATTCTTCTGACCTACACTTCATTAGTACAATCACTCTTCTGCGGGATGATGCACCCGAGACATTATAAGGGCTTAAAGTATTATCGGAAACATCCAAGAAAAATTTGATTATATTCTGTATAATTTTTGCACTTTGAGTCTTAAGACTACTTTACTGGACTTTTGTTCTTTGAAAATTAGCAATTTATTAATGATATATAGGATAAATTGCTGTAATCAGACTCTGTAATTAACCAAAACACTGAATATGTTGAGATTCAATAACGTTTTTAGGTGGATGGAGCTGGGGATTGCTGACTTGGCCGTTGCTAGCTTTGGGATCTTGGGCAGGTCCTTAACCTCTTTAAATATTGGATGCTTCATCTCTGTGAAATGGGAAGAACAGTATCCTCCCTGCAGGGCAGATGGGCAGATTGAAGGCAGTACTGTGTGTGCTCAGCACAGTGACAGGTATTTGGTACTCCTTCCGTAAGTAGTTGGAATAGGAAGAGCAGCCACTCTCATGCCTATCCTCTGTTCCCCTGGTGGGTCCTATGATTAATGTGGAAGATGTACTGGGAGAGAGGAGACCCTGGGAGTGTGCCACTGGGCATCCTGTATTTCTGCTCGAGGGCTTGGAGCCTTACACTAAGAAGGAAAGTAACAGGTACTAGAGAAGCTTTTCCCGTCTTTGACAGCATGTTATTAGTTTCATGGGTAAAATTAGTCTAGATGTATATTTTTCCAAATATAATTTGTTACTTTATAAGACGGATCTGCATGCATACCTGTGTTTTTTTCCTCCAGTCCCACAGGCAATTTGAGATCAGTTCACTGAAAATGCCATCTGTTCTTTGTAGTCAGAAATGAAAAGAAATTGAGTTTACAGCATCACTATGAGATTTGCATTTGAGTAATAGGTGTCAGATACATTGGCACCCATTTATTTTAAGTATGAAGTTAAATGCTTGTGACTTTACTAAGTGTTGGGAAACAAGATGTTAATATTGTAATTATCTTTTTCCTTAACGAGATGATATTAAGAAGCAGGTTTAATAAAATTTACTGAATAAGATGATGAGAATGAATGAAAGGCGAGTTGGCTGGCTTCCCTTTATCTCTCTTGGTGGGGCTCAGGTTGGACAGATGGAGAAGAATCATGTGCTGTTGCTATGCAGGTGCCCAGGCCCTTTTCTGTGAGCTGGATAAGGGCTGAAAGTCTGGGGAGACTGTCTTCTGACAGCAGTTGGCTTTGTAGGGATAGCAGCCCCAGAAAGCCACTGAAAAATTTCAGAGATTCTGGCCCTTCCCCCCGACTCCCGTCTACCTGCAGTTTCAAAAGTCCCCCAGATTTTTCCCACTTCTGACACTAACTGCAAGTTCAGAGGTCCCCAAGGTTATCCTTAGGTTAATTCACTAAAAGGACCCACAGGACTGAGAAAAGCTGTTTTACTTATGGGTAGGGTTTATTACAGTGAAAGGCACAGCGAAAATCAGCGGAGGTGAGAGTGGCGTAGGGCAGGGTCCAGGAGACGGGACACGGAGCCTCTGGTTGTTCTCTCCCAGTGGAGTTGTTGAACACTCCCTCTTGCTCTCAGCTCTGATGTATGGCAACACACACGCAGTGCTGTCACCCAGGGAAGTTTGACTGATCCTTGATTTTCAGACTTTTGTTTTCTCAGTCACACAGGCATGGTTGACCATCCACATGGCTGACCTTCGTCTTCGGCCCTTCCATAGGCTGAGCTCTTACCACCAAGGCTCCCCATTATAAATCACTTTGTTAGCATAGACTATCTAGTGTGGCCCACGTCTCTGAGGTGAACAAAGACACTGTTATGGGGAAACGTCATTCCAAGGGCTCCGAGGTTACCCCTCAAGAACTGAGGACAAGACCAAACCTTGATCTGGGCAAGGTCAATCCTTTATTGCACAGTATCCTTTCCTCTTCCAAACTAGAAACACATTTAAGGTGCTAATATGGAATTCAGGTGCGATGGCTACATGGAGCATGTAGAAAAGTCATATATGTAGTCTAGACATTTCCTATGTAAGTAGGATCCTGCCAGGATTGAGGATATGGACCAATTCTTGTAATCCCAGCACCCTTTTATACTCAGGCATTACCTCACCACACCATAAATGATAGTCTATATAATCAATGCAATTTTAATTTAAGGGATGATTTATAAATATTATTTTCCTGATTCTTGAAACAAAGAAAAAAGAGCAACTGGAAAGCAGCATCCTCATATGTGGGAAGAAGTGCATATTCCTGCTAGTGTTGGAGGGAATTCTTCTAAGTACACAAGCTCACTCATCCCAAACACTGCAGAAGGCTCTCTTGGGAATTTAAGAGAACAGAATGGCTTTCTTTATTTCATTCATCTTATGTATTCATCCATATGAGGAAAGTGTGGGAGAGGACACCTTAATCAAAGTTTGCATTTTCTCACTACATTTCAAATAAACCTATTGTTAGGATGTATTGAAATATCATC
Organism: Desmodus rotundus; assembly: GCF_022682495.2. Taxonomy (NCBI): domain Eukaryota; kingdom Metazoa; phylum Chordata; class Mammalia; order Chiroptera; family Phyllostomidae; genus Desmodus; species Desmodus rotundus. The sequence continues at coordinate 60,294,895 of NC_071399.1, read as the reverse complement.
AAAAGTTTATTTCCCTTCATATCTCACCTCACACTTGGGTCCAACTTGTCACTCAACTTAGGAATCATAAATCCGAATGTCTATGGAACTAGGTGAGTAATATAAATGTGTGAAATGGAACAAATACATAACAACAAATATTACTGGTGAGTGTAGCAAAGTGGAGATTTTCAGTCTGTTAGAGAATTTATATTCAGATTTATAAAATATTTTACAGGCAAATAAAACACATCCTTTGGCAGGCATGGCCCATGACTCATCAGTGTGGGACTCCAATAACTAAGGGATACAGGAGGATGTGCCCAGATACTAGTAGGATAGAAGATAGAGCTGAACATTTGGCTCAACATTTCAAATATTTTCAGATTATGCAATCTGGCGAAATGTTGACTATAAAAATTCACTTTCCAACTTTCCTAAGAAATGTAAAAGTAAAAGCTAAACAAAGAAATGTACTAAATATTGGATGGACACATCAAGGGAAAAGAATTACCTTCGCTACATTGTCCATCTTTCAGTCTATAGGGTATGGACTCGTAATCCTGGTAGTTGTACTTGACCTGGAAAGGGAGAATCAATGATAACTTTTGATTTAAAAGCACCTAAGCTGCTCTGTGATAGGAATAATAGCAATAAGCATTTTAAGGTAACAGGAAGTAAATAACAATATCTAATCTTTAAATTCTAGACAGTGAAACAAGAGTGATAGGGAAACCTATACAATAACATTTTTGACTTTTCCAATCTAGTTTAAGGTCACACAAAGTAGACAGTCTATAAAATATATTCATGGAAAGTAAATCTATAGTTATTTGGTGGAGATTGAAATAAAGTCTAGCTTTCTGCACTTCCAGCACATAGTAGGTATTCAATAAATCTTTACTGAACAATTCAAAAATGCTTGCTTGGGTCCTCTCTCAGTACCCAGCATACTGGCTTTTCTGATCATATGCAGCTTACTTCAAATGAAGGAACTTAAACTATGCACAGAAAGCAGTGGCTGACTCCTTTTCACCCAACCCAGAATAAGAAGCAGAAAGGCCAGTGTTTAAAGGGAAATTATTCTCTTAATACAACTCTAAGTACTTGAACTTTTATAAGGCAGACTGTCCCAATGAGATTTTTGTATCCACAGACTTTCAGTAAAGAACTGCTGTAAGCAATCCCAACTTTGGGTGCTTATCCAAACTGTAATTAATCCCTGAACCTTTTGAGGTTTTCTGAGTTCTAAAGGCTGAGAAAAGCAGAAAGGGCAGAGAAATCTCAGAGAAAAAACAAAGAGAAGGATCATAGGAAAAGCTACAGAGGCCAGAAAGATCACACAGGTGGTGGAGGGGAGCAGAGGAGGTCACCTAAAGGGTTACCAAAATAGAAGAGAGGGATAACAGAGGAACAGGGGTGGCTTGGAGAGAGCCAGGGAGGCCAGAGCAATCACAGAAGAGACGTAGAGGTCAGGGAAAGCACTGAGAAAACACAGCTGAGTGGAGAGATTACAGAAGAGCAGGGGGTGAAATTGTAGACAGAGCAATCAGTACAGAGGAGGAGGGGCAAGAAATATGCTCTTAAGAAGAGCTAGACTCTAAACTCTGGAAAGTATGTTTGTAAGATCTTTCATTTTGATTGTGATAGTTTGAGACCTGGAAGAGATTTTCCTCTCCTTTCCTTTCTTCTCCCCTCCTCTTGTTTCATCTCCTCTAACAGAAGAGGTAAGATAGTAGAGAATGGAGGTGATTTGATTATTTACCTCCATTATTTTGCAGTTTGATTACCAGTATGTCATGCTAAATGAACGAGACTTAAAAGATGAAACTGACATGAAATAGAATATAAGCCATCTTTCTTCTGAAAATTCTCCATCCTTCTTCCTTCCAAAAATCTAGTGTGAAGAAACTGCTATATTTGATGAGAAAGAGAAAAACAAAATGCTAGTAATAATACAGCATTTGTGTGTTTAAGTATTAAAAAGTAGTACTGTTTACTGGACAGAATCCCTTTATTTCACGATGAAAGAATTGCTTGAGTGAATCTCCCCATTGTGATATAATGTGTTGCAAACAGCTTATACATGTCACAGTGCTTGGAATCAAAGAGCTTTAGCAGATCTCCTTGGAGTTTATATCTCTTCCCAATTCAACACCATCTTTTACAGATGAAGAAATAGACATCCAGAGAAATTGGCGTACTGTCTTAAGGCCATACACTGCTGAATACTAAGATTTAAAAGTTTATCTGTACAAAACAAAACTCTGACAAGATGTGTAACTTCCCCATGTTCTCAGATTCAGAATCATAATTTGTCTGCAGACTATGTTGAGGTGAACTGTCATATGTAATTGAAATTAAAAGCAGAAAAGCAGCTATTTTAGTCCAGCCCTTGAAATAACCCCTTGGCCTCGCTTCTGTCTGGTTCTGTTGTTACATGTTGATAAGAACCAGCTCTCTTTCTTTTCTCCAGTTAACTCTCCCATGTACGCCCTACCCCAGTACTTCAGGGTTTGTTTTGTTTTGTTTTGTTCTGTTATTGTAAATGTATGATGTTTATTGAAGAGTAGGGTGAGAAGGGGAGGTCAAGTGTGAGAGTGGATGAATAAGCCATATGTATCAGTATAAAAACAGGTCACTGATTAAAACAGGGAAAGGCAGTTATCTTCACATTAGAAATGCAGTATTGAATTTTTATCCTTTTAAAAAGCTCCTTTTCTCTAACCTGCCTCACTACTGAACAAGAAACCAAGAGTTCACAGTCCTTACTCTTACTAATTCTTAGACCTGCTGGGTAAGAACATGCTACTCTCAAACTACATTACCAATTTTCTTTTTCTTTTTTTTCCCAGGAGAAGAAACTGAAATTTTATTTTACTTATTTAAAAAATTTTTTTCTTTTTTTTTGTTCAAGTATAGTTTTCTGCCTTTCCCCCCGACCCTAGCCCAAAACCCCAGCCCTCCCCACCTCCCTCCCTTGTTTCCACCCCCCACCCCCCGTTATTGTCCATGTGTCATTTATAATTGTTCCTGAAAACCCTTCACCCTTTCCCCCTGAAATTCCCTCCCCTCTCCCCTCTGGTCACTGTCAGCCTGCTCTCAATTTCGGTGTCTTTGGTTATATTTTGTTTGCTTGTTTGTTTTGTTGACTAGGTTCCTGTTCAAAGTGAGATCATATGTATTTGTCTTTCACTGCCTGGCTCATTTCACTTAGCATAATGCTCTCCAGTTCCATCCATGCAGTTGCAAAGGGTATAAGCTCCTTCTTTCTTTCTGCTGCATAGAATTCCGTTGTGTAAATGTACCATAGTTTTTTGATCCACTCATTTACTGATGGGCACTTAGGTTGCTTCCAGCACTTGGCTATTGTAAATTGTGCTGCTATGAACATTGGGATGCATAGGTTCTTTTGGGTTGGTGTTTCAGGGTTTCATGCAGCAATATTTTCACTGATATGTCTGCTAGAGCAAGGGACAAAAAGGAAAGAATAAACACATGGGATCTCATCAAAATAAAAAGCTTCTGCATAGCTAAGGAAAACAGTATTAAAATGAAAAGAGAACCTACCATATGGGAAAACATATTGGCCAATGATACCTCAGACAAGGGTTTAATCTCCAAAGTATATAAAGAACTCACACGACTCCACTCTAACAAGACAAGCAACCCAATTAAAAAAATGGGCAAAGGACTTGAACAGACACGTCTCCAAGGAGAACATACAGAGGGTCCAGAGACATATGAAAAGATGCTCAGTATCACTAGCTATCAGAGAGATGCAAATTAAAACCACAATGAGATACCACGTCACACCGGTGAGAATGGCCATCATAAACAAAGCAACAAACAACAAGTGTTGGAGAGGATGTGGAGAAAAGGGAACCCTAGTGCACTGTTGGTGGGAATGCAGACTGGTGCAACCACTGTGGATAACAGTATGGCATTTCCTCAAAAAATTAAAAATGGAACTGCCTTTTGACCCAGCAATTCCACTGCTAGGATTATATCCTAAGAACCCTAAATCACCAATTTTCATTTCAGATCTTGCTTCTGTGTTAATACAATGGAAACTTTTAAAATGACATCTCACTTCCAGCAGCAACTGGATTCCAATGGGTCCTCAAGCTCCAGCGTCACGCATTCTACCATCAAAGTAACGTCCTCTCTGTCCATTTCAAAAACCCTCATTATGCTATTTGTTTTTCTTGATAACAATTTTTATTAGTTTGTTTAACAATAATCACATGATAGTCATCTACTGGAGTGAAAAGATTCAAAAAATTAGAAGATACTCCCTTTTTTCAAATTTTTACTGAGAGACTAGGTGGGCCTTTTTGAAATCTTGTCCTTATTTATATGGACATGTGCATCTCTTTCTTCTTCAAATTGTAAGATCTTTAAGGTTATAGAGCTTGGTTTCTCCTCCTTGTGAAACTCCCACAGCCCAGAACACAATAACTGTCATTTCTTGATGAATAGGCCTCTTTCCACCCTCCCTAGGACCTTAGCGGGATGTCTGACTTGCTCAGCAGTTGGTATGGGCAAGCCAGCTGGACTTCCTTCAGCTGCTGTTTCCATTATTTTCCCTTCTTCATCTTGTAGTTTTCCGAATTTATCCTATTGATTATTATCTTTGATTTTTGCCCTGTGTGGTTCTTTGCCCTTTCGCTCTGAAAAAATGATGCCTATGTTACTTTGTGAACTTGCAGCAAGGACCAAAGGAAAGGCTGCACACATTGGAATCGAGGTATGGAAAGCTTTACCAGCAGAAATTATTTTTATAGGGTTGTCTCCTTTTATGTGAAAGGAGAGAATATAGGCAATGTACTTGTGAAACAGCGTATAAATAGCTTATTCATAGATTTGAGCCAGGAATATGTTAGCAATTCTATACATTTAATAACAATTCAAAATAATTCTTCCAGAAGCCAATTATCGGTGGTAATCTTAGAAAACAACAGGTAATAGAAAAGCAATTTTGTTTCACTGTTCAGTGGATCAGAGATTGCAACTAGATGCAAGCACCATGTAAGTGTGCATGATGCACAATCATATGCACACTCATTTATCCTCCTTGCAGACCTGGCAAATGTTGTCAGGCAGGAGTGTCAACTTGGGGACATTGCTTAGGTCAGAACCTGGCTCTCTTATTTAGTAACTGCAAGATCTCTCTGCCCCCTTGCCCCCTTTCTGTAAGATGAGGGTGATGGAAGTAAGGCCATTTTGGGTTATAATGATTAAATGAGTTATTATCTATAAAGTCCTTTCTAGAAAAGTGGCACATAGAAAGCACTATGCGGTTGTTAGCTGAAATTATTCTATCAAAACATCTAATGAAAGGTGAGGAGTATAGCCAACATTTCTGGGTTTTGTTTTCCAGGACGTTTAACATCAGGTTATTTGTGAATATGTAGACAGTAGGTGTTGTCTCACTTCCACCCCAGTTGACCTTTCCTGGTCCAGATCTCAGATTTGGCTGAAAGAGGTGGGTGAGGAGCAGCAAAGAGTAGACTGATTCAGTAAGTGAATGTTGTACAGGATGAAATCAGACTACATAACATGCCATTGCCAAATGGCCAAGAACACAGATGCTGGAGACACTCCTGAGTCCTTATCCCAGCTCTCCCCTGGCCAGCTGTGCCAGCAGCACCTTGGGAACTGGGAGGCTGCACTGTTGTGACGCAGCGTGGATGGTGTAGGGCGTACTGTGGGGATGTAAGTATCTTTTCAGTTCAGCTGACTGTACGTGATTCTCTTTTGTTTCAACTCTCTGGCTTTGCTTTAACAACTTGGAATAACCAGCAGATTTTTATTACTTTTCGCAAATATTTTAGCACTAAAGATTGTCATTCGTGCAGTTGTTATACGGATAACAGAGCAAGCCCCGCTTGAACAGGGTCTGTTCTCGGAAAACAGCCTGTCTGTTTCTTCTCTGCCTCATCTCCCTTATTTATTTCAGTTGTTATTTGGAGATGGAAATATTTCCAAATTTTCTTCTTCCCTAGTTGTTGATCTTTTGGGTGAACAAAAAGTCTTAACCTCTCAAGCTTTATCATCATGCTTTCTCTACCTTAACAATTCAAATGGATTTAGCATGCGTTATCAGTATTTAGATCTCTTTCACTTTCTTTCCACTTCTTTCTCCTTCAAAGCAATCTGTCTAGCTGCAAACCTCTTGTTAGAAGAGATTATATGCCTGTTTTTGGTTTTATAATCTGTTTGAAGAAGAAGTGGCTGCATACTTGAGGATTTAAAATGATGTCTCAACAGGAAACAGATTCTTGGTTGAAAACCTGATTTCTCACAGAGCTGCTTTGTCTTTATAGCAAAATGTTCAGATTTGATCACATAGCCACCAGGTCATTTTGTTTTATTTAAATTTAACAACACAAACATCACTAATCTGGTTTACCCACATTCATTTGTGCACTCTCTGTCAACAATGATTTTATCAGCCATCAAAATCTAATTGAAATGGCAGTGCTGTATGCAGTCATTCAATAATTATAAAACAAACAAACTGAAATTTCAGATACATTTAAACAAAAGCCATCAAAGTAACATAAACAGGAGAAAAGGTAATTAAAGAGCTTTCTCTTTGCAGTTTTCAACATCACAGGTTTATTTAAATGCAGCTCTGGCAGGAGACCTGAGGTGGATTGATTGGCCAAATTTGTTTGCTGACGCTCTCTTGAAATGTGTCACACTAAAAATGCAGTATGGAAATTTAAAAAGCATGTTAATCGTGGCATCTGAAAAGCATGCTTTCTCCTCTGAGAACTTCTGTGGTAACGGGCACACCTGACAGTTAATAACGGACGACAAAAGACACTGCCCTTTGTGATCTAAAGACCAGATCTTCAGAGGCTTGGACAAATAGAGCAGTCTGGGACTGGCTATAAAATTGTGACGCTAAGTGAAATAAGCCATCAGAGAAAGACAAATGCCACATGCTTTCATTCATATGTGGAATTTAATGAACAAGCTGAACTAACAAGCAAAACAGATACAGACTCATAGATGGAGAACAGATGAGGGAGGGAGGTTAGGGGGTGGAGGGATTGAGCAAAAGGAAAAAGGACTCATGGACATGGACAGCAGTGTGGTGATTGCTGGGGTGGAGGGAGGTATAAGGAGACTAAATGGTAATGGGAAAAAACACAGTAAAGATTAAATAAAAAAATAGCAACATCAAAGGTTGCTTAGCACACGCTGCAAACCTCTACTTGGGTTTTTCACCTGCTGGAGAAAAAAAAAATCTGCCTAACAGAGTCCGTAATGCTCGAATACAAGCAGTTTAGCAATAAGAGAGTCAAACTTTAGAAAGAGAGGTAACAAAGCCCTAAGAATAAGCCCTGGTCATGAATGTATATATAGTCCTGGGGCTGGTTGGCATAGCAACTATTTCTGAGAACCCTGGTGCTGCTTCAGTAAACAGCTGAAGCACAGAGCGTGCCTCAGCTAAGCTGGGTCCATCTGTAGTATCAGCATGTGAGAATCAGAACAGGAACATTTTCTCCAGCGAATCAATGATATTTTGGTATCTCTATTGTTCTCTGCGCTTCATGGCAAGCCTCTGGTTCTCTTTTTTCCGTATGGCCATTTTGTTGAACAATCTTAATATCAATGAATCAGACTGAGTTGGAGTTGGGATAACTAAAAAGGGTTTAAGCTCGGTATCTTTCATCTGTTATTTGTAGCAGCATCCAAGGAAAACGAATTGATGATTCGATAGGAACTTGTTATGGTGATCCAAGAGAAATGATAGTGGCCGAAGTTTTCACTTCAAAGTTCAGCACATCGGGTAATTGCAAACATTTTGGAATCAGACAAACCTAGCTATGGTTTCTGGCTCCACTATGAAAAGTAGTGTAAATTTGGTCATATGACTGATGTACTGGGCAGTTAGTGATTCTTTCTGCAACTGGTTCCTCAGATGTAAAATAAGGACAGTGATTAATACTTCATAGATACTTGAGGATTGAATAAGATATTGCATTAAATGCTAAGCACATACATAAGAAACGATAGTGCTAACCGACCTTGTGGGGTTCTTACCCATTTTAGAACTTTTCCACATGATTCAGCCATAAATCCTGATTTGTATAAGCCAAGGGTTGTTAAATTTCCCTCACCAGTGGCGGATTTACGGTGGATGTGTGACATAGTTTTGACCACCGATACAGGAGGGGAGTTCTTGCAGAGAGCTTAGTAGTGACAGATGCACTTGGGGTAGAGTAGCAGGAGGCTGTCTGGAGTTTCAAGGATACCCAGCAGATAAGAAAACTCCGTGTGAGAGCTTTCACTCACTTGTAAGTGGACACTCTTAGATGTTTGAGATTTAGGAGTAGCAGTTGGAAATTTCTCTTTGGAACTGGACTATTCAAACCATTGCTTCATAAACATCTTGAAAGTACACACTCCATACAGTGCTTTGGAAAAAAAAATGTACTTGAATAATTCACCAGTGTTCTTGTTTCTGTGGAGAAAGAACACACAGAAAGAATTCTATCTCTTGGAAATTTTTGAGTTCTTCCTGGACTGGAACTTCTTTTAGATGTGTGACAGAATGTAAGTAAGGTCTTTTCCTTCCTTGGGGGGGGTCTGCTCTACCACCAAATTCTTACAAGGGAAGAGAGCGAAAGAAGCAATAGTGGGGCCAGTTCGAGTTTCTTTTATTGATATCAAAAGAACTGTGCTTCCTGAGAAAAATGAACTGAGAATCACTGAGAAGTTCTGAATGTCTGGAAAAGAATTCGGAATGTTTTATACCCAGACTCCCATTCCTTGGTCCCCCTCATAAATCTTTGCCTCAAGAGTAGTCCTTGTAAGTCCAGAATGATTTATTTTTATCTCGCATTACCCCTGATAAATGTAAAGTTTTGTGTTTCTAAGAATTTGAAGTGTTTCCATGAATCATGTCTTTTGCTGATTATTATAAGTTAAGATTTTTTTACTCTGCGAAACTCAGGACTCTACAAAGAAGGACGAGATAACAAGGGATGAAACCTCACATCTGTCTGTGAGCTGGAAGTTCCTCTCTGTGTGAGTTTCACTGAATAATCTGCCACTAATATGATGCATGATATTGTCTTGGCAGTTTATTATTCTGAGGCAATCGAACATAACACATTGGAAAGAGCTATCTGATCTATTATATGAAGACTCCACAATTTATAGCTCTGTCTACTTGGTAGTGAAAGGACACTCCCTGAGAGCTAGGCTTGCATGTGTATGTAGTGATAAGAATATGGTCATTTAAAAATAGTGTGATATCATTATATTTGCATGATACTTGTGATTAAGGTAAAAATTCCTTGTTTAAATGTTGTATTTTATATAAACATATGAACATGTATACTTGTTAGATGTGTATTATTATATTTAGTCTCCACAGTAATCTTGGGAGGTAAGTTATGTGAATTCCCCGTGCACAGAGGAAGAACCTGAGGTACTGAGGGAGTCACATAAATTACCTCAAATGACAAGGCAAATGAGTTGCTGAGGAACTAACCCCGGGTCTATTGATTCTTAATGGTATTGTTTAATTTTCTTTTTCACAGCTCCTTCTGTGAATATCTGAGATTTGACATAGGGCTAACACTCTTTATTGATAAGCACTTGTAATGAAATTTTTTGGAGATGCTGTCTTCATCCAGTTTTACGGCCATGGCTAAAGGCTGGTCAGTTCTCTCTCTCAGAACAACTGGTTAAGTCCACAACTCAACCATTCACCTTATGGAGCTTCCACACTCCAGGGCTGCTATGCACCCACCCTAACCACCCTCAGGCCAGATGCCAGATAACTAGGGCAGCTCCAACTGGGAAACAGGAATTACTCAAATCAACCAATCTATTGAAAGCCCCAAACCCTAGCTAACTCTACCCTACTTGCCATACTTAAGCTGCCTCCTCCATCTCTAGCTGGCTCTCCCTCTTCGTCGTCCAATCCTGTGTGGGCCCTGTCTCAATCAGAGTTGCAGTAACAGAGTTTATTTTTCATCCCTCCATGTTTCATTGTGTTGCATCTCACCCTCCAAAGAGCCTTTAAATTTCATACAAACATCACTGTGGAGTTTAAATTTGTCTCTAACCTTTTTAGTTGAACTGTGGTATACCGGAAAAAATTTGGATAGGTGGCTGGGCTTCTACAACAGGCTTCATGTGGCCTTAAGCGGGTTTATTTAACTTCTCTGAATCTCAGCTTTCTTGCCTATACAATGAGCAATAACCCTCACTGCAGTGGTTCTTGTAAAGGATGTCAACTCTGTCATTTTGTGGTGTGTATCGGTGTTGCCAAAGTACAGGGGTAACTGAGGACAAATTGAAAGAGGAATATTCAATAGGAAGGCAGTGGCTACAGTCTACAGACTCTCTCAGTATGGTTTATCCACATTTAAGTCATGAAACATGATAAAAGGTATGAAGAAATTCTTTTGTCACAATGATAAATCGGCACACAAAACTGTACTGTAGCTAATAAAACAGTAATGACCAGCATCTATCCAGGCTGGTTGGTAGCCCGTCATGATAACACCAGAAACTTGCTTGTTACAGGGTTCTGCAAGTCTCCTTTGCAGAATGTAACCTATGAATTCTGAGATCATTTGTTAAAGTTTCTTTGAGAGTGTTTTTTTCACTCTCTTTCCTTTTTTTTTATTTTATTTTTTTTTCTAGCTAGGAACTTCAGAAGCTGCTGAAGCTGCAGATTTTGGTGTCATTGACCTGCCTTCCTTCTTTATTTGGCGGTTGATGAATCCTTGGGGAGAAGTGTCTGCAAACCTGATGGAGAGGCAGAAAATAGAGCTTGTGTGAACAGCAGCCTTTGGACACCTGATTTTTCTGAAAGATAGGCTCTTGATCAGGCAAGCAGGGGCTTAATGATTTATGCCTTTATGCTCAACTTCAGATAAAGTTAGACTAAATCCTAAAGCATATAGAGGAGGAAAAGCGATTACAGCACTTTGCTTGTCAGAGATAAATTCTAAAAAGAATAAAAAAGATACATATTATTAAATGGCTTGTATTTGAAATGGTTTCCAAATTTCAGCAACCTGGGAATAATGATGAAAATAGAAGAGAGGGTCTTGAAACACTTGGTGGGCATCATCCTCTTCCACCAGGCTCTCTTTTTATTTAACCTCAAGCCCGGAGTTTTATCCTGCATTTGTGTTTTAAAACCAGAATGGATGAAAAATAGCACTGCTAAGGTTTGGAAGGCACATACGATTATTTTAACCTCTCACTGCCTATTTTCCAAAGACAAATGATTGTGTTTTAATAACCCAAATAAGAGATGGATTCAAGATCCCTCCTTGGGATTAGAAATAAAATTACGAGACTAAGTTAAATATCAGATCATTCTAGAGTGCCTGAGAGGTTCTGCTAATTTTGTAATGGTTAGTCACTTCATTCAGACTCTGTAAAATACTTTTACCTTCATGTCTGTTCCAATTCTACCTTATCCTGTAAGACTCGGTATAGGTGAAGAGGCATCTCTGTGAATGGAGCTTTCCCTAACAGAGCAGACCTTGGTACTCTCTGAAGATGCCCTCAGATCTCTTCACCAGTCCTGTGTGTTTTAATTTGGTTTCAGTGTGCTCTCTCCTCTGACCACAGACACCTGCAGCTTTCTTTCAAGGACTTTCCTCAGGCTACTACAGCCACTTGGCCTTCATGTTCAAGAAGCTCTGCAGAGAGCTGGAGTGCCTGGGGGCTTATCTGTCCTTTAGAGGCCCTTGCCAACGAGTGGCTGGTGCATAAGTATGGAAGCTCATCATCTCTGCCTTGGACAAGCTCTAAAGGATTAATTTACATTCCAGACATTCCATACAGAACCTTCTGTGAGACTTTGAAATATTACCTGAGCTTGGCTTCTTCCCCTTCCCTGTCCTGCTTTCCTCATTTCCTTAGTAGTTCATTTTGAGAGCACTTTCATAATGCAGATCTTATCTCAAGGCCAGATTCTGGGAAACTTGACCTAAAATACAACTTTTACCTTTTCTTTGAATTTTAATAGCAATCTCTATATGGTTGAACACTGGTAATTGACTTGTTCTCTCTTCACTTCAATGAGATTATGATCTCTCTGACGGTGGCTGGGATCTTATCTAGGGCCTACTAGTTTTACTTTGTTGTTTTATTTCCCATCTATTTCTAAGAAAATGTTAAGGAGCTTTACAATAAATGGGTGAGTAGAATAAGACCAAAATCATTAGACAGAAGACAAAGAATGGAGACCAAAAAAGAAAAGGAGGAAAAATCAACAACATCAAGAATATTTAGCTTGTACTTCTTAGCAGCTAGGACAAAGATGGAAACAAGGTTTCCTTGCTAGTTTTCAATGTTTAGTAGTATGAAGTTGTTTTAGTCATCTACTGCTGTGTAACAAATTACCCCAAAATTTAGCAGTTTGAAACAACAAACATTTATTACCTCTCAGTTTCTGCAGGGCAGGAAATGGGGAGCAGCTTAGCTGGGTGGTTCTGGCTCATGGACTCAAGCTGCAGTCGGGCTGTTGGCAATGACGGCGGTCTTATCAAGGCTTGACTGGGACTGAAGACTCCGCTTCCAAGCTCATTCATGTGGCTGCTAGCAGGCCTCAGTTCCTTGCCAATTGTGCCTCCTCATGGGCAACCCAAATGTCTTCATGGCAACAGCAGCCTGCTTCCCCATGAGTGAGTGATCTGAGAGAGAAAGAAAGCCAAGACAGAAGGTACAGGCTTTTATTATGTACTCCGGGAAATGATAAACCCTCACTTCTGCTTTATATCTTTGGTCTCATGGGCCAAGCACAGTGTAATGTAGGAGGAGACTACACAGTGTGTGAATGCAGGTGGTGGAGATCATAGAGGCCGTTTTGGAAAGTGATAGCCACAGAAGTATGTCACATATAGTCACTTCTTCTGAAAGCTGACAAGAGTAAAAAAAAAGAGCTCAAAAGACCATGTGTATACATATCTTTGTGTGTTCCATGTATGTGTCATATAAAAGGTTCTCAATGAATACCTCAATAGATATTCAAAATCTACTAGTCTTGCAGGATGTGTTTTGTTCATAAAAAGGAGTAAATCAATTAAATCTATGGAAGACAAAGTACTCTGTACTAGTCACTATGTTGGTGGCTGATTCAAGTACTTATAAGTTGCTCTTCTTTGAAAAGGTAGTGTAAGTACGTCACTTCCTTTACATTTCTAATGGTAGCAGTCTAAAGCACGTGCTTGGATTTCTTCAGTAGCTTCTCAATACACCTTCCTTTGTCTAAATTTTCTTCCTCCTATATCTCACTTTCATCATGTCATTATTGCTCAATAACTTATCACTAATAGAATAAAGTCCAATCTCCTTGACTTTTTAAAAGCAGAATTCATCTACCCAAGTATCTGTTTCACTGCTTCCATCGTGAGCCCTTTACTTCAACATGGAGGTATTCTCACTGTATTCCAAATATCCATGCTAATTTTTAACTCTTAACTTGTTCTTGTTTCTGTTCACCAACTGGGAATTTCTCATTCTGTTACTCAGTATGTGCAAGTCCTTGTTGAATCAGCCTCCTTAATATTTCCTTATCTTCACCCCCTTTGCCTTAGTGTAAGGTCTCAGTATTTCCTAGGTAATTATCTTGACTGCTTTTTACATTTCTAAGTTCTTTCTGCTCCAATCCATCTTACATATTGCTCCACTGTTTTTACATGTCACACAATCATATCATTTCTTTGCTTAAAATGAACAAACACTTTGAGGGCTTAGCACTTAGCAGGTACTCAGTATTACTAATTGCATGAATACAACGTCCAAGTAAAGCCCCACTCTATTTTCATGAAGTCATCTTACAATTATGCCTTTAGTCTGATCTTTCCTTCTTTGAAGTCCTGTAATTGTCTATAATGTCTGTATCACTCATTATAATTTCTATAATGTGCTTCCTCCTATTTTCACTTAACTCTTCTCTTTCATTCATTTATTCATCATTTATTGGTTAATCCAACACATTCCTTGTGTACCTACTATATGCCACACACTAACTAACTATGCTAAGCCTTGGGGGATACAATGATTAGGAAAACCATACAGGCTTTCTGCTTTCACGGCCCTTAGAGTCTAGTTGTAAACAGGGACAAAATTAAATAATTACATTAAGAAGGGTATAATAAAAAAATTCCTACAAAGGCAAGGCACAGAGTTTTATGAAGGCACATAACACAGACTAGACTCAGATTCAGAGAGACTCTTCTGAGGAAGTAGCTTATGAGCTGAGATTTAAACAATGAGTAGGAAGTACACAGAGGGCTGGGGGAAGAGCGAGGGTAAGAGAGATTGTGTTAAACAAGGCAATGGAAGGCATGGCTATATGATAGGGTAAAAATTTAATAGAAGGCCAGAGTGATTGGATCCCGAAACAGAAAAAGCACACTAGTAGAAAAACTGGTGGAATCTGAATAATGTTTGGAGTTTAATTAATAGTAATGTACCAAAGTTGGTTTCTAAGTTTTGAAAAGCATGTCACAGTAATGGAAGATAGTAACATAAGGAGAAACTGAAACTGGGTGAGCAGTATTTGAGAACTCTCTATTACCTGTGCGGCTTTTCTGCATTTCTGAGATTATTACAAATTACACGTTTATTAAAAATACAGTAAGGCCAGAATGGAAGTAGCTCCGTGCATAATGGGAGAGTGGTGCAAGATGAGACTTCCTGGGACCTTGTGCACCATTTATGAAATGTTGGGCTTTATCTTGCAGTGCGGGGAAGGCTGTGATGGTTTAAATAGTGGATGTCACAGGAGAGATGCATTTGGAAATATCACTAGCTTGGGAGCAGTGTGGAGAGTGGATTAGAAATGAGTTAGATAAAAGCGGGGCAGACTTTCCTTAGTAAGATATGTGTTTTTGGAGTGCATTTATCTTTTATCTCTGTTTAGTGTCTATCACAGGGTTCTGTACATAATATCTACATGATACATTTTCTTGAGTGAATAAATGAATAGGTAAATAGATGAATCAATGAAAAGGGATGATACCAGGTTAAGCAGCTCCTAAAGTCAGCAACCCCCCGGCAGTATGCTGGTGACCTTGTCTAAAACTCTCGGGCTCCAACTGGTGATTTGTGACAGAATCAACAGGCTTTGCCTCACAGTTTTTCCTCTTACTTTCAAGGACCCTTACTTCAGAAATGAGTGACTTCTTGTCTTGTTTTTGGAATGCCTAGTGCTTACAGAGAGGTTCAGGGAGAAGCACCAAGTGGAAAAGCTCAGGCAAAAGGTACACTTTGAAAGAAAACTTGAAATTGTTTAATTCCTGGAAATGTAAGAAACAAAGTCAAGGTGCATGAGCCATCTGCACAACGGCTTCTATGTTTGAGCAGATTCATTCTACATATAATTTGTATTTGCCCTTTTGGCAATAGAAGTAATCTCAGGTTTTTTAGAGACATCCATAATTAGGAGTTCTTCACCTCCTGGAGAAAAGTTTCTAATTTCCATCTGGATGAAGGAAGCCTGCGGAAGGGCTGGGGAGTGTGTATGAAGAAGGCACCACACCAAGAGTTCTGTTTGCTCACTTCCGTTAAGATCCAGCAGTTCTGGCAGTGGCGGGTCTGAGTTTTCTGTGAGCCTTTCTCATTGGAAAGACAGTGCACATTTTAAAGAACCATCTCTTGGGCTAATGAGTTTGAAGATCAGGAGGAGACTGCTGGGTTTCTTTCAGCCTAGAGGAAGAAGAAATAAGAATGATTAACATTCCAAGACTATTTCAGCTGGGCGACCCTGAAGCTCCAGTTTCTCTACGGGAATCTTTGTTCTAACATTTGTGCGCAGTGTTCACAGAGGGCTATTGCCACCCATGTTTGTTTTCTAACACATGACCAGTGTTAGCCAATGGAGTTTATATCGTGGATCTCAGAGGTTAATCTTTTCCCTTTCTTGTCTCGTCTACTTCTCAGACATGCATTCATTTGACTGGCAGCCTGGAAAATTGAAAAATGCCACAGGGGCTATTAAGGTTGAAATCGTTTCTGCACTTTGAAGCTCTGCGAGCTAGTTATTGCTGCACCTATAATACCAGGCATCGGAATGGCACATATTGTTCTTAGCTTGCCTGACACAGGCCAGTATCAGCTGTAACACCCAGATAGAATGAAGGTATCTCAAGATGTCATTTCTCCACTCTGAGATATATTTCTTCTGTCGATTAAAACAGAGTCCCTGAAGTTATTAAAATGTATTCTGTGTCTTTGTGCACACACGTCTGATTTACTTTTGTTCTTATTAAAAGGGTAAGCCTAGAGAAAAGGAGGAAAGAGACTCTTCCATAATCCATATTTTAATAATTGCCTGAGTGCACATTTACTCTACAGAGACTTTCCTGTATCTGTAACTATTTACTTGGCTCTTTTACAAAATGTGTATTACTTACCTGGCCTTGTAGACCATGACACAACTTCCGGCCTATCGTGTAATCCTGCCGCTGGCTCCCCATGAGCCATTATGGCATGTTGAGTCTGTCTGTAGGATGGAGATATTATTTTAATGGATTTTTTCCACAATAATGGCTCCATATTATATAAATTGTATTGAGCCATTATGATGTTAATACATAAATATTAAGAAAACCATTGGGAAAAAGTTACTGTGTAATTGAGATAGCCTATTTTCCAATGTTAATAACTTCTTCATTATTTTTTCCATAAAAATATTGAGGGAGTTTAATCCACATTAAAAACTTATAAACATTTGTTTTAAAAGAAAATCATTTCACACCCCACCTCAGTTGCAGGAAATAATACCACCCTTCCACTGGAAAACTTTTATGCATTGTTTAAACAGAGAAAGGAAAGAAAAACACCCCGAAGCCAAAGTCCCCCATGGTAACAAGAAACTTCAAAAAGTCCTGGCTGAGTAGCTCAATTGGTTAGAGTTTCTTCCTGATACACCAAGGCTGGGGGTTCGATTTCCTGTCAGGGCACGTATGAGAGTCAACCAATGAATGCATAAATAAGTGGAATAACACATCTCTCTCTCTCTCTCTCAAATCATTAATAATAATAATAAAAAACTTAAGAGAGAGTCTTCAGAAGAGTTTGTTTCTATGTAGCTTCAGGGCAATAATCCTTTTTACCATGTTTCTCCACGCTAATGATTCAATATTAGCAGTAATGCCTGTTTATAACTAAGAATAGGAGAATGGAAAATAATCTACAATAACAAAAAACCCTAATCATAAAAAAGGACTTAAATTCATGCTCTTATTCAAAAATTCCATGCATGTTGTTGGCCTACTGCTGTACTGGCATAGAAATAAGGGCCTCTGCAGGAAACGGAATTTATTGCAGATGGTTTAAATGAGGAGACTTTCAAAAAGCATAACTTACAGGGATATGGAGACTGCAATCAAATGGGGGGAATGCATGAAGGATGGTGAGGTGCTTGACTCAGGAAGTCATCATCACACCCAGGGCTGAGGGGCTGAGGGGTTGGGGGCAGGAAGTGGTGTAACTAACTGAAACCCAGTGAGCACTGGAACTGCATAGATGTGGTATGGAAATGGAATGAATAGGAAAGAAATACCCCAACCTCTCTCCTGCCAACCATCTTCTGCTGGTGCCTCTGTTGGTCAATCCCACCTAGAAGACAGACAGCAGGAGCTTAGGAGATGTAGTCTGCAGGAGCCACCTGCTGACTCAAAGTAGGGCAGAGGAAGGAAGGAAGGGGTGCAAAAATGGAAAATACCCAGAACTGCTGGCCTCTGGATCACTAAAGATTTAACATTATTGATGTCTAAGGAACTAAATTACTATTAAGGGGTTATACTTTTCACCCCTCATGAGAAAGAAGCTAGAAGTTCCCTTATTTTCTTTCGTATGAGATGAGAATTGCAAAGTAATCATTGGCAAGTTTTTCACTTGCTTTACAGAAATATTCAAACGTTTTAATCTAATAGTCTAATATTCAAATAGGAAATTACAGTTTTTAAAGATATTTTTTACAGACAGTATCTCATTTAACCCAAACTAAAGCCCTAAGAAGTAGGGATTATTTATTCATTTTATAGATGAGAAGACTGGAACTCAGAGCGTACATTGAATTTCCCAATATCTGAAGTCAGAAATAGCAGCACCAAGATGTAAACTTCAGTCATCTGACTCCAGGTGCCAGGTTCTTTGTATGACACAACTCTGCCTTTTTCAGAATAAGAATGTCACAAATTTGTAATAGCAGGTATGCTGAAAGAAGAATAGAACTGTCTGTATTTTGCAGAAAATTGCATTTGCAGGGGAACTAGAGTCTTCACATCAAGTGAGCTCAGTTTCAGGAAGTAAAGGAAAATTCAAAGCATCAAGTTCAGTGGAAGAAATGATGTAGGGAAAGATGCAAGGAGAAGATTTGGGAGGCAGAGACTGGAAGAATGCCCCAAGGAAATGGTAAGAAGGAAGGAGGAATCTGTGAGCAGCATTCATTCTTGAGAGTAGTTGGGAAGAGAGAATTGAGGATGTAAAGCAAGGCTTCTCATGTGTTAAGCACAAGGCTGCAACATTCCTCAAAGTATTTGCCATGGACTTCGATCACAATCACTTAGAAGACTCATTACGAAGGTCTACACTGGATCCCCCTCTGACTTAGAGTAGTGAGAATCTGTTTGAGGGGAACTCTATGAAACTGGGCATTTTGACATGTCCTCTCCATTACTCCTCCTTGTCCCGCCTACACCCATACGAAGGTTGAGATCTCTGATAGAAAATTTGGGCAGCTTGACTCACAAGATCTCTGTAACAGAACTACAAATATTTGGCTACAGCTCCTTTTTTTGGCATGGCTGAACGTAAGCCATCTGATTCCCCATCTATCATTCTAACTTCTGTTACTTTATTTCAATCATACCTTTGAATAAGCTTTATTCAAATTTAAAATGTATTTTCAAATTTTATGCTTTAATAACAAGGTATAGTAAACCCAGGTTGAATTTTCAGACTCTTACAGTGCCTTCAGTTAAACATTTTAAACATCAATTATGGTAAACATTAAAGATGCAGATGTAGTAAATTGAGAAATTGTGTTGAAACTGTATGGATGCTAAGACTGCTTTTTAAAAAGGAATCTTTAATACCAGCTTGTATTCTTGTTATTTAGTCTTATTTTCATAAAGCTCATGTTAAGATCGAGCAAGTGCAAGTCTTCAATGATGAGATAATATGGCTGCCGTTTTTCTTTTTTTTTGCAAAATTATCAACAACTGAAATCATCTGTAAGGTGTTTGCTAATCAACACTAAAAGCTTCTTTCCTATTTTTAGTGTCATCCTTTTGCAGCATTCAAAACATTATATATTGTTTTAGTATCAGTAACATTTCAGCTTTCTGTCAATTCATTTTAAGACTCAATTTCTGGGTGCCAGATATCTGACATTATAGTGTTTATGGTATGAAATGGAATATTGATTTTCCTCGTTTTCAGTCAAGCTTTTGCTGGTCATTTAGAACTTGATTCTGAAGAATATGGATGTTCTACCTTCCTACCCTATTATAACAGTTCTTTCCAGTTGGAACCCTATAATCTGAGTCATCTCTCAAACAAATTTTATTTCCAATCCTGCTTAGTAACAGTTTAAATATGGTGACCAGGGCTGGCTATAACTGAACTGTGTATCTATAGGCCATGTCTACAGATTGACTTGTTGTGTTGAAGAGAGAAAAGCACAGATACTTTGCAGCTAGTAATCTTAGGTTGAGTTTGAGCCAAATGTAGTATTTGCCTTTGTTCATTGCAGTTCAAAATGGCATACATATTCTTTTTTTTCTCCTAAATGAAGGTAGCATTTATCCGAGATCAGACGAGGTAGAGCCTGTTCTGGGAGGCAGGGCCTTAGGCATGAAGGTAGCATTATTGATCAACCACAAAAACAAGGCATGTGGTTGATTTTCCCCCCATTAGTGGGCCATGTTTTAGGGAGGGTTTATATACCCTTGAGTTGTTTTTCCAGTAATGGTCATGGGTTTGAGTTGATCCATTTACACTGGAGAGTAGTCCCTGCTAGATTAGCATCTGTGGTTTTGATTTGGCTGGCCTGGGTTGAAACTTTAATCTATAGTCATGGAACCATACCAAAATAAACAGCTTATTACAGAATTAATTCGAGAGCTTGACCTCATTTGCAGCATGCTCTACACCAGAGTTTATTGGTTTTAATCTAATGGCTATTTTTAAAATTAAAGTCCTTATCTGTAGGGACTTTTCCAGAAAATCCAGCAATTACTTTTTCAAATACCCATTATTTCTTCAGGGACAGATTTGATAAGAGACAGAAGAAAATATAAACATTATATATTTTGGTGTAACAATAACACAGAGCAATCTCTGTAGTAATTTCCTACAAGTTCTTATCAAAGCGATTTAAAGCAAACAATTGGAAAGTGAAAATTAAATGTGATCGCCTTTTTTGGAGAGGTGTGTTCACAATGCCAAATAATCAATTTTATTGATTTTCCAGTCTTCCAAGCTGATCCGTTGTTTGGTTTTCCTATAGTGTCACCTCAGCATGTACCTCAAAGACCTCTATACACGGAGAGATCTTAACAGGTGCTACCACTGGACCAGGCCCTTGTGTTTAAGATGGCAGTTTTATAAGCCTGACCCTGACCTGAGTATTATTAATTCTTGGATTGATATAAAAAATCACTCAGCTGTTCTTCTAGGGTTTAATTACATATATGTATGAGTGTATATCATTTCTCAAACCCAATTTTCATTTCCTTCTGTCAGTGGAAAGCAGATGTTTATTATAAATTACATTTCTTTAATATGTGACTACGTAAAGATATGGAGTTGAATTATTTATATTTTGAACTCTCACCTAAAACACTAAACTATACTAATATCAACTCTGCAGAATCTGTTTAAAAATAGGAGCAACTGGGGTGCAGTATTTCCTGGCTGAACGCTAAAGCTTTCATACTGCAAGAAAGCTGAGAGTGAGGAACCAGTGAAAGAGTTCAAATGCAACATGTTTAAAAAAGCCAAAAGACAAGCTAAGGCTATAAAAACTTCTTGTCATATTCATTTCTTCTTTCCATCCATACAGTAAGGGTATTGTAAGCTTATTGAGTTCTTTCTAAAACGCTTGGCTGCAAATTTGTTTTCAAACTATTATGAACTTTTCGATTTTGTATATAGAGACTATTTTTAAGTTGGTCATATCCTAAAATTAAATAAAATTAAAGGCCAAGCCTTTCCCCTAAAATTATCTTTACTTGAATTATTACATAGAAGAAAAGCATCAAGGAACTGATGGTTCCCATGTCCTCAAGTTGACAGTCATTGCTATTTTTTCTTTTTCTCTTTACTATTTGAAATTTTGGCATTTTCCCTCTGTGTTGATATGAAACAGAAAAGTCTGACATGACAAGAAGTTGAAACTATTTATATATTTCTTTCCTTGTGGTTTAAAACCTACGCAGGTCTCTGAATTCCAAAGCAGTGGTTCTCAACCAAGATCGATTTTGTCACTCATCCCGCTCTTGCCCCTTTTCCCCCAAGGACATCTGGCAATGTCTGAAGACATTTTTGATTGTCCTGACTTGCCGGTGGGAGGGGCTACTGGCACCCAGCCAGTAGAGACCAGGGATGCTACTAAAAATTCTACAATGCACAAAACAAGCCCTACAACAAAAAAATTATCTAGCCCCAGACCTCAAAAGTGATGGTGTTAAGAAACCCTGTTCTAAAACAACTCCCTCCAAATAATCCCCTTCAAAACTTTGCTGGAGCTCACCAAGCTTTTGCTGCTTTTTCATCCATTCCCTGGTTGTCACTGGCAATCCCTCTTCAGTCCACTCTTGCAATTGCATTATTTTGCGATATTCAAAGGCTTTCTAAATGGTGTTAAGACCTCACCTTTTTTAATCGTGAAACATTTGATCCTTCAAGAATATCTTTTTTTTTTTCTGACTTTTTTCATACATCCCTGACCACTCTATTTTATGTTCTTTTGGGTCTCCCTCTCATCTCTATGTTCTCTAAACAGTTCTAATCATTGACGCCCTCTCTCTGCTGCACTCCTGTGTACTCAAACACTCTCCTGAGACTACATTAATGTGCCTTTCATTGGGCGGCACTAAGCTCTGGTTGCCCTGTTCTGGGCTGGGAGGAGCCCGGAGAACTCTCCTGCTGACTCCATTTCCCTTACCCTCTCATACTTTGGAAGGTCCCGGGCAGTGGATTATCATCATAGTGATACAGTGGTGCTAACAGGGGGCTCACACCTGTTTGCTGTCCCTCACAGAGCACCAGCCATAGGTGTCAGCCACCAGCAAGGTGATTTTCACACGTTGCCTCAATTGGGTAGACATCCTTAACCCTACTTTACTCAAGAGGAAAAGAAGGCTCAGAGCATTTTACCAACCAGCTGAGCACACTTGTTTGTAATAGATAGAACTAGGCATTATACTCAGAGACTAGAGGATCCTGCGGAAAGCCCTTACTCTTTCCGCAGGATCCTCTAGTCTCCGTGTCCTACATATAGTTGGGGATCTCCCGACACACTTAGGCTGTCCAAGGTAGTTACTTTCCCTGAATCACAGAAAGGCTTTCAGATGACCAGAATGATTTAAACCAAGTGACTGGTGTCCTCAAATCTGGGAAATATTTCATTACTTTTTACTCTCTTTTTTGAGGCTAGAGTAGAATTGGTTTTAATTCACTTTTTCAACACCTAACATAATTCAGCAATTATGCTAGTTGCTGGTGTTCTTGGCTAGTCCCTTAGAATTCTGGAGTTAATTGGGATAACTGTAATAACACGAACAGTAAAATATTTAAAAGGGGAAAAAGAATTCTGGAGTAAGTGTGGTATCCAGGAAGAACCATGGGCACTGCAGTCTGATGGGCTGGGTTTGGTGCCAGGCTGCTCCTTCCTTCTTAGTCACCCAACTTTATTTCTGGAACCCTCAGTCTGCTCCCCTTTCAAGTCAGGAAAGTAACTCTTCGAATCCCAGGGTAGCTGGGAGATGACACAGACCCAGTGCATAAGACTTCACTGACATGGAGTAAGCAGAAGGTAGAACCCCTTTCATTCTCCCCTCGTTCCAGGTGATGGGACATGGGCTCCTGGAGAGTGTGCCTGCGAATAAATAGAACAGCCACAGACAAGACACTTGGTGCTGCATAAAACAGACTGGACAAGAGCTAGGGTAAAATGTGGAACTTCACTGGGAGATTCTCTAAGTAAGTATATTCTGCCCTTATAACCCATTTTTGCGGTTTGGCTCTGGTGAAAGTGGTTTCTCCTTTCCTCGCTTAGCCTGTGTCAGAGAATACCTGTATGTAGCATGGCCAATTACGGCCAAATCCTGTTTCAGAGATCGCTGCTCTTCTTCACGCAGGGAAATTTTCCACTGCATAAAAGTGTGAAAGTGGATCATAAAGGTGTGAATGTTTTTGTAAACAAGATATTCTAGATGTTATTTCTACCCACAAGTTTACTTCCGTGTTTGTGTGTGCTTTGTAAAATCTTTCAAAATACTATCCAAATAGTTTCAGTCCCTCAAATGAATTTCTCCATCACCTGTATTTTATCTCATTTGTTTGTCCAATCGTGGCAGGCACTGGCCCTTGGTAGATTTCAACCTCTTTTGGCCAGTCATCCTGGACACTAGAAAAACTCATGGTTCACCTTACCAGATTCCTTGTATGGTCATGAGAAACAGTTTTGGCCAATGAGACACAAATAGAAGCCTGCAGAAGAAATGGGGGCTTAGGGAAGGTTTTTACTTTTCCTAATAAAAGTGGCATATACCTTATTTAACATTAGTACTACTCATTCTTCCTTTTCTTCCCCCATCCTCTTTATTCTTTCTTTGCTTCATTTTTTTTTGTATGCCTTGAATGAAGCTATGATAACTGGAGCTGCAGCAGCCATTTTGTGATCAAGAGGAAGCACTGAGAAAATCACAGAAATTTCAGCTCTTCCTTTGAAACTGTAGACCTAATATAAGCAGCTGCCTATTTCCAAACTTTCTGTTGTGTGAGATAAAAAAAATTCCCATTGCTTTTAATTGCTGTCCCTCATATTTTTCTGTTACTGGTGGCTGCTTACATTCTGATATGGTATCTTTGAACAAAACATTCCATTCACCTATGAATTCTCATACATCTCCATCAACTCCTAATCTTCTAAAAACTCCCCTCTTTCAGGAAAGCATGAATAGTTGAATCCACATCCTCCTCATAAGTATAATTTCTTCCTTTCATAGAACTGATTGAACAGTATCATTGGGCATCCCTTTGCTTTTTGATTTTCACTATTAATTAATACATTGCACTTTGCTGCTTGGGACCCTCTATTTAATATTAATACCTTGTATTTGTTGCTAAGTTACCTTGTAGAGATAATATTCTTTTTATGTTTTCCTTTTTGTCACTGAGGCATAAAAAGTAGTTCTTTTAAAATTCCTTTAAGATGCGTGATTCAGAGCTCTCCTCTTTTTGAACATCTCAGTAGGTATTTTTGATGGGTGGACATACCGCACATTGAATTCTGCCAGCTGCTAGTAGACAAGCAGAGGGGTGTCAGTGTGTGGCGGTCGAACTAGGCGTAGATGTACTTCCATAGTATCACTTACTTCAATTGGGAAAGAGCCAGACTGGTAACTAGTGGTGCACCCCCTCCTCTTCCGTTTCTCAGAACTGCTTCTCAATAGCTCCCCACCGCAGGATTCCTTTCAGAGTGCAAGCCCTGTATGTTTATGTGCCATGCACATTAAGAGTTCTTCTTTTCAAAAGGCAGATCTTTTTTCTTGATTTGGCATCTGACTGTGGTTATTTCTATTATTAAACACCACTGATTCATATTATATAACAGTAGTTATTTGGAATAAGAAGGTATACTGTAAAGTAATAAGGCACCTTCAGCTACTCATTGCTTTATGGTACTTGGATGGTTTAATTTTTTTTCATATTTTATTTCTAGCTGTCCCTACTATTTCTATTAAATTGCACACACAGTATTTCCTTTACGTACAAATTTATCCTTTTTTCTTACAGGTAAACATTGAAAAGGGCAATAGATTCCAACCCTTTGAATGCCTACTTGTTTTCTTTAAACAAGTACTTGAAAACCCTCGTTAATTAGAAACAAAACAGCATTTTCCACATTCCTTTTGCTTCCCTGTGTCATCTCTGACAGTTATGAAAGACAAATATATTTCTCCTCATTACTGGTAGTGTTCAAGCAGTTAAAGCTCAAAGAGAAGAAAATGTGAACAAATGTGAGGACATAGGAATCAGTTAAATATGGTCATGAGCTAACACGTACAATAGTTCAGTTCTAAACAGAGACAGGAAAAGCCCAACATCACCACCCTATTTTTCCGTATCATCAAGAATTTGAAGTCTTAAATAGCTTTCCTATGTCATTTCTTCAGGAACTGATTTAATATCCTTGCTTCTGATTTAAAAGTGATAAGGGGAAGACAGGGCCTGCCTTTTTTCTTTTTTTAAATTCAAAAGGAATGCAAGCTGAGAAAGACTAGTTGATTGGAATGGACTGTTCAAGCCCATGAAGAAGACGGTTAGCACATCTATAAACCTCCGAAGTTTCCTTTGTGCACTCAGCACAGGGCTCTCCCACTCCTGTCCTACTGGCGTACACAAAAACCTAAGTTCCCGGTAGCTCCTTTTTTCCAGTCTTCCAGCTAGCTACGTGCTCGAAAGGCAAGAAAGCTGCCGGCAAATGCATTTGATGTACAAGTGTACTATGAGATGAAAGAGATGAAAGTGTTATGGATATAGAACTGTTATCACACCCATCACAGTCTCATTTTCACTTGCACCTCGGCTATATACTCATGGCTTCCTGACAATCCCCGCGATTACAGTGTGGAAATGTCTCGGTTCAAAGTCAGGCTTATGATCCGATCTCGTGGAGACTGTTTTTCCTTCCTCTGTTTATACTGTTTTTTTTTTTTAACCTCTTTTAATTAAAGAAGCAGAATGTTTTGACTTCTGAATTCTGTACTCCACTCACTTTAGCTGTTGATAAATGGAAATGTCACAGCAAGGCTGCCTGGGAATGTGTTGCTGAAGAGACAGCACTGCTGGCTGGAAGACATCTAGATGTGTCCGCCTCAGACATCTGTCTAGAGATCAAAGTGTGGCAACCCATAGCAGCCAAGCCAGGAGCTGCCACCGTCACCTGGTACTGCTTAAGCAACATGTATTTTTAACCAGTCTTCCCACTGCTGTGTCCATCTTGCTATACTTGACCATCTGCATCTTCTAAACATGACTGGACACAAGTCACAGGCATCGAGGCCTCCTGCCCACCTTCCCTCACTAGTAGCTCTCCAAGGGGGATGCTACCTGACAACGCGGTTCCTTGGAGAGAGTGGATGTGTTCTACTGTGGGAGAAGACAACTGAGATGTCACGAGGAAAAACAGCTGTCACTAACATCTGGAAGCTCTATTTCTAATTACAGAGTACCATTTCATACAGCAACTCATTTGAATGTTACACAATCCCCCTGAGGGCCTACGATTAAAGTGCTGTTGTTATCCTCACTTGAAAGATGAGAAGACACCTTTAGAGACATCACACAACTAGGGAAGTCAGGATTGAAATTCAAGTCACTGGTGCTCTCAACCATGCCATGCCACCTCATTTAGAACTGTGATTAATAACCTTTGTCAGGCCAACAATTGCCGTTGAAAATCTGATAAAAATGATAAACATTTCTGAAGAAATATGCCCATATACTTCTATACATTTTCATACAAGATTAAGGGGTTTACAGTTAACGGCACCCTGGTTTATGGACTCTGGTATGAGGACCAGCAGCCACATATTGGGATGGGAAGGTAGAAATAGGGATGGGTCAATCCAGGCCACCAGTCAAGCCAACCAGGATAGGGAAGCCATGCCCAAATAAGCCAACTGCTTATGTATTTCAAGAATGGTTATGTAATTTTTACTTTCGTTGAGTACTTATTTGTGTCACATGTTCTCCTAAGTACTTTGAAGGGATTGTTTTGTCTCAGGGTCATTGCAAGCCTATAAGTTAGGTACTCACTGTCTCCTTTTTCCAAAGAGGAACTGAGGTTTAAGCCATGTATCTACCCAGTGTCACAAGATCATTGAGCTTGTTGGTGATTGATCTGGGATTTGAACCCAGGCCATTTACCTCCAGATCCTGCCTCTTGGTCTACTATACAAATCTTCTCTTTGAGTTATGTATGATATGGAGCCAACCACCGAGGTTTTGCTGACACCTGTCTTCATTATGATTTCAATGTGGGTGAGCTGGGCAGTGAGTTCACCATCAGCCTTTTGCAGACGGCACCTTTGTTGAGGCCTCTGTGCTCTCTGCCCAAGAAGAGTTCCTTGAAATATTGCCTTATTTTGTTATTTATCATTCTCATTTTACCTACATGCTGTCCTTTCTTTGCACTGATATTGTTTTTATGATATTAATTTATTGCAGCTTATAACTGGGATAATTTTTCTGTAAAACTTAAATATAAGCCCCTTGAGTGGGAACCACATTCTCTAGTACACACAATATACTCTAGAGTAGTTCTTCTCAAACTTTACCAGGTACATTAGTCATTTGGGAGTCTTGATAAAATGCAAATTCTGAATTATTAGGTTTGAGCTGAAATCCCAGAATCTGCATTTCTAACAGGCTTTCTGGTAATGCCAGTCTTGCTGGTCCACAAGTCACAATTTGAGTATCACTGTTCAATGTCAACCTTCATCTACAAATAGAAAAGAATACAGGTGGTAGGAACTGCATATCCTCTAGAACCAGGCTTATTGATTTGATAGACATTTACTGAACTCCTGATGTGTGCTGGATGCAGGAAACAATAGGTTTTAATTCTGGTTCTCTCATTCTCCCAGTTCAAGGATAACAGAATTGTTAGTGTTACTTCTGATTGTGTGCAGTAGGAGGGCATTTCCATCAACAACAGACCACATATACGAAGGTGGCTCTGTAACATTATAATGCAACTGAAAAATACCTATCACCCAGTGACTTCATAGCCATCATAGCTGTCACAATGTCATAGCCATGGTAACACGCTCTTGTAACATAACACTTAACTGGTTTGTGCTGTATTATCCTATCCACAGTAATGCAATCTGCTAGAAATGCCTAGGGACACTCACCTGGGCCCAGTGACCTTCCCCCAGACATCTCCAGTTCTAAGTCAATGTTTCAACTGGACTGACCCTTCTGGTTTTTATGACCATTGCAAGACATCTTTTAGTGATAATCATTGGGGAAACTTGAACAAAAAAAGAGTTTATTGCTTACAGACCTGAATCATACAAGGCATGCTGGAAGGCACACAGTGAGGCTGCAGGTAGGGAAAGTGAAAAAGAATGGACCTGGGGTTCTGCTTTTGTTGGAGTCCAGGCTGGGGGCATAGAGTTTTGCAGGGTCACTCTTTATTGGTGAATTACAAACATAAGAGCAGGAATTTAAAGCATGGGAAGAGAAAACATACCAAGTAGCCCAAATGGTCAGTTATTGAAATCAAACAAGCTCTAAAAGAAAGGAGGCTGGGTGGAGTAGGTGGCTTCATGCCTTGTCCAGTCACGTGCCTGGCACCATGTTTATTCAGACAGCCTTCCTTAAGTGGATGCCTCAAGGAGGCAGTCAAAGCTTAAGGTGGGCACATGTATTACCAAAAAAAAAAAAAAAAAGTCAAGGCTTACACTACTATTAGCATGTGTTTGTGGTGCTGCTGTTGTAAACAAACCTATTCCACTGCCAGGCTTATAAAAGTGTGGCACATACAATTACAGTACATGTATGGAAGTGCTTACCGCTGCATTTCTCAGGACATATGCCCCTTGTTAAGCTGTGCATGACTGTGCTTTGTAGGTGGAGTAAAGACATTTATTCATGATTTGCTGGGAGCCAGTACGGTGCTTTAGAAGAAGAATGATTGGAAGTCAAATAGACTTATATTTTAATCTTTCCGCTGCTCATAATTTATAGCCAAATGACATTTATTTATTCCTGAGTGAGTTAACAAACTTTTATTGAACACCTTTCAAGTACCTGGCACTGGGCTGTGAAGGGGGTGTAAGGAAGGGGCTGTGAGCTTACTCTGTTCACTAGAGGAAAAAAAAACAAGTAAATGAGGCATGATAAGTGCTCTGATAGAGGAATAGGCAGGCTGTTTAGGGAGAATAGGAAACAGCACCTAAATCCAGTTATGGAGTGAGGAAAAGTTTAGAATATCAGTTAGCTAAAGGGATGGAGGGACGGTAAGGTTGATGAAAAATGGGCTTTGCATGCAGCCCTTAGGACTTCAGCCCTCAATTCAACTCATGGCTGTGGATTATTGGGTAAGTTATTTCACTCTTTAAACCTCAGTTTCCTTGTCTGTAAGACAGCAATAATCACTGTAGCTCTTTCATAGGAATTATACAAGCTATTCACATGGACCAGTTGGCGAAATGCCCAGCATATGTGGGAAGTCGTCAAATGGAGGCTCTGGCACAAACATGTAAGCATGAAAGAGCATGTTGCATGTGCAGATCTGAAATTGGCTGTGATAAAAAGTGAGAGCAGAAAAGTGGCAGGTGCTGATCACAAGGAATAAGCTTAGGTGTGCTTTTATACTAAGATAAGGGATTTGAGCCAACATGTACAAAGATGGGAGTGACGATGAGGGTGATTATAGGTAACATGGGGGTTGATGGGGGAATAAGCAAGACTGTATTTGGTTTGGTCGTCTTTAGTTCCCCATCTGTGACACAAGAGTTCTCCGGAATTGAGATGGAGCACTTCTCTGCAGAGCTGGGTGGATCTGGTGGCCTGGGCGCCCAGCTTCTCATAGTGGCTTCATTTCTGGGTGCAGGTACCCTTCTCTTTGCTCTCTTTACCTGATTTTCTGATTCCTGTTGCCTGATCTCCTGTACAAAGTGATCTGTGAACTCACTGAAAGCAAATCTCCAACTTAGAATATGGTAGGTGCTCACTGAATATTTAGAAATCTTGAATTGGATGAAGAGTGAATTATATAAGCTATCTGTTATCTGTGAACTACAAGTTCTTGCTGAATGCCTCGCCTTCACTTTGTCTTGGCAGATGTTCCTAAATTTGACCACTGCTTGATTTATACTTAGTTTACTGTCTCTAGTTCAGCTAAACTCACTTCTATAATTCTGAAAGATTCCCCCCCACTTCTAGCATGAAACTTGTGTTTTCTTGTCCTGAATGGGTATATTCTTACTTAGTAATTATTAAGTACTTGAACATTACAACGAATAAAAGATGTGTTTATCTTTTTGGGCTTCTCTGTTGGTTTTGGTCCAGTTCTTTATGTCTTTCTCTCTCTCCCACATACACATGGGTATGTGGGCATGTGTGTGCTGATTCCAGGCTTAATGAGAAAAAGTGCAACAAATTCAGAATATACTAATTGCTGTGTGTGTGTGCGTGTGTGTGGTGTTTGGGTGGGATCCCACATGTTTCCACAAAAACAAACCCATAATTTATTTGAACTTGGTCTCAATGAAACGTGGAGTTTGGTTTTGTCCTCTCCAGGTTTTCAAAGTAACTTGCTGCCAAGGTTTCAGTTGTCTGCCTTTGAAGATTTAATGTGAACTCTGTTTGTTTAAATTGTGAAAATAGACTTCCCTGCACAAGGAAGTCAGAGATGAAGTTGGACGCAGGGAGTAGTTTGTATAAAGTGAGAAACCCCAGAGAAAGGAAGTCATTCTTATTTTTGGTTTCTCTTTTCTGCTTTTTTGGCCCATGGCTGCTCCCAGGGGCCAGTTTGGTTCCTACACTTCTGTTCCTGGAATCCTCTACACATCCCTCCAATTATGAAAAAAAAAAATCTGTATTTTAGGTTTCATTGTCTCTGCTAACCGAACAGCCTGGGTTTTCTTCTTCCCAACTTTCTCTACAAGAAAAGATCAGGTGAAAGCTATTCTTCTAGCTGACTGCTGAAATGTTAGGGAGAATTATGCCAGCCATAGATTTTCAAACTGGATTTATGAATGGACAAAGGAAGGAGGACATAGGCAAGTCTAAGAAAACTAAAATTACACCTTAATAGAGGAAAGATTTTAGTGTTTGCGTAAACTAAAGATTGCAGTAAATGACTTCTGTTCCTTTTGGGTTTCTAACAGTGTCCTGTCGGCAATGTAGCCCTCACTGATTGTACAGACGTTAAAGGTGAAATTGGGACTGTTCAGGTGACAGATTTAGCTCTGGTTATTTGTCTTGTTAACTTTGCCATATAATTTTTTAGTCTAAGACACGTTAACAACTTCTAAAACATACATGTAGGATAACTTGGTGGTTAACGGAGTGAAACAATTCTACATGTCATAACTTCAGTAGTTTTTTCTTCTCTACTCCTCAGTTTATTCTTTAATGTTCTTCTTCTTCTTTTTTTTAATCAGTAAGGATCTATGTGCTTGGCAGTATTCCCAACTGAGGTTTTTTTTTTAAGGTTTTATTTATTTATTTTTAGAGAGAGGGGAAGGGAAGGAGAAAGAGAGGGAGAGAAACATTAATGTGTGGTTGCCTCCCTCGCACCCCCCTACTGGGGACCTGGTCTGCAACCCAGGCATGTGCCCTGACTTGGGAACTGAACCAGCAACCCTTTGGTTTCCAGGCCTGCGCTCAATCCACTGAGCTACACCAGCCAGCGCTTAATGTTCTTTATTAGATAGAAAAAATAATTTAAATTTCCATAATTTTGAAATTCCATACAAAATTTATGTGAAAAATAAGTTGTTCACAAGGAAATACATTGATTTTTCTCCATTAACTGTCAGCTTGTTTTTTATTTTCTAGACACAAGACCAGCTTATTGTCAGCACCTGAGTGTCCACTGAGAGTTCCCTGCTGTGTGTGTGTGTAATGAGATATTGAATTTCAGTTCATTCTCACAAAATAAAGATTCTCAACTCAAAATCAACCTAAATTTTTTATGTTTAAATTATTTTATGTAGTTGACCCGAACCGTTAAATCATTGTATGAATTTACTTAGTTCGATTTTTTGTGTGGCAAACCTCTAGGGGGAGGGCTTCTAATTTGTTAATTTAGTGTACATGAATTCAAGAAACAAAGGTAAAAGGACTCTGTGGTGTATAATTAACCTACTCTGCTCTGAAACAAAGGTCAGATTTCTTCTAAATCTATGTCTTCGCTATTTGAATGAGTAAATAAACATGCGTTGATTGGTGAGGATGGAAGGGAGAATCATGTATAATTTTAATGATTTCTTAATTTACCAAAGTGTGTTTCAAGTTTTTTTTAAAAATGCATTTACTTTTCTGAATTGTAATAGTAAGTGCTTATGCAAATATTAGCTAAACCTTAATTTCTTTTTTGAATACTTTCCACATCTGGTCTTTCCCTCGCCTTTATTATTTTATTTCACAAGGCTTAAACTCACTAGAGACAATATTCTCCCCCAAATTGCTGTGCTGTGGTAGACTGATTATCACTGCATAAATATCATCTCCAGATAAGATGTATTGACTGCCCATCCGTGGAAGGCACTGAACTGGGCATTGCAATAAATGTTATTGAATAGCTTCCACTTCCTGTTATAAGATCTGTGCTACTCAAAAGTAAGGCAAAAATTATCTCATATCCTATTTCCCCCACAGTACTCTGAATATAGATTTATAGTTGGATTTCTTCTTTCTACTTCGTGATTTGGAAACTCTCATTATGAAGTGGTTGTTCTTTCCATAAACTTTTTAGATCTTCGTGAGCTCTCTTTTATTACTTTTTCATACTGATATTCTCTGGCATCAAGAAGTCCTTACAAGGGATATCTATAGGCCTATTCTTTGGTCATTATAGAAAACAAGACTTTTTTTTCCATAAAATAAGAATTTTGTGCAAATGTGAATCATATGCCAAAGTAATGGAACTTAATTTCATTTAATGGAAAGTTTATCACTATCCATCTATTTGGTAGTGTTTTGTGTATATTGGATTTAAAAAAATTAATATAATGTTTGGATACACAATTAGATTTTTAAAACAGTAAAATAAATTGAGTTTAAAAGAAAAAATAAAGACAGGTTGGATAATATTAAATACCTGCTTGAGTTTAGTATCATTTTGAAAATATGTTAAGTGATTTGTGTGAGAACATTTTGGATGTAGATAAGGAATAAATATACTCACAAATCTGCATCTGAGAGAGGACATTGGGAACTGCCTGATTAGCCCTTCTGTTTTAGAGAGTATTGCATTCAGTAGCACACGCAGGGTTTGACACTGAACACATTGGTTCAAACCATGGCTTTGTCTTGCTTTATTGGATGACTAGGACAATTCAAATTTTCTGACCCTCAATTTCCTTGCCTATAAAATTGCAGCAATGGTATCTATTTAGCTATCTATTTATCTATTATAGCGGTATCTATAATAGTCACTTTGGTTATAATGACTATTACGGATAATTTAAGGTAACCTGTCTTAGGCACAGTATTAGATATATGGTAACTATTAGTACAGCTTTTAGTGAGCCTGCAAATGTGTTTAAAAAATAATTTAGTCCTTCAAAATTATATTTGATCTGTAAATTTTATTAAGCCTACCATGTTTAGAGTGATTTCCTTCCTGCTTCTCTCTTAGTTTCCTTATTGCCTTATATTGCTTTCCTTAACCAATTAGTTTACAGAACATATGCAATATATAATCGCAAATGAATTTACAAAAGCCTACACTGCAGGTCTTAAACCTCCAAATGAGCCCTTTAAAGTGCCCCCATAGGGAAGCTCTATATTACACCAACATTACTGCCATTGTTTAAGGGCATTTTAGAACTTCCTTTTGAAAATTGGCTTCAAAGTCAATACACAAGCCACCCAAGAAAATTGATTACATTGCTTTAGAGTTATTTAATCATATTGAAGAAAAAATTGTCACCAAGTTTTACTCTTTATTAAGATAATATTTGCCCTGAATTTAACCCTCCCTTTTTTTCTTTTCTTTCTCCTTCCTTCCTCCCTCCCTCCCTCCCTTCCTTCTTCCTTCCTTCCTCCCTTGTTTCCTCCCTTCCCCATTTTTTTCTTTTTTGCCTACCCAATTCAGATTGTTCAATAACTATTTATTAAGCATGGCTACATATAGCATTTATGAACAAAAAAGATAAAAGATTTCTGCTCCCATGGTGTTTGTGGTCTAGCACTCATTTCTGTTTGTCATAAGAGCACCTTGATTCCCTTGGGGGAGTTTCCTCTTCACCTTGTGACAACTCAGTGGGAAGGTAAACCCATGAGCTTGCTTTCTCTATAGAGAATCCAAAACATCCCTGTGGGCTCCTTACTTGAGATCCTTTTGCTTACCTAAGTTCTGTCAAGGCAGCTTGCCCGGTCGGACACTTTCTTCCGGGAAAATTGAGCCTTGAAAGGGACAGTGCAAGGTGAAAGATTCATTCTACTCACACTGGTGCCGGGGTGACACTTCTAGTGGTTGTAGGTTTGGGAAAATATCCACAAAGTAAAGTTACACCAAGAAGAAAAGAATACTCGACTAGAGGAAAAACATGAACTCAAATTTGCCTTTAAAGACCTGTTTGCATAAATGCAAAAAAAAAACCAACCCTGGACAAGGTATACTAAAATGCTGACTTTGGTTAGTGAATCTGTGGGAAATTTTTATTTTCTTATTTGAAACCTTTTGGTATTTTCTTAATTTTAAAACATGAATTGGTGAAATGGGCAAGAATTTTTTTTAACAAGAGGAAAAAGTTATATTTATAGCTAAAGATTTAGAAAAAAATTAATGAAATACTTAAATGGGTTGGGTAAGAAATGACAAATAAGACACATTCTTCAATATGTTATCTTTATATCTGAAGCTCTGGAAAATCTCATGTTGTCCTTTTCTGTGGTTAGTAACCCTTAATTGTTATTTTTTCTGTGATAATCATTTTTTTTCTCAAAAGATGTACTTCAGAAGGGTATAAAGGATTACCTAGTGAATTAAACAACTATAGAAAGGTTGGCTGGAAATTTCAGCTGCTCAAACTGGTTTTCTACTTTCATTTCACTACCCCATCTTATTTCACCTCCAGCCAGCCTCAGAAATAATTCAGTATCAAATCCATCTAAATAAATTCTACTTCTGGGAGGAACTCAAAATTTCAGATGCCTTAAATTTTTTAAATAAATCCTTAAAAGAATAAATACAATGAAACTCCACTTCTCATATTAAAAGTTGGTCATAAACTTAGAAAGAGTTCCAATTCCAATTCAATGGAGCTCAGTATTACTTATGCACTATATTTTTAAAAGTTTTAATCAACACAGTTTTATATGTTGACCCCAATTTTTCTTAATATTTTAAACTTTTGTGGTTTCTACTCAGATATGGTAATGGATTGGAAAAAGATGAATGTAGTTTCTTTCACGTCTCCAAATTCAAATTCTTCGCTTTGTTCCCTGACACTACCTGTTCTAGCCTTGATTGTGACATTTGGATGTACCGGCATCTCCATTACCCCTGACAAGCAGTATTGTGTCATATGTTGGATTAGATTCTTGTATTCATTGTGCTGAATAGTTAAAATTAGAATTTTTCAAACACGCAATACCTGACTGTTTAATCAGGGGCACTGACCTCTTCTCCCTTAGATTGTCAAATAAAAAAATGACAACAGCTAAAACAATGGCCTTCCAGTGTGAATGAATCAAAATTATATCTATTTTTTGTTAGATTAGCAAAGAATATATTTTTTGGTGTGTCACGGAACTTTAGTAATTAGTATATGTGTGCCATGAGATGAAAAAGGTTGAAAATCACTGAGTTAAAACAAGAAAAGGAAGCAAGTACCTTAACCAGATGGGCCTCCAACCATTTTCCTAAGTAATTGGACATGCAATTTAGAATGCCAATACTTCTAAAATAACTCACAATTTACTGTTCCCTTTAGGCATGAGTAATGCCTAAATAAACTAGGAAATATCTGGAAATTTAGGCTTTGAAATTTTAGGTAGCAATTTAATTTCTCTGATCTTCCCAGAAGTTTGCTTGACTAGACAGTAGACATCAAATCTCTTCATTTTGTCATCAGAAAAAGCTGTCGAATGTGAGTCTGTTGATGCCCTGGGGGGCAGTTACGTGTGTAGAAAGACCATTCAGTATTTAACTTGCTTTAAAAAAAAATAATAGTCAATTGATTAAAGTTAGAGATTTAAAATCTTTATTCTTCCTTTAGCTTTGTGGTTCATTTTATAAAACTTACTGTATGCACATAAGTCTACAGTAACTTTTGAGGGCTTTTGAATAACACTTAAATTTTTAAAACTTCATTAATAGATTTAAACTTTATTTTCTTTTCTTTTTACTGTGTCAATGATATGATTGACAAGTCTATAATTTAATAATTTCTTGTGACTCTAATAAATTAAAATTACAAATATAGGAAACTTTAAGTTTTTAAAAATAATCTGATACTATGTAAAGCTAAAATTTCTACTTAAAACTTCTAATATATTTAAATTCTGGTTATACATTTTAACTCAGAATTATAAGGCTGATGTGTTGCTCTATTAAGATGAATTCTCTTAAAACATATTTAAAATACTAAATATTCACTGGTTCACTGAGAGAGAAATAATGATTCAATGAGTTTGATTCTAGCCCAAATCTTTGCCTTTTGCTGGACATCACAAAGTCTAAAAAGTTAAAAGTTAATCTCAAACTTAACATATTATAATTGAACTCTTTCTACCCCAAACATGCTCGAATTATAATCTTCCTATATCTATAAATGGCAACTTCATTATTATAGTTGTTCAAGCCCAAAACTTTGGAGAAATATTTGATTCTCCACACTGACATTTGGCAGTAAAATCCTCTTGAGTTTACCTATAAAATGTGCCTAGAATCGAAACATATTGAAATATTTGGAGGCTGTAAGGGCAAAAAAAAAATGTTATAATCCCTGGATTTTTTTAAGAAGCAGAATGAATATGTCTGGAAAAAGTCCAGCCATTAATATAATGAGAATGGTTTGCACAGCATCGATGTAACCTGGCAGCCAAGGAGAGCGGACTGGAATGTGCATGAGTGAATGATGATGACTTCACTGAACTAGTCAGTGGGGTTGGTAAATGACATTGAGTGAGCATGTGTACTGTGTAGATGTATCATTCAAAATGACTGAGGGAGTAGAGTAATGAATCTGCATCAAATTTTGTGTTAAGTTTGAATATTCCTCCATGGAAACTATTTGGATGATTCAGAAGGCGACAGTAATGGATAACTGGTGGTTGGTGTATTCATCACAACAACGTGCCTGCTCATGCATCACGGTCTCTGGCAGAGAGGGCAAAACATCAAATCACCCAGGTGACTCAGCCCCCTACAGCCCAGATTTGACACCCTGTGACTTTTGTCCTTTCCCCAAACTAAAATCACCTTTGAAAGGGAAGAGATTCCAGACTGTCAATGAGACTTAGGAAACTATGATGGGACAGGTAATGGTGATTGGGAGAATTGTCCCATGTACGATGTTTTTTGTATCTTGTGCCTTCTCCAATAAATGTCTCTATTTTCCATAGTAAATGGCTGGATACTTTCTGGACAGACCTTGTTTTGCGGCTAGACATTCTTTCTCATATGAATACCTCTTTGAATAGTGTTTCTGAATTTGGTATGGGTATATTGTAAATGATACAATTTAGGTAATTGTCATAATCATGACCATGTTCTGGATTACTTCCCCATTCCTATTTCTAATGGCCTGTTCTTCCAACGAGACCCAAGAGATGCAAAATTTGGGGATGTGATTATGTAGCCAGCTGCCTCTATTAATGAAATTAATTTATATTAGACAGAAATTAAATGTTAAATTAATCTATATTATACAGAAATTAAATATGCCCTTGGAAGTCCTCAGGTGTTATGTTTCCAATGCAATGATTTGATTTCTATAAATCATATCGTATAAAAGAGTATAGGAGAATTTGATGTGATACTCTATATCCAGAAAAAATTCACAAAATTATTACAAAAATGAACATCTAAACTATTTAGGATTTCAGAAAATCTCTAGAGAGAATATTTTTTAGATTTTCACAGTATGTGTTCTAGTGTTAATACGACTCATTAAATGCAAAATTTTTCTTATTCTGAGTATAAATTTTTTCCTTCTGCATCAAAACATTATTTCTTTAGTCACCGTTTATAATTATAGTGATTCTTAAGCTGCCATCCTAGCATATCTTATTTAGGTATTGTCAACTTTGTGGTATATTCCTAGGTAATTGAGGGTTCATATTAGCCTAG
The DNA here is from genome assembly GCF_022682495.2 of Desmodus rotundus. NCBI lineage: Eukaryota > Metazoa > Chordata > Mammalia > Chiroptera > Phyllostomidae > Desmodus > Desmodus rotundus. The sequence goes on along the minus strand of NC_071399.1, from coordinate 60,256,635 downwards.
TATAACCTGCAGCTAGGATGCTAGAGTTCACAATCCTAAAGGTGGGAACTTTTGGGTAAAATGACTTAACCTCCCTATAGCTCATTTTCTCTTTTATAAAATGGAGCTAATAATGGAGTGTATAGCTCTCAGGATTATGTAGTAAATGGAATTTTACAAGTCAAAAACACAGGACATAGGTATATAGCAAGTTCTCAATAAAATAGCTAATTGTCCCTTGTTATTCTGAGATAATTTATTTTTGACAAAGTAGAAATTTAGTGATTCCTGGAGTCTATAACTTCAAGCTGAATTTCTCCAGCTGTTTCTTTCAATTTTGCTCTTTTAGTCAATAATCTGACTAGATATATTACATAGACAATACAACAGCTGTGTTTGAAGGTGTCTTCAGCCATGTACTTATTAATCCAGATTACTTTTGAAAGGCTGCGTATGCTGATTTTTTTTAGTACATCCAATCCCTGGGATCCCAGACATATTGAATCACTGCAAGCCCATCTATAAAAAGATATTTTCTTTCTTTTTAATGTAAATTATTGTTTGAAACAACTGGAATCATTTATTGTTGGTTATATTGCTGCCTAATAAAAGCAAATGACCCCTATCTTCCTTTTAGACTTTTTCCCTTTATGCATTTGGTTTTACAGTAACTATGTTCTCCCTTAGTTGGCTTTGCTTTTGACTGAACAAGACTTGGTTCTTTCGATCCCTGAAAACAAGCCTGGTTTTCTAAACCTTGTATTTGATAACCTGCCCATCTATCCATCGATCTATATCTATATTAATTATTTTTTTCTTTCTGCTTGTTTTTTGTTCTCTTGTGAGCTGATACAACACTGTGCACTGATTGTGCCCCAAAGTACAGGCACTTTTCTAATTTTGTCGTAAACAATAGTGTTGAGAACAGCCACTGCTGAAAAATTACATTGCTTGTTTTACATGATATATCTGCCGATGCAATCCAATACAGAATTTGCCTTTGGTGACAGTGTTACACTGCCGAATCATATTCAATTCTTCATCCATTATTTCTTCCCTGATGAATCAGAGAACATTTGCCTTTATTAGCTCTCCCAGTATTGATTTCTGCCTTTTTCTTCTATTGATATCAAACCACATTTTAATCACATCTTTCAAAGTAGATTTGTATATCTTAACATAAAAAATGGATAAAAGTTTAATAAATGTAAGCAACCTATGTTCTGTTGCATTACACTGTGAAGTACTAGGTATGCAGAGTCTTGGGGGACAATAGGAAGAGCTCAATAAATGACTGACACAATTATTTTTTTCGTGAAGTGGGCTTCATAGATATAAATTGCCTAAGTTGATTGGCTTGTGCTATTTTACCATGGAAAACTAAGTCCGGATTTTATGTTTACAAAGTCTATAGAGTGGGTAGAATCATGCTTTTTATTAGCCAACATTTACTGAGTATCTACAAATGTGTAGGAATCCATCCTAGAAATGATGTCAGGTAGCATAGTTTTTTTTTTTTTTTTTTTTACGGCTTAAAGGCATGCTGCCATATTATAAGAGTGAAACAGGGACAATTTTATATATTTTTAGCCAATTCAATAGTTTTATGCAACAATTACAGAATGTAATGGTTTTTCAAAATATAAACATAATAACATATTACATACTCCAATATATTTTCTTTTAGTTTCTATACTTCAAAAATAATTTTCCCCACTATTTATGAAATAGTTAGCTATTTATAACTTGTCCATTAGAAACGTTCAAAGTGTAATCTTGCATGGAAAATTTCATTTAAAAATTAATATATCATGAAATAACTGAGTAGGCTCCAAATTACCAGCTAACAGTTTACATATCAATAGGAAAAAAAAGGACATCAGAAAGTATCATGAGAAATTAGTAAAACGAATGATTAGTTGGATCAGGTCTCTTTGACATATGACTTTGCTTTCTTTATGGCCCGGTTTATTTGAGAACTCTTAGAGATGTTTCAGTCATAGTAGCTGTAGGTGAGTCATTATTCCTTTTAAGAAAAAACCCCTCAGAATGACAATCCTTTCTTTTTAAATGATCAACTGCATTGTCCTTATTGTTTCTACTAATAGCTATTTCTTGAAATTGACTTTAAAAGCTGGCATAAGCTAAAAAGAATATTGGTTCTATCTATTCCAGCTGCGAAGATTTGTCAACTAGGAAAAGCCTAACTTGATTTCGTTCTCCATTTTTGACATTAGAATTCCCAGAATTCCATAATAGTCTCAAGTGAGCTTCATCAAGGTGCACAAAGTGGAAGTCTCACCGTGAAAATCTGATACCGCCTCCCAGGGCTGCTGCAGCGCGGCGGGCTTGCACTTTATGGACAGAAAACATGAGGCAAAATTTCCGTCTGTTTTTTTTGAGTATAATTTACTGTGCAACTTAAACTCTGGACCTGTTTAATGGTCCTACCAGCAGCGTTTCTAGGCCAACAACTAAATCAACTGTAGTGTTCTGCATTTGCAGACAAGTCTTATGATTTACAAAATTTAATAAGCTGGACCCTGGTGACATTTCCCCCAAGATACTGCTTTTATAATCACTTCCAAGAAGGTTGTCAAAGGAGCTTATGCCCATTGGCATAATGAAACCTTACTTTTTTTTTTGCACAAAAGCATATAAATATACTCCTACTATTGGTAATTCATTAACAATCAATAAATTCTAGAGCCTTCCCTTTGCCAGATACGGTAATACATTAGTGACTTTTTTTGTATGGCTTTATGAGAGTGATATTTCTTGGGTAGTATTTTTGTGAGTGCCTGCCAAATAGAGTACAAACGAAGGTCAGATGACTTAACAGTTTCTCATCTGCACACTGATTCTTTAAGTCAAGGTTTGCTGTAAGTCAAAGCCCCTTGTCACCACTTGAAAGTTTATCTTCTGTACTGAGGGAACATACAGTGTTGTTTTGATTTCTTTTTCTTTATTTTCTTTAACAGGTACAACTATTAGCGGCTTTGTCTATGAGGCTTCTATTATATCAGCCTGGATTTTGTTGCTTTGTTATATCAAGATGGCTCTTTCAGGTCAACTTTGGTTTTTAAATAGAAAAATAAAGACACTGGATGGTTCTGTTTCAGTAAAATAGCACAACTGTCACCAATCATGCTTTGCTGGCCTTGGGGACCCTGCTTTGCCCATTGCGGGATACTACTAAGTGAGAAGACTGAAAACACTACCACCAGACACATGGGAATACTTCGTTTGGTTAATGGCATCTTGGTAACTGGCACACCTGGTGGTGCTATTTGCTATTAAATAAAATCACATTATGTAACAAATTTTAATTGGACGTAGCCCTGAGGTTACTCTTTTGAAGGGATGTTGTTCCTGGTGGGATTGTGTACAAAATATAATGTATCTCCCATTGTTTTAGGCTTATTCATTCACCCTTCCTTTTAAAGATAGAGTTCCTGATACCAAAATAGCCACATACTCCCAATCTTTAAATTGGTTTGTCTTCTGTGTCCTGTTTCCTGTCCTCCATTGTTCTTGTTTCTTTTATTTCTCTCAGTCAACATCTTGTTTTCTGTTGCATGACTCACACTCACGTGGACTAGTTCTGCAACTCCCCCCCCCGCCCCCCCCACACCCCCACCATTCAACTCCATCCTGGGAAAATTGTATCCTTACTACAAATGTACACATTTTACACTGTTTGGGAAGATTGGCTTAAATATAATGATAAATGTGAGGAAAAATAGATATATTCTGTTATTATAACCTGCCTGCTCTATTTTCTTTCCACTACAGGGAGTTTTCATGGGTGCGCGGCAACACAAATTGCAATCATCTGGGTGTTTTCCACCCTAGTTCTGTCATCTTGAATGATAACTGCATTTATTCTTTAGCTGAAAATTAATATATCTATACATCCATCTATTTCTACATATACACATATATTTTTTTCTATACATACGGGCAGATGATAAGCAACAACTAAAGAGAACAGGTTGAGAATATTTTTTTTTCTGGCATTAAAGAAAAAATGTTTTATGTTCGCATTTAAACGTTTAAGGCCTGGGGTAAGACAGCTTTTAAGGTCAACCAGAAAGGAAGATTTTCCTTTCCTGAACATCTATCAACAGTCCTTGGAAGAGCAGTCAGCAACAGCATAATTTAACACCAGCCTTGTCTGTGAAAAGAATGCCTCTTTGACATCATGTCACAACTTGTGCTTCAGCTGAAGATTTTCAGGTGGTCTATGTTTTGCTGTATTGATTTCCTCTTATCATTTTAGTCACAAACAGTTTCAAATCTCTTTTTTTTCCTTATGTGTACTACAAACAAGGACAGTAAAGACTCACAAAACTCATGCATTCTTCTGACGCTCTCTTTCCGCACTGAAAGGAACAGTGCCACTTTGCAGATGGTAGGCAGCCCTGGTCCAGGGGCTGCTGAACCTGCAGGTCACTTGCGGCTAGACTGTGGTATGGTTTATAGGGAATCAATCATCAGATCTGACAAGCCCAGCAGAGGAGACAGATAAATTGGATGATGTCTTTTACCAGTAGGGGCTGCTGCAGAGCAGTAATAGTTGGGGATGTTCTGCTGGTTCATTTAAAAGAAAACGTGTAAGAACGTTCATTCTGTTGGGGCAAGAGATGTGGGAGAGGGAGATAATGAATACAATTGAAATCAACCAGGGAAATGAAATGTGTGTGTGTGTGTGTGTGTGCGTGTGTAGCAACATATAATTCAAAATTCTTGGGAAAAGAAAAATGAAGCAATATCAAGAGAATTTCAAGTCAGTACATGGCAAAGCCAACTTTTACAAAAAATTGAGAATCACAAATATTTTTGCAAATATATGTAATTTGCCAGTCCGAGACAGAAAGATGATTTTATCCTCACCCTCACTCTTCTTCCGCAACGATAAGCCACACGTCTTGAAGACAGTGCGGTGTGTTTTCTCCTGAGGAGGCAGCTACTCAAAGAACTAAATCAAACATTAGCACACTTTCTTATCGTTTGTTTCTCTAAGAGAGTTTTCTGTGAATTTCAGTGCTTCATAAATAAATGGCAGTTGCACAGATGGGTAACATAAGTTATATATTTACTTAGATAAAGTTATCTGGAATATATGGGCTTATGTTGGTAAGTCATATTTGGAATGAAAAAATTCAGCTATATTTTCTTAGAGTGGGATTTTCTTTTGTGTTTGGAACACTGAGAATTGTGAATATAATGATGTGTTCCTTGAGTATATCCCTGCCTCTAATGTCAGAGCTGAGAGAAGATACAGGAAAGAAAACACCAGAATACTATCTATTGACCACACATTACACCATAATGGGGAGAGTTGGGCCTTAAGTTTTAATTCTGTGTGTAATCCAGAGAGCCTTGTTTATTTAAGTAGATCCAATCTTCACAGCAATCCCAGTAAACTCTTTTTTTCTGTTACATTCTTGTTATAGTAATAGAGCAAGTGAGGAAAGTGTACATAGAATGAAGAAGCTAAACACCTGTTGGCAGAATCATGGTGGAATGCTGCCTCTAATAGAAATGCATTTGCTTTACCCAGAGGTTCAGGAATATCAGCTAAAATGTCATGCTAAACGAAGGAAAGGAAATAAAAAAAAACTGTTGAGTTTAGCTTTATATAAATACTGCAAACACTTATGTATGCATTGGATTTTCTGATATCTAATTTAAACTACTATTGATCAGAATTCTTTTAAAATCACATTTGGTACCTTGAAAGTGGTCCAGAAAGTCTTTATGAAATGATATGTTATCATCTCTTCCAGGTATGAACAGGGATTAGCTGAAAAACTGGCTGGAAGTTAATGCATGGGTGAATCAGGTTATAAAATTGATACCATCAATGAAAGTCTTCAAAAATTCAGTCCACTTCAACAAAAACTTATTTAGCATCTACTAAGTGCCAGATACTGTGTTAGAATAGCAACCATTAGGAAAATAAGACAGTTTCATTGACCTAATGGAAGTTAAAGATGGGTAGAAAAGACATCTGAATTCCGAAACAATAAGAAAAGTGCCATGAAAGAGATATTTCTACAGTGCTAGGGAAGTTCAGGGTGTGGTGCCTGTATCTGCGTTGGGGGGTGTGATGAGTACTTCTCCCACACTGAGAGTCAAGATAAGCTTTCTTTAGCTGATACCCAAGTTGATTACAAAGATGAATAGGAATTAACTAGGGATATTGGTCTTAAAGTTATCTTAAAAGGATCATTTGTGTGTTCTACCATCTTCAGTTTTAAAAAAACTATATTATACATGTGACTATCTTATTTTTTAGAACCTTTAAATTCCTTTAAGGACAGCCTGACAGTTCAGAGAATAGGATTCAATCATTCAACAACATACTCCATTAAATTTGGCTTAGTGTAATATGAGGGATAACCATTTAATCCATTAACAAGCAATTGGTGAGCATCTACTACATGCCAGGCACTGCTCTATGCACTGGGGTTGGAGCTGGGAATTAAAGACTTTCTCTGCCTTAATCTTATATCACCCTACATAGGCTTAAACAAAATCTATAAACAATGGCTATTAAAGCTTGTAAAACCCTTTCCCATGCATACATTACTTTTTATAACAGTACTTTGAGATGGTAGGATGTCTGCTTTTGCTCCTCTCCTGTGAGGCAGACTGTCTCATTGCACATCTGTGAACCATTAATATGTGCTGCAGAACCCAAGGACCACCTCTTCTGTAGTTTGACCTCAACTTGATCCTGAAATTTGATTTTTAAACTTTAAACTGAATCTGGTTTATAGCCCCTTGGTCAAAATTAACATATTGAATTTAATAAATATTTGTGGTTGCCATGGGCCAAGATCCCTATCTCAGGGAGCTTACAGTCTAGTAAGAGGGGAAGAGTCATATAAACTCAAATAGATGTATAATTATACACTGTGAGAAAGCTGTAAAGAAAAGACGCAATGTGCTATGAGGAGGTAAGTGGGGAGGGAAATGGGTCAAAAAAGGGTAGGCTAGTGAAGGTTTCCAGTAATATTTATTCATGTGGGTGTTTAGGAAGAGTGACTTAGAGTCAACTAAGAGAAGTTGTGTGTGTGTGTGAGAGAGAGGGGTCGGGGCGGGGAGAGAGCTATTCCAGGGAAAGGAAAGACAGTGAGCAAAAGCACGCAGGTTGGTGTAATCTCTTTTGAGCAACTGAAGGGAGGGTGTGCAAGGTGAAGCTGGAAAGGTAAGGCCTAGTAAGGTCCTAGGAGCCTTGGAAAATACTAAAGAATTTTAAGTAGAGGGTGAAACAATCGTATTTTAAATATCATGTTGATTACAGTGTAGAGAACCAATCTGAAAGAGTCAAGATAGATATAGGGAAACCAATTAAGGATTAAGTATAGCAGTGTAAGGGAAACTGGATAATAATTTGTTCTGGGATGGTAGTTGTGGGGATGAAGAGAAATAGATGAATTTCAGAGATACTCAGGCAAAATCTCAGGGCTTATAGATTAATTAGATATGGAGCTTTAAATATGACCCATACATTTATTTTTTATTTTACTTTTGAATTATATTTTATTGATTATACTATTACTGTTGTTCCAATTTTCCCCACTATGCCCCTCTCCACCTAGCACCACCCACTACCTCAGGCAATCCCTATACTTTTGTTCATGCCCATGGGTAATGTGTATACTTTCTTTGGCTTCTTCATTCCCCATATTGTACTTTACATCCCCATGACTATTCTGTAACTACCGATTTATGCTTTTTATTCCTTTCACCTTTCCCTTATTGCCCCAACACCCCCTCCCATCTAGCTGCCATCAAACTGTTACCTGTACCTATGATTCTGTTTCTGTTCTGCTTGTTTGCTTAGTTTGTTTTTTTAGATTCAATTGTTGATAGATATGTATTTATTGCCATTTTATTGTTCATAGTTTTGGGCTTCTTTTTCTTAAATAAATCCCTTTAACATTTCATGTAATAATGGTTTGGGGATGATGAATTCCTTTAATTTTCTTGTCTAGGAAGATCTTTGTCTACCGTTCGATTCTAAATGATAGTTTTGCTAGGTAGAGCAATCTTGGCTGTAGGTCTTTGCTTTTCATCATTTTGAATATTCCTTGACAATGCCTTCTAGCTTGCATACTCTGCAAATTTCTTTTGAGAAATCAACTGACAGTCTTATGGGAACTCCCTTGTTGGTAACTATCTGCTTTTCTCTTGCTGCTTTTAAGATTCTCTCCTTATCTTTAACATTTGGCATTTTGATTATGGTGTTTCTTGGTGTAGGCCTCTTTGCATCCATTTTGTTTGGTACTCTCTGTGCTTCCTGACCTTGAATGTCTATTTCCTTCACCAAATTAGGGAGGTCTTCTTTCATTATTTTTTCAAATAGATTTCCAATTTCTTCCTCTTTCTCTTCGCCTTCTGGCACCTCTATGATGCAAATGTTGTGCTTGAAGTTGTTGCTGTGGCTTCTTATATTGCCCTCATTTCTTTTTTTGAATTCTTTTTTCTTTTTTAGTCTGATTGGTTGTTTTTTGCTTCCTTATGTTTCAAATCAGTGATTTGATTTTCAGCTTCATCCACTTTACTGTTGATTCCCTTTAAATTGTTCTTTATTTCAATTAGTGTATAATTCATTTCTGACTGGATCATTTTTATTCTGTTGAGGTCCTCACTAAGTCTCTTGAACACATTTATACCCAGTGTTTTGAACTCTGTATCTGAAAGATTGCTCATCTTCATTTTGTTTAGTTCTTTTTGTCGAGATTTTTTCTGCTTTTTTGTTTGGGCCATTTTTCTTTGTCTCCTCATTTTGCCAGGCTCCCTCTGTTTGTTTCTATGTATTAGGTAGAGCTGCTATGACTCTACCTAATAATAGAGGTGAGAGATAGGTGGTAACCTGAGGGCATGGCCTATGGATTGCTTTTAAAATTGTAAGAGAAGCTTGGAAAGTTTTAATAATAAAAAGGGTCTAGGTGAGAGGGAGGAGATGAAGATATAAGAAAAAGAAGGATAATCGACAGGTTATGGTAGAAGAAAAAGAAACATATATAGGAAAGCAGGGGGCATAAAATTCCAAGTGTCAGTAAATGGATTTACCTAAAATTGGAGAAAGGATCATTCTGGTAGTAATAGGAGGGAAATGTTGACCAAACTCAACATTCCCAATAGGGAATATATGCAAGCAACAAGAAATGAAAAGAGAGGGGAAAAGTGAAATTATATTTGCTAACTTGACCTCAACTGGAAGCATTCTGGGAGGCTGGACTGGGGCACATGGCCCAGAGGTCTAAAGCCCTGCCATCTTCAGCTCTCCCACCCCATCAATAAAACAAACAGCAAACTTGAATCTCACATCTGCCCTCATATCCGCAGACCACATGTAAAGGAGAGGGCTATAAGAGAGTACACGTGTCTTCAGTGCCTTGGATAAGCTGACCCCAAACCCAAATGGGGCCAAAGTCTTGGCTCAGCTGGTGGAAGAAGAAGAGCATAAGCTCTTTTATCCCAAGGTGGCCTCATTTTTCAGGGATGGCATCCAGGGTGTGGAGCCCTAATTGGCAGTCTGGAGAGGTCTCAGTATTTTATATCTGGGACACATACCCAGACCTTTCTCCTGTAAATGAAGTGTACTTCCCTCGACTCTTGATCAGAGCACATGCCTGGGTTGCAAGTTCAGTCCCCGTTTGGGACATGTACAACCAATCGATGTTTCCCTCTCACATTGATGTTTCTCTCCCTCCATTTTTCCCTCCCTTCCTTACTCTCTAAAGAAAAATAGAACAAAAAAAGTCTGTCATTGACCTTGCTGGTCCAGATGCTGCTACTATTTCTTCCCTTTTTTTCATAGCCAAACTCCTCCAAACACAGTATCTGTTTCCTTTTTTTTTTTTTGTCGCCGACTTCATCAACTCCTTATTTTTTGCCTTCTCCCCAGATAATAGTCTCAGAACTCACCAGTAACTTTTCAGTTGGTGAACACAATTTTTTTCTTAGTGCATATTACCCTTGATGATGAAAGAATTGCACTCCACTCATTTGGCTTCTGTGGCAGTTTGTCTTCCTGGTTCTGCTTCTGTCTAAATACTGTGCTACTCTACTCAATCATGTCAACTTGTTCCTTCCTTCTCCCATTCTACCTCTGTGGATATTTATAAAGCTCTGCCTTCAGACTCTATTTCTTTCCCTCTTGTTTCTTCCTGGAAGAACTTTCATTATTCCAACTATCACCTCCATGCAGATAGATCCAAAATCGATTCCTCTACTTCTGACATTTCTTCCCAGCTCCGTTCTCATATCTCCAGCTAAACTATGCAGAGATCCTACCTGACACCCTGCCACTGTCTCAAATTTAGTAGGTCTCGTGCTGAATTAGTCATCTCATGGACTTAGTTTCTTTTCTGGTAAAATGACTAGAAGATCATCTAGATGACAGCTGAGGGTCCCAAACCAGACTTATCATCAGAATTACTGTGATATACAATACTGGATTCAGTACTCTGAAAAGCACTGCAGGTGATTCCAGTGATCAGCCAAGTTGGAAGCAGTGTTCTAGTGAGAGGAGCACCATAGTAATTGATCTTACTTCTTAGGATGCCATAAATTTGTTCTGTACTCTCTCTTCCCTCAAATTAGCACTGATATTTAATAGCAATATAAAACTGGGAGACATGTTTTACTCCCTTGAGCCTTAGTTCTCTCATCTATGAAGTGAATATCAGTATCTATGGCAGGTTATTGTCATGATGAGTGAGGTTAGATGTATAAAATATGCAGTTTAGTGACCTGTACACATCAGGAAATTTCAAATTTGCTTGCCTTCACCTCTATCCTTCTTAGTCCATTCTCCACACTCCTGTTTGATCTCCTGTGTCACTTTTATTTTGTCAATCTACCTCATGACCTCAGTGATTTCCCATTACCTTCAGCAATGATACTAAGACCTCTGCTCCAAAGGCAAACGTGTCTCTCCAGGAACAGTTTGTGGTGTTTAACTACCTTTAATTTCTGATTTACCATCGAAGTAATTCAAAATTTAGAAACAGTTTGCTTTTCTAAAAGTATGTGTGGGTATTAGTAATTCTGAAATTTGGATCACATTCCCCCCACTGAATGACACTCAAAATGAATTATTATCTTGCAATGCTGGTCCACAAAAACGCAATTGACCTTTTGAGGCAGAAAACCATATTCTTATAATAAAAATATTTAAAATAGTGGAAATAGCAGAAAGCAATTCTACTACACAAGCACATTAAACACTTTAGGTATATGGAGTTCTCTAGTCCAGGAGCTTCTGGGAAGAGGCTCCTGAGTTATTCGGCCAGATCTACCTTGGCTCTGAAACACATCCTACTAAGCTATAAATGATTTATTTCAGATCAGCCTTTGAGCTGATAGCAGGAACAGAGAGAGCAGGAAAATTTTGGATGCCCAGATTGAATCAGAGGCAGTAGCAAAAACACCTTAAGTGTCCTGCTAGCATGGCTTCATTCTGTTGGCCTCCTTCAATCCATGCACGCCGTTCACTTTTTATATTGTCCGGTGCATGGTTACTTTACTTTCTCCAGTTCTCCTCAGTGATTAGAGTTGAAGAGTACTGTTGTTAACTATTTATGCTACTAAGGCATTGCCCAGAACTTCCCAAACCTAAGCTACTTTCCAGGCAGGCACCTAGACCCCAGTAAGGAAGGGGTGCTGGGGGCTGTTTCTAACACTACTGTTCTAAATCTACTTCCCTTTGTTTTAGTTGCTTCTTGTTCCGAGTTCTGGCTCTTCCACGATTTGTGTAAGGACTCTTTTACTGATGGGCATTTGCCCCTCATTTAAAAATTATCAACAATGTTATAAGTAATATAACATACCAATGTGCATTTCTATAAAACTGATTCCTAAAAATAGAGAAGGGAGGCTCTGCTCTGGGCATGAATGTCCTCACTGTGGGGAACAAAGCTAATGCTCCCCAGAGTCACCTTCAGAGAAAAGAGGCAGGTGGTAGAGTGGGGAACAAATTTAAGCTGAGAATGTTCTTTTATATATATACTTTCCACTTCTGCAAAAGCTTCAGATTTTTAAAGTATACATTTATTATAACTTGATTTTTTCCATTAAAAATGATCAGTATAGAAAGGCCCCCATATACATTGGCAGGAAGAAGAGAACTCAGTGACACCTGGGAGCCCTGTTTAGAATGGCCTTACCCAGACTCAACAGAAAAGTTTATTCTTCTTTCAGCAAGAATGCATGTGTGCACACACAGACAACATGTTAAACACTAATTTTGCTTATAAAAGGTATGTTTACCTCCAGATTTGCTTTTATAAGAAGTGAATAATGGGGCCTTCTACTTTTCATGCTACTGCCTGAGTCTCCTTTTTTGTTACTCTCCCCCCTAAGCTATATCCCACCTTCTCTTCCACCCTCCCTCCCAACCCTCCACCCAGCCCATTTGTAGACCTGGCATTGAGACTTGGAATGTTTCTCTGGATTTTTATTTCAGGGCTTATGTAATATATTTTGAAATAAGGATGTGTGATGCCCCCAGTTTTGTTTCTCTTTCTCAGAATAGATTAGGCTATTTGTGTTGTGTGTGTGGTTCCATATGAATATAGGACTGTTTTTTGTATTTCTGTAAAATTGCCATTGGGATTTTGGGTAGTATAGGTATTGTAACAATATGAAGTCTTCTAATTCACCAAGATGAACTATCTTTTCATTTATTTGTCTTCTTAAAAATCTTTCATCAATGTTTTATAGGTTTCAATATACAAGTCTGTCACCTCTGATGAAGCCTCTATGGAAAACAATATGGAAGTTCCTCAAAAAATAGGAAGTAGAACTACCATATGACTAGCAGTTCTACTTCTGAAAGAAATGAAATCATGATCTTATCCAAAAGAAATGAAAGCACGATCTTAAAGATATATTATCACTCCTATGTTTATTGTAGCACTATTCAAAATAGCTAAGATATGCAAACAGCCTAAATGTCCTTTGACAGATGAATGGATAAAATGTGGTATATTTTAGCCTTATGAAAGGAAATTCTGAAGTATGTATCAACACAGATGAACCATGGGAACATTATGTTAAGTGAAATAAGAAGCCAGTGACAGAAAGACAAGCACTCATGTTTCCACTTATATGAGGTATGTAATATAGTCAGACTCATTGTATCAGTTAATGGGAAGGTGGTGGCTAGGGGCTGGGGGGAGGGGGAAGTCGGGAGTTACTAATCAATGAGCATATAGTTTCAGTTAAGCAAGACGGAGAAGCTCTGGAGATCTGCCCTACAGCATTGCACTTATAAGTAACAATAATGTGTTGTACAATTAAATTTCGTTAAGAGGCAAATCTCATGTAAAGTGTTCTTACCACAGTAAAATAAAAAAAAATAAATAAAGCTGCTATAAATAAAAAAAAAACATAGGTGAATAGAGAAAGATGTCTCAGTAACTTGGCCTGCCATTTGCGAATTATGCTGGCCTGAGCAAGGAACTTACTTTTCCAGAGCTCCGGCTTCCCTGCCTGTGAAGTGACAATGCAGGAATCCCCATCACACAGGGTTACTGAAGGAACCAGGTGAGAGACTACGTGGGGCCGTAATGCCATTTCTCTACTATCCAAAGCTCCTCTTATAGCTCCTGATACATGTTTGGTACTGGAAATATATATGTATATATTTATTTAATGATTTTATTTATTTTTAAAGAGAGGGGAAGGGAGGGAGAAGGAGAGGGAGAGAAACATCAATGTGTAGTTGCTTCTTGTGCGCTTCTTACTGGGGACCTGACCCACAACCCAGGCATGTGCCCTGACTGGGAATCAAACCAACAACGCTTTGGTTCGCAGGCAGGCAATCCACTGAGCCACACCAACCAGGGCTGATACTAGGAATGTATTCTGATGACATTTTTGTTAGTATGTGCATTAGTCAATACCACATTTCTTTCCCTTTTGGTATAATGCTATTCAAGAAGGAGAAAAAGGAAGCAGAAGGAGAATTATTGATCATTTCTCCTAATTCCCTTAAGTCTGCTTTTACCTTTGCCTTTGTTTAGGGCTCTCTTTTACTTTTAACCTGCAGGTGAGGCATATAAACACTGTTTACAAGGAAATTGTGTTCCTCCATGCCCTTACAATAGTTTCTTTCACCTTCTCTCCACCAGAATGCTATAACAATGTCTACAGTGGCTTGCCCAAGAGGAGACGGACTGTCAGTGGAGAAGCACATGTCCATTAACTCGCCCAGGAAGAATTTGTAGTTGTCAAGGCATTCTTCTATAAGGAGAGTTGTTCATCTGATTTAATTTATCTATTATAAACATAAAACTCTTCCTGCTACACTAAAAATTTCTTGCTTTCTTTTTTTTCAAATAGACATATACATGTTCTTGTAAAAAAAGGACAAATGAGAATAAAGTTTAAGAAGTTACAAGACTAACACCTGGAGATTCTTTTAATTAAGGGAAATAATTTCCCTATATGAGTATAACATAACCCTTCTTATTAAAGTCCTATTGATTGATATGAAGTTGTTTACAAGTTTTACAGTAATAATAATGCAGTGATGTATATTTGTGTATACAATGTATTGCCCATATGTTCAAATATTTTCTTTTAATAAATTCTTACAGGTACAATTCTCAATGAAAGTATACATTTCTAAAATACCTTTAATACATATCTCTAACATGTCTTAAATAAAGGCAGGTGCCATATCACAAAAGACTTTATAAGCCATTGAAAGACATTTTAGATTTAATGTAAGAACAAGCGTTATCCGTTTAATTATTTAAAGCAGGAATGTGACATGGTCAGACTTGATTTTTAGAAAGCTGTATTGGTCAGGGTTCAGCAGCGGACAGCTGAAGAATCTCCAGCCAGTTTTGTCAGAAAGGGATTTATTACAAGGTGTTAAGCAATTTAGAGACTTGGAAGGTTTCAAGAAGCTGGCTGTCATCTGAGCTTCCGGAAACAATAATTGCACAAGTCACATTGTCTTTCTGGCTGGCCAAAGAACAGCTGTGTTTGTGGTCACCATGTCCTACTCAAGAATGATACTGCGCTGGTCACACCCAGGACAACTGCTGAATGAGGAGGCAGTGTTGCTACCAGGGCTTGGGCTTGGCAACCAGAAAGTTAGGGGCCAGACGGATATCAGAGTAATTTTTCTCAAATCTGGCTGGACATCATCATTACTTGGAATGCTTTACAAGGTACAGTTGCTTGGTTTGCATTTCCAGAAACTGTATTTAATTGACTTCAAGCAAGGCTGAGCCATAGTATAAAAAATAAAGCAAAAAAACTCTCCAGGTGAGGCACGGGCAAAGTCAAGAGCTATTGTACAAGCATCTCCATGAAGGCTGCCACAGGACAACCAATTTTCTCTCCTGCCAGTGCTTTCTGAAGAGCTGTGTGACTGACCCTTTATCATATTTTCTTCAGTTCTATAACCTGGAAGATAAGTCTGCTGAGAAATTCTGAATGGAAAACCCAGATTGAAGGTAGACTGGGAAATGTTGTTGTTAAACATGTCAACCTCTGTTCACAGTGGCAGAGGGCGCTGAAGTGGTTTTAAGGGAGCTACACTAATTCAGAGTAAAAATAATGAAGGATGTGATCTCAAAGGACATAATGTTTGCTATGAAGAGACCAGTGGGGAAGGAGTAGAGGCCTTGTTATTAGTTCAGGTCTGACCTAGAACAGTGATAATAGGAAAAAGGTGGAGCACTGTATCTAGAGAAGAATTTAAGGGACAGAATAAGGTGGACTTGGACATTTTAGATATGTGGGCTTATGGAAAGAGAAAGGGATAGCAGGAATTTGGGCTTGGGTAATTTGTTGAATGGTTGGACAATTAATCTTGGGGGAAATAGGTTGAGGTTTAGGTGGAGAACAATGAATTCAGATTTAGCTGTGTTCAGTTTTAGAAGTTCATAGGACATGCAGATAAGATGTACAGTAGACAGTAGGATAACCAAACCTGGATCTCAAGAGAGAGAACTGAACAGGGCGTAGAGATTTAGGCATACTTGATTTTTAGATTTCAGTGAATGTCTGGGATGGATAAGGTAACCAGGGATAGGATCAGGAGAAGAAGAATAAGAAATATCAATATTTAAAGTAAGGAATAGCAGAGAAAGAGGATCCTACACAGGAGAGAGAAAAACCAATAGATTATGATCATATAAAAGTCAAGGGAAGAATAGCTGTTTCTTCCAAGAAGATATACAAATAGCTAATAAATGCGTGAAAAGATGCTCAACATCATTAGCAATTAGGGAAATGCAAATTCAAATCAAAATGAAATACCACGTCATACCAAATAGGTTGGCTATAATTAAAAAAGATGGACAATAGCAAATGTTGTCAAGGGTGTGGAGAAATTGGAATCCCCATGCATTGTTGGTGTAGCCAGTCTGGAAAACGGTTTGGCAGTGCCTTAAAAAGTTGCATATAGGTTGACCACATACCCCAACAATTCCACTTCGAGGTATATACCCAAAGAGAATTGAAAACATTTTTGCATAAAAACTTGTACTAAATGTTCATAGCAGTATTGCTTATAAGAGCCAAAAAGTGGAAATACTCAGTACACATCGATTAATTAATGGATAAACAGTATGTGATGTACCCATGTAATGGAATATTATTCAGCCATACAAAGTCTTGATACATGATGCTTTAGCTGAACACAACAGGCCACATGCATGACTCCATATACATAAAATGAACAGAGTAGGTGGATCTACAGAGGCAGAAAGTAGATCAATGATTGCCAGGGGAAGCAAAAATAGGGAGTGATGGTTAATGGGTACAGAGTTTCTTTTTGGAGATGATAGAATATTCTGAAATTAGATAATGGTAATTGATGCACACCTTTCCGAATGTACTAAAAAACATTGAATTGTACTTTGTAAAAGGATGAAGCTCATGGCATGTGAATTACATCTCAATAAAGCTGTTATTTATAAAAGCTCAAGGGAAAGAAGCATTCAAGAAAAAATATCTAGAGGTCAAAATGTCAATTGCTGTGAAAATGTCAAGCTTCTATTACAGCAAGTAACATTGGCAAGAGCAATTTCAATTGTCTGGTATGGGTGCAAATTATATTGAAGAGTAAATGGGAAGTGAGAAACTATAGATTGTGTGTTTAGATAACTTGTTCAAGAACTTCTTATGGAAAAAGGAGAGAAATAAGGCTACAACTCAAGGAGGAAAGATGGATTAATTTTGAGGAGTAGTTTGTTTTCATTTGGGCAGGAAAGAATCATGCATGATTCAATGCTGATAAAGTCAGTGGAGTAGGACAGTAGAAGTGAGAGAAAAATACCTAGATTGCAATGCCTGAGAAGTCAGGATATAAGGTTTGGTGTTTGAGAAGGGTAGAGTGTGTTTGTAATAACTGCTTTGGAAAAAGAGAAAAGATGACCAGGAAATGAAGCTGTTGATTGGCTCTGGGTCTCATAGAGGCCAGAGGCATTAAATTTATGGTAGTGTACATTTATTATTTCATTCATAATGCTATTCTCTGAGGAGCTACACTGTCCTAACAATAGCATACTAAGGGATATGCTTTTTGTGTGTGTCTGTGGGTTAATAAAGAAAAAAATAGAAAACTGAAGTGAGTAGAGATCTTGGTCAAACAATCATAGAAAGGACTATGATTGTATGCTTCCTCAGCAGCATCATGCTAAACGTTATGGGTTATAATATCCCCTCAACAACAACTATTATTTCCAAAAGAAAAAAGCAGAAATTTAGAGAGATAAGAAACTTGCCCATGTTCTTACATTTTGAACATGGCAGAATTGCTATTAAGTTTAGAGTCTCTGAATCCAGAGCACTTGCCGTAACCATTGGAATACTTTGCAGCTACAGGTATTATATAAGTAGCTGAGTGAGAGGATTAGAGGAGAGGAATTGTGGTTATTAGATTGTAATATTTAAATTTAGGAAATAAGACATGGACATTTCAAGTGATGGCAAAGGAACTATCCATGGGAAGTGGGTAGCAGAGCTAGAAGGGTGGGGAATGAAATTATGGAAATAAAGGAATGTTTAAGTCCCCCTTTAAGTATATTTTCCACCTGTATGCTCAACTTTCTGGCAACAATGGCAAAACTTGGAATAGAGAAGAAAACTGTGAGTTAAGTCATGAAATTTTTAGCAAATGAAAAGATGTAAAAGGAAGTTGGAGGAGGGCAGTGATGCTGAGAGAATAAATGTGTTACAAAATGGTGGGTGAGGATGGTTAGGAAGTAGCAGTGGGAACGTATCCCAATGCTGAGATTTGTGAAGTTTAAGCAAACTAACAGACTCTACAGGAGAGAGCAGGAGGGGAAGAACTATTTTCAGAGCAGAACTCAGGTTCAGTTTAAGGCAGTGGGCCTTGAGGTTTTTTTTTGGGGGGGGGTAGACTCCTTTGAAAGGCATTTGAGAATTTGATTAAAGTCACAGACTTATTCCCAGGAAACTGCATATAAACACACATATGCACAAAAATTATATACAATGTATTCTACTGAATGGAAAATTGATTTCTTTTCAGAGACAAAATGTAAAATCAATTTCTACAAATAATTGCATCTTTCAATCTTGCTTTTTCATACAAACAACAAATAGCCATTTCCTTAAAAACTGACACATTTACAAGTTATGCAGATTTTAACAGTAAATTTTAATGTGCTTTATAGCAAACCTTAATGAGAAAGCAAAGTTTATTCACAAAAAGGGGAGAAAGAGGATGGAAGGGAGAGAAAGAAGGAAAGAAGGAAGGAAGATAACTGGATTTTGATGTGTAAAACACTTGCCCAAGAATTACTTAAACATTTATCTTTATTTTCATGTCAAGAAATATGGAACACCCTGACTTCAAAACGTTGAGTCAGAAAATGGAATCACCCCTCTCATTGCTCACTTGTCTGATGAAGGGGGGCTTGTGTAGGGAATTACAGTTATCATCAAATTTTCCATGTTGAGTAGTTAAATTCATGTAACATCATTTTTGTTGTTCTCAAATCAAATAAGTTACTATTAAGAAAGACTATGACACAGATGCTAGCAATGTCATCAAGAAAACTATAATGAGTTGATGTTTTGATTCTAAGTTCACCTGATAAATGTTTAAAAAAAGCTTTTTTTTGTTTGTTTTTTTAATTTCCAGGTATCTGCAGTTTTCTGCTTGCAGAGACTTTCAGGCTTTGCCATTCTTGATTCGAGACTGTGAAAATACTTTAGTAACATTACATTTATGTAGTGCACTACCTCCAAGATTCTCTTCGAAAATGAGGAGCTTGACCAGAAATGTACATACTCTTGCAGTGATGGACTTTGGGTTTGAATAAATATATACATACACTTATATATCATATTAATGTGGCCAAACATTGCTTCCAAATAAGGCAAATCATGAATGAATTCTGTTATTAAAAAGCATTCTGGGAGTTGCCTTTATTTTTCTCTCTTTTTCTAAAAAAACCAAAAAGGTGAAATATTTGCTCTAATGCTAATCAGATGCTTCAAGATTTGCCCTGCAGAAAATCAGAAAACTCTGGTGTACAAGTATAGAATTTCACATTCCGCTTTCATTTCTTGATGAAACCTCAGAAAAACTGGTTTCTGATTAAGTTATGAATTTCTCAGTGGAAAGCAAAGATTTGATGCCAATAGATACTGATGGAGGTAGCAATGAGTCACATAGACATATGGAGCTGCTTTTTTCAAGGAGCTATCAAAAATGTCAAGCATCTTCCATTCTCAAGTCTTTTTCACTTGTTCCTTTTGCTTAGAACACTTTCTTTCAGACATCTGTATAGACCACTCACAACTTCCTTCAGATCTCTGCTCAAATGTTATTGCCTCAGTGGAGTCCCCTCTTTTCCTTTCATAAAATGTCACCGAGTCCTTCCTCAGCAGTTAATATCCCCTGCACCATGCTTTATTTTCTCCATGGCTTTTATTACTTTATGACATCATTTGTACTTGTTTATTTATTGTTTGTTTCTTCCATATAGGACTCTATATTCCACAAGACTTGAGCTATTATCTGCAGTCCCTAGAAGAGTGTTAAACACTGACAATATAAATGTTTCAAAGAAATGTTTCATTTGTGCAGAGAATGAAATTTTGCCTGAGAATCTCCAGAAAAGGTAGGTTCCTGTATTTTCCAGTTGTTGCCCTTTCCTGCACACTCTTAACTCTTGCTTGAGTCTTCTCATGAACCCTTCTGGCCTTTCCATCACCACTCTGCAAGCTGCTGTCCTCTCTCCATGTTCCTTTGTCTGAAGCATAAATACAGCCTATTTATTTTCTTCTCTACAGTTATACTAATGTGCTTTACTAAATACATGAGGCTTTTATAAGAGGATTCACAAAAGTAGAAGAAGAGGATTTCATAAGAGTAGAAGAAGAAAAGTTGGAAATCAGCTCATTTGTCATTGTCTGGCACAGGGGGTTCCTTGCCAACTTCTGCCCTTGGCTCTAGCCATCCCACAGGTCAGTGCAATCTGTGATCTCTTCTTCTTCAGATCAGAGCCTTTTCTCCCACCTCCTCTCTTTTCTAAGCCTCAACTACTCCATGAATCCCAACCCCAAAGAAAAAGAATAACTCCTTTCTCTGGCTGGATAGGTGACAAGTTAACATTCCTTAGCATTAACAAAATTCAAGTCAACTAAAAGATTTCTTCATTACCTTATATTATTTGTGATTACAGTACAAATTGACTCCAAAGACTTTAGTCTTCCAGAAGCAAAGTGATTATTTGTTTTTCCTCTATGCAGATACAGCTTTTTCTCCAACACATCTTTCACCCAGAATTTCAAATACTTGCAGTTTCAAAAACAATCTCAGTGATTTCTCTGTTTTTTTTCTCTTTCTCTTTGTCTTGCAATATAAGGATCCTCCTGGCTGAGTGCAAAATTGAGGGTAGTGAGGAGTAACACCAAATGTGCAGAAAAGATTGCATTCAGTAAATGTAGTAATAGATAGCATTGGCTTGGACAAGAGTGATGTTGTGGGTACGGAGCGAAGTGAATGGATTTGAGAGATATTTAAGAAATTCAATCCATAGGAGTTGGGAAGTGATAGATGAGGAATGAAGGCTGAAAGACATTGAGGAGTCAAGAATGGATCTTGGTTCCTGGCTCAGCAAATTTTTGGCAGTGTTCCAGTCTTTCCAATTCAAGTGTTTTTATAAAAAAAAAAAAACCAGTCCACAAATTCAAGGTAAACCTTTATATTTGCTAGATTCATGCTTCCATTTATAGAAACCTTTCAACACAAAAAATTGTGGCTTCTGTGTCCATTTTAAAGATGAAAGTAAAACTAGATGATATGGAAGCATCCTTATAATTTACTTCTTTTGAGGTTTTCCTACAAATTTATGCTTAAACAATGATAGATCAATTTAAGCAAAAGGCAGAGACATTGATTTAAATTTTTAAATAGGAAACAATTATAGATATTATAATATGGTTTTGATGATTTGATTGAATGTTATTTGATCATACACTGAAAACAGTCTGGATTTATTTCTGGTTTGGATGGAGGTGTAGGTAAAAATGCTTCACCTCCTTGTGCAACCACAGAAAGAATTACAACTAGACCTCAAAAAAATTAACAACCATAACCATCAGAAAATCAAGCTGTATGGAAGCCCAACAACCAAGGATTAAAAGAAACCACATTCATCCAAATGGGTGCCTTTTCTACAATAGGCCATGCTACTAAGACAGGGAGTCAAAGCAACTCTATCTAATACCCAGAAACAAACACAGGGAGGCTGCCAAATTGATGAGACAGAGAAATATGACCAAATGAAAGAACAGAACAAAACCCCTGAAAAAGAACTAAGTGAAATGAAGATAACCAACCTATCAGATGCAGAGTTCAAAACATTTGTGATCAGGATGCTCAAAGAACTCATTGAGTACAAAGTTAAAAAGACTGGGGAAGGAATGAAGGTTACACTAAGTGAAATAAAGAAAAATCTACAGAGAACCAGCAGTGGGCAGGTGTGGGGATCGGGGCAGGGGGGAGGAATGAAGCCGAGATTGAAGTGATTTGGAACATAAGGAAGAAATAAGCATTCAACCAGAATGGCAAGAAAAAAACAAGAATAAAATAAATGAGGTTAGTATAGGTGCCTCTGGGACAACTCCAAACATACCAACATCTGAATCATAAGGATGTCAGAAGGAGAAGAGGAAGGGCAAGAAACTGAGAACTTATTTGAAAAAATTATGAAAGAAAATTTCCCTAATTTGTTGAAGGAAACAGACATATAAGCCCAGGAAGCACAAAGAATCCCAAACAAGTTGGACCCAAAGAGGACCATACAAAGACATATCGTAATTAAAATGCCAAAGGCTAAGGATACAGAGAGAATCTTAAAAGCAGCAAGAGAAAAGCAGAGAGTTACCTGCAAATGAGTTGTCATAAGATTGTCAG
This sequence comes from Desmodus rotundus, assembly GCF_022682495.2. Lineage (NCBI taxonomy): Eukaryota > Metazoa > Chordata > Mammalia > Chiroptera > Phyllostomidae > Desmodus > Desmodus rotundus. Next base: position 60,234,212 of record NC_071399.1, on the reverse strand, counting down.
CTGATTTCTCAAAAGAAACTTTGCAAGCAAGAAGGAACTGACAGGAAATATTCAAAAGCAAGGACCTACAACCTAGATTACTCTATCTAGCAAATATATCATCTAGAATGGAAGGACAGATAAAGTGCTTCCCAGACAAGGTAAAGCTAAAGGAATTCATCACCACCAAGCCCTTATTATATGAAATGTTAAAGTGACTTACCTAAGAAAAAGAAGAAGATCAAAGATATGAACAGTAAAATGACAACAAATTCACAACTATCAACAACTGAATATAAAAAAGCAAACTAAGCAAACAACAGGAATAGGAAGAGAATCATAGATATGGAGATCATTTGGAGGGTTATCTGCTGGTAAGGGGAAAGGGGAGAATGGGAGAAAATGTGCAGGGGTTGAGAAGCATAATTGGTAAGTACAAAATAGAAAGGGGGAGGTTAAGAATAGTATGGGAAATGGAGAAGCCAAAGAACTTATATGTACAACCCATAGACATGAACTAAGCAGGGATTGCTGGAGAGAATGGGGATAATTGGTGGAGGGGGCACCAGGTGGAGGGGCAAAGGCAGGAAAATTGGGACAACTGTAATAGCATAATCAATAAAATATATTAGAAATAAAAATAAAATAACAAAATAAAAATTAAAAAAAGACAACCTGGACTTTTTGTAGTAGGAGATATACCACAGCGACAATATTTTTTGAAAAAGATGTATTTTACAATAGCAGGAAGAAAACTTAAACATTAATTTTTAAAGCATATCTTTGACCTCTTGAAACATAGTTCATGTTTCGAGATCTCACGTAACAACATCTCAGTTTTAATCAAGTGAAGATGGATTGTTTAGGAAGAGTTTAAAGATATAAGAGTTTATCAGAATGGAATTCCAGAGAACACAGTTGAAAGATTTGGGAGAAAAAGGAACAGTGGGTGTGAGCTGGTGGAAACAAGTACCCAGCAGTTTGGGGATCAGAGAACTGGATACACAATAACACTTCATTCGGTCAGTCACAAAGATGACTTGAGTGTGAAAGTAGCTGATCTGAAGGTGGATACAGAATTTTCCTCAGCCATTCTGTCCCTGATGGTGAAATGCATGCCTCTCAAAAGATACCAAGGACTTGGGTTGGTTGCAGCTCCAAAGAAACTCTAGCCTTTTGTGCGTGGCAAACTGCCCCTGTGGGAGTAAGCAGGGATCCATAGCGATTACTCGGAGTCTTGGAAGCGTTTCAGAATTGTTCGATGTTTATTTCTTTTAATGTTTCACTTTGGCCTCAGTGTCCTCTTACAAGGAAATGCAAAGTACACTCATCCTTGTTTTCATTTAACTGGAAACAAGAAAGATGAATTCCTAAGGAGAAAATTGATGGAATTTCCCCTTCATATGTATTATAAAAGTGCCTTATTGAATGCATGCCATTTTCGTTTAATTGAATTAATTGTGGTGACATTGGTTAGTAACATTGTGTATGTTTCAGGGTACAATTCTATAACACATCATCTGCATACTGTATTGTGTGTTTACCACCCCAAGTCAGGTCTCCTTCCATCACCATTCACTCTTTTCTAGCTCCCCGCACCCCCTTTCCCCTCTGGTTGTTAACGTACTGTCTCTCTCTATGAGGTTTTTTGTTTGTTCTTTTACTTAATCCCTTCTTCACCTTTTCACCCAGCCCCTCTACCCCTTTTCCTCTGATAGCTGTCAACTGCATGTCCCTTTTGAGTCTCTTTTCACTTCTGGAAGTGATTATACCTGGTTTATCAGAAGGATCCAGACATTTTCTTATCTCTTTTACACAAATGACACATTTCTCATGTCATTTCATACAGTGACACTGAAATATGTTGTTCAGATTTTTCTCTGCTGTGGATCCATTTCTTTCCTCTACTTCTATCATAATTTCACAAATTGTTATTTTCAAATTTGATTGTATGTCTCACTAGACTGTAGATGTCAAGGGAGCAGGGATCACACTTGTATTCCCTCTTACACTCCCAGTACCTAACACAGTACCCGGCATGGGTAATTGCACAATATACTATTTTTTGATTGATTAAATATATGCTTAAATAAATGTTTTGCCATTTATCTAGCTTTCTTTACATAATTTCTATGAAGGAAACATTTCAATCTCTTTTTATGGCAGACCATATTCTCACTTAATTGAGGAATCCGATTATGTCCAAAAGAACAAATTGTGTGAGATGGTTCACAGTACATGTGTAAGTGTTTATAAATTAAAAATATCATTTGAGTGTTATTCAAGTTGGATATTTACATTATCTGATTCTTACTGATATTGTGCAATTTTCTCTTTGGTGAGATAACTAAACACTTACATTTATTGCTGGAAAGAAAAACAGTAAGGTGTTGGTAGATCTTGGTTTCATTTCTGGCTTTACATGTGACTCTGGGTAAATCATAAGCTATGAGCCTCGGTGGTTGTAAAACAGGGAAAAACTTGCATGACTATGTATTTTCCCCCACAGAATGTTGTGAGGATAAGATGAGATAATTATACGTGCGCATACACACACACACACACATACACATTCTCCTCTTTTTCTTGACCTCTAAATATTGGAGACCCCTAGAGGACAGACCTAGAAACACTTTTCTATTTTATTACACTCTTACAGGAATCTCACTCCATCCTCATAACTTAAACATATATTCTGATAAGGTCCAAATTTTAAAATCCATTCTTGACCTCTTTCCTGAATGCATACTTATATATCCAGTGCTCTACTGAATATTCTCGCCATGGATGCCTAATTTGTATCTCTAATTAAATTCTTTGTGGTTCCTTCCTTTTCACTTGTTTCTTATGGTCTCCATTCACCAAGATTTTTCAGCCGCAAGCTTTGGAATTATTCTTCTTTTCCTTCTCACACTCACATTAAATCTATAAGAAGTTGTGTTGAGTCTCCTTACAAATCCATGTATCTAAGCACTTTCAGCTGCTACAAAGTGTCATCTTCCTATTTTAAGCCACCACCATCTCTTACCTGCACTGTTGTAATTGCCTTTGCCTTGTCATCCTGTATTTATTCCTGGTTCCCTGAAGCCTATTCTCCACATGGGACCAAAAGTGATCCTCTTGAAGCATAAACTGATCATGATACTCCCCTACTCAAAAAATGGCCAGTGCCACCCCATCACAAAATAAAATTCAAAAGCCTACCATATGGCATATAAATCCCTGTATGATATAATCCCTGGCTATCTTTTAAATTAAGTCACTGAGCACCAGGCTCACAGATCTCCCTGACTTTTCTCAAATTCACCAGAGTATCCCAGGTTGGGATGTGTGCATTTGCTGTTCTCTCTGCTGGGAAAGTTCTTCCCCAGATATTCACGAGGGTCACTGACTCGTGTCCTTCAGGTCTCTAGTCATGTGGCACCTCCTTGGAGACTTACCAGCCCCCCCTCATGTTTGATCACTGTTACCCTCCCCCAAATTTTTTTGTTGGAACGATTATTGCTATCTGAGATGATTTTTCATATTTAATTATAGCCTGCATGTGCACAGTTCACCGTAGTATCCTTACTGTCAAAAACTGTGCTTGGCATATGGGTGTAAAAGAAAATAAAATTTTTATTGTTGCAGAACTTCCTGTGGTCAGTCTGACTTTCCTTCCTCAATAAAAAAAGAAAAGAAAATAACTGAGACTCTGTCAACATCACATAATTAGTAAATGATAGAATTTGAATACCAATCCAAGGGTAAATATTGCACTTTTAACCACTATGCAATACTACTTCCTTTTTTACACTATACATACAGTCTTCACTCAATATATAATTATCTTGCAAATTCAGGATCCCAAGACTTCCATATAATTGTTAAACTATTTGTATGTGTACTCACATTTTGGCATTTGTTGCCTTTCTAGGATTTAAGGTCCACACACACCCACACTCAACGCTTTATGTTTTGGCTTCCCTGAAGGGAGATTGAAAGAGGAGAAAAACACCTTCCAAAACACATTGATGCAAAAGATTGTTAAAAACAATCAATGACACATTGAAGAAATGTATAGATCCTAGGAATTTTAGACTAGAAAGTGCAAGTGATACAGTCAGGTGACTTTTATCTCTTTGATCCCATGTTCCAGTTTCCCATAGGCCCGGAGCAATACTTAAACCATAACACCATTACAAAAGGAGCTATTGACTTCAGCATTAGAGAAGACCAATGCCAGTTACTGAAGTCAGGTTTAACTGATTTCGAACACAAAGAAAGATTTTTCTGAAAGCAGATCAGGCAGTGGTGTTTTTAAAGATGCTCTTAATAAATGTTAAATTTTCTCCTCTGTTAACTGTTACTCCATTTTCATCTTGTCCCTGCTTAAAAAAAAAAAAACCCAAAATAAACTTCCTAAGTCAAAACATGCAACATACCAGTTTTGTCCAGATTTATGTCAATATGTCCATGTTTGGATGAAAGGTGAAAACCAATCTTTCTTGTTGTCTGATGGCCAAGAGTCTGATATTTGAAAATACCTGACAAAGTTTCACTTTTGCATAAAATATTGTGATTGTTAGCTTTTATGGAACCCTGGTGCCACTACTACTGGCTATGTAACTTTGTGTACATTACTTGTTTTTTGTGTGTCAGTTTCTTAATCTGTAAACTGGGGATGATACTTGGACCGACCTCATGGGGTTTGGGTGAGGGTCAGATGAGATAATGTTAAGCACTTAGCCTCTAGCATGATGTGAGGGCTCAGGAAACCTAAGTGCGCATGACTACTAGATTGGGTTTCTCATCCCCGGCACTGTTAGCGTTCTGAGTCAGATCATTCTCTGTGTGTGAGGGGCGGGCTGTCCTGTGTATTATAGTGTTTAGCAGCACAACAGCCAAACCCTCCTTGATCTGATAACCAAACCTGTCTGCAGACATTCCCAGATGTCCCTTGGGTGGCAAAATCACCCTGTGTTCAGAACAATTGTATCAGAGGAATGCTTTATATATTTTACCTCTTAATTTTCATAAGCTTACAGTGTTGGTCATGTTAACAAATGAAAGTAGAATTTAGGAACATTAAGTATTTGCCCTAAGACACACAGCTGGTGAGGGCTGAGCTGTTACTATAATCTTAACTCTGACCAGTAACAAAGTTTTGATGGTGTGTTAGTCATAAATCTTCAGTTGGTGGGTTGCTCCCATGTGAAATGCCCCCAAATCAACATTCCCTTGCATGTATGCTACCGCCTACTCCAGAGCCTACAACGGATTTACTCTATTTGGCTTTACATACCAGCTTCCTTTCTCTTTAAAATTGGCTCTTCTTGTCTGCATTGAAGACCGCTCTACTTTCCCATTGGGACCCAGCTAATGAGCGTGTTTTCTCAACTCTCATAAAATATCAGTTGCATTCACTGCTTGACATTAAAGCAAAAGTTTCCACCCATAAGTGGCAACAAATACAATCTGCACTACTGCTCCTTTCCAATGAGAGTAACGTTGAACTGACTTTTGTTTAGCGTTTCTTGCAAGCTTGATTGAGAAGAGTGAATTCAGGAATTTTACCTAAAGGATTTGTAGTGCTTTGAGGAAAAGGTAAAAAATAAACAAATAAGATAAAGAGATAAAACTTTCTTTGCTTGAAAATTAAGAACAGACAACTCCTAAGTAATATGTGAGTGTGCTGCCAAGTTCTCTCCATTTTGAAAGATGTAGCTTTGTGTTCAGGTGGGGGGAGGCAGAGAGAGATTTGTTTTTTTCCACCTTTATCTCATTGGAGCCCTCTGCTGCATTTTCACGTTTGTGGCTCCATGATATTAACGTGTATGGGTTCTTCTTCTGTCTCTGCTCAGCTCCTTGCTGTTTTCTCTCTTGGCTACTTTCAATCTCAAATAATTCTTGTGCATCGGGAATTTGAGTTGGCCCCTCGATTCACAACTCATCTCACTTTCTATATTCTTTGAGAAATCTCCTCCAGTCGCATGGTTTCAGATGCAATCATTTACCAGTGGATTCCTAGTCGGGGTCTTTAATTTAGGTCTGTGCCCAGAGCTTCAGACTCATCTAGTCAGCTAATACCTGGGAATCTCTGCAGGAATGTTCCACAGACACTCCGTTCAGCATGATCTCCCTAAATTGGTAACTTTTTCTTAGTTGGTGCCTGGCACCACCATCCACCCCGTTGTTCAGGGTGGAACTTGTGCATCACGTAGAATTTTGCAATCTCTCGTCTCTAAAGATGCCCAGTCAATCACCAGGTTCTGCTAACTCTAATCCTAAACATATCTTCAGCTCATCATCTTTGCAAATATTTACTGTCACTGTCAGTATCTTTCATCACAATTGCTACCTTCACCTCCCAAAAGGTCATTAGGATAGGATAATATCCAAGTGGTTAACAATGACTGTGAGATGTCCTGAAGTGCCCTGGTCTATCTCTATCTGCTCGTTTTCACCACCCGCCTTGCACTGGGCACTCAGGCAACACGGAGCTGTGCGTGGTTGTCTTTCACTCCTTTGCTGCCCAGCTGTCTCCTTTGGAATGACCTTTCCCTCATTTCATTTGGAAAGTTTTTATTAAACCTTACTGTTTTCTCCCTAATAACCCCTTCCCACAATCCTCCAATACAATTATTCTGGTTGCCTTTTATAGTTACTCTTCCACACTGCTTTATAATTATTTAATTCTCTATCTTTATAGATCTTCTGTACACACACAATCAACTCTTTGGGGCAAAGACATAGTGAATACTCCATAAACATTCATTGAGTGAGTGTCAGCTATCTCACTGAACTGGTAGCAATCTGCTCAAAGGGCTTTTAAAAATAATTATCTCTCAAAACAGTTAAGTTTTTATGTGATTTACAAATGGGGGTTAGCCTTGACTCATAAATTAAGTAGAAGACTATTACGTTTCTTCACCTAACAGTACCCTTTATTAATGTTTTCTTGGCATGTGACAAAGATCCTGAGCTGTGACACTAGACGTTGGTATAAACCTCTTATGCCACAGAGAACAAGGCATAGCCAGTGGGATTAGATTCGGAGTAGGAAGGCAAGGCTTTGGATCCCGAGCCAGCACACGTGTAACATCTCTTTGCTCCAACATGCTGTCCTTGAAACTGTACCCTTCAGTATTATTTCTGGGGGAAGAGTGGAAAAACATTCCAACAACAAAAGCATGTATATATGCTTTAAACTTTTTACACTAAATACACCATTTAAAAATCATGGGTATAAAAAAATAAAGTTGCCAAACAGACTAGTTTTTCTTGTTACAAACATTTCTGTCTTTACTAAAAGGTTCATTGAAAAATGTATGTAAGCAGTGAAATCTCAGTGAATTTAAAAACTACATTATTAAAAAACTATTTATACAACTTTTCAGGAACAGATCAGAAATTTTAGAAGACACCTGTTCTTTAGATTCACAACCATACATTTCCTTATTAGTCTTTATATTGCTATATGAATATACATTCAATATCCCTTTCACTGTTGTTTAAATGTGATCACATTTATGATAAATTTTATATATTTGTATGGGTATTATGTTCATGTACAAAGTAATAAGCCTTTAAAAATATTATTGTCCTGACTATTTACAAAATGCCCTGTCAAAGTTAAAAACAACTTTAAGTAATGGATGTATTGTGGCGTGTGCAGCCTGTACAATTGTTGTTGAGTACATCATTTAATGTGCATTACAAAAAAAATTATTGGAGTTTATAATATGTTTTGTTTTTGACCCATTTTAACCCCAAACTCAAGAAGTTTTATGATTACTTCCTTTGTCAAAAAAAAAAATCCCTCTTGCTTTGCTGGAAGGACATCTACTCAGTTGTAAATGGCGTCCTAAGGATGTTAGACTTGACTCAGGTGGATCAACAAGCCATCACTCCTCTCACTTGTACTCATTTCTAATGATCAGCAGCTGAACCCGACAGTGTTATCATGACACTTTCAACCTACAAGACTGAGAGAGCTGCTGCGCATCCCTATCTCAATGGAGACATCAGCGTTAACGAGCTGACTCCTGCACTGCCTGGTGCCAGCTGTGGGTCACATTGGTGTGAAGGCAGCCCTCTCCTGGGTGGGCCATACCATCCCTATTTCCCAGATGACAGCTGGCCAAGAGATCTCACAGTATTACCATCAATGTGAACTGAATGCTAGCTACCTGAGTGACAACCTCAGGAACAGGAAGGGAAGCAGGGCACTACTGGAAGAACCCATGCAGGTTGCCCATAAGAAGCTGAAAGAGTTACATATGGCAGCTAAACAAAAGAAGTCGTTACATTTCCTCTTATTCATTCCAGTCAACCAACACCGTTACCTCTGCTATTTTAAATCAAAATGAACACATTCAGGGCTACAAACACGCTGCTTTTAGAGTGGCATGGTTTTCTTTTCTAATAGTTTGTAGGTGTCTGCTGCCAAACAACTAGAGTTTATTCATTAAAACAGTTACTTTGATTTCTCAATTATGTACATTCTCTGAGATTCACTAATATTAATGATATTTTTATGTGTGTGTTAGGGAGGGAGAAAGGAAAATTACCATATTCTTTTCAGTGTGAGCATTTTGTCTGTTCTTGGTAGAGAAATTAAGCTCTCAGAGCAAATATGACCCTGAAGAACAGCTCTGAAGAAAAGAAAATATTATTGCATTGCTATTTATTGAAAATTTTAAAAAATAGTTCTGATTGACAGAGCTTTGTATAATAAATGAATCTCCTGATGCTTTGCACTTTCAATCTTATATTAAGATAATATCTGATCATCTCTGACTGGTCTGGCTCAGTGGGTTGGGTGTCGTCCCGCAAAGAGAAAGGTCACTGGTTCGATTCCCAGTCTGAGCAGATGCCTTGGTTGTGGGTTCAGTCGCCAGTCAAGGAGCATACAAGAAGCAACCAATCGATGTTTCTCTCTCACATAGATATTTGTTTCTCTTTCTTTCTCCTTTCCTTCCCCCCTCCTCTAAAAATAAATAAATAAATACACTGAAAAAAATGGTATCTGATCAATTTGTTAAATGCTGGCAGTCCTGAACAGCTCCCAGTAAGATTTCTTTATGCTTTAAACAAAGGATGAATGAATTTGGAAAGGTCTGTAAGTATCCTTTAAATGTTTGGCTACACAGTGTCAGAACAAGCAGTTGAAAATTGAAAACTGGTAATTTGTCTCGTTTCAGCTGAAAAGAAAGGCAAGGGAAAAATCCCATTATTTGAACTTAATTTTTCAAATGAACTAAATTAGTTACTGTTGAAACACAAATTGAAGCTAGATTGGAAATACATATTTCGAGGGGACATTTTTCTTCATACTTCAGAAAAATTAGTTGTATATTCATTTTTTTCTGTTGCAAATAGATTACTTCTTTTTGCTATATATTTTATCATTTGGAAAATAAAACCATGAGAATCACTCTTTTTTTTTTGCCCCAAAGGAAATGGTAGTATCATCATTACATTCTAGAAGTGGATAAATGCTGAAATAACATAAACAGATTCCACCGTATATAAATAAGCCGATTTAAAGTAATTTAGCAAAGGAAAGGCTCTACGGCTTTCTTAATTTTTTCCTAAACACTTTGTTTCATTGTAACATGTACTAGGCCTACATGTTTTAATGCTCTTTTTCTCTTTATGTTCCCCTCTGGGATTTCAGTCCAGTAAATCAAAAATCATTGCCTTTTGGGGATTTATTGGTATTTAAAAGCAGATCCCAACATCCTACAAATTGCAGTGGTAGCCCGTGTAAGGAAATGGTCAATAAGTAAGGGAGAACAAGAACTGTACTGCTAGATTTGGAGGAAAGAAAGGAAAAAGCTTACCATATTCTTTCTAAACAAACAAAAAGGCATAATTAGAAAAATTCATTTTTATGTTTCCTTACATTCGATGGGACCACTGAGTGAAACATTCACTGATGAATTACTCCTGTAATCTGTGTAGGAAAACAGCTCCTGGCAAATTAAAGAGGCTTGGAACAGAGCCATGAGAACTAAATGGCTAAAAATGAAAACAGGCAAGCATTTGAGAGTATTCTACAGAATATAGATCTTTCGACACCTCCCCCTTTTCACTGGTTAATTCATCGTCATGGAAACAGAATTTATCAAAATGTCCTTGCTCACTCCTAGTGACCCAGTGAGTAGACTGACTTAGGCTGGAGCCGTTTTTACAAATGACGTGCCGCAGTTCGTAAACTGGTGAGTTCTGAATGCTGCCGCGGTGTCCGTTGGACAGATTTCCACCTCTCAAAGGAGTCACTTTTGTTTGTTTGGTTTTTAAAAATCTGCCAGCCAGAGCAACCAGAAACCTCTGCTACCGACAGATCGTGGATGACCAACCCTATGGAAAATGCCCGATGTTAGGGTTTAACTCATTTTTTCTCAATTTGTGCCACCCCTTTGTCTAAAGGAGGTTCAAATCTAGTATTTGGTGGCATTTTCTTTGGTTCATTCATCTGTCTCAGCACCTCTCTTAAGCTGTTGTGTAGCTCAAAGATGCAAAAATTGTTCACTCCTCATCACAGCCATCTCCCCTTATCGCTAACAGAAGCCAGGTGTTGGCAATCACAGCTGGACAGATCTGGGCTGCATAGGCTGACACCCTCACCAGACCAGTGTTAACCCCTCAATGGAGTGGCTTTTTGGTTTCAGGAAAGTGACTTTAGAATTTCCCTAAGGAAAAGTGCCATTTCACTATTTAAAAAAAATAGACATCATCCATTGTAGCTGCCAAATTCAAGGAAGGTTGATTTTTTACTTTATGTTTGCAATTAGTGACTTGTTGTCATGGAAACCACGCTTCAAATGATTCTTGAACTTAAATGGCTGGATGTGATCAGGCAGAAGCCCTCCTCCTTTTTGAGGCTCAGTAGTCAATGTCTGTCTCTTTGGTTATTCTGATAACAGAATCACATAACACATCTATAAACATGCAAAATAATAGCACAGGCAACATCAATTAAAGCTGAATATTCAATAATTCACTCTTTAATTAAGGCTCTTTCCTCTTTTCCCGAAGCTGTAACCTTTCAAGTGTTAAAACAGACATAAGAGCTGAATCATTTAGTAAAAGAAATCTTTTCTAATTAGCAGTTTGTGATACATTAATGAAGAAAAACAATATTTGAAATTCCTTTTTGACTTTTCGTGTTTAGTATAGGAAGCAGATTCAAAGGGCCTTATTTGGAAAGTCTATTCAAGGCGAAATGACTGTGGTTTGAGGCACTAGCGTTTTCCTGTGTGTGTTTCTTTTGTCTGTGTGTGAGGCAGGGTTGGAGTTTATCATGGAATCAGCATAGCCCACTCTTGGCTCCTGCAGCCAGGAATAATTAACCCAAATTGGGACTGCAGGCGTAGTGTCCCTGTTTGCATATGTGCCTACTCCGTGTTGGAGCTGGGAAATGAAAACCTCCAGCCGTCAGAGCGGCTCGTCTTTACAAAGAAAATATCAAACACTCAGGCACTGTGGACTTATTGCTGACCTCTGTTTGACTACAGAATTCAGGACTCTTCAGAAATACTATTATGCGGCATGTACACTAAGCTCTCTGTATGTGTCTCATTTTCTTTACTCTCCAGGTAAGGGAAGTTCACTTTGCTCACACCTTCATTAATGCTAATTCATATATAAGAGGCCCTTAGGAGAGGGAGCAAAGTAAGCCTGGGCAATTTTCTTTTTCAATTTAGGAAAGAGTCTAACTTTTTTTTTTTTTTTGATGGTAAAGAATAAAGTTGACTTTGAACATCTCTTCAATGAAAGAAGTGTAAATTCACAGTATGTTTTATGTCACTGAGGTACAAATAAACAGTTGCATTATGTTACATGAGACATATGTTACATGAACTTATGATATATATATCATCATATATATTTATCAGAGGCATGAGCTGCCCAATAATAGCAGCCTTTTTTTTGTTGTTAGTAGAATCTTTTTTATTCGGACACCCCCTCCCCCCAAAACCCTTTTCCAACCATATACAGGAGGGGTATGGGTAGGGGGAGGTGTCTGTCCATCCATCCCTGGTCCCCAGGCTGTCTGGTTTTGGCAGCAATAAGGGGTGTGGGGTAATCCTCAGCATAAAAATGGCGTATATGTGTGTGTATGGAAAGGAGAGGGGTGCAAAAGCAGTGGGGAGTGGTGGGGGGAAGGGAAAGACCCAGTCATTACTGGGAACGCTGCAGGTGGCAGGCTATTTTATAACATTTCTTGTTGATTGCACCACCGTGGACACCTTCTTTGCCCAGCAGCAAGAAGGTCTTGGCAGACATATGATAGTGAGGTTGAAGGAGGGGTGGAGGGGGCTCTGATGATGCTCTTGGTACAATCATCCATGGTAAACTCCCCATCCTGCAGCAGTGATTATATACATGTATATGGACAGAGAGAGAGAGAGAGAGAGAGAGAGAGAGAGAGAAGTTAAGGGTCCTCAGATATGGTAACATTTGTAGCTATTGTGTGAAAATGTAAGCGAAATGATTTCCCTGATAATCACTAAGCCAGACTTAAAAAATGACCTCATTTTTCAGTCATACTGCCTTTCTTTGCTTTTTTTCCAATCCTCACCCGAAGATATGTTTACTGATTTTAGAGAGAAGTAAAGGGAGGGAAAGAGAGAGGGAGAGAAACACCGATGTGAGAAAAAAACGTCGATGTGTTGCCTCCGCTGTGCAAGCCAGACCAGGGACCAAACTGCAGCCTAGGTTTGTGCCCTGGCCGGGAATCAAACCCCCAGCCTTTTGGTGTATGGGACCACACTCTGGGCTCCATTTCTTAGTTTAGATAAATCGCCTACCCTCTCTGTGACTTAAAATGGAAAAAGTGTCTGTTTTAAGTTCCCACACAGACATATAATATATAAAGGCCATTTGAGTCTGAAGGCACTCAATACAATTTGATGAATGAATGAATGACCTTGGTATTTTTTTCAAATTGATAAGTGACAATCATGACAGGTTTTGGGGGGTGGAGTAAGAAAAAGGTGTTATGGAAAAAAAGGTACTGAAAACATTTGCTTCTTCTAAAAACCAGAGTAGGATAGAATGCACTGTTTATAGCCTTGTACCAGTCAGATTCTAGGGTGCACTGGACTGGAGAAGATGGGTGAACTGGGAACACTGTACTGCTGCACGTTTCCTGTCTCTTTCTTAAACACAGATCTCGACTGGGAAAGCCAAAGGTAACACTCTGTTTCTTGCCAAGTAACGGTATGCACAGAGGACAAAGATAATAGGGAAGACGTGTGCATGAGGGCACCTCTTTGGATTCTGGGGCCAGAGAGAGTTAGTTAAACAAGAACGGGGTTCTTATCTTTTGTCTTGTAGCCTTTACTCACACCCAGCCCTTTATGTGCAGATAAAGTACTCTCTTCCTCCCTGAGAAAGGTGCTCTTGCAGGTCAGACAGAGTCAAGAACTAAAAAGAATGACGCCGGTGCCTGGTGCCTTTCTCTTGCTGCTGTGTCATATGTACACAGGGAAGTTAGTTGACTATGATTCTTTGAAAACTAGTGAAAAAGAAGCACATTCATATTTAACTTAAATTCAAGTAAAAAGTAGCACTAATAGGATACTGTGCTTTCTTTCTGCATTGATTTTATCTGCTGCAGAAAATTAACAGCCTAAATTGAAATGAGGTAGATGAAAAATATGTCCTCGAACATACTGAGCTCTTGAGGGGAAAATGGCATACACACACATACACTTATGTTTTAGTACCTACACCTTTTCCTCTTTGCCTCTTTCAGCCACATGCTTAGTAGATAATAACTCACAAATATTTTGGGACAGGTGACATAGTGAAGTAACTCAAGGAAAGGGAGCATCAAGGATGTGCATAGCCGCGCTTGAAGAGGTCAGGCCAGTTTTTGTACTCTCTCTGTAGCTGTCTGCCCTGGTCTGTTATGACAGTTCTCTAGGTCAGGGGCAGCCTGGTCCTGGTTCTAATGGCTCTCGGAGTGTACCCTGGGACTATCGTCAGCAGAGTCACCTTTCATACTCCTTGTCACTCCATCAGTGGTGGTGGCGGGGGTATGTAACATGGTATAAACCATACATAAAACTTAGGGAGAAAATAATATATCGAATCCAATGTGCCATTTTCTTTGGGAAATTAAGTTTGCTTTTTGCAATCTGTTTCTAAAATGCCCGATAATTTAAATTCATAACATACTAAGAGATGACCTTGCCAATAGTCTTTTCCAAACATGAACTAGCAAGCAGCAGCATCCTGCTCTTAATTTATTTTATCACAAGATCTGTCTGCTTAGCTCAGAGATGGTTGGAACAGGAATTGGCACCTGAGCCAAATACTGTACAGTCATCGTATAGGTTGGCCAGCAACCTGTCGGCAGTTTGATGAAGGGGTTCTGTCCAGTACGGATGCTGATGTTGGAGGGCTATTAACTCAGTCAAATTCTCCTTATTGAGTAGAATAGGGACTTACAGAGATGGACACAGACAATAAATTGATCACAAAGCTAAGAGACACACAGGAAGAAAACAGCAGGCATCAGGTGGTAGAAGCCACATAAATTAAGGACTTTAACTAGAGAGAAAAAGTAGTCAGAAAGCAGACCAACCCATTCAGGTGCAGAAAATTTACCTGTGAGACTAGTGACTGCCAGATTCCGTTCTGTGACCAGTGGAGTTGCTACAACAGCATTCAAACCCTCCCTGAAACTTTCCCCTTGGTGGCTGAAGACAGTTCCCTACCCTCCCTAATTCCCCCTTGTTCCCTCACAACAAATCCTGACAAAGCTTGGAAATTCTCAGCCATTAATAATACTTCAAATATTTCTTCTCTCTGCTTCTTCGGGTGTTCCTATTATGTGTATGTTATACCTTTGTATTTGTCCTGCAGTTTTGGGGTATTCTGTTCCTTTTTTTTCAGTTTAAAAAAATCTCTTTGCTTTTCAGTTTGAGAAGTTTCTACTGACGTATCTTCAAACTCTTTCCGTGGCTGCATCCAATCTGCAGATGAGCTCATCAAAAGCCTTCATTTCTGTTACAGTGGCTTTGATTTCTAGCATTTCCGTTTGATTCCATCTTAGAGTCTCCACTCCCTGCTTGCATTCCCATCTATTCTTCCAGGTTGTCCCCCTTTACCATTAAGGTCTTAGCATACAGTTAAATTCCAGGTGTGATCATTTACAAATTTTATTTGTTCATTTTTTTTTTTAGAGAGAAGGGAAGGGAGGGAGAAAGAGAGGGAGAGAAACATCGATGTTAGAGAGAAACATCCATCGGTTGCCTGTAGCGCACCCCTAATTGTGGACCTGCCTGCAACCCAGGCACGTGACCAAGAATTGAACTGGTGACCTTTTGGCTTGCAGGACAATGCCCCACCCACTGACCACACCAGTGAGGGCAGGTCTGATGATTTTAAAAGATCTGCTATATCTGAGTCTGGTTCTGATGCTCTCTCCCTTTCTTCAGACTCTTTTTTGCCATATAGCATGTTTTATAAGTTTTTGTTAAAAGCCGAACATGATGCATTAGGTGAAAGGAACTGAGACAATGAGATGTGTAGTATGAGGGTTTATATTTATCTGGGTACGTGTTAGGTTCTATTTACTGTGTGCTCTAGCTGTGATGTCAGATGCTAACATTTCTTGTGGTGTTCTTGATGTTGTATTTTCTACTGCCTTTGGGTTTCCCTAAAGGCTCCTTTGTAAGTGAGGTCTGAGACATGCTACAATCTCTTTTTTAAAAATACATTTTATTGATTATGCTAATACAGGTGTCCCATTTTTTTTCTCTCCTTTATTCCCCTCTACCCTGTATCTCCCTCCCACTAGCATACCCCTACCTTAGTTCATATCCATGGGTTGTACATAAAAGTTCTTTGGCTTCTCCAATCCCACACTATTCTTTATCTCTTTAGTTCTTTCTAAATGTGATCCCCTGTTATTATTCAGTAGCGCTAATGATGTGGTAGTAAGATGCGCATGCGAGAGTAAGGAATCATTCTGTATTCCTGGGATTGTATCTAAGTTTTGTCTCCTGTCCCCCTTGGGTGAGACAGAAAGACCACAGGGGTCTGGAATTGGGTGTTTCCCTTCCCTCAGGTCTGTTAGACTCTGGAAAAAATCTCAGTCACTTAGGCTTTGGTAAAATAGATTTCCTTGAGGTAAGCATCCATTAAGGAGACCAAAATGCTCCAGCATTATTTCAGAATTGTTACTTTTTCACTCCCCTTTCAGAAACTTGAGGAAATTTTTCTCTGATTTCTCAGTAAGAATCTGGTGGGGACTACTGGAGGTGAAACTCATGAAAGTTTGTGGGTACCCCCAAGGCTTGGTCTCCAGGAGTTTTTATTTCTCAAGCTAGACCATGCTCACTCTTCGACAATTAGTCTATTACACTTAAGTATTCCTAGTGGATGCTGCCTCTAGCTGCGCTTTCTTCTCCCATAAGCTGTCATTCCCTATTGTATCCTGGTCTCTCCGGGTCTGGGAATGGTGGCTTGCTCTGTGACTTCGATTCTATGACGGATTTAAGAATAGTTGATTTTCAGTTTGCTCAGCTCTTTTCTCTTTGTGAGGATGGGAATGATGACTTCCAAGTTCTTTCCGTGTTGGTCTGGAAACTGGAGGTGATCCCCGTTGAAGTAACCTAAATTCCCCTCTGTCCTTTGCAACCTAGAAAAGTATAAATAACAAACATTGTTTAAGCCCTGGAAGAGCCCTTCCATGTTCTCTCTTTCTTCCTCTTTCTTTTTTATTTGAGTTGGTCAGTACTTGATCCCTTTTATAATATTTGAAAATTCTCTTATTAGATGTTCAAGAACTTGTCTTTATTCAGTATTGAGCTGAGGCAAGTTACTGGACTCATTTCTTTCTCAATTTCTTTATTTCTTTATTGGAAGAGGGTGGAGAGAGAGAGAGAGAGAAATAATCTGGTAACCACAGAAGAACACTGCTAGGAATTCATGCATGAATGATGTTTGAAAAATGTGGAGTGTTATATAAATCTAAATAATGTAAACTTGCATGCCCCCATTGACCATATTGAAGCACCATATGAAAGTATTTTAATTTATTATTATTATTTATTCTATTACAGTTGCCTCAATTTTTCCCCCTTTGCCCCCTTCCCAGCCTGCCCCCTGCTCCCATGGTCCATCCCCACACCATTGTCCATGTCCACGGGTCATTCATATGTGTTCATTGACTAATCCCTTCCCCTTCTTTCCACCATTTCCCCCTCCTCCCTCCTCTCTGGCAGCTGTCAGTCTGTTCAATGGTTCCATGTCTCTGCTTCTATTTTGCTTGTTAGTTTATTTTGTTCATTAAATTCCTCTTACAAGTGAAATCATAAGGTATTTGTCTTTCACTGACTGGCTTATTTCACCTAGAATATTAGTCTCCAGTTCCACCTATGCTGTGACAAAAGATAGGAATTCTTTCTTTCTTTCTGCTGCATAGTTTTCCATTGTGTACACGTACCACCATTTTTTAATCCACTCATCTACTGATGGGCACCCAGGCTGTTTCCGGCACTTGGCTGTTTTGCACTACTACGAACATAGGGGTGCGTAAGTCAGACACCACCTCACACCAGTCAGAACGGCCATCATAAACACTTCAACAAACAAGTGCTGGGGAGGTTGTGAAGAAAAAGCAACCTAGTGCACTGTTGGTGTGAATGCAGACTGGTGCAGCCACTGAGGAAAACAGTGTGGGCTTTCCTCAGAAAACTAAAAAATGGAACTGCCTTTGACTCAGCATTTCTACTGCTGGGATTATATCCTAAGAATCCTGAAACACCAATTCAAAGGAACCTATGTACCCCAATGTTCATAGCAGTGTTATTTACAATAGCCAAGTGCTGGAAATAGCCTAAATGCCCATTAGTGAATGAGTGGATCAAAAAAAAATTTTTTTAAGGTGATATCCTTTGGTGTAATTTTCTTCCTTTAAATCCCTTTTTCTACCTCTCATAGTTAGACATGCTATTACTTCAGATAACTCTTTTATGTCTATAATTTTATAAGAATAATTTATGGGCAGGTATATCTTGAGGGAATATTTTCTTATCAGTTTTGACAATAGACTGTTATATAAAGGGAGTTTATGGAATAGAAGCTATAATATCAATCATCATTTTAACAATGCAATTTATATACTACAATAGTAACTTCCTCACTTCCTCTCCATTTTGGTTTGTTTTATACATTTTCTGTGCCTATACTCTATTAACACCTCTCACTTGGGCTAAAGTAATATTTTCATGCACGTAACAAATTTTATCTCTCTGTGCATGAAAAACACGGTGGGTGAAAAGATCAACTGATTCAAGTTCATAAAAAATGAAGCATTTGCCCTTGAATTTGTATGATCATTATTACTTTGCAGTGTCTTCAAAGAGGAAAAAAGAAAAACCCACCCCAAGTCCTTCAAAATGGCAATGTTTCTGTTTTTCCTTTTATTTAGCCAAAATGTAGCCTTGAAAGATCACCTATCACATCGTCCTGGAGACATTGTTTCCTATTTATTTATTTATTTATTTATTTATTTCCCACTGTGTGAGGGGGAAAATGATGTGGTAAGGAAAAATAATTAGGTGCGCCAGGTTACTTGACAATGTGCTCACATACATTAACCTTCATTTAGGACTGGCTGCATGTGAACATCTGGTTTTACCTGGGCTTGATGACAAGTCTCAGCTGTCGGGACCGTCCTCAGGACTGTGGAGCTTGGAGGGAGGCGGTGGACTAGAGCGAGGACGTGACTGAACTGTTTTGAGCGCTGTGAAGCTTTCCGTGCACAATGCGATGTTTTTGCTTGGTTTGGGAGCTGTCTATTGATGTGTTCATCTCCGAGCCATCTCCAGAGGATATGAGTACTTCGGGCAAGAATGCCGTTTTTCCTTTCTCATTTAATGGTTGAACAGACTAATGCACAGTGAAATGATGTGGCTAAGGCAGGGCCGTGACCTTGAGATCAGCACTCCCCGTGCTCATGTTTGAATCCTGTTGTTTCACCGCTAGCCATTGTCTTAGTCGGTTAGGGCTGCTATAACAAATACCACAGGCTTGGTGACTTCCAAACAACAGAAACGTTTTTCTCACAGCTTCAGAGGCTGGGAAGTCCAAGGTCAAGGCACCAACATGGTCATCTTCTGGTGATGGCCCTCTTTCCGGTTCAAAGCCTTGTGTCTTCTCGATCTGGCCTCACAGGATAGAGGGGCTAGGGGTCTATCTCTCTGGAGCTTCTCCCTCCACCTCCCCTCCGTTAAAGCACTAGTCCGTTTGCAAGGACTTCAGTAATGACCTACGCATCTCCCAGAGGCACCATCTTCTAATACCATTACTTGGGGCATTAGGATTTCAACATCTACATTTTTGAGGGAGGGCATAAGATTCAAACTGTAGAAGCCATTTTGCTGTGGTGTCCTTGAGTTCAGAATTAATCCTTTATCAAAATCTCTGGGGCTCTTTATATCTCTCTTAAGGCACCTGCCACAGTACATACTTGTGTATGTCTTATAATCTCTCTTAGTTTTGGGGTGCTTGAAGACAGAAGAAACTCATCCTTACTCTTGTACATAAAATGCCAATAGCAGTCCATAAATGTAATAATAAAAATAAGTTGCCTTCCATAAAATAGTTGTGTAATTTAAGCAATTATTTTTTATACGCCATATGAATGAGAACTCCAAATGGTATCTCACTAACATATTCTAATATGTCTTATTTATTTGTTCTTTTTTTTGAATGAGAAGGAAACAGATACAAAGTAAAGTGTAAGGCAGTGAAGGACGTGAGTACACCTCCAGACAACCCTCATCTTTTTCTCTGTTGCCTGGGGCAAGACATTTCTGGAACCAGACGAAAGACTTGTTCAAGATGAATATAATTAAGAAACAGTCTCTCATAGGATTTAGCAGAAGATTACATGAGTCCCAGAGCCTGCAGAAGCTTCCTGTCAGTTTTGAGCTTCGCCTGCCTGCTACTTCCCCAAACCTCTCCAGGCACATTGGTCTCTAACATCAACGGCACTAACCTCACATAACTCAACTCTCACCACTGATTCCCTCACAATTCACAGGTGGAAAGCTGATACCACCACTGTGGATATCATCAGTCCCTCCCCCCACCCCCACCTTTTTTTCACCATGTTAGCATCTGGCCTTTCCTTCCCTGACAGCCTGGTTTGAGGAATTTGAAGTTTAAACTTTTTTTTTTTTTTAATCTCTGTACCTTCCTGATATTGGTAGTAGAATAGGTTGGCTAGAAGACAGATTGTGAATGAGGAACTATGTTTCTCCTAAACTGTAAACCTGGCTTTATATTCTTAAAAGAATCTAGCCTGAAAAACGACTTCTGCTCTCCTGGTATAAAATGACTGCAATTTCTGACCACTTTCATTTTGCCTCTTTGACATCATACCAGTTGGAGAAGCAGAGAAAAGTGCCACAAATTCCTGATGGAAGGTCTGCCCTCAGGCAGCAAAACCAGGAATTAGTTGCAGATTAAATTTACAATATCTTTGCTACTTGGCTACATTTTAATTTCATTTTTTAATTCTAAAAATTATTAGTTTAATTTACATTTGTTTCGGTTACTATTACATCTTGTGGGCTCAGTATATTTGATTCTAGTGGGTAGTCAAGTGAATTAGATAGCATGAGAATAGTAAATATCTCATTGGTATCATCAGTTTGGTGAGTAGGGTTTGTTTGAAATATGGTAATGGGAGAATAGATCCAATTGAGTAGAAATAGACTTTATTAGTGGAGAAATTTACAGTAGTATTCTGTGTTGACATCATTTATGCCTACACAGAAATCCAAAATCTTAAGAATAGAAATTTACTGGAGATCATTGGTGTATGAATGAAAGGTGAAAGGACTGATGTAATATTATTGTAAAGATGTATTAAATGTTATTTTGCCTAATTGTAAGAAATAAATGACTTATTTCTGATTTAGGTCATACAGGTTGCATAAGTATAATAATACATAGTGAGAAGGGATTTCAAAAATTGAGGGATATATAATGGAACTCTCATTCAGCTAATAGTACAACATCTGACAAGTTCTTTACTTGCTTTGTTTCAAAATGTATCCCCCAGAGATATTAAACACATCTGGGAATAATGATTACTTTATATCTGTATTTGAGTAACAGAGAAGAACATTTTTGGCAAAAATAGGAGTTGTTTTATAACTAGGGAGGACATGGCCATATCCTCCAAGGTATACGTTAGCAAGGAAAGGAAAGAGTAGGTACATATCTCCTGAATCCTGAGTAAGTAGATTTTAATGTGGTCAGCATAATTTTGTGGCGTGAAAATCCGGAAGGGCAGGTGTCTTGAGAGAAGTGTGATAACTGAAAGTTTGCCATTTAGAACAGGGATTGTATGTATTGAATATAGCTCTAAACATGACAGCTCGAATAGAGTAGATGGAAACTAGAGAAAAACAGATTTTTCAGCTCAATGTTAGAAACAACATTCTAACTTTCAGACTGTCCAAAGATAAAAATGGGCTGTCGTGGGAAGAGGAGAGTTATTCATCACTAGATGTAGCCAAGCATAAGCTGGATGACTTCTTACCTAAATATCTAGAGAAGAGTCGAGCATCACATGGACAATTGGACTAGGTGATTTATGTTTCTCTTTAATATTGAAATGTGTCAATTACTGACAAAAACTTTTGTTATAGTATGTACAGCTCAGTTATTTACCTCTGTAGTGGCTAACAGTGCATTTATAGTATTTTAAAAAATTATACACTGTATTTTCTTCTGTCCTGTCAATAATTACTAAAACTCAATAATCACTAAAGCTTCTAATTGCCTTTTTGTCTCTCCAAAGTGCACATAATAAGTTTCTGTTGACTCAGCTATACCCACGCTTCATCTAATGTGGCATAACAGTAAAATTGTGTTGGTTACTGACCTCACTATAGTCACTTAAACAAGATGGAAATTCTTCTCCCACAAAAATCAAGACTAGAGATAGACACTGGTATGTCGGCTCCAGAAAATCATGGGAGACCTAGTCTCCTCATATCTTTCTGTTCACCATCCTTAAAGTCACAGGATGACTTGTGGAGCTCCAGCCATCATATCTTCATTCCAGGCAGGAATAAGAAGGGCAGGGGCAACACTGTTTACCTGGAGATCTTACAACTCGCTAGCTGGTTCTATTTACAGATGTGATTGGGAGACACAGTTCTTTAGCTAGGCACACTTCCAAGGGGTCTCTTATTAAGCAGGAAAGGAAGAAAAGTGATCTTTGCCACAGGCAACTTATTTCATGTTTTCATAGTTGGGCAAGCATGTAGCCAGGTCAAATGACTTATAGCCAAGGTCAAATATATTTTTAGATTTCCTGAGCAGGTTTATAATTTAGCATCATTAAAAAAATTATTATTCTTTATTCATTCAGTAAGTACTTAGACAAGGTGCTGACCCTTAATGAAGGAGGAGGCAAGGGAAGCAGCTGGTAGGTGGGTCCTCAGCTTCCTTATATACATCTAAAAACAATCAGCACTGCCTTATTAGCAAGAGAGAAGACCTAACAGTAATGGGACATGCCCTTCTCTTTTTAGTAGCTAAGTTTCTAAATCCGGTCTAAATCTGGTCCTTTGAATCCATCTATGTATTCATTTTCCAGTAATCTAAAAATGCTATTGAACAGTTATTGTACCTAGGCAGGGTTCTAGGCACTGGGAATATGGAAATGAATGAAAGACAACATTTTCTATCACAATCACACATATAATATCCTTCCAGAAAGGCATTCTGGGGAAATTTTTCTCTTTACATTTTATCTGCCTGCCATTACAGATCGGCATCTGCAACAACTCTTTGGCTGGCCTGTCCTCTGATCTAGTTCTGTGCTCGATGATTGCCTCCACGAGAGAAACCAATCAAGATGATAGCTCACACTTCCCACTTCCTTTATCTCTTTCTCCATGAGTCCTTACGTACCCCTTTGGCAGTTCCAAAACCCTATATGTGCCCATGACACCCTCCAAAATTATCTCTCTGTTTTTTTCCCCCCAAAATTCCCTTAAAAACACTCATCTCTTGTCAGGTGGTAGGCAGTTTAGTTACAGGTGTTTTTTTGTTGTTGTTGTTATTGGTTTTTTGTTTCATTTTGTTTTATTTTATTTTGTTTCTAAAGCTCATAATTATTGATTGCTTGCACCCCTGTGTTGAGAGCTCATTGAAATCTTATAAGAAGTTTGTGTAATTGGTATTAATATTTGCATTTTAGCAATTAGGCAATTAAACCATAAAGAAGTTAAAGAAAAAACTCAAGGTAATTGAGTGTTTTGCTGGACTCCACCTCAGGTCTATGTGGTTCAACGCCTGGCTCTTAACCATCATGTACGTGCATACATTTCAATGTTTCAAAGCATTTTGAGCTTAACTCCCTCAGGGAACATTTGAATTCTATTTCTTTAAAAAGGTTGCCTATTAGCTAAATACCTAAATGACTTCATGTGTATATGATATACCCTTTTCTTTCACTAACATATTGTTCTGCAACAATTTCTTTCCCAGGTGAAGACAAATAATAGTTGGCATCTCTGTTTCTTACTCTTTAGGAAGGTAGATGTCAAAAAAAAAAAATCTAACCCTAGATAAATCTAGGCTACAATTACAGATGATTGCAGTTAGTAGAAAGAGTTGTTTTTCTTTTTTAATTTTTAAAAATCCTCTCCTGAGGGTATGTTTATTGATTTGAGAGAGAGAGAGAGAGATTGATTTATCAGTTGCCTTCCATATGTGCCTTGACTGGGGATTGAACCAGCAACCTAGGTATATGCTCTGACCAGGGATTGAACCCACAACTTCATTTTGGTGTATGGGATGGTGCTGCAACCAATGGAGCCACCTGGGCAGGGCAAGATTAGCTTTAAATAGGGCAACTTTTGACCTCAGGAATGAGGAGTTGAACGTAAAAGGAGGGAAGATGGGACAGAAGAAAGAGCATGGCTCAGAGGTGGTCTTGCTTCACTACTTACTAGCTAAGAAAACATTAGTTATTGGACCATTCCAAATATCAATTTCTTTATATTTCAATGTAGATAATACGTATTTATTAGTCATACTGTACCAACAAGGGATAATATGCTTAGTAAATTTTCATCTCATTTGTCTGTGGTGGGGCCTAGGTATCAGTGTTTTAAAAAACTCCTCAAGTGGAATTCCAATTCAAACATGCTCAAGGAAGTAGACAAATAGAAATTCATTATCAGACAAACCTCACAGTAACAATTGTTTTATACAAGACCTCTTGATGGATGCAAAAATTAGTGAGTAAAAGTTGGAGAAGAAATGGGATTTGTATTGTTTCAGAGTATCAAGATATTTATTAATTATTAAATGAAAAATAACTTTACAATGGAGAAACCCAGAAAATTGGACTTTAACCAAGTTATAAAAGTCAGTACCTCCAGGAATAAGACACTGATAATGTGAACCTCTTGATATAATGCATTGAAAAGAGTACATCACTTTTATGGTGTTCTTAGCAGAACATATTACTTCAGTGTGATCATGAGGAAACATCAAAACCAAACTGAAGCATACTCTATAAAATTGCTGCTTAGTACTCTCCAAAAGGATGAAGGTTATGTAAGACAAGGGAAGATCGAGGAAACATCATTGATCAGCAAAGACTAAGAAGAAATACCAGTTAAATGCAATTTCAAATGGAAAGCAAAGGACATGAGTGGGACCACTGGTAAGATTCTAATAGAGTTTGTAATTTGGTTGATAGGATTGTACCAATGTTAGTTCCTTGGTTTTGATAGTGGGACTATGTAAGGGGCTAAATGTAAGAAGCAGCAGAGGAGGGATATATGAGTACTCTCTGGACTATTTTTGCAACTGAGTCTAAAATCAATTCAAAATTCAAAATTGAAAAAATGTCTCCAGGGATTCTAATGTGTAACGAAGATTAAGCTCCTTTGATTTAGAATGTAGTAAATTCTCAACAAATGACAGCCATTACCAAACCTGGCTAAATGTCGTGCATGACCAGCCAGTTTTGCCATTCAGGAAGCGTGGTTCACTCTTTATGTTTTGTTTAACCTGCCTTTGTCTTTACAGATAGTGATAGCTGATTATATTCAAATAAAATGTAGTCTTAAAAAATATAACTAGTCAAAGGGAATTTTGTATGATTCAACTTTAAAAGTCATTTGGGTTTTCAGATAATAAGGGAGTAAGGGAACACTCCCCACTTCCCTGTCAAACCTTTTTCATTAAGAATGTGAAAAACCTTCACCCGTACACAGAATTTGTTTTAATGTGTGAGTTGTCTCATTCCTCGATGATTTTGTGATTTTTGATGAATAGGATGTGTTACCTCTTTAAGTCTTGTTTCTTATAGGAAAGAAAAATAGTATCTGTTAGCCATTGGATGTTTTCTAGAGCAGAACAATTATCTTGGTTTGATTAGTAAGGAAGGAAGGAAGGAAGGAAAAAGAGTTAAGGGGGAAAACTTCTCTTTTTTTCCAGGCCCAAATTTAGAAGTTCACATTGTTTCTCTTAAGTAGAAAATATTAGGTACAGGATAAATATTTTCTTTAGCATATATTACACACAAGAGCATTTTAAAACAATTACTTGGATAGGCAAGACTTTAATTTGAAAAAGTTAGATAATTTGGAACAATAACTTTGCTCAGTTTTGTTATAGTTTAAAGTTTTTACTTCATTCAAAAGGATCTCTAAATATAGGATAAGTTGCTTTTGTGTTAAAATGAAAATCAGGAAATTTAAATATTCTAATGGAAATATTCAGGGTTTTTCCCCCCTGTGGAAGCAAGGGGCCCAAGGGGCCAGCAGTTTAGAATGTGGTATGGTTACCTGCATAAGTTGTTTAATATCTTTATATTCTTTTTCTTCATCAGCAAATGAGGCTGATAATAGCAATTTCCTCATAGCACTGATATAAGGAGAATATGATAATTAATTAAAAAAAGAGCCTAGCGTGGTACCTGATACATGGTAAGTATTTAAATATATGTTACCATTTCCCCCCCAAGAATGAAAAGGAAAAGGGAAAAAAACGGGGTAAAGAAAAAATCTGCACCTAATTCTGGTACGATGTCTAGATACTGGCCTGCACCTACAGCTTTCTATCTCAACTGGGTATTTTTGACTAGTTCTTGACATATATTAGAATTTTGATGATTATTGCTGAATAAATTAACATAATCCTGCTCTTGCAGATGCCTTTGAGTCCTCTGGCTCTCTGTTTCTGTTCCATCTGCACCCTGCGATAATCCATATTTACTTGAGAACACATACCCAGCTTCTCCTTGTATATCCGCGGTCATCTGAATATTGCTGAAGCCAGTTCCATGACTGGGCTTTAAATTACCACACTCCTCAACTGGACCTGCAGCACCACTCAGAAATTCTCTTCTCAATCACTTTGCTTCCCAGCAAGATTTTAATTTCAAACGTTCTCTCTTTTCACACCTCCCACTCTCTCATTCTTAGCTGAATGCCTCATTTCATTTTTCATTCAGAAAATAGAAAACAGAGAATGAAAACTCCATCTGCCCATAACCAAATCTAAAAACTGAAGTGCGTTTGCCCCCGTCTCTGCTATGTTCCCAGCTGTTACTGCGGAGGTCAGACTCTGCCCGAGCTCTGAAAACCGTCCGCTGACTCTCAATCCCCTTTTCCAATATGCATTCATTTTCTCACATCCTCATTTCTCTCTCTTTTCTTGATTATTCTGATGCATACATAAACTTATGCCACTACTTTCTGTCTTAAAATATGAGGAAGGGTCCCCTACACCCCCAAAAGCAGAATTATATTCTAGAGGGAAGGTACCATATATACAGGCTTCCCCTGCTAGGTGAGTGTTCTAGGAACCCATCTGTATGACTGTATGAGCCAAACAGTGAATCTTTTTTGAAGGCTCTTTCAAGCGCATTTGCCCATTTCATGATGGGTGATTTTCGAACGCACCTGCCCACACTACGCTGAGTGTTCAGCAGTTTTTTTCCAATACGGCATGGTCCTGGTGCCCAACCCTCCCCATTCGCCTGGTTTCACCCTGAGTGACTCTTTTTTGTTTGTTTCCCTGATGAAAAAAGTCCTCAATGGGAACTGTTTGGCAGACGTGGAAGAGGTGAAACAAAACATGGCAGAAGAACTAAAAGGCATCAAAATCAACGAGGTCAAAAACTGTTTTAAGCAGTGGAAAAAAGTCTCAATAGGTGTATTCCATGCAATGGAGAGTACTTGGAAGGTGACTGAGGTTTAAACACAGGAGAATAAATACACAATTTTTTATAAATAAATTCCGGGGGGTTTTTTGTGAGAGGGTCCCACCTTATAGAATCTTCCATTCATCTGACATCCTTATCTGCTATTACTCCATTTCTCCATTCCTCTTCTTGCTCAACTTTGTGGTTTGAAGTCTTTTTTTCTATCTCTTCTTCTTCACCTTGTGTTTGCTTTGCACCCCTCCTCAATTTGATTCCCATCTTCACCATTCCACTGACAGTGGCGGATTTGTAGTTTGGTGGGTTCAATTCAGTTCAGAAGGACATATTAAAAATGTCATTTGGCCTTAAATCCAAGCCACACTTTCTAATTTAAACCCATCAGTAAATGATAATTTGACTTTCAGTTCAGACTCTCATTCAGAGTTTTGGAAGAATAAGAAAAGAAGTTCATTTATTGGTCCCTTGAAACTCCAGCATCTTTATGAATTGGCTGGGAACATTGAAAAGTAGACAAGGACTAGAAATTGGGACTCAAAATATTTTCTGAGTGATTAGTTGGTTAGTTGGCTTTGGTAAGTATGGATCTTGTTGATTTTGACCTTGCTTGGCTACAGCAGGTAATGTGGCTGATGTCGTAGAAGCAAGGATGATTTTGGTTAGAGAGGGCCTGGGTAAACACAAGCTTTATGGACTCACTGGGGCAGCAGATGTTGACCTGAGCCAGGCAGGTGCAGCTTTGACTTAAATGGCATAGTCAACGTGTGGATTAGATTGTCTGAAAATCATCTTTCATCCGAATGAAGATTTGCCTCAATACAGCAGAGCTTTAGACATATGCAGTGAAAGCAATTGGAGTTGAGGAACTCAAGAAATTGACAGAGAACGTGTCAGATGACAAACTAAAATGGAGAACCAGAACCCGAGTCAAAAATAACAGTTTGTAAATTTAGTTGGGATTTTCTATAGAAGAAGATCAAGAAATGTTTTGTATAATTTTGAATTGCTTCCATGAAAAATAAGAATATTTTTAAAAGAATTTTGTCATTTGTGTTAGCTGTTTGAAAAATTTACTCAGAGTAGTTATACAAATCATCCCAATCTTAATGGGTAATGTTGGCTCAACCTCAATCCATATCCTGAATACAGTCACTTTTCACTTTTTCTACTGCTTTAACCACAGTCCCAGGCATCATTATCTTTTACCTGGGTATTGCAATAGTTTCCTGGTCTCCCTCATATGCTTGCCCCTCTAGAGTCCATTCTGCTCCACAGAAGCAAGAATGACCTTTTACAACTGTAAATCAAATCATACCTCTCTCTTCATAAAATCCTACAGTGCTTCCCATAGCAATTAAGTTAAAATCCGTATTACTCACCATGATTTGCAGGGACCCTACATAATCCAGTCCCAATCATCCATTACCATCTTTCCTCCTGACAATTAAGGTTCAACTACAATTCCAGATCATTCTTCTCTCAGAGATTTTTGCATGTTTCATGCCTTCTGTCTTGGAATGTTTCATCTTCCTTCTCCCCCTGCCCTCTTGATCTCTTAATTCAGTCCTTACTTCAAATGTCATCTCAGAAAGATATTTCCTGATACGATTATCTACAGCAGTATCCAACCTCATCCTCTCTCATTGTCATCTTCTAATCCATGACTGTTTTCTTAATTCCATGGCATTTATCTCTCTCTGAAATCATTTTGCTTATGTGTCTGTTTACTGTCTGCCTGGTCTCACTAGAATGAAAGCTGTATGAACACAGGGTCTTTGGTTCATGGTTATGTCCTAACATCTAAAACCATGCCTGGTAGCCAATTAATTTTTTTTTTTTGCTGGTTATTAAGTTATTTGCCTCTCAACATCAAATTTACTTATTTATTTATAAATTTATTGGTGTGACATTGGTTAATAATATTATGTTGGTTTCAAGTGTACAAGTCTATGATGCATCATCTGTATATTGCATTGTGTGCCCACCACCCAAAGTCAAATCTCCTTCTAACACCACATATTTGACCCCCTTTATCTTTCACTACTCCCCCATCCCCCTTTTTCTTCTGGTAACCACCATATTGTTGTCTGTGTGTATACATTTTTATTTGTTTTCTTGTCTGTTTGTTTGTTGCTTTTAGTTTTATATCCCACATGTGAGTGAAGTATGCTTGTTGACTTTTTCTGTTATATTTTGCCTAGCATGATATTCTCAAGGTCCATCCCTGTTGTCATAAATGGCATTATTTCATTTCTTCTTATGGCTGCGAACTCATCTTTCTGTATTCTGCTCTGTGCAGCTGGGGCTGGGACCCTGCAAATCCCATTTCTCCCTTAGAGTTGGATCCCTCTTAGGCTTTGCCAATTGGGGCAACAGAAAGAAACTGCAAGGCTGGGGAAGAAAAATACTTATCCTGTTTTGCTGTTGCTCTTGTTGGCATCACTGCAGCAGTATTTCTTCACCTTGGCAGGGACGGTTGATTCACTGGCAATTGGCTCCAATTTGCTGATATTTGCACTGCAAGAGCCAGACTCATCATTCTCTCTCAGACGCATCAGCATCATCCCGCACCACTCTTCTCAAAAGGCTGAGCCCCAGCTCCGGCGGGCCTTCTTCCAAGCCTGTAAGCCAGCACTGTCCAACAGAAAGAACACACAAGTCAGAAAAATTTAAGTTTTCTAGTAGTCATACTATAAAAATAAAAAATAGGTGAAATAAATGTTATTTAGCCCAATGTATCCAAAATATTATTTTGACATGTAATCAACACAAAAATTATTAATGGGTTATTTTACTTTTCTTTTTTCATAATTAGTCTTGGAAATCTGGTGTGCATTTCATAATTTCAGTATATCTCAGTTCAGACTAGTGACATTTCAAATGCTCAAAAGCCATGTCGGACCATGCAGCTCTAAGTTAGTTTTCCCAGCATCTCATCTTGTTTTCCAGGCCTATGGGAGGTAGCTGCTTCCTCCTGTTGCTACCTCTGTGATACCTCCTAGTTTCCAGTTTTGTAATACCTAATTAATTCATCCTTGATATTGAAATAACTGGTCTGCTTTCTATTCCTTAATTGGATTCTATCGAATACTTTTGTTCAATGAATAAATGATGCTACTGGAAAGATGAAATGTTTATATCTTAAAATGCTACACAAACAATGGGATTCAATCATACATGTGGGGGCTAAAGGAACCGAGTAGTTCTGAAGAGACAGAGCACTACAGAGTGGACATGCGACCTGCATTTGCTTACACGGGAGCTGGGGACATCGGAGCAATCTCACTGTGTCACCTGTTCTCTCCACTCCCTACTACACCTCACATCATGAGGAGAGACACAAGTTCGATGTGATGGATTTGGGCCAAGGGTTTTACAAAACCGTGAGATGGCTTTTGGAATTGTCTATGTATAAAGCCAAAATAACTTTTGCCTCTGACAATTTAGATAAATTTAAAAATGTTTATCTATTGTCAGCACCATCTATGCTAAGTCTGGGTAATTTAGGTTAAAAAACAAACAGATGAAAGCAACCACCACCACAAAAAACAAACCATTTGCTTGATTATAAGAGTCTGGAAAGCAATTTAATTGTATTCAACTTTTCAAATAAATTCTGCCAAATTGTTTTTTGCATGTGCAGATACAGCTTTGGTGGTCAGTGTATTTTATATTAGGAACCTTAATGTGAGTAATATATATTTTTTTTGCCATATGACAAGAAGCTAGACTGTATCTACATTTGGTTTTTGTAGCAGGGAGCTGATAGCATGGGCTAGTTCTGATTTCATAAAATCAAGGAAACAATTCTTGCTTTTAAAATAAATTGTGGGCTAAATGGCTCTTTTCCTAGCTGCTGTTAGAGATTCTAGGAATTTCATTCTCTATTGTTTTATCACCTGCTGCCTCCTGTCTTCACTTCTGTTTTTGTCCTCCTTTCCTCCCTTCATTCCCTGGTATTTTACTGCTGTTTTCTCTCTACTCTCTGCTTGGAATTCCTATTCTTTTGTTGCCTAAAGGATATGCCTCCCTTTAGGGCTCAAGGAGCATGCCTGAACCAACACAGATGGAGGAAGTCTTTTTTTTTTTTTTTTTTGGCAACCTTTCCTGCTTCCTACCCTCTTGCGTTCCATCTCTCATCTTTCCCTTAAAGCTGCTTCAATTTATATTTCTCATTTTACCTTTTGGTAACTTTCCATCCCTTTTGTCATTTTCCAGTCTTTCCCTCCCCACTAATGTCAATTTTCAGTACTTGAATCAAGACTTTTCTCTTCCAGGCAGTATGTGAACTTTAGTTAATCCTTGGTGTATGCTCTTTTATTACCTCTGCATGTAACGCAAGATTGAGACTTCCCCAGCTCCCAGAGGGGTCAATTTGGTGTCTGAACTAGAACTCTGATAGGGCTTGTGCTCACTTCTTTATTAAGACTGAGAGAAAAAGGCTCTGTCTCTCGCTCATAATAGTTCCCTGGATTTAGACAGTGCCCTTTTCCTGAGGATCCAAAAGCTTTCGAACACAATTTGCTGCAGCTTCACAGTGTCCAAGGAAATAAATGCTTAGTAATATACCTGTTTGCTAAATGGAATCAGAATACGTCAAATAGGATTTAGTCAATGGGACCAAAACAGATGTGATTGTCTCCTTCTTCCTTCCTTTGGTTTCTGTTTGGGTCTTGCAGGGAATCTGTGTTTATGGGGGAACTCTGAGTGTGTACTTAATGCAGGCAGATGCTTGTTTCCTTGGCAGAGCTTCGTGGTATGCAAATCAGTAGCTCTGGGAGATACAAATCTCACAGGATGAATGGATTTTCTGTGGGCCAAAGGGCATTTACAAATTAATTGCAAAGCTGCCCTATGACACTGTCATGAAGTAGGTTAGAAATTTGCCCAAAGTCACATTGCTTATGAATCCTGGGCCTGAGAGAAGAGCACCTTCTCAGGAAGCCTTCCCATTACTTCATACTCAGCCTCTGATTTCTCCCTTCTGGTGAGTCATACAAACTGATTTGTGACCAGAATGGCTCCAGTAAATGCATTGAAAGGGATGTCGCCTCTTACCCATCACCTAATTCTCTTACTGAGTGGGGCTAGACTGTTCTGATTCACAGAAGGCTGAATTTCCTTTGGTGTTAGGGTACCCAGGAGAATGCCTGTGTTCAGCTGTCTTCAGTTAAAGCAGTTAAAGCTCTGCCTCTTTTATGAGGGTAGATGCCCAAGGCTTTGAGCTCATTGGGTAGAACTGCTGAATTGCAGACTGAGTGATGAGAACTTTCACTATACCCTACTGTACCCAAGGTGTCTGTATTAGCTTCCTGTGGCTGCTGTAATAAGTTACGACATACATGGTATTTTAAAACAGGAGAAATTTATTCCCTTGCAATTCTGGAGGCCAGAAGTCCAAAGTCAGTACCACTGGGCCTAAAATCAAGATGTTGGAAGTCCATTTCTTTCAGGAGGCTTTAGGGGAGATACTCTTCCTTGCCCCTTCCAGCTTCTGGTGATTCAAGAGTTCCTTGACTTGCAGCCACATCACTGCATTGTCTGTCTCTGCAGTCTCATCACTTTTTCCCCCTCTGCATTAAATCTCCCCTTGCCTGTCTGTATAAGGTCACTCATGATGGCATTTAGGGCCCACTGGGGTAATCCAGCATCATCTTTCTCTCTCAAGAACTGTAACTTAATCATATCTGCACAGATGATTTTTCTATATAAGGTAACATTCACAGGGGGCCTTACTCATCCAAGGTAGGGTGCTAGATCAAGGTAGGTAATTGTCTAATTTATAACCTCTCTGAAATTTTTGTTTTAGTTTCATCTCAAAAATTTAAAGCAATTTCTTTCTTTAGGGATGTAGTGCCAATGAGCACTAGCAGAGGAACTTAAAAAACTCCTTGTCTATGTTGTGCAGTTTTGTTGTAAGGGTTGGAGAATTTTCTGGTTTGGCCATATATGTTTTGGGTTATAGCCAAGGGTTGTAATGATAGAATATTGTTTTTCCCAGATCAAACCTATCAACATGCATTTAGTGGATTTGTACTTTTGACCATTCAGACAAGAAGCTGTGAAAGAATAAAGTTCCCTTGAGTAAAATGTGAGTTAGATTGCTATGTGGGGTTTTCTTTATGAACAACCCCCTTATCTCATCTTCTTTCTTATTACATATGATATTTTTAGTACCCCGTGGCATTTATATCTTCTCAGAAGTCTATGTTACTTTCATTCAGAGACTTAACAGGGTGGTATGTTTAGACTTTCACTGTTATTCCTCTCTTATGCTCAA
Source organism: Desmodus rotundus (assembly GCF_022682495.2). Lineage (NCBI taxonomy): Eukaryota > Metazoa > Chordata > Mammalia > Chiroptera > Phyllostomidae > Desmodus > Desmodus rotundus. The sequence goes on along the minus strand of NC_071399.1, from coordinate 60,200,733 downwards.
GGCACAGTCTTTTTATTTTTTGTATTGTTTTCTTTTTTCTTTTTTTTTTTTTTGTATCATCATTGACATAGTAAAAAAGCAGACTAGATGATACTTGGAACATATTCAAATTTACTTACATTTATGTTTGGCTGGGATATATCTTGATAGGGAACTATACTTCCTATATAAATTTCATGTAGACTTTCTGTCAAGACGGAAGCATAGGTAAACGTGGTTCACCTCCTCACACAACCACATCAAAATTGCAACTAAAATATAGAGCAACCATCACTCAGAACCACCAGAAATCCAGTGGAATGGAAGTCTGACAATGATGGATTTAAAGAAACCATATCCATCCAGACTGGTAGGAGGGATGGAGAAGGGAAATAAGCTGGTCCCACATGCACATGTGGTAGACAAAAATTCGGGAGGGATATCTTGGGAGTTAGGAGTCCCAGCCCCACACCAGGCTCTCCAGACCAAGGTTCCAGTGCCGGGAAGATAAGTCCCCACAATTTCTGGCTGCTATAATCAGTGGGTATTGAGTTGTTGGAAGAAACTTCAGTCCCAAGCAGGTCCCTTTTAAGAAACCACACATGGACTTACTTGAACTGACTCCCTTTGAGGTCCAGCTCCAGGGTAGCAGTTTAAAAGGCACCAGTGGCATACAGGGGGGAACTGAAGTGTCTGGCATCAAGTTGGGAGCTTGGGGACAGTTTTCTCCCAGATAGAAAGGTGTGCAGAGGCCATTGTCCCCTTTTTAAGCCCTCCCTTCAATAGCTGGCAGAAAGGCCCCTTATCTGAGATCCCATCAACCTGGCTAACACTGTTTGCTCCACTGTGGAGATCCGCTGAGACTCCTGTCAATGATCTTCTGGGCCCACCCGAACTGTTAACTGTGACTTTCCTTATGAATGGCTGATCTTGGCTCATACTTCACAACTTCCTAAATCCCATCAAGCAACAGTCATCCTCAGTGAACCTCCAGCCCCAGTACCTCTTGTTAACTGGCACTGACAGTAGCCAGCCTAGACTCATAGCTTGGCTTTGCCTGGGAATCTCCAAGCCCAGAACAAGCAGCATCCATCTTAGATTGCTTTATAGCTCATTCGGGATGGCCCAGGGCAGAACAAAAGTAAGGACTGAACTTGGCCTGTACCACCCAGGAAATTCCAGATCCTGTGCACCCAGTGGACAGCTACAGACAACATCAGAGCACCACTATCCTGCCCCTGCCCAGTTAATCCTCCACAAAAGGCAGAGGTTGGTGGTCAGTGGTCACAGTCAATCCTTGCAGCTGACTGGCCTGGGTAAATCTCTCCCATTAATCTGTCAACGGTGAGCAAGGCTCAAGTACAAGAGGAGGGTGTACTCAGCCAAAATGAAGGGTGCACCTTGAGTACCCAGCTTGGGTGATAAGGGAGACTGTGCCACTGGACCCTACAGGACACCTATTACATTAGGCCACACTACCAAGACAGGGAGTCATAGCAGCTCTACCCAATATGTAGAAATAAACATAGGGAAGCTGCCAAAATGAGGAGACAAAGAAACATGGCCTAAGTGAAAGAACAGATCAAAACTCCAGAAAAAGAACTAAAAAAAATGGAGATAGGCAATCTATCAGATAGAGAGTTCAAAACACTGGTTCTAAGGATGTTCAAGGAACTCAGTGAGGTCCTCAAAAGCATAAAAAAGATACAGTCAGAAGTGAATGATACATTAACTGAAATAAAGAACAATTTACTGGGAAACAACAGTACAGTGAATGAAGCTGAGAATCAAATCAATGATTTGGAACATACGGAAGCAAAAAGAAAAAAAAAAACCAATTAGAACAATAAGAAGAAAAAAGCATCCAAAGAAATGAGAATAGTGTAAGCAGCCTGTGGAACAACTTCCAGTGTTTCATCATTCACATCATAGGGGTACCAGAAGGAGAGCAAGAAATTGGAAATATGTTTGAAAAAAGAATGAAAGAAAAATTCCCTAATATGGTGAAGGAACTACACAAGCAAGTCCAGGAGGCACAGAGACCCAATGAAGAAGGATGCAAAGAGGCCCACTCCAAGACACATCGTAACTAAAATGCTGAAGGTTAAAGATGAAGAAAGAATTCTTAAAAGCAGCAGAGAAAAACACTACCTACAGAGGAATTCCTGTAAGACTGTCAGCTGATTTCTCAAAGGAAACTTTACAGGCTAGAAGGGATTGGCACGAAATACTCAAAGTCATGAACAGCAAGGATCTACAGCCAAGATTGCTCTACCCAGCAAAGCTATCATTTAGAATCAAAGGGCAAATAAAGAGCTTCCCAGACAAGAAAATACTAAAGGAGCCCTGGCTGGTATGGCTCAGTGAATTGAGTGCTAGCCTGTGAACCAAAGGGTCGCAGTTCAATTCCCAATCAGGGCACATGCCTGGATTGTGGGCCAGGTCCCTAGTAGGGGGCACACAAGAGGCAACCACACATTGATATTTCTCTCCCTTTCTTTCTCCCTCATTTCCCCTCTGTCTAAAAATAAATAAATAAATTCTTTAAAAAAAAGGAAAAATCTAAAAGAGTTCATCATCACCAAACCATGATTATATGAAACATAAAGGGACTTATTTTAGAAAAAGAAGAAAATCAAAACTATGAACAACAAATGGCAACAAAAACATATGTATCGACAACTGAATCTGAAAAGCAAACTAAGCAAACTAAAGAACAGAGAATCATGGATACAGAGATTGTTTTGATGGTTTCCAGATGGGAGGGGGGAATGGGGTGAAGAGGTGAGGGGATTAAGAAGTACAAATAGGTAGTTACAGAATAGCCATGGGGACATAAAGTACAGTGTAGGAAATGAAGTAACCAAGGAACTTAAATACATGACCTATGAACATGAACAATAGTGTGGGGATTGCCTGAGAGAGTGGGAATGCTGAATAGAGGGGGGCATAAGGAGAAAAATTGGGGCCATTGTAATAGCAAAATCAAAAACTATAATTAAAAGAAAAAAAAACTTTTAGTGCATTAAGAAAGACACAATGGATAGGATTATCCAGATCCTAAAATAATTAATAATTCAAGAAAGGAATATTAAATAAGAATAATATTGAAAAATAAATAAATTTCATGCAAATGTGAAAAGAATGTTAATCTATTCTCAGTTTAAAAAATGGAGAGGATAAAAACCTAAAGGTTTATGATTAGATTTGAAGTTTGAATTGTGGGTTTAAAGAAAGAATCATGGGATGTAAACTCATATGGAATAGTGATAATGGAAACATCGTTTGTTCTGCGCATAAACAGGAACACTAAATTTAGAATCAGCAGATTTATGGATGCTTTTATGGCTGGTTTATTAACTACTAATTTACATGAGGAATAACTTCAGTCATTGTTCTCATCTTTTCCGGTATTTTTTAATCCAATATCTTGGATATAATGTCACCCATTCCAGTTTCCTAGAATAATGAAAAATATCTGTTAATTGGAGAGGAAGTTTCATTTCTCCCTGCCGGTATTGTTAGCCCATCAATGTAAACAACTAGGCGCAGCCCACACAGCTGCCTCGGGCGACTTCACAGGATGTTTAACCACTAATAGTGTTTAGGTTTCACAGATTATGTTTAAAAGTCAAAAAAGACATGGTACAAAAAAACCTGGAGAGCAATTTCTTCCTTTTTAAATCCCCACATCTATATATCAAGTCCTGTTCCAACTTCTTCCTCCCTAGCATCGTTCCAATTCATCAACGCCTTTTCACAGCAGTGCCAGCCATGCTCTTGAGTTAGGCCAGCATCACCTCGGACCTAGGTTATTGGGACAATCTCCAGACTCTCTCCAGTCTTATCTTTTTCCACACTAACATCCTATGGTCTTTTTAAAACTGAACCTATGTAATTGAAACTTTTCAGTACAACGTAAAGCCCTCAGGATAAAATCCAAAGTTTTTAACTTGTCCTAACAGGCTTTCCATGACCTTGCTGTTTATGTTTTCAGCCTCATCACCTATCTCTTGTTCCATCACAGTCTACACTAAAAGATACTGAAGTTTGTAAACCCCCTTCAAACACGCATTTCCTTGATTTTGCAGTTGCTGTTCCCACAGACTGCAAAATCCTCTATGTTCTCTGATTCCTCTCCCATTGCTCTGCCACCCTCTTTTGCTACATTAACTCAGTTTAGCAATGACCTCTACCTGTAAATCCTTACTAAAGCCCTTTCTCTCAGATTAGATTATTTTTTCTTTCCACCTGCTTCCGCAATTTAGCCCTTATCATACCTTGACTTTATCTTTGATTTTTAATCTACTTGCTAAGCTTCAGGGCAAGGAATGTGTTTCGTTAACTATGGTGTTCATCTATAAGCACACAATAAAGAATTATTGACTTAATGAAGAGCTCTAGTCAAGTAGGTTTGTCATGAAGAAGAGAACAGACAAGGAAAAGACAAAACAGATTCTGAGTGGAAGTGCTGACAACCACATTTTACATTTGCCATCACTGAGAAGAACCTTAATTTTTTTGGTTCTGCTTTCTTCTCCCAAAGAAGCAAAGGTGCTAAAAGCAGAACTTCGCAGAATAAAACTTCTTGTTTTCTTACAACTTAACTATATAGTACTCTAAATTGGCCTTAATAAATGATCATCTATTATCACCAAAACTCTTCCTCCAACTCTTAATTTATTGAATTATAATGGTTTGATTTTTTTAAAAGGTTTTTTAAATTTATTTTTTCAGAGAGAAAGGGAGAGACAGAAACAGCAATGTGTGATTCCTTCTCAAGCGCCCCCTACTGGGGACCTGGCCTGCAACCCAGGCATGTGCCCTGACTGGGCATCGAACTGGTGACACTTTGGTTGGCAGGCCGATGCTCAGTCCACTGAGCCACACCAGCCAGGTAATGGTTTGATTTTTTAAAAGTATTTAATGTATTCTTATTTATTTCCATAAAAAAAATTGAAGGGTCTTTGACTATCATCAGAGAAAAAGGCTATAATTGAATTTTTGGAATGTTGTATTTCATGATTTTGACCATGACCATGAAATGCAGTTGCCTAGGGAGAAGGCAGCAACCAGCCAGTGTACTGGAGGGACGCTGTACTCTTTCAGGGGTATAGGAAATTGTCAAATACTTCATAAACATAGTCGAATTTGAACTTGCTTACTTTATATAGTTGCACCTTGATTGAATAGTAGGCTTTTTCTGACCTGTATAACTCAATAGGCATTAAGCCAAAGTGAAGAAAATTAAATATTTGATAAAACATGGCTTTTCCTAGAGGATTTTTTTCTCTGTCTCCCAACATGTTAAAGCACAGTTTAAAATGAACCCTGTCATTACTGAATTGTTTCTGAAAGTCTAGTGAAACAAAGTAATTTGCAAGAAGACACGAATAGAAGGTGGACAAGAAGGGGCTCAACCTTCTGTCCACGCCACCCTGTGGTTCTATTGGACATTTCTCAATGAATGCTTTTGTCCAGAGACGTCATATACAAAATACTAGCTTGGCTTTTTCTTTCTCTTTCCGTCCCTCCCTCCCTCCCTCTCTCCATCCTTCTCTTCCTCCTTCCTTCCCTTCCTTCCCTTTCTTTCCTTTCTTCCTTTTCTTTTCTTATCTTTCTTTATTTACTGGTTTCTATTTCCAGGCATAAAGACCCATGCCCACCCTTAAGGAACTTATCATTAATATGAGAAAAATAAAATAAATTCCTATTAAAAAGCATTTTCATAAATGTAGTGTTAGAGATATGAGTAGATGCTGTGAAGAGTCTTCTACTCAGTGTGGGTCCAAGGTGGGATGAGAAGAAAGGGTTAAGATTAGAAAAGGCTATGTGGAGGAAGGGAGGCATGAGCTGATATTTTGAAATACAGGTAATATACAGGAATTATATCTAAGTGGAAAAGAGAAACAGAAAGAGGTGGGCAATGATAGTGTGCAAATGTGAAGAGAAAGAGCAAAGAATACTCAAACACCTGTGAATAGTTTGATATACCTAAAATTGGAATTTGCTTGAGAGTTAGGTAGGGATTGGTGGAGCTGTTACAGAGAGGACACAGAGTTGGGGAAATAGACAGAGTCAGATGTGGAAGTGTTTTGTAGAGGTGAAAATATATTTTTGAATACCTAGATTAATAGCTAGGCACTGACAATACACAAATAAATTATAAAAAGTCCCTGCAATAAAGGAACTCCAATTTAGTAGGATAGAAAGACATGACAAAAAAATAATTGCAATGAATTCAATGCTGACAAGTGTTTCTATGTTACCTGGAGATGACTGAGAGCATGTGGAGAGTTTTAAGCGAGAGGAGAGTGTGATTACATTGCATTTTAGTACCTCTCAGCATTGTAAACAATGAAATGAAAGGTTGTAAAGTAGGGATTAATACATAAGTTGAGAGATTCTACTGCAATGGTCTAGAAGAGATACGAAGAAAACATCAGTGGGAATGGGCAAATGGAGACAGAGTTGTATTGCTTTCAGAAGATAGAAGTGAAAATTGATGGGACTTGAGAACTGGTTGACTGTTATGGAAGGAGGGAATGTTGCAAGAAGGTGACTCCCAGGTTTCTGACTTAGGATGTAGGACAATAAAGATTTCTGTTCTTTTTACCCTGACAGAAGTTTGGCTTTTGCAGGGGCATGCTGGGAAGGAAGCTCCTTTCTCTTTCTCTCTCTCTCTCTCTCTCTCTGTTTCTTTTGAGGAAGAAGATTGATAATTCAGCTTAGTCAGACTTTGATTCTCATTGGACAATGATATATTATGGGGTAGAGTTACAGTCTTCAAACTCAAGGAAAAGGCAGAAGACCTCCCGTTTCTTTGTCTGTTCTTATGGGAGGGGCTCTCTTCTATATCCTGTCTCCATCTGGGTTGTGAAGTTGGCCTTAATGCTGACTGAGAAGTTGACCCAGGGTCTGTCCTGTAGACATACTACTGTTTCCCACTTCATGTGGGCTGAAAAGTAGAGGTTCTGTCAATCCATCTCTAGTACAGTGCCCAAAGCTTACTTTTTGTTGTTGGCTCCTCACCAGTCATTAACAGGGTTGGTATTTTGGCCCCATTTGCCACTGATTCTTGCATGCTATTCTCTAAGGGCCAGAAACTTGGAGCAAAGACTTGGGTCCTTGCTTCTAATGAGTGATTGATTGCTATTCAGCAAGATAGGAAGGCACAGAGCTAACTATTTTATTTCTCCGAGTCTTTTTTTCCATCCCTTTTCCTTACTCAGGTGATGGAGTAACATTTACCTTCACTCAGGCTCTAAAGCTTGATCATCATCTGTAATTCTTTCCTCTCATCACCAAGTTGCAGTAGTTTCATCCTTGAAATGACACTTGAGTCCTTCAATTCATTTCTATTTCAGTTATCACAGTTCTGGGTCAGGCTCTCATTATTTCCAGCTCAGATGACTGCAAAGGCTTTTTAACCAGTCTTGCTCTCTCCAGTTCCTTCTCACTGCTTTTAGAGTTTTCCTTAGTGTGTGCATATCTGATCATATCACTCTGATGCTCAAAAACTTCAAACTCATTATTGCTCACAAGAGCCTTCCTCTACAATTTGATGCCCATCTACATAGGAGTAGTGCACAGAAAACTGGTTTCAATGGCAGAAGGTTTGGGTTCAGTTCTGGCTGGATCTAGTTATCCTTGTGACCTTACAAGTTACTCTAGCTACTTTTTGTTTCTTTATAACTAAAACAGGGGGGTGGAACTTGATGTTTTCACAGGTCCTATCAAGTTGTATATTCTTTTTTACTGTAAATAATAGGTGATTTTTAATAATTTTGCAGTATCAAAGGCCAATATTTGAAGATTACTTATATTTCTATATGCCACCATCTAGTTAGAATATTAATTTTTTTGAAAGGGCATTAAATAATGAAATACCTAGAAACACATCTTTTAAAATGTGCAGTCTTTCAAGGAACAAAATATAAAATATTACTGGAGAATTAAAGAAAAGCTACATAAATGGAAAGATAGTCTATGTTTATAGACCAGTGTTAGGAACCGCCATACCTGGTTTCAGAAGCTGTAACTCCCCATGGCTAAGGCTGAGTCAGAGACCTTGGGACCGTAAGCCACTAAGGAGACAAAGCTTATCTCCCTGTCAGGGGTGCCACCTCTGCTCACTTTACTTCACCCTGCTTGGCCCTGAGCCTGACCAGTTAGCCAATGACGGGTAAGATTCCTCAAGGGAGAAATGACCTAAGACAGGCATAGTCAAGAAGAGGCCCACAGGGAAGGACTCGGGGGGCTATAGAAAAAGGGGGTGATGGACCCTCACCCCTCAGCTTTGACATAGCCTGAGTCCTCATTCTGTCTGCAAGAAGTCTCCAAATCTCTTGGCTGCCTCACTTTCCCTGCCTGACTTAAGCCTGAAACAATGACAGAGGGCGGTGCAGTCCTGTGCTGGAAAGGGCAGATTCCCTGGGGCTGATCAGGCCTAAGAAAGAATGCATAAAATCCTGTGAAACCTGTTTTGCTAATACCCTCAATTTAAATGACAAAGGTCCAAGCAGTGAAATGAGTTTGTTTCCCAAAGTCTTATAGCCCTTTAGCTGACTGACCCTGACTCAGAATAAGCCCTCAGAGTTCTTTGTTTGTTATCTATTGTTTGATCCTTACTGCCTGACAATGATTGATGAGCTTTACCTTTATTCCAGTGCAAAATGAACCCAATAAAAGCCCATTGAGGAAAAGGCTCTTGGTCCTTCTCCTTTGAGAGATCAGCCACCTTTCCTCCCCAAGCAGATCATGTCTTGGTAGACTTATTCTCATCGGTGGCAGCCCGGGCAGGGTGGGGTGGGGGGGCTGTGGGCAGAACCCCCTCACAGACCAGAAAACTCAAAATGTAAAAATGTCAACTCTCTTCAAAATAATTTATGATCTTAAAAATCCAATCAAAATTCCACAGTTGAGCAGGGCAACTTGACAAGATAATTCTAAAGTACATATAGGCATGTAAAGAGTCAAAATTAGTTAACAAACTCTTGGAAAGGACAAATAGAGAGGACTTGTTGCAGTTGTACATTTCTTGATGGCCACTTTTCTATATTCCTAGTCTCATATTTTGCAGATAACTTGAAATACTTATAGCAGGATACCTGTGGTACCATAAATACACTTTCACTTTCTTGTGTATTATGGCTTTGTTATCACATTTGTCTAAGAAATACTTTTCTCCCTATTTTCACTGATTTTCCTTTTGAAGTCCTACTCATCCCAACTCCCAGACCAAATCCAACTTTTACTACCAACCCTCTCATGATTCGCTTCTGCTGGAATCAATCATTGCTTTGTAGGTGCTCTCAGAGCACATTGTTTATAAATCATTTAAAGTGTTCTGCAATTGTCCAAGAACCTATTTGTCTCTCCCCAATAGACTTTAAACTCCTTAATGGAGAGGGTGCCCATGTGTTCTTATTTGTATCTCACCATCTTGGGACATGATAATGTCTCAGCTGATAAATGCTGCTTAACTGAGTGGACATGATAAACATGCTACTCATTAAGGAGAGTTGTTTTTCAATGTGGTCACTTTGGGGGGGCTCTCACTCATTAGACTTAAATAACAAATTTCCACATGAATTTGGAAGTTTTCAAAATCACATTCAGCCTCAAGGGGCAAATATTTGCTAAGTGAATGCATCATCATCTTTAAATTAAATTCCAAAACAACGGATCAAAAAGGCCCAGTGTGAAGGAAGAATGCTTGAATTAAATATAGCTTCTCACAGTAAAACTAATGGACAACACCCTCTTGGCTGTAGCTCCTTGCACTTGTCTTATGAAATCACTAACAATATGTTTGTTTGTACTTTGTAACCCTCTGATGATGATTAAATAACTTTCTTGTTTTTACAATATTGTCTGTGCTGAAATGACCTCTTCTCATGGTAATAGAAAACTGCTTGGTAACTACACTCCACCTAAGATCTGATTTTAATTTTGAAGATGCTGGCCACGTTGATGATTCTTTACTCTGAATACTCATCACATTATTGTACAAAGCTCTAATTTTCTTTGTAGGCAGAGGAGGGTGATTAATTGCTGCCTATTCAAAAAGTCAGTTAATGGAAAGAGAAAGAAAGCAGCCCAGTGTGGGGACTGTGTCCCCCTTTTCTTGGCCAGAGATGCTCATTGGGGCACTTGTCTGATTTAGGCTCTTCAGATGTAGAGACAAAAACTTCAGCTAATTGTGTCTTTAGAACAGAATAAACACGTGGGCCTTTCTCTGAGTTTCAGCTGAGAGGGTCGGCATCATCGATGATGCTTGCCATCTGAAATTGTACTGGCACAATCAGAGTAATTTTCCACTTAGGAGCCTCCTGCAGCAGCTGAATCCTGGCAGTGCACGCCGGTCCTTGTGCTCGATAACATTGTGGCCTTCGTAGTACTGGGGGTAAGGAAGGGGGTAGAGAAAATCTTCTTATGTTTTAGCAACTAATGGATTTAGTAAGATCCATGACATTCAACAAACATGCTTATTACTTGCCCTGTCTTGTCCTAAATCCATCTCAGGACACCGTGACATGAAAATGCAATTTCTTTCTGGAGCTACTAAGTAACCCCACAGAGTCTAATAATGTCCAGTGTTCAGTGTGTCTTCTCAGCATGCTGTTTCTTCAGTTTTGTGACCTGATTTGAGCAAACGACATGTATTTTGGGGAAGGGCTGATGTGTGGATGATTATAAAAAAGGAAAGAAAACAAACTTTCAAAGGGAGATTTCATTTTAAAATGGGAGAAATGATGCAACAGCAAGATTTCAATATGCAAATGAACCAAAATAAACTGTGCTGTAAGGTGCTTGACATGCACAGTGTCATTTAATGGACATAGTTATCCTAGTTATTTGAACTGCATAACAATCATTGTTAGCATCTGGTGAGATTCTGCCAAGTTTTACAGCTAATCTTTACACACACAGGATTGCATATTGGTTACAAGAGAATAGATACACTTGTCCGTTTTCCCACTTGGAGTTCTTTGTCCCCTTTCTGTGCCAATTTTAAATAAATTTTCGGTGGTGATTCTCTCATTCAGGAACTAGTACTTTATACCAAAGCCCCTTTATTTATGGCCCTATATTTAAATGTTGGGAAAAGGGATATGTAATACCTGAGAAAGCTGGCTTGAGAAGGAATTATGTAAATGATGTGTAGGTGAGGAAAAAAAGGGGAGATCCAATTTATCTAGTGAAATGAGAAGGAGTTACTGGGGGTTCTAGGAACAAACATTTGCTGCATCAGACATCAGGTACCAGTGATACAAATAACCATCCCGGCTGCATTATGTAGTACAGAAGGAATCGGGATTGTCGGGAGAGGATACAATATTCCAGGAGCAGGGCTTGCAGAGGAGAATGTGCCCAATCATTTACTCATATGGGAAACGCATTTCCAGGTTGATTTGTTATAGTCACATTTTGGGGAGTTGCCACCTTAATCTAAAAATATGAGACATAGGTAGAGAGCAGGAGGACAGCTCTGGGGGGCGTGGTTCAGGGATGGAGGAATTGAGCAAAAAGTAAAAGGACTCATGGACATGGACAACAGTGTGGTGATTGCGGGGTGGAAGAAGGTATAAGGGGGATAAATGGTAATGGAAAAAATATAATAAATAAATAAATGGAATAACATTTTAAACGAACCAAAAAAAATACAAATTTATCCAAGGAGATTCTGTAAAAGAATCTTGGTTTCCTTTCCTATGTAAATGTTGTCAAATTTTTCATCTCTTTTCCAAACCAATTTCCTTTACCCTGGAATACACAAAATGATCTTGTAGTAGTTACTACCAGTGGAATTTGTTTGGAAATATCACTCTTTTATTTCGTTGGCTGGTCTTAATAATTTTCTTTTCCTTTGAGGGATCTGAGAATTTGGTAGTTTATTCTCATTGAGGATAAAGTAGCAACTTTCAAATGCCCAGCAGAGTAACTGTGATCATGACTAGTTGCCCAGTAGAATAATATAGCTGAAATGATTGTTTTTTAATGGTTATTAATACTGAATTATCTGGGTAAAATGGTCTAAGATCCTATGATGAGAGAAACTGTATAAAAATGAAATCACAGTGTCAAACAACAGCTGCATCCTGAAAGGATAGTGGAAATTTACTTATCTAGATTTAAATATGAGAAAGAGCATGAAATGTGTTAGCTTTTGAGACAGGGATGTGGATAAATTTGCAAATTCATATACAGTGTTTATTTGAACTCTGTTCTGATTTATCCAGCTGGCTCTTCCCTACTGGACTGATAGTAGATTTTAATACACTGCATTTCTTTCGTGTTTCAGCCAACCGTAGGACTTGTGCCACTAGGTGGTACAACCCAGGGTGTGCTCTGGAAACCACTGGCCTTCAGTAATCAGGGAGCGTCATCTTTGTTCTAAATAAAGAGAAATACAAGTGGCAGACTAATGTGCTGTTCTAAGTCCTTTATATTTATAATGAAATGCTTAAAACACTTCATTAGAGAAAAGTTCTTTAGTCTTTCATCTTCCCTTTTTCTTAAATGTTTATTAGGGTGAAAAGGTATAGAATGTTTATCTCGGGCTAGGTGGGAGACCAAGCAGGGAAGGTCAGCGCTGTGAAATGCCTACATATTGTCGTAGTTACTAACCCTGCGGGTGTCTCCTTATTGTCTTATGCCCATGGAATCTTTTTGACATCACTTTCTTTTTTTTTTAATTTTTCCTGTTTTATTGGGATATAATTGACATATAACAATAAGTTTAAGGTGAATAACACAATGATTGTATACACACACACACACACATAAATGATTAACACAATGAGTTTAGTTAACATCCATTAGCTCACATAACTACATTTTTTTTGCTTGTGATGAGAACTTTTAAGATCTACTCCCTCGCCTTGGCCAGTGTGGCTCTGGTTGAAGCATTGTCCCATAACCAAAATGTTGTAGGTTCGAGACCCAGGTTGTGGGTTCAATACCTGGTCTGGGCACGTATGGGAGGCAACCAATCAATGTTTCTCTCTTACATCGATGTTTCTCTCTCTCCCATCTTCTCTTCCTTCCTTTCTCTCTAAAAGCAATGAAAAAATGTCTTCAGGTGAAGATTAAAAAACAAATCTACTACCTTAGCAACTTTCAAATATACAATACAGCATTGTTAACTCTAGCCATCATGTTGTACATTACACCCCCAAGACTTATTTGTTTTATAACTCGAAGTTTGTATCACTGTCACCCAATTTCCCTACGCCTACTGCACTTTTTACAACGAATCTGACAGCACCTTTTAATAGTTGCCAGTTCTAACCTCTCGTACTGCTTTTCTCTCTAATCCTTAAGCTATTGCATAGAATTGTGGGACATAGGGAATAACGGAGTGTGTGTGGCAAAGCACAGAAGGGATACCTTAGGTGCTTATAGCTTATTTCAACTTTGCACATATCTTTCCAAACTCAGTTTATAACATGGGAAACCTAGAATGGGTAATGTGAGAGAAGGAAGCTTTAACATCTTCACTGTTTCTGGGGCATATTCATATAGGGTTTGTTACTGTAAAACAGACCAAAGTTAGCCTTTCTACACCTGCATTCTGTTGATTTTCTAAAATGCCTTTAGGGGTAAGATTGTCAAATATAGCAAGTAAAAATTCAATGAAAAAAAATATTGCATGAGGCATACTTATACTAAGAAATCATTCATAGTTTATCTAAAATCTAAATTTAATTGGCCATCTTGTATTTTTTCTAGCAACCCTCTCTGGGAAACATTCTGGAGTTTTCTTCTATCTCCAGTTTCCTCAGGTTGAACTTTATGGGCTTACATTTAGAAAACATTTTAGTAACCAAAGGAGCCCAGCCAGATCTGGGTAGAACCCCAAATTCATCTATGTTATTGGCTATAGGCCTTGCAATATTTCCTCTTTCCAAACTGTTTTTGGTAAATATTTCATATATCTTTTGAACAGAACAAAAGTATGTAATTAGGGTTTCTTTTAAAACTCTCCCTATGCCTTCTGAACTGTTTTATTTTCTTTGGAGGGCCTTGGCTTTCACTGCAGCTGGAAGTGGAGACCAGGAGGAACTGTCACTATTGCCTTTGTAGTCTCTGCAGCCCAGAGGGCTTTTTGGCAGAAGCCAAGAAGGTCCCAGAATGTTAGAGATGGCCACTTCTCTGCAAGTCCACAGCAGCAGGGTCTAGGAGAGTAGCTGTGCCTTAGGAATAATACTGCCCCTCTGCAATTTCCATGTTTCCATCACTAGGAGTCCAGAACTCTTTAACTCCTGAATAAGAGCCTCCTTGCCTGAGTAAGAACCCACTCATACAGGAGAGAGCTCACAGCCATTACATTGCTTGGAGCCGTGAGGACTGATGCCGTCATATCCTTCACTTGTATTCAGGTCAGTTAACAAAAGAAGCCTGGAGATCCCAAATCATTCCAGGCTCTCTCTCCCCGTGCTTACTTTTCATTTCCTGAGCCACTTTAACCTTTCTGAAATGAAGGGTCAATTTTCAAAAACATCCCTATGTCCTTAACCTCTTCTGTGGAAGTTCCTTTCACTTCTCCTGTCTAATTACAGCCCTGCTTTCCTCTGATGGCATTACTGTATTTTTTGGACCATAAGACACACCTAGGTTTTAGAGGAGGAAAATAGGAAAAAAAAATTTGAAGCAAACAATGTGGTAAAATACTTAATAACATAAATAACATAATATATTACCAATATAAATGTAAACTACATTCGGACTACAAGATGCACCCCCATTTTCCTCCCAAAGTTGGGGAAAAGAAGTGTGTCTTATAGTCTGAGAAATACAGTACTCCCCCTGGGGGTCCCTCAAATAGGGCTGTTTTGTCTCCCATATGCCTCACAGAACGGTGTATTGGGCAGCTTCTTTTTTGCTTTTGACAACTTCCAGATCATTCTTCTTACCCTTCGTGTCCCTAAAACAACTGATTTTTTCCTCTTCTGTCATCAGACTGCAGTATCTTCCAATACACCTTTTCTTGCAGCCATACACTGCTCCATCTATCTCTTTAGGTAGTGCCCTCATCCCCTGAAGGTTTTAGTTTCCTGCTTCTCACTCCAATACCACGCTGATCATCACATCTTAGTGACTTCAAAATCCATGTATGTGATCATTTCGGTACTCTGAATTCTCAGTTTCTTGGCCTTCATTGGAACTCAGCCATAATTTTGATTTTTAAATTACCCATATGCACATCTATTACATCAATTTCAAACATGTCATTAACTGATTATCATGCACCCCTACCTTCCCATCTTACTCCCTCAATTATGTCAATTGCAAAAATCTTTCAATTACACCCCCTCCATTTCTGCTTTTTTCCCCTGTCTCTTAACTTCCTCTCTAAATCCCTTCTCAAGCATAAAATCTATTGTTATTATACTCTCTAGCTTGCAAATACCCTCAACTTCCCTGTCCTTTTCTTCTTTGTTATACTCACTTGGCTGAGTCTGGTCCTTGGTTAAAATAAGTTCTCTGAGTACTCCTGTGATTGAACCCAGCAACTAAAATAAATGTGACAAAATGCACAATCAAGATAATTGGCTTCGTATTAAACACATGATCACTACTCTCAAGGCAGACGTTAATGCTGCCAGCCATCCTACCCATCTACACATTCCCCCAGTCTTCTGTATCAGTCTTTTGGGCCTATGAAATGCCCTCCCACCTCATCCTCTCACCTGGCAACCCTACTTTCTACCCTGGGAAAATAAAAGCAATCAGAAGAAACTTCCACATTTTCTTATTGCCTATGTTCATCTTAACCCAGATTCTCTACCTTCCCTTCTGTGATTATAAATGAACTTGATATTCTTGGCCAAGGCCAAGTACTCCATGAGTGGTTAGTCCGCATCTTTTTGAGACAACATGCCAGCAATTCTCTTTCTTTTATAGCTCACTAAGTTCCCACTGTATTGGATTATTCCAATTAATTTATGACCATAAACAATTTTTCCAATGTTAAAAAGTACTATCTCTTGAACTCACTTCCTCCTTTAGATACCCCATTTCTTCTTGAGTTACCTAGGTTGCTGACTTCCTATTTTCAAGAACTCTTCCCCTTTTTCTTTTTAACCCCCTCAAATCATCCTTCTGCCCTACAATGTCACTGAAATCAGGCTTATCAGGCTCACCTATGATTTCCTTACTGCTAAGCCTAAAGATTATTTCTCAGATCTCATCTGACTGGACCTATCAGAAGCATTTGCACAGATAATCACTCCGTTCTTTAAATATAGTCTTCACTTGATTTCCAAGACATCACATTTACTTAGCTTTCCCTTTACTATTCTAGACACATCGTTACCATATTCTTCATTTGTCCAGTTTCTAAATATTGGAATGTGCCAGAGACCACTTAATTGTTTTTCTTTTCTATTCATTCTCCCCCTCCATCTACATGATTATGATGCCTATATTTATGTTTCCTGTCTGAACTTCAATATTCATATTCATTCCAATATTCCATATACACAATGCTTACTTGATGTTCCACGGGGATGTCTAAAAGACATCATACATTTAACATTTCCCGAATAGATCCACTGATATTCCCCCACCGCCAAATCTGTTCTTACAGCAATCTTTCATACTTTTATTAATAGAAAATTTACCTACCTACTTTCTCTAGCCAAAATGTTGGTGTTAACTGTTCTCATTCCCTGGCATTCTACATGTGATTTGTCATAAATTCTACTGATTCCACCTTCCAAAATATATCCTAAATTTATCTCATTCTAACCACCTCTATTACAATTCCTGAGTCACTTGTCCAGATTAAGGCAATAAACTCCTAATTGATCTTTCTGCTTCTGCTCTTGCCTCTTTTGGACTATTTTAAACTAAGCAGCTAGAGATCTTGTAAAGTACAAGCTGGTTCTTGCCATTCTCTACCCATATGGCTCTCTGTCTCCTACCAGGCCCTATGTTATTATCCCTGGTACCGCTCCAGCTTTACTTTCTACCACTGTTGTCTCCATTCCTTATACTCTGACCACAAAGGCTGCATCTTTTTTTTTTTTTAATTATTTTTTGTTGTATTTTTTCCATTACCATTTAGTCTCTTTATACCTCCTTCCCTCCAGTAATCACCACACTGTTGTCCATGTCCATGAACCCTTTTCCTTTTTGCTCAATCCCTCTGCCCCTTTACCTCCACCCCAGCCACTAGCTGTCATCTATTCTCCATCAATGAGGCTGTCTCTGTTTTGCTTGTTAGTTCAGTTTGTTCATTAGATTCCACATATGAAGGAAATCATATAGTATTTGTTTTTCTCTGACTGGCTTATTTCACTTAGCATAATATTCTCCAGGTCCATCCATACTGTCACAAAGGGTAGAATCTTCTTTTTTATGGCCGAGTAGTATTCCATTGTGTAAATGTCCCATGGTCGTTTTATCCACTCATCTACTGATGGACACTTGGGCTGCTTCCATATCTTGTCAATTGTAAATAATGCTGCAATGAACACAGGGGTGTTTATGTTCTTTTGAATTAGTGTTTTGGGTTCCTTCGGATATATTCCCAGAAGTGGAATCTGTCATATTTGCCAGTGTATCTGATAAGGGGTTAATATCCAAAATTTATAAAGTACTTGCAAAACTCAACACCAAAAAAACAAAAACAAAATAAAACAACCCAGTTAAAAATGGGCAAAGGACCAGAATAGACACTTCTCTAAATAAGACATACAGATGGCCAATAGGCATATGAAAAAGTGCTCAACCTCACTAACATCAGAGAGATGCAAATTAAAAGCACAATGAGATCACCTCACACCTGTCCAAATGACTATCATGAATAAATCTACAAACAAGTGCTAGAAAAGATGTGGAGAAAGGGGAACCCTTGTGCACTGTTGGTGGGAATGCAGACTGGCACAGCGACTGTGGAAAGCTGTATGGAGATACCTCAAAAAATTAAAAATGAATCTGACACATAGGATTCTTTGTTGTTACTTAAAACATACAGGCACAGCTCCACCTCAGGGCTTTTACACTTGCTCTTTCTTTACCTGGAATGTTCCTTTTTCAAAATCCACATGGCTAGCTCTTGTGCCTTATTCAGATTTTCACTCAAGTCATTTTCTCAGTGAAGCCTTACATAACCACTTTATCTAACTTCCATTTCCTTACCTCCATCCTGACAATTCTTTCCATCTTTTCCTAATTTATATTTTTTAGACTATCTAACTCTATAAATTTGTTGGTTACTTTGTTTACTGTCTGTCTTCCTCACTAGAATCTAAACTCAACAAGGGCAGAAATGTTAGTCTGTTTAATTCTCTGCTATATCCTCAGTGTCTGGGCATATAGGAGATTAACTGGTTATTGAGAAAAATAAATGAAAATATGAACACTCATCTGGAAGATATCCCAGAATCTATGAGGCATATAAAATGAGTAATATTGTGGATTTTACTCACTTTATATATTCCTTTGTGTTTTAGGGATGTAAACATACATTTTCGAGAAGACAAGGGAAAGAGTCCTAAGGAAATGTGTGTATTAGGGATCATCGCTTGGGGGGTACAAGATTATTTTAGGCGAAGAAATATTGTTTTTATGGAGTCAGGATCATTCTAGGAGCTAAACTTATTGGGAAGAAAGACAGGCCATTCTATATGCATGTAAGTAAGGTGGCAGAGAAAAGAGCGGGATTTGTGAATAAAATGACCAGCTTGCTTAGCTATAATAAATTATCTTGTATATTGAAAAGGACCAGGAATCAGAAGGTGCAAGCATGTGAGCACCATGAGGCTTGATTTTTTTCATTTTTCAAAAGGAGATATTAGTATCTGCTCTACCCTGACTTTTGTAGTGAGCTTCTGTGATTACCAATTGATACGGGTATAGGAATGTACTGCAGCTTCTGAAAGGCTACATAAATGTAAGAGGTTATGGTAGGGCACTACCACCAAGAAATGATCAAGTGGAGAGTGTGAAGCACTCAACAGTCAACAGAATGAAAATACTAATTTATCTAGTGGCATATTGTTAGCTAATAGGGAGAGTCCCAAAGTGGTGAAACCAGCATAGTCTGATGGATTATTGTGATCTGTGGTGCATAGGAGGTTAAGGCAACTGATTCGAAACCTAATGGAATTTCTGTGTGCAGTTTGGTGTCTGCTCCTAGTAACTCCTCCAGTCTGTAATGTGATTTGAAGTGGAGGAGGGAGTGAAGGCATAAGTAGGTTTCAGGAATCTGTGTGCAAAGTAAAAATCTGGCCAGTCACTTTGATGGGCATAAATTTCAGGGAAGGGATCACTAGAGAGTCCATGATAAATGCCTTGGTAATGTTAAAAGAATATGAAAGACAAAAGGTGGTAGAGCAACACAGACCAAAACACAAGGTCATGGAATTAGAAGTTGATAAGATTCCTGGTTTGGTTAAAAAGAGTGACAAGTTCTGATCAAGCTCAGAAAATGTGGCAAATCAAAATACTCTGTGACCACTCCTGGGTCTTAATACCTTTGTAGTTAAGAAGTTTTTCCCCATTTCTAACCTGCAGCAATTTAAGCCTATCTTTTCTTTTATAGTGGTCATAAAATTATTCAGCCTCCTTTTAAAATATAGCTACTGCATTTGACTCTCTGATCTCCTGCAGCACTGAATTCCACCATGTGCAGGAATATTTCATGTTATTGGTTTTTAAATTTTCTTGCTGGGCCATTCATATGAGTACTTATTCTCATATTGTACAATGGCATTTTAAGCTTGGAGTTGATAACTTTGCTTCCCCTATACCTTTCCTAATCTTAAATGGTGCAGTTAAGTTCCTTTCTAACTATGCTCATTGTCAGGCTGGAGAAACCAGTTTTTTAAAATCTTTCATTGCATGTCAGTCCTGCCAGACACCTTAGCTCCTCACAGGCCTGATCTAGACCTTTACATGAAGAACACGGTGCCCTACCCTATAATCACCACCAGGCAGCAATTGTGTGACAGTTTGGAAATCCTGAGGTTATTACCTGACAAAATCTTACATTTACCTTACACTATTATCTCCAAAGATACCCATTGTTCTTTGGACACAATCTCAACACTCAAGATGGCATCCATCCTATGAGGAGGCATGGATGTGTCAGTGTTTGTGTGTGGCTCCTTAAAGGGGGCTCAACCCATCCTTGTGCCCCACAAGGCAGAGGGCATGAGGTTAGATAGAATGGACTCATGGGTCTTGTTGGGGGGAAACAGTGTTTGCTGTCCTTGTAGGCTGGTCGTTTTGGGTGGCCAAAGAAAAGCCAAATAATAAAGTCAAATAAAATAAAACAGAACATTGAGCAGTTGCTGGAGGCAAAGAAAAGTGTCCATCCAGGCTTTGTTATGACTGTGCTTTAAGCATCAGTGTGTGCAAGCAGCGCTGGACTGGCACTAGGATGTTGCTGTGTAATTTGAAGCAGGCAAAGCACAGATGCTCATTGTTATTAAATGCAATATCTGCAGGTTTTAGTAGTTCTACACACCTTCTTTTTGAAAAAAGGAAAAAATGCCACCAAAGGGATTTAGCATTTACTGTCACTTGATTTGCACCCTGTTGACATGTCCACGAGGCTCATACCTTAGGGATGGTTTGAGCAACCCTTATAATTCTGCCTGGCGAAGGTAGGAGATCTGTATTTTCGAGGACAACAAGACTGCTTTGATGTTACTTAATGCCAACTCTTCAGAGATTATGCATGGCACAGGCATTTCAAATGATACGTGAAACAAAAGAGCATCAGCTGGTATTACATTTCAGATGTGCTGCGGGCCCAAAATGCAGATGAACTTGGCAGAATTCTCACAAACAGCCAGTGCTAGACTCTGAAATGCAGGGCCGCAAGTAGGGTGAGACCCCCCTACCCCTCACACACGCATGAAGACCATGTTTGTGATCTTCACACACTTTTGTCTTGGGTGCCAAATTTAAGGAGGAGCTAAAAACCTTGGCAATCGAGATACATAATGTTTCAATACAGCATTGAACTAAAAATTAACACAAAAAGATCAAAAGTTCATAAAAAAGAAAATATTAACATTTTAAATAAAAACAGCACTAGTATAGTAACTGATTTTTTCTTCTTGCCTCGGGCTGTTGCATAGGTGAGGATGATACTGCTGCAGTGGGGTAGCCCTCCTCATCCTCTGTGTACTGGGACATGAAAACTTCTAACTGCCATTGGCTGCGTCAGGCTTGTTCTCTGGCACATTTGTGTGGAAAATCTACGGACTTGTATTGATGTTTCCAAAATCTGCCAAATGTCTGCCAGTTTACTCTTATTTCCCTGGGCATCACATTTCTATCAACATCATTGAAGACATTGCTCAGTGGATTGAAAATGGTAATATTTGTGGTGTCGTTCTCAAGCTTAGGTCACTGGGGATGCTTTCGTGTGTTGTTTTATTGGATGTATATTTCAAAACCACAGACCCAAAGAAGAAGAAGAAAAGAGAACATATGCTTTCTATGGGATTTTTACAGACTCATGGAACTTGAATTAAGGGTCACGTATTTCTGATTTGACTCTGTACTGCTACACTGTGGAGAAGCTCAATATCATTACTGGGTTAGCCTCATCACAGGCCCCATCAAAGATCTATCTAAATTGATAACAGTCACAAACAGGGAAGAATGGGGATTAACGAAACTGCCCTATTCATGTTTAGTGCAATTGGGTTTAGCCTTGAGGCCAAAGTGAGTTTTCTGTCTTCCATTCTCACCTTCTTAAATTAATCCACCCAGTTACAGGAAGAAGACGTAGGAGGCTGACTTACTTCATTCTTTCTTGGTAGCTTGGAGGTAAACAGTAAATGGCCATTGTTTTCAGGTGGACAGAGTCCAGCCACTGGGTCATGAATGAACAGTGACTCTCTCTGTGTTAACTCTACCTAACAGATACATGTGGCCCTTGCAAGTCGGATTCTTACCAGAATTAGTCACTGGAAGTGAGAACCTAAAAGTGCAGTCTGCTAGATGTATTTCCTATAGAAGGCAGAGATAATTGATGAAAAAATCAATTTTGTAAGCCTGGCTACTTTTCCTAAAGAAGAGCCATGTATTTGCTCGAGACTGCTGTCCAAATAACTAATTATCAGCAGATCCAAAGGTCATGGTTATCAGCACACCTCAGAAAAGATTATGTTCGGTGCTTAAAGGTAAAACAAACAAAACAGAACAAAACACAAATTAATAGTGCCTTAGACAAATACAGAAATACATTTATTTTCACATAAAGGTCTAGAGGTTCAGGGCTGGTATGGTGCCAGGATGCACGTCTCTACTGTCTGTGTCTTCCATTCTTATGGTCACCTTGTAGTCTGAATGATCAGTCCAGCTTCTGTCATCACATCAGCATTACATGAGAAGAAACAAATGAAAATGGGGTAAAAGGCGAGTATTACTCCAGCCAAGATGGAGGGGTAGGTAGATACACTTTGCCTCCTCACATAACCAAAAGAAGGAGAACAACAAATTTAAAAACAAAAATTAGCCAGAACTGCCAGAAAATAGAATTGTATGGAAGTCTGACAACCAAATTGTTAAAGAAGAAACATTCATCCAGATTGGTAGGAGTGGTGGAGAGGGGCAGCCAAGGTGGAGAGGACTTGCGGCAAGGCAGCAGCTGGAGGACTGGGGCAAGCGAGGGGGTGACTGGCAGACCAGACGATGTGGTAACTGTCAGACCAGGCAGTCTCACATTTGCGTGCAGATAAACCGGAGGGAACAGCTGGGGAGTGAGACAGACTGCACAACCCAGGGTTCCAGACTGGGGAAATAAAGCCTCAAAATCTCTGACTGAAAAAACCTGTGGGTGTTGAGTAAGCAGGACAAACTTCCAGCCTCACAGGAGAGTTTGTTGGAGAGACCCACAGGGTTCTAGAATATACACAAGACCACCCCCTTGGGAATCAGCACCAGAAGGGCCCAATTTGCTTGTGGGTAGAGGAGGAAGTGACTGAAAGGTCACCGAGAGCTGAGCAAGTGCCATTGGTCCCTCTTGGACCCCTCCCACACACACAGCGTCACAACGCAGTGATGTGGGTTGCCCTACCCTGGTGAATACCGAAGGCTCTGCCCCTTACTATGTAACAAGCATGCAGAGACAAAAAGTATGACCCAAATGAAAGAACAAATCAAAGCTCCAAAAATAGAACTAAGCCATGAAGAGAGAGCCAACCTATCAGATTGGAGTTCAAAACACTGGTAATCAGGATCCTCACAGAAGTGGTTGAGCATGGTTGCAAAATAGAGGAAAAAGTGAAGGCTATGAAAAGTGAAATAAATGAAAATGTACAGGGAACCAACAGTGAAGGGAAGGAAACCAGGACTCAAATCAACACATTGGAGCAGAAGGAAGAAATAAACATTCACCCAGAAGAGAATGAAGAAACAAGAATTCAAAAAAATGAGGAGAGGCTTAGGAACTTCTAGGACAATTTTAAACATGCTAACATCTGAATCATAGGGGTGCCAGAAGGAGAACAGGTAGCACAATATTATGCTGAAATTCTTGCTTCCTTTATATTTCTTAGTGACCATCCATTTGATTATTTCTCTTTCTTTCCTTTAACTTCATCTCTCTAAATAATATTAGGCGTTACTTGATTATCTACAACATTCTTACTTTGCAGATTATTTTAAAGATTCCAAAGCACTGTATAAAAATACCACATGGATCTACATACACTAATATGTTAAACACAAAGGGCTATACTGAAAAATATTCATTGGAAATACATAAAACTTTAATGGGAATCCATTAAACATAATAGAAGGTTCAAGTTATTATTGCTTTAAAAGTAAAAATTTATTTGCTCCTACAAAAGAAGAATATTAAGTTTAGGGTTTTTGCAATTGTTGGCATTAGTAAAATTAGCATTTATACTTCTGATGCTTTGAAGGATCTAAGTGTCTATAAATAGAATGAGGAAAAGCATCCCTACTTCCTAAAGACATTAAATGATATTCCTCTTGAAAGCATCAATGAGGATTGAATCAAACGGCTGCTAGGCTGGAAATGGATAAATTCAATTTACTAATGAGGAAACCTAGCCAGCTGCCCAGCATCTGCACCTCCATTAATAGTACTCATAATTTTGAGGATTATATGGGGGGCACCCTACAAAATGGAATTATTTTCTGGAGGGTGGGCCTCTTGTAGTACACAGGCTTCTGTTGCTAGATATGTATGAATGTACCATCTGCCGTTGTTGTAAGAAGCTGTATTTGGCTTCGGTAAATTTTTTTAAGACCCTTTCAATGTGTATGCCTAGTTCATGATGGGTGAATTATAAGCATACCTGCCCACACTGCTCTGAGTGTACAGTAGCTTTTGACCAAAACCAGAATGACCCCTGGGCCCCACCCTCCCTATTCACCAATCTCACCCATGAGCTACCCTTTTTTGTTTCCCCAGGTGAAAAAAGTCCTCAAATGGAAACATTTTGCCAAAGTGGAAGAGGTGAAAGAAAAAAAATGGCAGAAGCACTGAAAGGCATCAAAATCAATGAGTTCAAAAACTGTTTTGAGCAGTGGAGAAAATGTTTCAATAGGTGTATTGCATCAAATGGAGAGTATTTTGAAGGTGACTGAAGTTTAAACATGTAAGAATAAATATACATCATGATATAAATAAACTCCATTTTTATGGGCCCCCCCTTGTAGAGTCCTGAGGGTGTTTCCATTGAGAATGCCAAAATGTGCAGTATTAGATCAATTCCATGGAGGGCAAATGCTTGTGAGAGACAATATTGCTTCTAATTTAAGAAAAGGAAAGCCACTATATTGAAAGCTGCATAAGGCTTATAATTCTCCAGCTCTTTGCTAGAAGGAATTTTTGTTTACCATTGTTAATATTTCAGCTTTATTTCCTTCTAGTCTTCGTTCCTTGGATAGATATTTTTTATATAGTTGGGCTCATGCTGCACATACTCTTTTAATCATGATTTATCATTTATATTTATCAAAAATATTTTCTTACTCCATCAAAAATTCACTGGAAGCATACATTTTAATATTCTACTGTGTGGAGGTACCACATTTATATAACCTATCTCTTCACTGTTGATGTTTAGGTTATTTCTTTTCTTTTTTTATTTAAATTTTATTGTATTTTTTTCCCACTACCATTTAGTCCCCTTATAAACCCCTCCTACCAGAAATCACCACAATGTTGTCCATGTCCATGAGTCCTTTTTCCTCAATCCCCCCTCCTTAACCTCTCCCCACCCCTTAGCTGTTATCCTGCTCTCCATCTATGAGTCTGTCTCTGTTTTGCTTGTTAGTTCAGTTTGTTCATTAGATTCTATATATGAGTGAAGTCATATGGTATTTGTCTTTCTCTGACTGGCTTATCTTACTTTGCATAATGTTCTCCAGGTCCATCCATACTGTCACAAAGGGTAGAATTTTCTTGTTTTTTTATGGCTGAGTAGCATTCCATCATGTAAATGTCCCATGGTTGTTTTATCCATTCATCTATTGATGGACACATGGGCTGCTTCCGTATGTTGGCAACTTTAAATAACACTGTAATGAACATAAGAGTGCTTATGTTATTTTTGAATTAGTGTTTTGGGTTCCTTTGGATATATTCCCAGAAGTGGGAGTGCTGGGTCAAAAGGCAGTTCCATTTTTAATTTTCTGAGGTATATCTATACTGCTTTCCACAGTGGCTGCACCCATGTGCATTCCCACCAACAGTGCAAAAGAGTTCCCCTTTCTCCACTTCTAGCACTTGTTGTTTGTTGATTTACTGATGATAGCCATTCTGACAGGTGTAGATGGCTGTCATTGTGATTTTAATTGGCATTTCTGTGACAATTAGTGATGCTGAGCATTTTTTCATATGTCTATTGGCCGTCTGTATGTCCTCTTTGGAGAAGTGCCTATTCAGTTCCTTTGCCCATTTAAATTGGGTTGTTTATTTTCTTGGTGTTAACTTTTGTAAGAACTTTATAAATTTTTTTTTATTATTCCTTTATCATATGTATCAGTGAATATGTTCTCCCATTCTGTGGGTTGTCTTTTTATTTTGTTGATGATTTCTTTTGCTGTGCAGAAACTTTTTAGTTTCTTTAGTCCCATTTGTTTATTTTTTCTTTGGTTTACCTTGCCTGGAGAGATATATCCAAAAAAATAGTTCTACAAGCAATGTCTGAGATTTTCCTGCTTATGTTTTCTTCTAGGATTTTTATGGTTTCAGGTGTAACATTTAAGGTTTTGATCCATTTTGAATTTATTCTTGTGTGTGGTATAAGAAGGTGGTCTAGTTTCATTTTTCTGCATGTATCTGTCCAATTTACCCAACACTATTTATTGAGTAAACTATCTTTAGCCCATTGTATATGCTTGTTTCCTCAAATATTAATTGACTGTAAAGGTGTGGGTTTATTTCTGGGATCTATTTTGTTCCATTTTCTACATGTCTGTTTTTATTCCAGTATCAGGCTGTTTTGATCTATGGCCGTGTAGTATAGTTTGATATTAGGTAGTGTAATTCCTCCAACTTTGTTCTTCTCTCACATGATGGCTGTTGCTATATGGGGTCTTTTCTGTATCCATATGACTTTTTGAAATATTTGTTCTAGTTTGGTAAAATATGTCATTGGAATCTTGATAGGCATTGCATTGAATCTGATGGGCATTTTAATGATGTTAATTCTTCCTATCCATGAACACAGTGTGTACTTACACTTACTTGTATCTTCTTCTATTTCTTTAGTGTCTTTTAATTTTCCAAGTATAGGTCTTCTACATCCTTGGTTAGGTTTATTCCTAGGTATTTTATTCTTTTTAAAGCAATTGTGAGTGTGTCTATTTTCCTAATTTCCCTTTCTGTTAGTTTGTTATTGGCATATAAAATGCACCTGATTTCTGGATATTAATTTTGTGTCCTGCTACGTTCCTGAATTCATTGATCAGTTCTAGTAGTTTCTGTATGTAATCTTTAGGATTCTCTATGTACAGTATCATGACATCAGCAAATAAAGACAGTTTTACTTTCAACTTTCCAGTTTGGATGCCTTTTATTTCTTTTTCTTGTGTGATTGCTGTGGCTAGGACAACCGATACTAGGTGAAAGTGGACATCTCTTGTTTCTGATCTTAAGGGGAAAATTTATTTTTATGCGTTGAATATGATGCTGGCAGTTGGTTTGTCATATGTGGCCTTTATTATGTTGAAATATGATCCCTCTATTCCCACTTTGCTGAGAGTTTATATTATAAATGGGTGTTTAATTTTATCAAATGCTTTGTCTTCATCGATTGATATGACCATGTGATTGTTATGT
This sequence comes from Desmodus rotundus, assembly GCF_022682495.2. Taxonomy (NCBI): domain Eukaryota; kingdom Metazoa; phylum Chordata; class Mammalia; order Chiroptera; family Phyllostomidae; genus Desmodus; species Desmodus rotundus. Next base: position 60,173,459 of record NC_071399.1, on the reverse strand, counting down.
TTCATTTTGTTTGTGTGGTGTATCACATTTTGATTTGTTGTGCCAACCTTGTGTTCCTGGAATCAGTCCCGCTTAATCATGCTGTATGATCTTTTGGATGCATTGTTGTATTTGGTTTGCTAATACTTTGTTGAGAATTTTATCACCTATGTTCATCAGAGATATTGGCCTATTATTTCTTTTCTTTGTAGTGTCTTTATCTGGTTTTGGAATTAAGATAATGCTGGCCTTGTAAAATGAGTTTGGAAGCCTTTCCTCCTCTTGAATTTTATGAAATAGCATGAGAAGGAGAGGTGTTAGCTCTTCTCAGAATGTTTGGTAAAATTCATCTATGAAACTTCAGGTCCTGGGCTTCTCTTTGTTTTGGAGTTTTTTGATTACAGCCACAATTTCTCTAGGGGTACTCTGTCTATTCAGATCTTTGATTCTTCCTGATTTAGTTTGGGAAGATTGTATGTTTCTAGAAATTTAATGATTTTATCCAGCTTGTCCAGTTTGTTGGCATATAATTGTTCATAATATTTTCTTACAATCCTTTGTACTTCTTAGGTTTCAGTTATTATTTCTCCTTTTCCATTTCTCTTTTTTATGTTCTCTTTTTTTATTTTCTCATTTTTTTCTTGATGAGGCTGGTTACAGGTTTGTCAATCTAGTGTATTTTTCTAAAGAACCAGCTATTGGATTCATTGATCTTTAGTATTGTATTTTTTAGACTCCATCTCACTTATTGCTGCTATGATCTTTATTATTTCCTTCCTCCTACTCAGTTTGTATTTTGTTGTTCTTCTTCAAGTTCCTTTAAGTGTGAAGTTAGATTGTTTATTTGAGCTTTTTCTTTTTCTTTTTTTGAGATAGGCCTGTAATACTATGAATTTCCCTCTTAGGATTGCTTTCCCTGTATCCCACAGAGATTGGATTGTTGTGTCCTCCTTTTCATTTGTTTCAGGTATCTGCGGATTTTTTCCTTGATCTCATTATTGACCCATTCATTGTTTAATAACAGGTTATTTAACTTTCATGTCTGTGTATATTTTTTAGTGTTCATCTTGTGATTGATGTGGTTTCATAGCATTATGGTCAGAGAAGATGCTTGATATGATTCCAATCTTCCTAAATGTATTGAGACTTGTTTTGTGTCCTAACATGTGGTCTATCCTAGAAGATGTTGCATGTGCACCTGAAAAGTATGTATATTCTGCTGCTTTGAGGTGACCCATCTCAGATTGAAAGATACACACACACTAAAAGTAAAGAGATGGAAAAAGAGATTCCATGCAAATGGAAAGGAAAAAAAGGCTGGGGTAGCAGTACTTGTATCTGACAAAATAGACTTTAAACCAATGCTACAGTAAGAGACAAAGAAGGACACTACATAATGATAAAGGGAACAGTCCAACAAGAGGACATAACCCTAGTAAGCATTTACTTTTCATCACCTTGAATATTTCACGCACTCCCTTCTGGCCTGCAATGTTTCTGTTGAGTAATGAGTTGCCAGTCTAACTGGTGCTCCCTTGTAGGTCCCTGCTTTTCTCTGGTGGATTTTAGGATTCTCTCCTTGACTTTAAGCCTTTTTATTTTAATTATGATGTGTCTCGGTATAGTGCTCTTTGGGTCCTACTTGTTTGGGATTCTCTGAGCTCCATGACATGTGTGACTTTTTCCTTTACCAGATTGGGCAAGTTTTCTATCATTATTTCTTTAAATAGTTCTCCATCCTTTGCTCTCTCTTTTTAATTTGGTATTCCTATGTTGCAGATGTTATTATACTTCATGTTTTTCAAATGTTTCTTGAGGTCTCCTCAGTTTTTTAAAGTTCTTTTTTGTTTTTGCTGCTCTGCCTAGCTGTTTTATTCTGCCTTGTCTTCCAAAACACTGATTCTATCTCTAATGTACTGTTTATTCCTTCCAGTGTAGTATTTATTTCAGACATTGTATTCTTTACTTCTGAGAGATTCTTTTTGTTTTTATAGTTTCTATATCTTTTTTCATGCTGTTGAGTATCCTTATAATCATTACTCTGAACTCTCTATCTGGTAAATTGCTTGACTCTATTTCATCTAGTTCTCCTTGAAAGTGTCCTTGTTCTTTCACTTGGGGTCTATTTCTTTGTCTTCCCCTTTTGGCTGCTTCGTATTTTCTGCCTTAGCTATTAAACTAATCAAGTACTAAATATACCATTAATCTAATCAAGCTCTGAACAATCTGGTGCAGTGTGATTTCTGGGAAATGGGTATATTGCTTCCCCTCAGGCTGATGCCATTCAGAGAGGAGTGCTCTGCCTGAGAGTTATGGCTCCTGCAGTATGAGGAGTGACTCAGCATAGGGATACTGGTGGCTGTTCCTTCAGTTTTCTCTCCAGAGCTACCCACCCAGACCATCCTCAGGTATCTCTAGTCCACTCTTCCCTCACTTTGCTGGCACCCAGAGTAAGTGTCTGTAAATTAAATTTTATGTTTTTTGCCCTTTAAGAGGCTCTCTGTGTTTTCAGCTTTCTGTCCCTGGTAGACAGAAACCCTGTTGCTTTTCACAGCTGGATATTATCTGGGTTCCTTTATGGCTCTGGTGCTATAGGCTGTGTAGCCAAGATTGGGGTTTAGACTCCATACTTCTCAAGGGGAACCTCTGGAACTTCAGCTGCTGCTCATGGGAGCCCGGCCAACCCTCTTGTGTCTCCTCTGCACTCCCTACCATTGACATTGTGGTGAAGTGGTTTCTTTTGTCTGTTGTGGTTGTAAGGCTTCTTTCCAGCTAGTCTTCCATTGATTATTCTGGATGATTTCTCTACAGTTTAGTTGTAATTCCAGATTGTTCTTGGGAGAAGGTTAGTGTAGCTTCCACTAACTCCTCTACCATCTTGGATTCTTGTAGGTTATTTCAATGTTTAATTTTTTATACTATTGTTAATATTTTGGTATTATTGCCTTCTAATATTCTTTTCTTGAGTACATGTTGTTATTTTTTACTAATTTGAGATCCTAAAAACATAGTTTTTATGATGCCTTTTTATTTATACTTATAAAAATATTTTATTTTTTAAAAGATTTTACTTATAGAGAGAGGGAGAAGGGATGGAGAAAGAGTGGGAGAGAAACATTGATGTGTGAGAGAAATATCCATTGGTTGCCCCTCACACGCCCCCAACAGGGGACCTAGTCTGGAATCCAGTCATGTGCTCTGACCAGAAATCGAACTGGTGACTTTTCAGTTTGCAGGATGACACTCAAGCCACTCTGCCATACCAGTCAAGGAAAAAAAAAATTTCCTTACTTCATCAAAAATTTATTGCAAACATAAATTTTAATTTTCTATTACGTGAATGTACCATGTTTATTTAATCTTTTCCCCACTGTTAAGTGTGTATGTTATTTCAGTGTTTACTTTTTAAAAATAAAAAAAAATTACAGTTTACCTTCAATATTACTGCATATTAGTTTAGATGTACATCATAGTAGTTAGATAATCATGTACTTTATACAGAGTGGTCTCCCTGATATTTCAAGTACTTGCCTGGCCCTAACATAGTTATTATGATATTATTGACTATATTCCCTATGCTGCAATTTACATCCTTGTGACTATTCTGTAACTACCAGTTTGAACTTCTTAATGTCTTCTTATTTTTCACCCATACTTCTCCCCTTTGTCCACCATCAGTTTGTTCTCTGTGTCTTTGAGTCTGTTTCTGTTTTCTCTGTTTATTTTGTTCTCTATATTCCACATATAAATGTGATCATATGGTATTTGTCTTTCTCTGTCTGACATTTCACTTAGCATCATAACCTTTAGGTCCATCATGTCGTCACAAATGGTAAGATTTGATTCTTTTTTATGGTTGAGAAGTAAGTATTCCATTTAATATATATGTGTGTGTATATGTTTATCCCACAGTGTTTTATCCACTTGTCTATTGATGGACACTCGGGTTGCTCCCACATGTGGGCTATTGTAACTAATGCTGCAGTGAACATGGGGGTGCATATATTCTTTTGAATTAGTGTTTTTGGTTTCTTTGGATATATTGCCAGACGTAGAATCACTGGGTGATAAGGCAGTTGCATTTTAATTTTTTTGAGGAATCTTTATACTCTTCCATAGTGGCTGCACCAGTCTGCATTCCCACCAACAGTGTACTAGGGTTTCCTTTCTCCACATCCTCACCAGCACTTGTTGTTCACCGATTTGCTAATACTATATAGTCAGTCTCACATTCTGGTTTTAATTTGCATTTCTCTGATGATTAGTGATGTTCGGCAACTTCTCATATGTCTATTTGCTGTCTGTATGTCTTCTTGTGAGAAGTGTCTACTCAGGTCTCTGCCCACTGGGTTGTTTGTTTTCCTGAGTTGTCTAGTTTTTATACAGTTTGGATATTAACCTCTTATGAGATATATCATCAGAGAATAACTTCTTCCCATTCAGTTGGTTGTCTTTTCATTTTGTTGATGGTTTCCCTTGCTGTGCAAATACTTTTTAGTTTGATATAGTCCCACTTGTTTATTTTTTTCTTTTGTTTTCCTTGTCCAAGGTGGTATGTCAGAAAAATATTGCTAAAATAAATATTCAAGATTTTACTGCCTATGTGTTTTCTTCTATGAGTTTTATGATTTCAGATCTTACATTTAAGTCTTTAATCCATTTTTAGTTTATTCTTGTATATGGTATAAGAAGGTGGTCTAGTTTAATTTTTTTGCATGTATTTGTCCAATTTTCCCAACACCATTGTTTAAATAGACTGTCTTTACACCATTGTATGCCCTTGCTTCCTTTGTCATTCGTTAGCTGGCCGTATAGTTGTGGGTTTATTTCTGTCCTCTCTATTCAGTTCCATTGATGTATCTGGCTATTTTTATTCCAGTACCATGTTTCTTTTTGATTACTGTAGGCTTACAGTATAGCTTGATATCAGGTAATGTGATACCTTCCACTCTGTTCTTCTTTTTCAAGATTTCAATCACCATTTGGGGTCTTTTGTGTTCTCACACAAGTGTTTTGATTATTTTGTCTAGGGCTATAAGGAATTTTTAAACAACCAAATGCATAGAGAGAAAATTGCTTAGGAAAATAAGTGGTAAATTTAGCAATTTTAGAAACGGGCAATAATATTAAGATATGGTGTAAATATTCACATTAAATTCTAATGAGTGAATAACATTAATAATACCCATTATTAAGGATACGATAACAAATGTCTTCTTTTGACCTTTGGTTTAACTCATTATTTTGGTCACCACCATGGGCAGGGTCTATTCTATACTATTCTGTTCTGCCTATTTGTACATAATTAATGATAACCAGTAAATTGGCAGGAGGTGGGACAACCAAATAGAGTAGATTAACACTGAGACAATCTCAACTTGTCACAGAGCAGTATTTTATATCTTTTCCTACGGTGGATTTTCAGTTTCAGGAGCACTAGCACTGCTGCCCCTTACAACTTCCCTGGGTGAGAGTCAGGAATCTCTGTCAAGCCGTTGATCCTCAAATATAATTGGCTATTAAAAAAATAAAACATAGGCCCCTCTGATAAAGCTAGAATCTGTGCTTATTAAAGTTATACCTGTCAACGAAATTGTGACATTGCACTCAAAATTAACAGGTAAGGCCCAGGAGATTTTTGTCTTTCATAAATTAAAAAAAATAGTCTCTATGTCAGATTTTAGGAATAGTCCAGGAGGTGTAAGCAAACTGTTTACATCTTGTGGATCTTATTAATGTTCTCTTTGGTAATTACTATCACATAAGCTGAATTTATCTGCTAATAAGAAAAAAAAACTAAGTCAATACAATTAGCCCAAGAAAGAAACCATATGATGCTCTTGATGGTAGAATTCATTGCCTAAATTGATAACTAGTGAGTAAATAACATTGAAATACAGCCAACCTCACCACACACCAGGAAGCAAAGAGAAATGGGGCAGACTTTGGTGTGATGCTATTTGTTGCTTTGCTGAGGACCAAGCTTGCAATGCCAGTAAAAGATCTTGGAAGTTTAGGTTAACAGTCAGAAAAAGATAAATACCATGTGATTTCACTTATATGTGGAATGTAAAGAACGAAGTAAACTGACAAACAAAATAGAATCAGACTCATAGATATGGAAAACAGACTTATGGTTGCCTGAGGGGAGGGAGCTTTGGGGACTGAATGAAAAAGGTGAGGGCAGTGAGAATTAGATTAGTAGTTACAAAATTGTAACACAGAGATGTAAAATACAGCATAGGAAATATAGTCAATAACATTATAATAACTATGTATAGTGCCAGGTGGGTACTAGAAGTATTAAGGGAACACTTTGTGAAGTAAATGATTGTCTAACCACTATGCTGTACACCTAAACTAATATAAAATAATATTGAATATAAAATATAAATGAAAAAAGAAACAGCATGCTAATATTTCCAGCAGTGCTAGCTTTGGTTCTAATTTCTACCTTTCAGCTCTCTTGCTTCTCTTTGTATTAAATGTTTATAACCTCTACCAGATCACAAAATTAGGCTGGTTTTGAATGCTATTAAATAATGCTAATTTGTGGCTCTGTTTTGCAATTTTGCTCTGTCAACATTTTGCTATTTGCAAAATAAACAAGGAATTTATAGAAGTGCCCATGGGGCAGCATGAATTTTTGTTTACCTTGAGTACAAAAACCTTTCTAATCTGAGACAGCCTGAAGCTGCGTTTATGATAAGTCCTTGTAAGGTATTTAAAGGTATGTATCAACAATTTCAACAAAAATCTTTCTTAAAGGATCCATGAATATGCAGGGTTAAAAAATTTCTATTCCATCCCTGATTGAAAATTTCTGGTAGATCTTCCTCTCTGAACATGTTTCCATTGCTGGAGGGACTATACAGAAACATTTCAGTATTTTTGGCTTTCAGAGAGTTCCCTTCTCGAGAAGCATCTTGTCCTGAGGGAATGTTTGGAGATCCATGGCTGTGTTATAAAAAGAAGTGCTGTGCAGGGAAAACACACTTCATGATAACTTGTCTACTGGCAGTGCCAGGAAACCGTTCTAAAAAATGAACATTCCTGTTTGGTTTTACTTAATTTTTTTTGGCCAGGAAACTAGTGGCTAGAGACACGTATTCAAGCTGGATCATTAAGACTTTCACACAGGCACATACACATTTACACACAAAGCTAATTGAAGACATTCATAGTCCTAAGTGTAATTTGCTATCCCTTTGCTATTGTCTATTAGTGGCCACTTTGCTACAGGCTATCATTTTTATTGCCAGTGGGGTTCAGTGATAGGCATAGAATTATTGCCTGATAATGACACCATTACTGCATGTCACTACTGTATTTGGACTTGGGGCTATTTGTAACTTGTTTGATTCCCAGCATACAGCTGTAACTGAACAGAATATTCTAAATGTGCACATTTGTTATCAGGGTCAGCTGGGAAGCAACAGACAATACATTCAGGGGTGCTGTAAACACATTGAGTTATGTCGGTGCACCCAACCCAACACCACTCACTCTTGGCATTTTCAGATGGCACATTTTATCTGTACTGGTAATTTGTGCATAGTTGTAATTGAAAGTAGGTCCAGTAAGGGAAGCCATATGGTTTGTCGTTCAAGTCTGATGCACTTGTGAAATAACAGATGTAAAATGGAGCACACCTGGAATTCAAGGACGGAAGCCCTGACAGAGCAATCTGTGTGTAACACCATACATGCTTGAGGGCTTGCGGGGGTGAAGTCCCTACAGAAACAATCTGTCGTGGCATACCCACATCTTCATACATGATCTGCATTGGCTGTTGGGCATTTGTTTTTCATGGCTGGCTACATTTATACTCGCATTAGTTTTCTGTGATGATTGAATAAATATGGTAGCTAACAGTTTATTTAAGGAGTAAAAAGAGCAGCATGTATCATTTGAAAAGGCAGGCTGTGCCTTAGCTATATTGTTTTGCAATATTTTAGTAGGGTCTTTGTGAATATAGAAGGTGCACGTACATACGGTGGCTGGTGTATGAGGTCATTGCTGAGTTTTGTGTAACTAAGTGTGGTGGCTTATTTTGCATATTCTTTGTGTTGTACTACTTGTAAGAACACCTCTAGTACTGATTGACAGTGTTGCAGAGTGTCACATAGACTTCATATGCTAGATTACTGAGGTCAAATATTGTATAAAGCTGGGCTAAAGGTGAAATTGGGCCGAGGCAAAACCCAGTTCTGTTGCATTTGGCAGTAAAAATCCCACTTATGTCTTTACTCTGTGTTAGTGCAGTAACCCTGAAAGACTGCCGGGCATGTGCAGAGTAGGCACATGAGACATAGATGCTTCATGATTTAGGGATATACAGGAAAGACTCCTTTGGTTTGGGTGGTATGGTCAAAATCTTAGATGCCACCTAGGATACATTAAACCATCTTGGAAGAAACCTCAGGATTTTTTGCCTATGGAAAACAGTAGAGTGAAGAAAAAGAGCAAAATCTATTTACAGTGGTCAAAAGATGTGCTTCTGTATCCAGCAATGGTGTTAGGTTAGGGGATGTCACTGTGTAGGTTATGAAGAAATTATAAATATATCAGCATTATAATAAAGTATCATTATTCATCAAGAACACCATATTGTAATAACAGTTGTACAAAGTGAAAAAGTTGAACCAATCAATTTTTTATTTTTATTTGTTTATTTTAGAGAGAGGAAATATGAGAAAGAGAGAGAGAGAGAGAGAGAGAGAGAGAGAGAGAGAGAGTTGTTCCATTTATTTATGTATTCATTGATTGATTCTTGTATGTGCCCTGACTGGGGATCGAACCCACAACTTTGGTGTATCAGGATGTCACTCTAACCAACTGAGCTACCTGGCCAGAACCCAAGCAATTTTTTTAAAAGGTGAAACTTAACAATGGGCATCTGTGGGCAGGGGGTTTGTGGTAAATACAATTTTTTTTTTAACCTTGCCAGATTTATTTATTTATTTTATTTATTTATTTTTAAAATTTTTATTGTTATTCAATTACAGTTGTATGCCTTTTCTCCCCATCCCTCCACCCCACCCCAGGTGAACCCACCTCCCTCCCCCCTCTCCACCCTCCCCCTTGGTTTTGTCCATGTGTCCTTTATAGTAGTTCCTGTAATCCCCTCTTCCCACTGTCCCCGCTCCCACCTAAACATTTCTTAAAAGTGGAGAGATGTTGAGGAAGAAGTGTGGGTCAGAGGCACAAATCTGTGCAAGTCATCCAGACTTAGTGGAATGAGAGACAAGACTAGTAGAGAAATGGCTCAGCTGTACTTTAATCCAAGTGAGAGAGGAGTCAATGATAGGAAAGACTAACCAAATGGAGTTCAAGTTCCTGATTAATGTTGTCCCTTTGATGAAAGATACCCCACTTCTGGTTGCCTTGGCAATATGACCTTTATCTTACGCTAAGTGCATTATAATTAGGAATAAAACATACACATTTTTCAGGGGGGCACCTAATTACCTCCACTTTGGAAAAAGTCTGGTGGTAATTTGAAAGGTTTTTGTCCCACAAAGTATGTAATTAATGGGAAGAATACTACTTTTATATAAATAGATGAATGAGGTTGTGTGTACAAGAGGGCTTCCCTGTCTGCTAGTACATTGCTATTCCTACTCACTTTCATTACATTAATATTCTGTATCCACCTTACATCCCTGGTACATGACCTTGAATTCTTGGTAGAAAAGCAAAGAAATCAGAGGCCCTGGACTAGGAAAGGCAGAAGTTCATACTCTTGGGAACCTGGGAAGGGTTTAGACACATCTAGATAGTAACTGTTTGAGTTGCTCCTTGGTGACATTACAGCCATACAATCCCTCTCTGCTCGGTGTCAGCATAGTTCCTGCCTTTCCCCCCTAGTATTAAGTATTTGGGATATGGTTACCAGGACATATATTTTGTTTCACTAGTAATTATGCCATATAACATTCCTTGTCTTGAGCACCTGAGAAGAAGGTCAAGGTTACTTCAAAACCATTTTATTTGTTTAATATATTTGTCAAAAACATATAGTGCTCAATATATGCTAGCCACTGTTCTTAACACTTTACCAATATTAACATATTGTCATAGATGTCACTAGATGGGTAATTCCAGGTGGGGCAGAATTTATTTTGGCTTAAATGATTTAGATTATTAAATTTTTATTATACATATAGTGAGAGAGAGGTTCAAAATGTAAATGTGGAGAAATCTGACCTAAAATTGACATTTACTCGGGGTTCCTCATGTGTGATCCATTGTTCTCAAAGGGGCCTAAGAATGGGCTTTAAGGGACGGCATTTACAAGTCTGCCTGTAAAGGTCTGCCTATTCATTTTTGGTGGGGGAAGGGGATCTGTCCTTTATTAGACTCCCAAAGGCAACTCAGATGGCGATGGTGGTTCACATTGCTCAGCTTCTGTCATCATCTTTTCCATTCGAGCTCTGTCTTACACAACAAATTAAAATATTTACTGTGTATGCAGAATGCAAATGGATGATATTGATGTGGGATGATTTTAGTTAAATTTCCTTTTTTAAAACACATCAAAGCCAGGAATAGCAACAAGAAAAATGGAGGTAAACTCTGTAAAAACTGTCATCAGTGCAATGAGGATAAACAGCCCCAATCTGCAAAATATTAAGTATAACTTTCACATTCTGGATGTCTAGGTAGAGATAAGAGAGTATGCTGAGATCTGACAAGAGTATTCTACAATCTAGAGAAAGTACAAATTTCCTAAGAAATGTAACAGTCCTGAATAGAACTGGTACACAAATCGTTTCTGCTGTCGTGGAATTTGCATGATAGTGTGGAAAGACAGAAAATAAGGTGCCGAACAGGGGAGTTTCTGCTTGTGACACCTGCTCTGAAGAAAATAAAACAAGGTGGCGTGTTCAGTATCTCGAGGATCCGTGGTCAGGGAGCCTCTCAGAGAAGGCGACATTTGAACTGAGACCTAACTGACAAAAAGATGCCAGCCTGGCAGATATTTGGGGGCAGAATGTGTCAGGAAGAGGAAGAAGTGAAAAGAAGTGGTCTTGGGGGGATAATGAACAATAAGAGGGTCATCTTGCTGGCTTGAGCAAGTGGGAGTGAGGGTAGGAGAGTGTAATTCATTACAATTTACAAATTCAGGAGATGGAAAGAATTGGAAGTAGGCTACTTTCTTTATCTTTTGTAGGAGGGCATGGGTATATACTTCTAAAGTTAATACATGTTGTTAAATAGTGTAATGATTTCAAACTCTTAAAAATTTAGAACTAATTTCTGAATATTTAAAATATTAATATCTATGTGGTAAAGAAAAATTTAAGTAGGTCAGCATTCCCTTTAGTTGCATTATTTGTTCACATAATGGGAATGATGGATATTTTCACTTGTTATCTATTTGTTTTAAGCTTAGTTTTATAGCAAGTATGAAATGTCATTTAATTGTGTTAGTCACATTTTTATTTCGTGGGATTTTTGCTGTTATAATTTTTGCTTTTACCAACTTTGGCCTAAGATATTTATTGAGTGATTTTGTATGTGTTTCCTTTTTCCATTCATTTTTTTTTCTTTTTTTAAAAATATATTTATTGATTATGCTATTACAGTTGTCCCATTTCCCCCCCCACTCCACTCCATCCTGCCCACCCCTTCCCTCCCACATTCCCCCCCCCCATGGTTCATGTCCATGGGTCATACTTATAAGTTCTTTGGCTTCTACATTTCCTACACTATTTTTACCCTCCCCCTGTCTATTTTCCACCTATCATTTATGCTACTTATTCTCTGTACCTTTACCCCCCTCTCCCCCTCCCACTCCCTTATTGACAACCCTCATGTTCTAGTTGTTTGCCTAGTTTGCTCTCGTTTTTGTTTTATGTGTGGCCGTTAATAACTGTGAGTTTGCTGTCATTTTTACTGTTCCTATTTTTGATCTTCTTTTTCTTAGGTAACTCCCTTTAACATTTCATATAATAAGGGCTTGGTGATGATGAGCTTCTTTAACTTGACCTTATCTGAGAAGCACTTTATCTTCCCTTCCATTCTAAATGATAGCTTTGCTGGATACAGTAATCTTGGATGTAGGTCCTTGCGTTTAATCTTGGGTAATGTAATTATGATGTGCCTTGTTGTGTTCCTCCTTGGGTCCAGCTTCTTTGGGACTCTCTGAGCTTCCTGGACTTCCCGGAAGTCTATTTCCTTTGCCAGATCAGGGAAGTTCTCCATTATTTGTTCAAATAAGTTTTCAATTTTTTGTTCTTCCTCTTCTCCTTCTGGCACCCCTATAATTCGGATGTTGGAACGTTTCAAGGTGTCCTCGAGGTTCCTAAGCCTCTCCTCATTTTTCCAAGTTCTTGTTTCTTCATTCTTCTCTGGTTGGATGTTTGTTTCTTCCTTCTGGTCCATACCACTGATTTGAGTCCCAGTTTCCTTCTCATCACTATTGGTTCCCTGTACATTTTCCTTTGTTTCTCTTAGCATAGGCTTCATTTTTTCATCTGTTTTTCGAACAGATTCAACCAAGTCTGTGAGCATATTGATAACCAGTGCTTTGAACTGTGCATCCGATAGGTTGGCTATCTCTTTGTCGCTTAGTTGTATTTTTTCTGGAGCTTTGAAGTGTTCTGTCATTTGGGCCATTTTTTTTTGTCTGTCTTGGCGCATCTGTTACTTTAAGGGGCGGAGCCTTAGGTGTTCACCAGGGCGGGGTAATGCTGGTCACTGCCCTGTGACGCTGTATGTGGGGGAGGGGCCGAGTAGGAGCAATGGCGCCTGCCTCACTCTCCTCCGGATTTCAGTCTTTCACTCCAATACCCACAATCAAACTGGGCCCCTCTGGTGCTGGTTCCCGAGTAAGTGGGCCTGTGCACACTCTAGGCCCCTGTGGGTCTCTCCAACAACCTCTCCTGTGAGGCTGGGAGTCTCTCCTGCTGCCGCCCCAACCCCCAGTGTCGCTTTCAGTCAGAGGTTTGAGCCTTTATTTCCCCGAGCTGGAGCCCTGGGTTGCTCAGTCTGCTTCGCTGCCCGCCGTTCGTCCAGTTTATCTGTGGGCGAATGTGGTGCCACAGGGTGCTACCCGCCACTCTGCCTGCCCCACTCTCCGCCACTCTGAGTCCAGCCCTCTGGGTTTATCTGTGCAAATGTGGGGCCGCAGGGTCTGCTAGTGCTCAGACTGCCTGTGCCATTTGTCCCACACTCCGCCAGTCTCAGTCCCGCCACGGCCACGCCAGTCCTCTCTACCCCGGTGCCGTCTCCGCCCCTCCTACCAGTCTGGATGAATGTTTATTTTCTATTTCCTTGGTGTCGGTCCCCCTTGCTGTTTGATTCTCTGTCAGTTCTGGTTGTGCAAGGAGACGCAGTGTGTCTACCTACGCCGCCATCTTGGTTCTCCTTTCCATTCATTTTTAACATTTAAAATTTTTACCCAAGATCTTTGATTATCTTTTAAAAATTGTAGCTTTCTTTTTTTTTTTCCAGAGACACTGCAACAGCAATAACTTTATCAAGGCATTTTCTAGCCATTTTCTTTTTTTGAGGCAACTTATTTTTAATAGTTATCTGTATATTGTATTGCATTTATCACTTCAAATCAACTCTGTTTCCATCACCATTTATTCCCGTTAGTCTCTTCTCTCCACCCCCCTCCCCCCCAACCCTTTCTATCTGGTAATCACTACACCATTGTTTGTCTGTGAGGATTTTTCTTGCTTTTTTTTTTTCTTAATCCTTTCGCCTTTTTCACCCAGCCACCCACCTCTCCTCTTCTCTGATAGCTGTCACTCTGTTCTCTGTATCTATGAGTCTGTTTCTATTTTGATTTGCATAGATCATTGGTGAGTATGTTCTCCCAATTAGTAAGCTGTCTTTTCATTTTACTGATAGTTTCCTTTGCTGTGTGAAAAGTTTTTAGTTTGCTGTAGTCCCCTTTGTTTATTTTTTCTTTTGTTTCCTTTGCCCAAGAAATATATTAGAAAAAATATTCCTATGAGAATTTTCTGAGATTTTACTGCCTATGTTTTCTTCTAGGACTTTTATGGTTTTGAGTCTAACATGGAAGTCTTTAATACATTTTGAGTTTATTCTTGTGTATAGTGTAATTTGGTGGTCTAGTTTCATTATTTTGTATGTGTCTTTCTAATGTTTCCTAACACCATTTATTGAATAGTCTATCTTTACCCAACTCTATGTTTTTTGCCTCCTATTCAAATATTAATTGACCATGAAGGTGTGGGTTTGTCTCTGGGCTCTTTTTCTTGTTTGTTTCAATGATCTACATGCCTGTTCTTGTGCCAATACCATGGTGTTTATTACTATGGCCTTGTAGTAGAGTTTGATATCATGTAACATGATTTTTACAACTTTGCTCTTCTTTCTCAAGGTTGCTGTGGCTGTACTGGGTCTCCTTATAAGGAGCCTTGTGGCTCCTTATAAGTTTTCAGAACGTTTGTTCTACTTCTGGAAATATGCCATTGGCATCTTGGTAGGAATTGTGTTGCATCTATAGATTGCTTTGGGTAGTATGGGCATTTCAATAATGTCAATTCTTTCTATCCATGTCCTTGGTATATGCTATCACTTATTTGTTTCTTCCTCAATTTCTTTTTTCAGTGTCTTATAATTTTCCAAATACAGGACTTTTACATTCTTGGTTAAATTTATTCCTAGGTATTTTATTTTCTGTTGCATTTATAAATGGGATTGTTTTCTTAGTTTCCCTTTTTGATATTTTATTATTGGTTTATAAAAATATGACTGATTTCTGGGTATTATTTTGTATCCTACTACTTTATTGAACTCATTTATCAGTTCTAGTATTTTATTTTTTGGTGGAATCTTAAAGTTCTTTATATACAGTATCATGTCATCTGCAAATAATTACAGTTTTACATCATTTACAATTTGGATGCCTTTTGTTTCTTCTCGTTTGACTGCTGTGGCTAGGACTTCTGCTACTATGTTGAATAAGAGAAGTGAAAGCAGACATCCCTGTCTTTTTCCATATGTTCAGGGGAATGCTTGTATTTTTTGCCCGTTGAGTATGATGCTGGCAGTGGGTTTGTTATATGTGGCCTTTATTATGTTTAGGTATGTTCCCTCTAATCACAATTTGCTGACGGTTTTTATCATAAATGGATACTGGATTTTATCAGATGCTTTTTCTGCATCTATTGATATGATCACATGGTTTTTATCCTTCATCTTGTTCTTGTGGTGAATTGCATTTATTGATTTGTGACTGTTGTACCAATCTTGCATTCCCAAAATTGGTCCCACTTGATCATTGTGTAGGAACTTTTGGATGCATTGCTGTATTCGGTTTGCTAATATTTTGTGGATTTTAGCATTTATGTTCATCAAGGGTATAGGCTTATAATTTTTTTTTCTTCATAGTGTCTTTATCTGGTTTTGGAACTAGGATAATGCTGGCCTCATAAAATGAGTTTGGGAGCCTTCCATCCTATTGAATTTTATGAAATAACATGAGAAGGAGAGGTGTTAGCTCTTCTCAGAATGTTTGGGAAAATTCACCTGTGAATTTTCAGGTGAGCAATCAGGCCCTGGGCTTTTGTCTGGGAGTTTTTTGATTACCACTTCAATTTCACTAGGGGTAGTCTGTCTATTAAGATTCTCTGATTCTTCCTGATTTAGTTTGGGAAGATTGTGTGTTTCTGGAAACTTATCCATTTTATCCAGGTTATCCAGTTTGTTGGCATATAATTGTTCATAATATTTTCTTGCAATGTTTGTATTTCTTTAGTGTCAGTTGTTCTTTCTCCTCTTTCGTGTCTGATTTTATTTATTTGGGTCCTTTTGTTTTTTTCTTGATGAGTCTGGATAAAAGTTTGTCAATCTAGTTTATTTTTCCAAAGAACCATCTATTGGATTCATTGATCTTTTGTATTGTTTTTTTTAGATTCTGTATCATTTATGTCTGCTATGATCTTTATTATGTACTTCCTCTTACTCAATTTGGGCTTTGTTTGTTGTTCTTTGTCAAGTTCCTTTAAGTGTCAAGTTAGATTGTTTATTGGAGCTGTTTTTTTTTTCTTTTTTTTTTTTGAGATAGGCCTGTAATGCTATAAATTTCCCTCTTAGGATTGCTTTCCCTGTGTTCCACAGAGTTTGGATTGTTGTGTCCTCATTTTCATTTGTTTCAAGGTATCTGTTGATTTCTTTCTTGATCTCATTGTCGACTCATTCATTGTTTAATAACATTTATTTAGCTTCCATGCCTTTGTATGTTTTTCCATGTTCTTCTTGAGATTGATGTCTAGTTTCATAGCAGTGTGGTCAGAGAAGATGCTTGATATGATTCCAATCTTCTTAAATTTATTAAGACTTGTTTTGTGTCCTAACATGTGGTCTATCCTAGAAGATGTTGCATGTGCACCTGAAAAGTATGTACATTCTGCTGCTTTGAGGTGAAATGCTCTGAGGATATCAATGAAATCCGTTTGATCTAGTGTGACATTCAAGGACACTGTCTCCCTTTTGATTTTCTCTTTGGAAGGTCTATCCATTGAAGTTAATGGGGTGTTAAAATCCCCAACTATGACTGGATTTCTGTTGATCTCTCCCTTTATTTCCATCAAGATTTGCCTTACATATTTAGGTGGCCCTATGTTGGGTGTGTAAATGCTTACTAGGGTTATGTCCTCTTGTTGGACTGTTCCCTTTATCATTATGTAGTGTCCTTCTTTGTCTCTTACTGTAGCATTGGTTTAAAGTCTATTTTGTCAGATACAAGTACTGCTACCCCAGCCTTTTTTTCCTTTCCATTTGCATGGAATCTCTTTTTCCATCTCTTTACTTTTAGTGTGTGTGTATCTTTCAATCTGAGATGGGTCTCTTGGAGGCAGCGTGTGTATGGGTCTTGTTTTCTTATCCATTCATGTACCCTGTGTCTTTTGGTTGGAGCATTTAAGCTACTTACATTTAAGGTGATTATTGATAGATAGATATTTCATGCCATTTTATTGTTAGACTGTTTTCCTTTCTCTCCCTTTTTCTTCCTCTTCTTCTTAAAGCAAACCCATTAACATTTGTTGTAATACTGGTTTGGTGTTAACAAACTCCTTCAGCTTTTCTTGTTTGGGTAGCTCCATATTTCTCCTTCGATTTTAAATGATAACCTTTTGGGTAAAGTAGCCTTGGTTGTAGGTCTCGCTTTTCATCACCTTGAATATTTCACACACTCCCTTCTGGCCTGCAATGTTTCTGTTGAGTAATCAGATGCCAGTCTAATTGGTGTTCCCTTGTAGGTAACTCCCTGCTTTTCTCTGGTGGATTTTAGGTTTCTCTCCTTGTCTTTAAGACTTGTTATTTTAATTATGATGTGTCTCAGTATCTCGGTATAGTGCTCTTTGGGTCCTATTTGTTCGGGATTCTCTGAGCTCCCTGGACATGTGTGACTTTTTCCTTTACCAGATTGGGCAAGTTTTCTATCATTATTTCTTCAAATAGTTTCTCAATCCCTTGGTCTCTTTTTATTCTGTTACTCCCATGCTGCAGATGTTGTTATGCTTCATGTTACCTGAAATGTTTCTTAAACTCTCCTCTTTTTAAAAAATCTTTTTTGTTTTTGCTGCTCTGCCTGGGTCTCTTTTCCTACCTTTTTTTCCAAATCACTGATTCATTCCTCTGCTTCCTCTTACATACTCTTTATTGCTTTCAGTGTCTTATTTATATCAGCTATTAAATTCTTTTTATTGTTGTTCAGAGTTGTCTGCATTTTCTCCCCACCCTTCTACCCCACCCCAGCCAACCCCACCTCCCTCCCCTGCCTCCACTTTCCCACTTGATTTTGTCTATGTGTCCTTTATAGTAGCTCCTGTAAACCCCTCTCCCCACTATCCCCTCCCCACTCCCCTCTGGCTATTGTTAGATTGTTCTTAACTTCAATGTTTCTGGTTATATTTTGTTTGCTTTTTTCTTTTGTTGATTATTTTCCAGTTAAAGGTGAGATCATATGGTATTTGTCCCTCACAGCCTGGCTTATTTCACTTAGCATAATGCTCTCCAGTTCCATCCATGCTATTGCAAAGGGTATAAGCTCCTTCTTTCTCTCTGCTGCCTAGAATTCCATTGTGTAAATTTCTGACTGGTCATTTTTTATGGTTTCTATGTCTTTTTCATGCTGTCGAGTATCCATATTATCATTACTCTATATGCTCTGTGTGTTAAATTACTTGCATCTAGGTCTTCTTCAGATTTCTCTTGTACTTTCATTTGGGGTCTATTTCTTTGTCTTCCCATTTTGGCTGCTTCTTTATATTTTCCACCTTAGTTGTTAAACTAATAAGTGATGTAGCCTCTGGCTGTAATTAGCAGCCTGTTTAAGCTCCACTTGCTGGGGCAGAGTAATTCCTGGTGGCTATTCCTGAGGGCTATTGCTTCCCCTCAGGCTGATGCCACTGGGAGGGGAGTGCTCTGCCTGAAAAAATTGGCTTCTACAGTATGGGGAATGACTTAGCATAAGGATAATGGTTTCTGGTCCTTCAGTTCTCTCCCCAGAGCCAGCAACCCCAGATTCTCCTCAAATGTCTCTATTCCAGTCTGCCCTCCCTCTGCCAGAGCCCAGGATAAGTGGCTGCAAATGAAATTTTGTACTTTGGCCCTTTAGGAGGCTCTCTGCATCTCCAGCCATCTCTCTCTGGCAGACAGAAACCCTGCTGCTTTTCATAGCTGGATGTTATCTTGGTTACTTTCTGAATCTGATGCTGTAGGCTGGGGAGCCCAGACTGGCGTTTAGACCCCATGCTTCTCAGAGGGACCCCCCTGGTCAATGAAATATCCTTCCAGAACTTCAGCTGCCATCTGAGGGATCCCAGTCAGTCCTCTCACGTCTCCACAGTCTCTATCAATCTTGTTGTGGTGAAGTGGTTTTTTTGTCTGTCTGTGATTACAAGCCTTCTGTCCAGCTTGCGTTTAGTTGATTATTCAGGATGCTTTTTCTACAATTTAGTTGTAATTCCAGATTTTTTCTAGGAGGAGGTTAATGTAGACTCTACTTATTCCTCCACTCCTGAAAAGCCCTTTATATTTAAAGTGATTATTAATAGGTATGTATTTATTGCCATTTTATTCCTTTAACTATGTTCCTTCTTTTTCCTCCTGTTCCTCCTCCTTTTTCTTGTTCTTCTTTCTTCTTCTTCTTCTTCAACAAGACCCTTTAACATTTCTTGTAGCACTGGTTTGGTTGTAACAAACTCCTTTAGCTTTTTCTGGTCTGGAAGGCTCTTCATATGTCCTTCAATTTTGTTTTATGTTTTTACTTAATCTTTATTGTATATTTTCTGTTACTATTTAGTCCCCCTATAACCCCCTCCATCAACAATCACCACATTGTTATCCATGTCCATGAGTCTTTTTGTTTTTCCTTAATCCCTCCACTGCTTAACCTCCCCCACCAATAGATGTCATTGGCTCTCTATCTATGAGTCTGTCTTTGTTTTGCTTATTCAGTTTGTTCATTAGATTCCACATATAAATGAAATCATATGGTATTTATCTTTATCTGACTGGCTTATTTCACTTAGCATACTATTCTCCAGATCCATCCATACCACTGTAAAGGGTAAAATTTTCTTTTTTATGGCTGAGTAGAATTCCAGTGTGTAAATGTTCTGTAGTTGTTTTATCCACTCATCTATTTTTTTTTAAGATTTTATTTATTTATTTTTGGACAGAGGGGAAGAGTGGGAGAAAGAGAGGGAGAGAAACATCAGTGTGTGGTTGCCTCTTGTGTGTCCCCCACTGGGGACCTGGCCCACAACCCAGGCATGTGGCCTGACTGGGAATCAATCCAGTGACCCTTTGGTTTGGAGGCCAGAGCTCAATTCACTGAGCCACACCAGCCAGAGCTATTCACTCATCTATAGATGGACACTTGGTCTGCTTGCAAACCTTGGTGATTATAAATAATGCTACAATGAACATAGGGGTACTTATGTTCTTTTGAATTAGTGTTTTGGGTTCCTTCAGATATATTCCCAGAAGGGATCTCTGGGTCAAAAGGCAGATCCATTTTTAATTATTTGAGGAATAAAAGCTGGCCTTAGTGTCCTTCAATTTTAAGTGATAGCCTTATAGGCATAGTAGTCTTGGTTGTAGGTCCTTAAATATTTTAAGTACTTTAAATATTTCATGCCATTCCCTTCTGGCCATGAAATGTTTTTGTTGAGAAATTAGCTGACAGTCTTTTTGGAGCTCCTAAGTAACTGTCTTTTTCTTACTGCTTTTAAGATTCTGTCTTTGTCTTTATCTTTGCCATTTTAATTACCGTATTATGCCATGTGTAATGTACACTTTTTTGCCCAAATTTTTGAAGGAAATATAAGGATGTGCATTATACATAGGTATAATGATTACATACTATGGATATAATAATCCAGTGTATAATGCGTACAAAACATGGATGTGCATTAAACAGGACAAAATATGGTATATTGTGTCTTGGTATGAGCCTCTTTGGTTTCATCTTTTTTTCAACTCTCTGTGCTTTCTGGACTTGTAGGTCTTTCCTTCACCACATTAGGGAAATTTTTGGTCAATATTTCTTCAAATAGGTTCTTGATCCCTTGCTCTTTCTTAACCTTCTGGTACCCCTATGATACAGATCTTATTACGCTTCATGTCATCCCAAAGGTCACTTGAACAATCTTCATTTTTAATTTTTTTCTTTTTACTTCTTGGATTGGGTGTTTTCTGCTACCTATTCCCCCAAATTGCTGATTTTATCATCTGCTGCATCCAACTTCTTTATTCCTATTTTATTCTTAATTTCTGAACTGTTTTAAAAAAATTGTTTCTATGTTTTTTTAATGCTTGCTATCTCTTTGTTGAAGTTCTCATTAAGCTCTTTGAGCACCCTCATAACCATTTTGTTGAATTTTATATGTAGTAAATTGCCTCCATTTCATTTAGGTCTCTTTCTGGAGACTTCCCCTATTCTTTCATTTGGGGTATATTTCTTTGTCTACTCATTTTGGCTGCTTCTTTGTGTTTGTTTCTATGTGTTAGGTAAATCTGCTATGACTCCCAGTTTTGGTAGCATGGCCATATGTATTATGTGTCTTATGGGATGACAAAATGAGCTGAAGGGTACTCCAGGAATGTCCCTTGTGAGATTACATGGGTTCTGTTGTTGTGATTATGTCTTGATTTCTATTGTCCTGTTTGTCCATGAAGTTGACCCTCAGTCTCACTGACTGAGGACTAACCCATACCTCAGTGTATGAGCTGCTCTGCAGGTGCTGACTACATGAAGTAGAATTTGCCTCAGCATGGTCTGGTGCCTACTGAGATCTGCCTTTGGATCTGCCACTTGTGAAGCTAATTGGATTCTGCTCTGATGTTTTCTGAAGTTGGTCTCTGGGTGTGTTTGTTGTGGGATCTTTTGGGAGGGACTTTGTTGCAAGTCTACATCAGACGCTCCCCGTAACTAGCCCTGAACAGCATGTTTGGAGCTACAAAGTGATCCACAGTTTGTGGCTGCCTCTGTTGAGCCTGAGTATGTGGGGGAAGGACCAAGCTGCTTACCAAGGCCAGTTTTCACCAGCACTGGTCCTGGGGGTGGGTCAGCAAAAGTACCAAGGCACTCCAAGATCTGCTTCCACCTGTCTTTTTCTGTCAGCTCCCTATTAATTCCAGTCACTGTAAGAGGCTCTGGTGGTACTTAAGTTGCATGAGGCAGATTCTCAGTTAGTTACCTGGTAGGGTAACTGATACAAGTTCAAACTCGTTGCCAGTGTTGGGTCTGAGGACTGCCAGTGGGAGCCAGGACAGCACTTTTTGCATCTCCACCCTTCCTACCAGTCTTGATATGGCTTCTGTAAATCTTTAGTTATAAGACTTCTGTTTAGCTAGTCTTCAGTTCATTATTCAGTTTGATTGCTCTATATTTTAATTGTAATTCTAGTTTGGTCCCAGGAGGAGGTGAGTGTAATGTTCTACTCTGCCTCTTATTGGATCTCTTGGCCTTTTCTATAATCATAAATTTGAACACTTTCTTCCAGCCCATCATATTAAATAGAATTTTATTTTTTTTGCATTGATCTTTAATATCTTTTTTACTGGTAAGACAAATAAACTAACACCTTGTGATAAATTTTAGTGGTAAATGGCTATTGATATTTCATGTTTAAAAATGACTCTTGCTAATAATTTTTCTTTGTATATTAGTTTTAAAACTGCTAACTCCTATTTTTGATACATTCTTTTAAATGATATTCTCAAAATGGTTGTGTATACTTACCTTTAATTTTGCATGTAAGCACACATCTTAGAATAAGCATTTTTGTCAATAAATTAAAAGGGTTGATCTAATCTATTCATTTTATAGCATTTTTTATTAAGTGGATCCCAGATTGCTCCTTGAACTCAAAGTCTGGAACTATGTATGTATTGTTGTTTCCAATTCTTCAGTCTCTTTATATGACTGGTTTATACATTCGTGTCCTTTACTGAGTAACTTTGCATATATACACAGGTAACCTAACATAGTCCACTAGGTCAATTGTAATTCCTTGCCTACTTGACATTGGACCTGGCCATGTGACTTGCTTTTGCCAATGAAATGCGAAAGTAAGCACAAGCTTTAAATGTGTTGCCATGTGGTTTAGTCTTTTGTATTTCTGCCACTGGCCCCAGGTAGTTCTTGCTTCAGAATAAAGAAGAAATGTAGAACAGACCTGAGTTTGACCCACAGCTGGAGTCCAGTGATGCCCAGAAGAATCGAAGTGAGACCCAGCCAAGATCAACCTAACTGAAGTTGACACATAGACCCATGAAGTAACAAATGGTCATTGCAATAAGCCACTAATATTTTGGAGTTGTTTTTCTGTAGCATTAGTGAAGCAATAGATGAGGAATCTGATCATTTTAAAAACTAGATATCATTACTCACTTTCTAGTCCCATAAATGCAATTTCTTGAAAACTATATTTATTAAACTGACTCCAGTTTGTGATTACAGTTGTAGTTCCACCAATTACTAGCTCTATGCCATTGAACAATTTACTTACTCTCAGTGAGCCTAAGTTTTCTCTTTTGTAAAACTTAGATAATTATATCTTCTATATAGCACTAAAGATATATGTAAAATAAAAACTTATTAATAGTCATAATGGATTTATTCTTAATTTACCATAATTCTGAAATGCATTATACCACTTTATAATATGTCCTTACCTAGGCTTTTTGAAAATTAATGCAAAAGCTATTGTACAAGTGATTTTAGTTTGAATAAATGCAGACTTTTAGAAATAAACTTCATTAAAGAAAAAATGAGGCTTATTAGATCTGATGTTTTTTTTTCTTTTTAAATCACAACATCAGTAAGTACTTATAAAATATTCGCATGGTCTTTTTCAGGGTAGCAGGTTCAGACAAAGAAATTCCAAAATACCTCTTCTTTTTTCGTGAGTGACATGTCATTCAAGATGAGGCCACATGCCATTTCAGATCAGCCCACAACCGATGGAGAACAAAACTGGGAGATGGGCACCGTAGAGAACAGAAATGGTCATGGATTCATTAAATGAAAGATAAGCCTAACCCAAGATAACAAAATTATGCACAGATAAGCATCAGTGACTATAAATAAACCCTGTGTATGTGAGGTAGTGAGATATAAGTTTCTGAGGAAACTGCCACCTATTTTCTGTGTTGCTGAGAAAAAGAGATTAAACCACTAAGAACTAATCAGTAATGCCCAGAGTGACTGTTGCACTTGATTTCCAGGGTGATAAGTTGAGTCCTACACGTGTACTGGGTGACTCCTATGTATCAGGCATTGTGTGTATCAGGCTAGGTGAACTGGTGAGGAAGACAGATATGGCCCTGCCTCCATGGAGTCTGCAGTCATAAAGGGAGACATGAGGCTGTCTTCTAACGGTTTTTCCTTCAGTTTCTTAAACACACATAGCTCTTTCCTACTTGTACACGGTTGCATTTCCTTTTACATGAGCCTGGAAGGCTCTTCTCCTTTCTCTTGGCAGCCAACTATATGCAGTTGCAAATTAATTATTATAAAGCAATGGAAATGAGTGTAACAATGCAGAGACTGGAAGGATTAGAAGAAGCAGGACACTTGAGGGAGAGAAGAAGTAGTGGGACATCTCAGAGAAAGGAGGCCACTTTGACTGATGCATGGAGAGAAAAGGTGAGAGAGAGCCCAGTAATGCAGCCTGGTGGGTAGTGCAGGGTACCTTAAAAAAAAAAAAAGAATAAGGATTCTATTTGAAGTTCATTGGGAAGATCTGGAAGTAATTTTAAGGGAAAGGTGGGGGCCATATAATTAGTTTCTGCTTTAAAAATCTTACTCTGTTATATGGAGAATTGATGGGAGTTGGGGAATAGACATATGGGAAGGACATAAGGGGACTGTTACAGGAATCCTGGTGAGGAGTGAAGGGTGACCTGGAGGAGGAGAATGATTACAAAGATGGAAGCGGGGAGATTGAAGAGATATTATGGATACAGTAACAACAGATTTTGGTGATGGACTGGATGTGAGGAGTGACTAAGAAGGAAAATGTCAAGATGACTTAGGTTTCTACAAAGTTGAGTAACAATGGTCAAATGAGATCGCTGGTTAGATTTGTAGGCCAGGCTGCTGGCTAGCAACATGCCCAGATGACTGATCAAGAATATCATTGGTTTAAAGAGGGGCTTTGGTCATAAAAACTCAAGTACAGACAGAGCACAGTGGCAGGTGGGACTCAGAGAACAGAGAGGCACAGACAGGCAAAAATCTGGACAGGTCATGTTTCCAGACTATTCTTCACCATCATGTTTAAAAACAGCTCTAGGCAACTGAGGCACAGTGGGGAGCAGCATCAAGGGAGACAAAGTGATGGAGAGATAAGAGGTTCTGGAATCAAGCATGTCTGAGAAACAATTACTGGTTGCATGATCCTGTGAGTTGCTTGAATTACTTAACCTTTCAGAGCCTCAGATTCCTTATTTATAGCATAGGATGGAAATATTTACCTTGCATGTTTGTTATGGAGATTAATTCAAGTAATGTTTACAAAATACCTTTCATACAGTAGATGCTAAAAATGTAGTTCTCTTGGCCTCCCTACTGTGTAAATTAATTCATATCATTTAGAGCTCTCACTCATTCAGCTACCTGACTAATGAGATCCTGACACCAAAGGACTTGGTTCTTGTCCAGCTCCCCTCAAGCTGTGGAGTGGAGAGAGGGGAGATGAGAATGGCAAAGAAGCAAATAACAATTATGGTATATTCTAAATCACATGGTAGAGTTTAATTCACACTACATTGTACACCATATTACATGGTATTAAATTCTTTGTTTCTTATAGCTTCACAGCAACTCAATGAGAATAGTGTTATTTGGTTTCTTCTATGAATAAGAACACCAGCAGAGTTTTGGAATCTGAGCCAGGTTACGGAGCTTCTGCCAGAAATGCCAGGATTGGAACGTGCTGGGTCTCATGCTTGTGCATTTCTTCCACTACATGTGCAGTCTCTGCAAAAGCAAGGCCTTTCTGACCTTTCGCTCCTGGGCCTTAAAACAAGTCCTGATACCCAAGGGAGAAAACTGGCATCATCCACAAAATAACTTTTCTTCCCCTCCTTGGAGAAGACAGGGATGCTCTATCTGTTTGGGAGGAATTACATCCTATGGTTAGGGAAAGAAGTCATTTGGGAGGATCTTTCTCCTCTTTGAATTTGGACAAGCTGAGTCATTTACTTCTGGAATTCAGTCATACTTCTTTATTTTAGAGATGAGACACTTCTGAGTCTCTGAAAGATTGTTTGACAGTTAGAGATCATTTAGCTAGTGGCATTTTAGTTATTTCAATTCAGTAGTCTTCAGCTAGTATTTCCATGGCGTCCCAAGCACCTCTCCCTCAGATTTTTTAAAATCCATAACTCAACCATTACCAGCAGCAACAATTTTTCTCAGTGATTGACCAGTGAAAGATACACACACACACACACACACACACACACACAACTCTTATATACCTAAGTGTCATCTCAACTTTGATATGACCAAAATACAATTCATTTCCCTGCCTCACATCTGCCCATCTTCAATACAGTCGTACCCTTTTGAACACATAGCACCTTTAGGTCATGAACTTCGTGTATCCTTGACTCTTCTTTTGCTTTGGTAATTGACATCCACATGTATGTCAGTTCTGTCTTTGAATTGTTGCACCCTTCACTTTCATCTCCCAAGGATATCTTTTGCAGAGAATACTTTCTATAACCTCCCAGGTAGTCTCTCCCTCTCACACCTTCTTATCCTCCTGTTCCCATTCCCTTCAGAGGAGCCAGTCTGGCCCATTGACAATGGAAGATCAAAAGTCTGTACAGCAGCTTCCCTTACCCTGCAGATTTGAACTCTGACATCATGGCCAACTTTTCTTTCACACCCACTTGGCTCTAGCCACACCGACCACCTTTAATTCCTCAAACATTGTAACACACTGTCATCTCAGACCTTTGGCAAATGTTATTTCTTCTTGCATAGAATTCTCTTCTTCCAAATAGGTAATAGATTATTTCCATACTTTGTTGACATTTCTGCTAAAATATCACCTTGTCAGAAAGTTTTTCTTGACTACTCGTTATAAAATGGAAACATTCTCACTGCATGCACGTCAGCTCTCTTTTCTCTATAGCATTCATCCCACTTAAAATTGTATGTGTATTGTTTCCCCCAACTCCCTCCATCCTGCCTTACATGTATGGTCGATGAGGAAAGGAGCTTTTTCTCCGATTTGCTTACCTTTAGAATAATGCTTGCCTTAAACTAGGAATTCAATTTGTATTTGTTGAATTAATAAATTGATGTTACTATTTGTGACATAGCTTGTCATTCTTGAAGATTGAGTCAACCTCCTTAAGTATATTAATTAAAAATTTTTTTCTGGTTGCTCTTATAACTGCTGACTTCAGGCTTTCTTATAATTAACTCTGGCTTTGATAAGATATTCCCAATTTTGAGGGAGAGCAATTTCTATGGTAAAACCTCACTATTGACTGGATAATATCACGAACAACTCATTCCTGGAAAAAAAATATTGTGAAATAAAATCCACCTCCTTTGAGCTCATTTGTTTTTGTGTGTGTAGAATTTTTCCTTATTCCCATGTAACACTAGATTCTGCTGCATGTATTTCATTTGCTTTAAAATTTAATGCTTATTATATTTGGGGAATTGAGTAAAAATGAAAACGTTTTCCAATGCTATTAACAGATATATTATCAAGAGTTTTTATCTATTTTTAGTAAGTTTTTACGAGTAATGGAACAAGTAAGGATTCTTTTTTCCTGACTTAATTCCCACTGACCATAATTTGTGCTGCAAAGATGAAGCTCTGCTCTTCAGCTGGTCTTTCAGACAGCCTGAGTGCTGTGTTGAATTTCAAAGCCTGTGCACTTGCAGTTGGAAGTCCACTGTCAGTGAGGAGAACCTGCTATAGACACATCTTGTCTCCTCTCCTGTGAGGTTATACAGCTAATCTCAGCTGAACTACTTGAGATTCTTGTTACTGCTGCTATCTCAATGAATTTAGAGTGGTAATCAATTAACAGTAAATAGGTTTCTTTATCAATTTGGAAGCATCCCAATGAAAGTAAAGAGAGAGTGGAATAAGGTGATAAATAATTTATAGCTGGAGAGAATCCCTAATTCCTCCTGCCCACTCATAGGTTCTAAATTATTTTTTAGGGGAAACATGAGACCAGTAGCCAGAAATCTGGGACACGAATTAACTCTATGTAACAGAGATTTTTAAACTTAAAGACGTGCCAGTTTTGCTGCATAAACCTGGATTTTATACAAATGCTGCAAGTGCAAAGAGCCCCTTGTCTGTGACCCTCCTGATTTTGTATATTAGGAGGGGACGGCTTTTCTGTTTTCAAAGATCTACTCATCTATGCTAGTTTTAGTTGGCTGAGAGCTTTTAGGATTTAGGAAGTGGATTATGCCTCAATCATGACCACTTCTAGGAAGAGGTGTATTTGTGATGACAGTTAAAGAATCTTCAGTTTCAGGGTCTTCATTTACGTGGGCCCCTTCCGATACCCTTGCAGGGGCTCCCACAACATATTCACAAGTAGACGTATGATTTTGTAAATTTGCAAAAGTAAGATATTTTAACTGCAACCAATGAAAATCACTGTTGTCTTCTCACTTCAGTTTCTACTCTGTCCTATTTATGCTCATGTCTGGTGGCATTGGAGTGAGCCAGGATATTTTTTGGATGTGGCAAGAGAGAATGTTAGTGAGACACATTTAATTGGGTATGTTAGGATGGATTTACTTCTTTGACAATCAGTTGTCTAAATAAGCAGTGGCTAGTGGGGCAGCCCTGAAAGTGCACAGCTCAGCTCTCCCTTCAGTGGAACATGTTGGCATACTTCCTCCAGTTGCCACATCTTCACACCCGTCACAACATAATGCCAATGCCTTGCTCTCCCTGGGTTGGTCTCAGCCAGTGACTGAGCTCAGCCGGAGTTCTGGAGCAGGACCATGCCTTCCCAGTACAGAATGAACAGTCCATCAGAGATCTAGAGCCAGTGCAGAGTGGATAATCTGTCAGAGTTCTGGAGCAGGACCATGCCTTCCCAGTACAGAATGAACAGTCCATCAGAGCTCTAGAGCCAGTGCAGAGTGGATAATCTGTCAGAGTTCTGGAGCAGGACCATGCCTTCCCAGTACAGAATGAACAGTCCATCAGAGCTCTAGAGCCAGTGCAGAGTGGATAATCTGTCAGAGTTCTGGAGCAGGACCATGCCTTCCCAGTACAGAATGAACAGTCCATCAGAGCTCTAGAGCCAGTACTGAGTGGATAATCTGTCAGAGTTCTGGAGCAGGACCATGTCTGCCCAGTACAGAATGAACAGTCCATCAGAGCTCTAGAGCCAGTGCAGAGTGGATAATCTGTCAGAGTTCTGGAGCAGGACCATGTCTGCCCAGTACAGAATGGACAGTCTGTGCTATGCAGCGGAGAATTTCTCATAGTTGCACTGCAGTCTGAGGTTTCTCCCACATACTTCTGCTTCCTTCCCTCTTTCCTTTAACAGGTATCAGATCTTCACCATGTTTGAAAGGTTTTCTAGAGTTCTGTTCTCCCACTTCTTTATCTTCCACAGATATTCCCCTAAGTAAATCTCTTGCACATCTAACTTCATCTTGGTGTTTGCCTCTCAGAGGACGTAAACTGACAAAGTTAAAGGTTTCACAGGATAGCTGTTGTAAGACCTTTGTTTAAACTGAGGTTTGCTGACACTAATGACGCTAATGATTTTCACACTATACTATGTTACCTTTTATATGCCTAATGGTCCATCAACCGACCTTTGATTCCATAACTGAAGCTTGGTTAACTATATCTCAGTCACTTGTCAACGTTTCACAGTATTTCTCCCCTCCCCTCCTGACCCAGAGTATTTTTCTAATGTTCTCATTCCTTGCTGATCTACCTATGTATTATACTCTACCCAAACAAAACCTTTGTCATTTTTGGGACAGACATTACTTATGCTCTTTCCCCTGTCTAAACTAGACTTGCCCAACTAGACCTGTGCATATTTCTTATTAATTTCTTGCTGAAATGACATGACTGACATTGACAACAGTATCAAACTCTTAATATGTCACTAAAAGGAGGATGTTTGTGACAAATTGGTAAACAAGTATCATTAATTCAAAGAGCAATTACAATTATAATTTGTTGCAAAAAACTTGAAATGTATTATAATCTTACAGGCCACATGTGAAAGAAATTTGATATTTCCTCAAATATGAAAACAATATTTTATATATTACCAGCAAAGAGTTGTGAAGCTTACAGAAACTTTTTGCAAATACTAAAAAAAAAAAAAATAGTATTTGAACAGTCATACTAGAGGAAAAGACAATTATCTATCTGCTGTGGATTGAATTGTGTTCCCCCAAATCCACATGTTGTAGCCCTAACCCTCAATATGACTATAGTTGGAGTAGGGCCTACAGTGGACCATTAGAATAAAATGAAATCATCAGAATGGGTCCATAGGATTAGCATTCTCATAAGCCACACCAGAGATCTTACTGCCCCATCCCCAACCCCTCACCACATGAGGACTCAGGACACAGTCCTGCCAGAACCTTGATCTTGGACTTTCCAGCCTCCAGAATGTGAGAAAATAACTTTCTGTTGCTGAAGCAAACTAGTCTATAGTATTTTGTTATGGCAGCCTGAACAGACTAAGACGCTATCTTTCTTTTCTATCTAGAGAACAGTGAATCTCAACTGGGTATGGTTTTGCCATCCATGGGAATACTTGACATACTTGACAATGTCTGGAGACATTTTTGATGGTCACAACAAGGGAGACGCTAGTGGCATCTAGTGAGCAGAGGTCAGAGATGCCATGAAAAGTCCCACAATGCATCAAACAGCCAGTCTCTCCTTTCCCCTCCTCCTGCTCCCCAAAAAGAATTGCCCAGCTCAAAATGTCAATAGTGTCAAGATTGCTAACTCTGAGAAGCCCTAAAATAGAAAATGATATAAAATCTTGTCGTACGAAAAAGTGATCAGAGTATATAGCCAATTATAAGGGAAAGTATTATAGTGATATGCTAACCAGATAATTAATAAATATATTATCTTTTCTGGGTTTGCTTGTGATATTTTTAAAACTTGTAATTTATATTTTTTCTTTTTTAAGTAAAAATTGATTTTTATACTCAATTTGGTATTCCTTTTGTAAAGACACTCAGCAAAACATTATGATATCCAGTTCCCAAATCACAAATTCATCTGGTTTAGAACTATAATTAAACACACATATTGTACAACACTAGTAAATTTTGACTCCCCTATGATTCTAGATCTAAGCATTATAATTTTGTTTTTTGGGTATGTCTGACAATCTAAAAATGTTTAGTAAAGTTAAATGAAACAGAACATTTTTATAAATGTAATAAAATGCTTTTATTACTGCATATGTAGCAAGAGATTTGGTCTTTCTCACTAAATCCTCCTTGCCCTTTGTAGAAGATTTTTCTAAGCTGTAAAAATATAGAGCATGCACATAACGCATCCTGAGGTCTCTCCTTTAGTGATGTACATTCACATGGGACTCATCTATAACTTCCCCACATTTTCACGCTACCCTCATAAAACTGATTACTAAGTCCTGACAATTTTGAAATTTCTCAAATGTTTCCCATCCTCTCATTACATTAATTAGGGCCTCCACCTCTCCTCCATTAGACAGCCGAACAGTTTCTTGTTTTGATTGCCCACACTCCTATTTCATAGTCTACACAGCTAGCAAATGATCTGTCTTCATCATCTGTCCATCTGATCATGTCAGAGCATGTTGAAACCATTCAATAATTTTCTGGTTTTGTATTCATTTTTAATTATTAGCACTCGTTCTTCAGAGGAAGCCCAATAATGCATAACACTGATACAACTGAATTAGGGGAAGGGGCCAGAGCCTCTCTTTCTTAGATCCTCTATTATCCCTTGACCTTCTCTCTGGTCCCTGGGGCACCTTCATGATACACATGTATGACTAGACTGACTGTAATGATTTATCCATCAAACAAGGACACATCGGAGAGTAAATGGTGAAAGTATTGCTAATTATGCTGGGTTAACAAGTAAAAAGTGAGGCTGTTCCAGGCATATGGATTATAGGCACTTCTACTGTTTCTTGAGGTGTGGTTTGTAGAAGACCTCATCTGCAAATCAACCCTATCAACCTGGTTTGCAGATTTCTGGCCACACATCTGGAGAATCATAATCTTGGGGACATGAGAGGGGAGTCAGGTAGCTGCAGGAAGCACAGTGACCACTGCTCTACAGGATCCTCCAACTGCGATTCTCTAATCCTTTCCGACTTTGCTCCTGACTATGTCTTAGG
Organism: Desmodus rotundus; assembly: GCF_022682495.2. Taxonomy (NCBI): domain Eukaryota; kingdom Metazoa; phylum Chordata; class Mammalia; order Chiroptera; family Phyllostomidae; genus Desmodus; species Desmodus rotundus. The sequence goes on along the minus strand of NC_071399.1, from coordinate 60,141,587 downwards.
ACACTTCACTGCTTGTGTTCTCCAAACACCATGTTTATCTTTGAGATTGTGTACATATACTACCTCTTCCTTCTGGACCCCTTTCAATTACTGCGCCCCTCAGCTACAGCTGAGTACATTCTTCCACAGTGGAACAGAACTCACTGCATTTTATTGGTGAAGTTATGGTCTTAGTGGATTAGTGTTATTGTATTTTAGGTATCCATTTTCTTCAATAAATTGTGAGCTTCACGAGGGTAAGGGCCACGTCTCTGTGATTTTAGAACATATCATGCAATACCTTGCGCAGAGTGGTTCTCAATAAGGGCTTAATGAATAAATAAGTTGTTAGACAAGTGAATGAAGATAATGTTTATTACCTCTCCTAATTCTTTGTCTCCCTAAATAACTATTCTAAGTTGAATCTCAAACTATATGGCTATTTTTACTGAGTGATTATATTATTGTGTTGTTTAGAAAATTAGCTAAATGGGTACATGAGTGTTAAAGTTTTTAACATATGCTTGAAAATCTTATTACATGGCATTTTAGAACAGAAAAGTATAAAAATCTCTGTTTTACAAATGAGAAACTGAAGCTCAGAGCAATGCATCAGAAGTGGAATCTCTACTCATTCATCAGAAGATAAATATGTAGCCCTGAGATGGCCCGAATATTGGGGCCAGGCACTGAATAGGATAATGATAATATGTTATAATTTTATAGGCTGGATTCCTGAGGAAGTGGATTCTGACACGGAATTTAGCTTGCAGGATGTTTATTAAGGAGTACCTTGGGGTAACACCTGTGAAATGAAAGGAAAGAAATCAGAATTTGGTTGAGGAAGGGGCTGAGCTACAGTACAGTCCCAGTGGTTGCCTTAGCTGATCCCAAAGGAATTCTGGAGCAAGAGCAGCCCTTCAGAGCTGTCCCAGGTTATGTCCTGATGGCCAGTACTTTATACTCCTGCATTAAATGTGGGCCATCTCAGAAAAGATGTGACAGGTGAGGCAATTCTCTGCAGTTGAGAAAATCCCTAACTGGCTGATATTTGAAGGCTGTCAGCTGATAGTACTCCTAGCATATGGGCAGGAGTACTATCAAGCTCTTCCTTGAAGGGAGAAGTTAGGTAGCAAACCACAATAAACTTTTATAAGGATAGATTTTTATATGGATGTGGATGAGGATTCTAAATTGAATCAAGTAACGGTAGTTACTTGTGGCTCTCTAACTGTAATTTTTTATTATATTTTTCCATTACCAGTTAGTACCCTTATATCCCCCTTCCCACCAGCAATCACCACACTGTTGTCCATGTCTATGAGTCCTTTTACCCTTTTTCTCAATCCCTCCACCTCCTTACCTTCCCCCACTAACTGCCATCTGCTTTCCATCTATGAGTCTATCTCTGTTTAGCTTATTAGTTCAGTTTGTTCATTAGATTCCACATATGGTATTTCTTTTTCTCTGACTGGTTTATTTCACTTAGCATAATGTTCTTCAGGTCCATCTATGCTGTTGCAAAGGGTAACATTTTCTTCTTTTTTATGGACGGGTAGAATTCCCTTATGTAAATGGAATTTACATAGTTGTTTTATCCACTCATCCACTAATGGACACTTGGGCTGCTTCCATGTCTTGGTGCTTGTTAAATAATGCTGCAATGAATATAGGGGTGCTTACGTTCTTTGAATTAGTGTTTTGAGTTCCTTCAGATATATTCCCAGAAGTGGGATTGCTAGATCAAAAGGCAGATCCATTTTGAATTTTCTGAGGTATCTCGTGCTGTTTTCCACAGTGGCTGCATCAGTCTGAATTCCCACCAATGATGCAAAAAGGTTCCCCTTTCTCCATATCTTTGCTAGCATTTGTTGTTGTTTGATTTGCTGATGCTAGCAATTCTGACAGGTGTGAGATTATATCTCATTGTGGTTTTAATTTGCATTTTTCTGGTGATTAGTGATGTTGAGCATATTTTCATATGTCTATTGGCCATCTGTATGTCCTCTTTGGAGAAATGTCTATTCAAGTCCTTTGCCCATTTTTTAATTGGGTTGTTTGCTTTTTTGTTGTCGAGTTTTGTAAATACTTTATAAATTTTTGATATTAACCCCTTATCAGATTATTGGTGAATATGTTCTCCCACTCTGTGGGTTGACTTTTTATTTTGTTGATGATTTCCTTTGCTGTACAGAAACTTTTTAGTTTGATGAAGACCCATTTGTTTATTTTTTTCTTTGATTTCTCTTGCCTCAGGAGCTATATCCAAGAGAAAGTTTCTCTGAGTAATGTCCGAGATTTTGCTGCCTATGTTTTCTTCTAGGATTTTTATGGTTTGAGGTCTAATATTTAAGCCTTTGATCCATTTTGAATTTATTCTTGTGTGATGTAAGAATATGGTCTAGTTTCATTTTTCTGCATGTATCTGTCCAATTTTCCCAACATCATTTATTGAATAAACTATCTTTACCCCATGGTATGTGCTTGTTTCCTCTGTTGAATAATAATTGACTATAAAGTTGTGGGTTTATTTCTGGGTTCTCTATTCTGTTCCATTGAATCATGTGTCTGTTTTCATTCCAGTACCAGGCTGGTTTGATTACTATAGCCTTGTAGTATAGTTTGATATTAGGTAGCATGATTCCTCCAACTTTGTTCTTCTTCTCAGGGTCGCTGTTGCTATGAGGGGTCTTTTGTGGTTCCATATAAAATTTAAAAGTATTTGTTCTAGTTCTGTGAAATACATCATTAGAATCTTGATAGGAATTACATTTAATCTACAGATTACTTTGGGTGGTATGGACATTTTAATGATATTAATTCTTCCTATCCATGAATATGGTATGTGCTTCCACTTGTATGTTCTTCTATTTCTTTCTTCAGTGTCTTATAATTTGCTGAGTACAGGTTTTTTACATCCTTGGTTAGGTTTATTCCTAGGTGTTTTATTCTTTTTGAAGCAATGTGAATAGGATTGTTTTCTTTACTTGCTTTCTGTTAGTTCATTATTGGCAAATGATTTCTGAATATTAATTTTGTATCCTGCTATTTGGGTCTAAATTTAAAATGCAGCCATATAAAAAGTGATACAACTTAGCAAAATTTTATCAGAGTCTTGTGAACTTCTTGTTGAGGTCTTATGGAGATTTCCTGGATCTGGAAACTTTTTAATTTTGAGACTTTTTGTTACTATGTTGGGATATATGTAGAAGTTTTAAAATTGCTTTTATTATGTATTGAAGTAACTTTTTTGAGAACTATATTTTGTTTTTAATTATTTAATGTCTTAACAGACTTTTTAATATATAATAAGCTTTTAATATATCACAAAAATAAATCTTGAAATCATGGTGAACAAGTTTTAAAGTGTAATGCTGTGATAGATATCATAAGATTTTACTTAAAATTTCACATGTGTATGTGAAGTTGTCCTCAATTCCTATTTTGCCTATTTTTATATTTAGGTATTAAGACTATGCAAAAAAATTTAAAATAAACTGGTGAGCTAACTGTATATTTTTATTTTCCACAGGGGTTCATATAGTGTGATATCTTGTTATTTTAATATGGTACATTTTTTGCTGAATGGTTCACTAATTAACTTTGAAATTCTTTCATAATTTGTACATCTTCAGGGTCAATTATATTCCTAGAAATAATGTATCTTTCACTGATATTTTCAGAACTGTAACATAAGCTTTGATGCATGGTATCATTTTTAATTATATCTGTATTGTACTATATATAATTTCTCATTCTATATTTGTGTATTAGAATTTTATTTTAAATATAGTTTTTGGTAATGTTACTTTGATTTATTAATTTTCAAGAATCAAATTCGTAGATTAATTAATTCTATTTTTAACTTTTCCCTTAAATTGCTGACTTCTGAATTTAAAAAAGAATTTGTTTCTTCTGCTTTTCATGAAATCGTTTAGTTGTGCTTCCTTCCTAATTTATGAAATTAAGATTTAGTGAATTTTTATTCTCTTTTTCTCTTTCTTTCTTTCTTTTCACAATAACATTAAATATTAAGAAGAATAGTTTTCACCTCTTACTGGTGTGTCTCAGTTGGTTGGGTGACATCCCTCCTACAAAGCAAAAGGTCACAGGGTTTGATTCCAAGTCAACGCCTGTGCCTCAGCTGAGGGTTCTGTCCTCAGTCTGGTAGAACATGACAGGCAACCATTCCAAGTTTCTCTCCCCCTCTTTCTCCCTCCCTTTAAAAATAAATTTAAAAAAAGAAATATTTTTTTAAAAGTTTCCTGAGTAACTTCGGCTACTAACCAAGTGTTTGATATGCAATTTTATCACTGATGTCACTTAAAATTTTTTTTGTTATTTTAATTTTTTTCTGTATGCTAATTATGAGGTTAATACATTTTTCAAACAGTTTGTATTTTGTTTAACATTTTAACATTAATTTGTGGGTTTTTAAATATTTTTGTATTGGTTTTAAAGAATGCACATCATGGAATTTCTGGAGGTTTTGATTAAGTTTGTATTTATCTTTAACGGGCTCATATAAGAACTATTTTTGCAAAAGTTCTGTTGAAAAAAAGATTAAAAAAGGAAAAAACAAAAGTTCTATTGACACGAGAAAAAAGTGTATGTATTTTGTTTTTCACATAGAGTTCAATACAAATGGGTAAATAAACATTAAATATTTAGGATTTCTTATCACTTTAATCTTATTTACTTATTAAAGCATATTAATATTGTATTAAATCTCTACCTTCTGTTGTGTTTCTATTTATTTTTCATTGTATTTTGAACACTCTTTTCTACATATATTTTAAATTATAAAGTATAATTGTTTACAACTCCATTATCATTATTATACATTGTATCTTCACACAAAAATGAGATCATGCGTATTTTAATTTTTGTTGAAGGCTATTTTTTTGTTATTAATATAATCTGGTTGTTTCTCTTTCCTTGGGCTTACCTGCTGCATTTGTCTAACTATTACGTTTAATATTTCTTTGTTATTTTGTTTTAGGAAGGCCTAATATCACTAGGTTTTGTTTTGTAGCTAGGTCTAAGAGTTATCTTTAGCAGAATGTTTATAGTTATAAATGTTATGTTAGATTTTATCATTATGTTTGGAGATTTCTGTATTTTGTTGTTTGTATGTTTTGCTTCTCTTAGAATTTTCTTTGTTCTTTTTGTCATGTGACATGTGTTCATTTTAACTTTTTTTTTTACTTAATGATTTGGAGGGAAAAAATCCTTAAAACAGTATTTTAGAAGTTACCTTTAAATTTAAAAAATGACCAATTTGAACATACATTTCGATAGTCAGTGTCGTGAATGAACCAGAAACCATTGCCACCATCCTGCTGCACCAGGTGCCTGCTTTTACTCACCCCTCCACTTTCATAGGTTTTTTTCATGTGATGAGGGATTTCTGAATGAATGGATATTATCAAAATGTTGTGTACTAACATTAAGTAATTATTCTTTCTAAATCATTTCTATATTTTCTTCCTGTTTTACAATGATCACATTTAATTGAGCTCAGTGCCTTCCATGCCTCCTTTAATGCCAGACTCACTTCTTGGCTCTCTTTTGATTCATCTTTTGAACAGTTAACATTCGGAAAGAAGAGCTCTGGGAGATACCCTTTGTGAGCGTGTGCATTTCTAAGAATAATTTTCTCCTGTCATTACTTGAATGATAATTTAGCTGAGCACAGGGTTTAGTAGCAGCCATTTTCTTTTTCAAAATGTCTTTAAGTTGTTTTGTTTTGTTTTACCTTTTTGCACATGGCTTTTAATGCTGTAGAGAAGTCCAAGGCTGGCTTCAGAGGTCTTCTTCTGAGAGAGTTAAATCCTGTGTGTCCTGTCCCCAGCCTCAGGGATGCATGGTTTGCTCCTTTTTCTTGAAGTTCACAACCTCACTACAATGTGATGGAAAAAATGTACATCAGTCTAAAACCTCAGGTCTTTCTTGAACTGTTGCCTAGGCCCCCATACATAACTTAGGTAAAGATTAGGAATGTTTGACTCTATTGGAAAAACCTAAGAACACTTGACTTCATTAGGAAAGCTTTACTCTTATGTATCATTAATTATTTAACCTGTCATATTGTTATGTTGGGGTTTTTCCTTCAGGAAATCAATTTTTCATTTCTTATATCTTTATTTTCTGTCTTCCATTTTAGTTCTATACTCTTTCTTTCCTCGTTTTCCTGTTGGAGATGGTCATCAGGAGGGCCTGACGTCAGCTGACCAGAGAGCTGAGTCTGGGTAGCGGAGGCCCCTCCCCGCCCCCCTGTCCTTGGAATGAATGCATGCTATCCCTGCTGTTCCCACAATGGGAGCCATTTTCAAAAAGGATGCAGCCTTGCGAGAACAGAGTGGTGTTGAGACCGTCTGAACTGAATGTGTGACCAGACTCAGGTAAAGGCTCTGTATAAACTTTGTAGGTTCTGGCAGGCTTATGAACAGATCTACCCATCTTGTGGTCGCCCAAGACAAGACTTGTGAGTTCCCTTGTTTGTTAAAACTGCCACCTGCCAGCCTGGAGTGGCCTGCTGTTTTTCTCCATCTCTCTTTGCCCTCTGTGTATGGGGGCCAACTGGTGAACCAGCCCCTTCTTGAAGTGCTTCTTAAGTTTATTGCCTTTTGGACTGATTCAATTTTCTATAATATTGCTTCTGTTACCTTGCTTATCTTTTTATCTTGAGATTGCCTAGCTCTTAATAAAGACATATTGAATGAATAATTTAATTCTATTACAATTTTATATTATTACAGTGTTTCTATTTAGAAAAAAAAAATCTAGCTCCCTGATCCAGTCAGTTCCCTTTCTATCTAAATGTTAACATATTATTTCATAGAGCCTATTTTTTAAAAATTTCATTGGGAATAAGAATTAGATTGCTGCAAAAAAAAAGAATCTATTATTTTACCATTTCTTATAATAGATGTTTTTTCAAAAATATGTTTTTCTTTTACATTTTCGATAGCTACAGCCTCTCCCTTTTGTAAAGTGCAGACTGTTTTCATAAGTACCATGCTTGATTTTGTTTGGTTTTGTTGTTTTCTCTCCCTGGACGAGCTCAGTGGGTCCTACCGCGGTGTCTGCCTGCAAACAGTATTGGCTGTTTCTCCTGGGTTAGCCTCACCGTCCAGTTGACAGCTGCTGGAGTTGTCTCAGATTTGAAATCAGAGGCAAGTGTTGGTGTTTAGAGTCTCTAAAGTTCCTGGTGTTTAGATGTCCTTTCTGTAATACAATTCAGCTGGTTTGGAGGCATCTATTTCGTGGTCCAACTGCATTACATTGTTGTGAGTTGGGGAATAAATTCCCAGGTAATTGAAACAACCTTTCGTTCTTCCTTTGCCAAAGACAGTGAATAAATAATCAACAACCTTCTCACAGCTCCCAGATCTTATGAGCCTAGACCTTGATACATCTGCCTAAATGTAATGCTAGAGGTCAAGCATTACATTTTGATAACCTTTCCATTCCAGCCACATTTTTATATTTCTGGGAGTTGTTATCTTGCAGTGGGTAGGAAGAGCAGTACTATTTTCATACGGGCATTGGTCACAGGGACATATGCAGATGTTGGCAGCGTGACTCTGTATATACCAGAAAGTAAGCTGCAAGCACAGCGCTGCAGTCTTCTCTCATTGGTCAGAAATGTCTCCAATGAGGCAGAAACAAAGGCCAAGTACTAGTAAGGCTGGTACTGACCTTAGCATGAGCCTGCCAATGTTAATCCTTTAGTCTCTGACTCATGGGGAGTCCTGGTAGATCCCAGGGGAGCACTGAGACATACAGGGGCAATGAATCAATCAGCTGAGAATTATTTCAATATTTTGTCGACTCATATGGCTACAGCAGTATGCACATCTCCTACATACCTCCTGCCCCTGACCTAGCATTTTTTTCCTTAGAAAAAAGAAAATATCCTTGTTTAGTTTCAGTTACTCTATTTCTAGTTCCTAATGGGAATAAAACTTTGCATCACTTTTTGAATTTTCAAGAGTATTTTGTTATGGAATATGATGAGGGCAATAAGTCTTGAACTATTATAACTATTTTATCTATTTCACAGAAGAGGAAATAGAAACTCAAGAACTTTGTCTCCAATCATGGCTTACAACTAGGATCCTTATTTCATTTGTTCTTCTGCCTCCTGCAATATTGAAACCTCGTGTCAATACTTTTCTGTACACAGCTGGTCCTACAAGAAACAGAACCATTGCCAAAGGAAGTTTGAACCTTGATTGCATTACCTAGCTGTCTGATCTTGAGTGACTCTCTTAACCTCCTTAAATTTAGTTTTGTTTGCCTGTAAAATATGCTGGGCAGAAGGCATACTAACATATGTAGTTTCCAAAATAATAAAAGAATCATATACAGTAATGAGCAGGTAGGAAGAAGGTGAAGAGGGTATCACTTCCTCACAGCCTATGTTGATTTTTTAAAAAGTCACCTCTGTCGAAATTCAACCAACCATGCATAAATATAACCAGTTATAAGCATTTTGACATTCACATTTATAAATAATTATTTTATCTTGCTATGAGAACACAAATCTAAAACTTGAAATTTGGCTTGCCAGTTATTTTTCAGAGGACACACTCGAATTCAAGAAATTTACATTAGTTTAGATATTCCATTTGTGAAAATATTAGCTCATAAACTTAGAAAATATGGCTTCCTGTTCAGAGATCTAATTTATAAAGCACTGTTTTGCCACCCACTTTTAGCTGTGTTTTCTAAATAGAAATAAATGATATGGTTTCCAATAACAACTCCTGGAAATGCATATCTCCATCCCAGCTTATTCTTTAATTCACAGGCACTTACACTGTTTAACTTGCTCATGGTACTTTTGAAGGAAATCTTACCTGAATCCTAAGCAAAGCACTGAACCATTCCCCTCCATTTTTTTATTAAATGCCTCTACCCTCTTCCTTCTTTCTTCCCCCCTACCCAACAAGGACCTTTATCTGGCAGTAGAAAGAAAAATACATCTTATGAAAGCATTGGCAAATGATTCTGTTTCCTATATCAGAGCTCCACCTCCCCTGGGGCCTCATTATTTCTTTGAGGTTCTATCCCTGCAAGTCAGGTTGTCCTCCTGGCCCTCCTTCCTGCTTTTCCAGCCCTCTGCTCTCTCATCACATTCACCTAGGTCGGGAGAATGCACTGTTTTTCCAGCTCCGGCCAATTCCCCAATAACGTAATTGCATTTTTAATGTTTGAAACAGCATGTTAAAAATACTTGATTTTTTTTAACAATAAAAGAAAAAGCGTATGAAGACAAGAAGAGTTGCAAGAATTTAAGACAAAAAGATCAAGGGGACACATACATTTGGAAAAGTTTGATTTTCTGTTAAGTGCAAAACAAACAAAGCAGGGGGAAAAAAGCAGGGGTGGGGGGTTCTGGGCAAGTGTTGCCAGCAGCTTGAAATCAAAGAACACACTTAAAAATCCTGTCTGTTCAGGTGAGAACCTGACAGGTGGCACCCTGAAGGTAGGAAGCTTGGACTTGTTCAGTCTGCCCTACCCTGTGGCTTCTGAGGCTCTCTCCAGCAGCCAGACAGCTCAGGTGACGTCTGGCCATAACACAGGGCTGCCATCTACGTTTTCAGGACATTAGTACCTGGAGGCAATCAGGAGGTGTGTTCTCAATGGGACATTTTTTCCTTCTTGTCACTGGTAGTGCAGAACCATTTCTGCTCATCATTTTCTTTTAATCTGGCCCAGTGATGAAAAAGACCTACTGGGGCCCGCCTGGCAGGTGAAGCATCCAGATGCTAAGCTCCAGGATTAATTTTGCTAGCAGTGGCATCTGGGAGTCAACTCCTGTTCTCTGGCTTGGTTGTCAAACTGGGTTAACCCCTTGTAGTCCAACAGGCTCATTTGATGTGTCAAATTGGCAGGCCAGTTCTCCTGGTAGGAAGAGCCCACTGATGCTCTTTAAATGTAGGAATCTATATTTAAGCATTGGAGCCTTGAGGTTTATCAGAGTGTTTGTCCCGGGAGAGACAAAGAACAGCAACCCCTGGAGATGATAAGGAGACTGAAAAATGTGCATGCTTTTGACACAGGCTGTATTCTGAACAAAGGAGGCTATTGTTGGTATCCATCAAAGGCAAGGAAAGGCAGAGCCTAGAAAAAATGGGAATGATAGTGGATCAAAATATTACTTCAGAAAGCAATTAGATGCTCCCCTACCTGCCTCCACCAACACACACACATACACACACAGGCACACACCACTCAACTCTCACCCTCTTTTCATTTCAATTTTGCTTTTGTTTGGTGAAACTGACTTCCGTGTCCCCAAAAGTCTGGAAGAAAATTTACAACTCAACTCAGCCTTCATGACATCTTGCCTCTACCAGTGTTTTTTGTTGTTGTTGTTGGAAAGTTTACGACTGAGTGTCTGCAAGCAACAGTACTTTTGAAAGGGGCTCTAAATATTAAACTCATTTCAAGTGTGACTTGAGACTCAGGCAGACTGCAGGAGTAGTGACAATTTATTACTCTTCAGAAGCCCTAAAGCAGAGTAAATATAGATTTACCAGTGATAATATGAGAACAACAGATCAATTTGATTTTAAGTAAATCCTTCCCCCTAAAAGCCAGAATTTGATTAATCCATGGAAGCTTGCTGGAGTCACTGGGAACTAATTGAAACATAGATTAGTTTCTCTTCTCACTACAGTTAAGTGTACTGAGCTGTAAAAGGGAACATTCTGAATTTTTTTGTTGGTGCTGATTGTCAGTTTTTTAGTAATTACTTACCCCAAGTTAAGTGTCATGTCGAGTTTCAAAACAGCCAGGAAGTCAGAGATAATTTATTCATTATGTGCGTAGGAAAAACATCCTCATCCAACAATCTTATAATAGAATTCTGAGGCTCTGTATCTGGCTTTGGCCACAGCCTGTGTGTAGCTGGCTGTTCGGAATTGCTCTCACAGACCCAAGAACCCATATCCAATTCTTTCTGCTTGTTTCCTGTGGATAGAAAAGCCCTACAAATTCCAGAGAGATGTGCTAATACTTCAGTGTCATGAAAATCTTACTAGCACTTTGAATTTGCAGTCTGCTTTTTGCTCTGAATCCTTAGAGAACTTTTGAAACATTTATGTGTTTCACAGATATTATTGACCAGTGGAGATCAGTTCAGTTTTACAGGCAGAAAGATGGGAAGAAGGGAGGGTAGGGACATATCTAGCAGTACCAGGAAAGTCAATGTCAAGGTGGTCTAGAAGTAAATATCCGTGGGGCCAACCGTTGAGCCACATATACAGGAACTCAAGTTCATACAGACTCTGTAAAAGTGTGGTAATAGTGACCTCCTACATTTTATAGTTGACAGGGAGCTTCTACATATATTCTTGAATTTGGTGCTGGAAAAGTTCTAGGGTGGGATTTGATTTTTTGTTTTTAGGTGAAGAAACCAAGGAATAGAAAGAGACCTCATGTCAACTAGTAATGTGTCTGAGGCTGTGGCCACGGTGTTCTGAGCCATTACGCAGTATTTTTTCAGCTATTTTGGCCCATCAGTAAAGCTGACATGGAGAATTGAGAGGCTGCCTTTATCTCTTTTTGGAAAGTGGCTGCTGATACAATGAGGTTTTTTTTAGCCAGGAAACATAAAAAAAAATTCTTTTAAAACATTGAGACTTCAGCTTCATTTATGTTCATGGGATCTCTCAGTTAATTTATTGTTTTTCCCAGAAAATGGCCACTATTCCATTTATTTTAAGTAATAATGATGGCAATGATATTAACTTCATTAAGTCAGAGGTTTGAAGAATGCCTATGAAATGAAGGAGACCTCATACATGGGCCTAATTTTTTATTCCGAGGAATTTAAAAGCATTCTTTTACAGAGCCATTCTTGAGAGTTAAGTATTTTTTGAAAGTACATAATGTTCTGATTCTGTTCATCTGATAAAAAATGATTTATGCTCAACTGACATATGTAAATGACATATGTACTAATATTCCTGTGTATCCTAGATGGTGTATTGCCTTTCAATATGGCTTAATGATTTTAAGTGAAAGTTTTTTTTCTTTTTTAAGGGCCAACTTTGCGTTACAGAACAAGCCACGGGTCCAGGTGGCTTTCGTTCTGCTGTGCATTTCCTCATGACTTCAGGGAATTTCCCCAAATCCTGTTGTTACCCACTTTTGTAGGTGACCTATGGGGTAAAGGATGTGCTTTTCTTTTAATTCCTCCATCCCAGAATTTCTTAAGTGAGAAAAGTAATTGTAGGAAAGGTCTGTAGAACTGTGCCTTGACTATTAATAGGAAGGGAGTGTCAGGGAAAATGTTGACTAATGAATTTTTCCCACTGAATTATGAGGATTATAATCAAGCCTTATCAGTTGGCTGCTCCATCAAATCTAGTTAACTAACAATTTTTCACCACTATTAATTCCTGGCTGCAGTTCAGTGCTTTGGATTAAAGCCCTGACCCATATAGAAAAAACAAAATATAAAAAGGTAGTCTACTTTGAGAAAGATTCTGACAAAAGGTATCGAAAAGAGTGGGCCTTCATAGGCCATCGATTCATAGAAATGGATAGACCTTGAATTAATTTCTAATGACCAGTGTGCTTTGAAATCTCCACTTCACTGAGATTTGTTAGAAGGGGTAGTTGGGTTAAATGATGCTGCCTGAGTGAGTGGGAGAAACTTGAGAGCCGGTCTTAAAACATAACCTGCCTGTTTTCCTCCTGCCAGATCTCAGAGGGTATGGATGGAACATGTCAGAAGAATGAGGAGCCGTGTGCCGGGGAGAAGAGCTTTGCCCGCTAGGTCCGGGCAACAGGGAAGAGATGGGGAATTCCGCCCTGCTTGCATGGATTCCAGCGAGGCTCCTGTGTGTGTTTCCTACCTGTAGTTCAAGGCCCAGTTGAAACGCAACTGCTCCATGGCCTTTCTTTGACTTCCCTCAATTGTGATTTCTCTTCCTTAAGATCTTAAATAACATTTTATCTGTATTTCCCTGATGATATCTATTAGGCTCACATTTGATTATAATTAGACTTTAAATTTTCTCTTTTCTATTTTTACTTCAATAGACCTGAAGGTAAATTCTGTATCTTATTTTGAAAAACTAACAGCAGTTAATCCTGTACTTTACATATAATGTGTTCTCATCATATATTTGTTAAATGACTCAGTGGGTTTCCATGATAACTGAATTTTGATTAACCTTCCTTCAAAATGAATTCCATGAGATAGAACCAAAATTTGAAAATAATTATATAGCAAATGAGACACAAATATAAACATGATACTTCCCTTTACAATAGATACATCTTTCCCTTTGTAATAGATACATCTTAGTCAACTTTAACATGTTTTAAAGACAAATTTAATTTCCTTATTTGTTTTCATTTTAAAACCAAATACAGAATGAGGGAAATTGCTTAAGAATTGAAAATGTATGGCTGGATAGAGTATTATGAAGTATGTTATTTCTTTTGTTGCCATCTCTTTATATTGCTTTATATTTTTTACTCACATTGTTGTTATTGTTTTGGCAAACTCTTACTACACAAGAGAAATCTTTTAAAATCATATATTTGTAAAAAAATAATGTTCTAATGAAATAATGAAATGAATGTTTCAAAATAAATGTGGCATGAAATGTGGATACTATACTGATTATATTAGATGAAGGAAGAGAAATCTGACTCCATAAGAGGAACACCCATCTTTCATGGGGTGTGAAAGGTAAGTTATAACTGCCTGCCTTCTTTGTGTTGTTTCCTGTAGCCATGACTTACATTTATAGGCTCTATAATTCAGCTTAGTCTACGTTACTCTGTGTTTACAAACTACCTGAATGTTCTGGTGGTTTACACAAATAACAGCTCATTCATGATATATGTCCAATATGGGTTGACCATGGCTCTGCTCCATATTCTCTTCATTGGGGGACCGAAACTGACTGAGGAGCCCCTATCTGGTCATTTTTAAAAAACTTCATCTGTCAAATTTCATCTGTCACTGCTCTGTATATGAAATAAAAACCTTAACATTGAATTTATTGCCTATTTAAGTGAGGGAAAGCTACATGGATTAGGCATACATTCTCTGAACAAAGCAAGACATTTTTTTAGAGCATCTGGGAAGGATGGGATTTGGGGATTGGATGACTTTCAGGATCGGAGTGCACTGACATCAGCTATGGAAGCATAGATACCACCGTGAGAGTGCTTTTTGAAAACTGACGTTCAGAGAATGTTATTTTACAAGACCACTCCGTAGCAGATGACTTTTAGAAGCAAAATTCTGTCACTGATGGGCTGGTGTTCCTGAACAGTTGAGACTATTACTATAGTTATGGAACTGCCATTGATTGATTAGGTTTAAAGAATTATGCTGTTTACCTGTTTCTGTGGCTTCAGAACAGTTGCACCCCAACCCTCCAGGAGTATGGAACCTTTTATTATTTCATTCCCCCTTAGAAATCAAAAAGCAAAGATGGTAGAACTATGTGAGGGGTTTTATAGCTTCTATTTGGAAGTGACATGTCATATCCATTCATATTTTATTTGTCAAAGAAAGAAAATCACAGAGACAAAGTTAATCATAATCTCCAATCAATCCATAGGTAGGGGCAGCAAATATTTTGAACTATAATCAGATATGTACTATGCAGGTAGAAACTATGATAGAAGGAAAATGCAGTAGTACACTTATATCAACAGAAAAGGTATAATTTTTTTAAGCACAAACATTCATACATGAAAAAATTCATTTCTGATAGGTTTTAAAAATCATCTTCTTGTATAGGTCTTCATTTTTGGCACTATAAGGCTGGCTAATAGCCAGGAAACCAAGTTGTAAAATGTTAAAATTTTTAACATATATTTTCTGTAGTCAATTCTAAGGAGCAAAAACATCCTATATGGCTTTATTTGCTATCTCTTCTACTTGCGAAAAGAAAACCATGGCCCAATGGAAATAGAGCCATACACAGCAGCAGCAACAACCCACTGAAACACCATTTTGATCATCTCACTTCTTAAAATTTCTTCACTGGCTTTCCACAGGCTGGAGTGGAGAGTCCAACACTCTAGACGGGCACTTCCAGTTTTATTCATTTTTAACCTCACATTAAGGTGATCTCTGACAATGAGTTTAGTAATAAATTATATCATTATTTTCTAGTTTTGCTGAGTCTTAGAGAACACTTTAACATACTGTTACTCACTTGATATCACACAAATCTTTGCTTATAGTTGATGTGAAAATCAACTGGTCCATTGAGGCTCCAAGAAGTCCAGTGCTCCCACTGCAGGTCAGGGCGTAGGTGCTGGGATTTGTTTCAGGTCAAGTGTGCTCTATGTTACCACATGGTAAGCCAGAGAAGAAAAAGACCTATTTGTTACTCTCCCTCTGTACCTTGGCTTTAGTGACTCTTTGCCTTTAACATGTTACTCCCTCTGTTGTAGTGTGAATAAAATGGTCCATAAATGGGTACATGAGACAATGCTGTTTGCTGTATGTTGATCAGGTGACAAGATGTGTCAATACTGAGCAGAATGCCTCTACTATTTATTGACTATTTGGTTAAGTTTGGGCTCTGAGACATTTTTTGAATTTTATTTCATAATATACGGGGAGGGGCAAAAGTAGGTTTACAGTTGTGAGTATGCAAAACACTTTATTCTTGTATTATTATTTATTAACTATTGTAATAAATAGTGACAATAGTTAATAATAAATACTTACAATAAATAGTTACTTCACAATAGTACATATGAGATATAATCTATATAATCTCTATTTTACACATAAAGTTTGCATAGCAACAAATGGTAAACTGGGGATTCAAATCCAGGAAGCATAACTCCAGAACCAATGCTTTCAATCAAAATGCACCCTTATTTCATTGCAATGTTTGTTTCTGTGTCTATGTTTCTGTGTCTATGTGTGTATGTGTGTCCCTTCATATGCTGTTGTGAGAGAGATGGAGGAAAACAGGAAGAATGGATCTGACAGACTACCCGAGGAGGTATCAGTTCTGTACATGTGGTTGGATCAGTCTTTCCAGAGTTCCCTGCAACTCTGCCATATAAACTATTATCTAGCAAACTGAGCACCAGGTTTCTTGGGTTTTATCAGTACCATCTTAATGACACCTCTATTTGTCTGACATAAAGCAACTTCCCCACACTTTTTGCCCTTGCTTCTTTCCTGAATTATTTTGGACTGCTTCTCTCTGGTACCCAAATTGCCGAACAATCTAGGCTTTGCAAGGTATCCTGCTAATATCCTCCAGACACCACTATGTGAGTTTAAATTACCCAATGCCAATAAAATACTCACTTTCTGTGTCAAACAATGTGTGGAGGAAACATGCTTCACTTCCACTTTATTGGTGTATATGATGAATTGGCTCTGTAAATGTAGTACTTAGCATGAAAAAACACAGTTTTCAGATAAACAGACTATTTTATTCTCTTCTTTTTTCTTCCCTGCATATTTATTCTCAAAAGTGTATGAAATATATTTTGTGATTGCCCTGCTTGGCACTTTCAATTTGGTTTCTTTTAGGATGAACACGTTTTAGATTCCCAAGCAGAACAATGAAAGGAACTCAGTGAAAGCTGCCTTTGCAACAGCCCGAGGGGATAAAACAAAGTCAGTTGCCTGGTAGAGGTGGTCTTTGAGTAAAGGTCAAATAAAATTGCACTGGAAGCTTTGAGATTAGCTTCAAGAGGAGGAGGGAGGGTTGCCCTTGTGAGAATTGGAGAGAAAAAACAATATTCTAAAGCAAAGTCTTGGTTGCTTCTGATTCCTGCCTTCTTCATTCTGAGAAATATGAAAGGCTGACTTGTTTGTGACTCTTTTCCCTTCATTAGATTATACAAGGTGTGCACTAGAGTATGTATTGTGAAGGAATTTGTAAAAACTTGGAAGAAGTTGAAAGCTAAACCCTAAAGCTGCTAGAACAAATTATGACAAATTGTGTGACTTAAAACAACAGAAATGTATTATCTCACGTTCTGGAAGTTAGACGTCTGAAATCAAAGTGTCAACTGCTCTTTCTGAAGTCTAGAGGATGATTCTTGCTGGCGTCTTCCTAGCTTCTGGTGTTTGTGGGCAACCTTTGGCACTCCTGGTCTTGTAGATGCAATGCATCCCTCCTTTCTCTTCCTCTGTTGTTACATGTCCTTGTGTGCCTCTCTGTGTCAAAATTTTCCTCTTCTTATGAGAATACCAGATTTTGGATTAGTGTCCATCTTTATCTAGTATGACCTCATCTTAACTTGATTATATCTATAAATATCCTATGTCCAAATAAGTTCACATTTACAGGTTCCAGGGGTTAAGACATCAACAGATCTTTTTAGAGGGCACAGTATCACTGCTACAGGAGGAAAGGCTGTGTAGTGGGAAAAGCACTAGGTTTGTTGCAAAGGCATTGCCAAGTATTAGCTTGATAGGGGGAGGTGATGGTTAGCTCTCTTCATAGTTTTCACCAACTCCTCCACACATGGTTTTGGTTGGACAGTTAAGGGTTTTTTTGTTTGTTTGTTTGTTTTGTTTTTGTTTTTAATCTTATGTTAAGTGCAATGCAAATGCAGCTTTCAGAAAACTGTGCTAGTTCCTCCTCCCAACCTGATTGCCAATCTCAAACCCTTCAAGTGGAGTGTAGAAATAATGTAGCCACTGTCTTGGAATCAGAAGACTTGATTGTGAGCTCGGCCACTTCCCAGCTGTGTGCCCTTTGAGTTCTAGTCCTTAACCCTTCCAAAAATCTATCTGATAAATAAAGATAAATTACAACTCTATCTACCCAATCACATTAAATGGTATAATAACACTATAATAATAGGATATGGAGTGCGAGTATTCCTTTTACCTCAAAATTGGCAACTGTATTCTACAGAGTCCAAAGAATGCTAATGAAATACATTGTTTAAAACAAAACACCAAAATTGGATCCATTTTCCACGAGCTCTGAATCTACATTACTGTTCCCAATCATTGCCAACATAGGCCTCATACACTCCCACTTCTTTATCTCCACCCTTTTCTTGTCCTTGTTATATAAGCGGAGGCCTGATGAAGAGAGGGCGAGTTGGGGAATTGTCTGTGTGCTGAGTCCTTGGGTTAGGAGGGAGTGCTGTGACTTTTTTCTCCTTTCTGCCCTGAGATGCTTCCCATCTATCAGAAAGATTGCAGTTATTCCAAGTCCCAGACTGCAGTTATTCTAAGTGTCTCCTCGTTTGTACCCATATCCTTTGCAATGCGACTTTTCAGATTCTTTAACAATATGTGGAATCCATTCTCCAACTCTTGTTTTCTTTCTTTCTCTGTTTTTTAATTGTGTTAAAATACATAACATAAAATTTACCACTTTAAGCATTTTTAAAGGTACAGCTCAGTGATATAAGATACACTCTTATTGTGTATCTTATACCACCATTCATCCCCATAACTCCTTTCATCTTGTAAAGTCCACACATATTAAACAACAGCCCCCCATTCTCTCCTCCCCTCAGCCCCTGTCATCTGCCATTATGCTTTCTGCCTTTGTTATTTTGCGTACTCTATGTACCTCATATAAGTGGAATCATACAGTTTTTGTCCTTGTGTGACTGGCTTATATTACTTAGCATGATGTTCTCAATGTCTATCCATGTTGTAGCACCTTGTAGAATTCCTTTCCTTGTTAAGGCTGAATAATATTCAGTTGTATGTGTACACCACATTTTACTTATCCATTCATCTGCTGGTGAACATGTGGGTTACCTCCATGTCTTAGCTACTGTGAATAATGCTGCTATAGACATGGCTGTACAAATATCTCCTTTTGACCCTGTTTTTAATTCTTTTCAGTACATACCCAGAAGTGGAATCACTGGCTTACAGGGTAATACTATTTTTAAGTTTTTGAAAAACTGCTATATTGTTTTCCACAGTGACTGTACCATTTTACATTCTCATATACAGTGTGCAGGGGTTCCAACTTCTCCATATCCTTCCCAACACTGCTTTTTTCTAATGAAGCCATATCTCATTGTAGTTTTGATTTGCATTTCCCTAATAATTAATGATGTTGAGTGTCTTTTCCTGTGTTTATTGGCCATTTGTATATCTTCTAGGGAAAATGTTGTTGGAAGTCATTTGCTCAATTTTGAATTGGGTTCTTTTCCTTTGTTGAATTTTAGTATTCTATGTATTCTGGATATTAACCCCTTATCAGACATATGATTTGCAAATATTTTTTCTCATTCTGTGGGTTGCATTTTTACTCTGTGGATAGTGTCTTTTGATGTACAAAATTTTTTAATTTCATGAAATCCAAGTTGTCTATTTTTACTTTTGTTTCCTTACCTTTGGATGCGTATCCAAGAAATCACTACCAAAACCAGTCTTGTGAAGCTTTTGTCCTCTGTTCTATTCTAAGAGTTTTATTGTTTTAGGTCTTACATTTAGGTCCCTGATCAATTTTGAGTTATTTTTTATATACAATATTAGTAGATAAGGATCCAACTTCATTCTTTTGGATGTGGATATCCAATTTTCCCAGCACCATTTGTTGAAAAAAAAAACTGTGGTGTCTCCATTAAAAGGTCTTGGCACCCTTGTCAAAAATTATATGACCCTATGTGTGAGGGTTCCCCACCCCGGGCTCTCTATTTTATTCCATTGGTTTATATGAATGTCTTTATGCCAGCACCACACTGTTTTGATTACTGTAGCTTTGTAGTGAGTTTTGAAAGAAGGAAATTTGAGTCTTCCCATTTTGTTCTTTTTCAAGACTGTTTTGGATATTGAGATTCTATTTGAATTTTAGAATGGATTTTTCTGTTTGTACAAAAACATCATTGGGCTTTTGGTAGGGATTGCACTGAATTTGTAGATCGCTGTATGTAATACTGACATTTTAACATTATTAACTCCTTAAATTTATGAACCTGGATGTGTTTCCACTTATTTATTTCTTAATTTCTTTGTTTTTTAGTTTTTATCGTATATGCCTATTACCTCCTTCGTTAATTCCTAAGTACTTTTTTTGTGATGTGATTGTAAATGGAATTGTTTTTGTAATTCCCTTTTCATATTTCCCACCCCAACTCCCACTAGCTGTGTGCAAGATGCTCCAGGAACATATGTAGAGATATCTGCTAAGTGGCTGGGAGTGGGGGTGGGTGGCTACTAGTGTCCTAAGAGCTGAAATTGACCAAAATTAACCACGATTTACCCTCTAAGCCTTACACCTGAAGTTGCAAGTCTTTGACAGGCTTCAGAGTTCAACAATAGTTCTATCAGCCAGATTCTGCCAGTGCAATTGTTGTCTAGGCAGATTCCTGGTACTTCTTACTCTGCCACCTTCTCAGAATCTCTGACATACCCTTTCCACCCCTATACCATCTCTTGTCTATGGATTGGCTTTTTGATTTGCTTTGGGCAATAAAATATAGCAGAAGTGAGTTCTAAGCCTAGGCCTCAAGAGACCTTGCACATTTCCGCTCTCCTTTATACTCCATCTGCCACTATGAGAACAAGCTCACACTAGCCTCTCAACAATATGAAAGACGTGGAGTGGAGGAGATTGAATTGTCCCAGATGGTTTCATCTTAGATCAGCTGGTTTTCGGGCAACCCACCAGCTGACTGCAGATGCATGAGTGATTCCATTGAATACAGCTGAGCCTACGCTAGACTGGTATAAATGCCCAGCCATGCTTAAACTTGTGGAAGTAATCAATGTTTGCTCTTTTAAGTCACTAAGTTTTGAAGGGATTTGTATGCAGCAATATGTGATATGGAAACTGATACCTAGAAGCAGAATATTGCCATAACAAAATCCCAAAATATGTTCTATTGATTTTGCAACAAGATGGTGAATGGAAGTTGGAAACAATTATGACTGTCGTTATGCAGGAGCAAAATATTTGCTAAAATTGTGGCCTGTGGTAATTTGGAAGATAGACACCTTTCCTCATGTACTTTGGACTTGATCACGATGATTTCCAGGCAAATGTTGAAACTGTCATCTGTTTGCTCTTAGCTGCGTATGATAAAGTAACCCAAAGAAAGAGAAGATCTAAGGAAACCCTTCCAACTGGTTGGAAATAAAATGATTTCTTATCTCCAGTCTTTTTTTTCAGTAACAGATTCTTAAATCAAATGAAGTGTGGAGACAAAGATCAGGTCAGAGTGAGGCTCTGGGATCCTTACTGTGAAGGGATCACATTTTATATTCCCAATGTTGCATCGATTTGTCCAGTAGGTACTTACGGCTAGTTTATTAGACACCCTAAATGTGCTGCGATCTAAGGACCAAAAGAGGAAAATGCAGACTCTTGCTCTTACAGAGTTTATAGTCCAGTGCAAAAACAGAGAAGTAAGGACAAATACAAGACGAAATGATGGTGCTCGTAATGGGGGCGTGAAAGACTATGGTGTGCTGGAGAAATGAAAGTTGCTTAAATTTCTGTTATTTTTTCTTTTCTGCAACTCAAAAAACCTTATTTTTAGGAAGGAAGAAAGAAAATAAGGAGTGAAGGATGAAGGAGGTAGAGAACAAAATAAGAAAATGTTTACACGAAGCATAAAGAAACCCAGCATAATGAATATCTCTGCATTATGTCTGGAACTGTATTAGACTCTCTGAGATATTTAATCATTAGAAAATGTTAGGAAATATCATTATCACTGTCACCATAACCAAAAGCCAGAGAAATGAAAGAACTTTCTCAAGGTCATACAAGTAATGTGAGTTTGTAGTAATGGTAATAAACCGTGTTGTTGAGTTGAATACTAGCTAAAATGTACTGACTAACACATTTTTTAACTAAAAGGAACAAATCCAGATCTTACCCCTTATCTATGTTGTATTTTAAACATAATGGATCAGCACTTCGGAAATATCAATAGCCTAAAGTCCATTTTGACATAATAGGATCTTAGTTATATTTAATGAGAAAAAGACAGATATTTCTTAGCAAATAGAAAAAATCCAGAAAAGCTCCATTTTGTGATATTACTATTTTAAAACCTTTTGAGAACTTCTGCCTAGTTTTCAAAGTCATACTTAGTCTGCTTTGAGAGTTCAACCATCCATTGATAATTGAATAATAAGCCAAATTTTTGCTAATAATACATCTTTGCTGTGCCTAAGTGTTCAGCTGCCACCAAAAGCAATCTGCTGTGGTAGAAAAAGTACTATGGATCTGAAACATAAAGATATCCACAGGAGGACTAGCTGGGTGGTGATGTTCACCTGCAAAATTACACCCTAGATCTCTGTACCCTGTCAAATATTTAAGTAACAAATCACGCAAGAGAGTCTTTGTCAGGCATTTATTTGGAACCAGATGTACCCTAGACTTTTATAACCATCTGTATATTTAATCTTAGATATGAAAACACGTTAATTATAACTGCCCCATTAATTACATCAGATTGTTTAGAACACGAAGCGGTGAATATATCTTTCAGCGCAGGTGGTACAATTCTTAGTAGAACCATAATATTCATAGCAAGCTGGACAATTTATAATTCACCTTTAGTGAAATTCATTTCATCAAGAAAGTATGTAGATACTTTAATCATTAGAGAAATTACAGTCCCCTTCATTGTAGTAATTTTTCTTTTTATAATAAAATTTTTTCTTAGGGAAGAAAAACGACTTTCCTGTAATTGGTTTCTACTATACTTTATTCTTTTATGCGTACACCTGTCTTCTTATCTGCATGTTTCTCAGATTTAAGGCTTCGGCATTGACTCTGGTTCACGGTGGTATTTGTGATGCACTATGGATTGAATTGAAATCCTTTGAACTCATTTAGGCTGTGACATTTTATGGCAGATTAATTAAAATTATTCGTGGTTACTTTAGCCTCAGTGGGAAAGTGAACAGGTTTCTGATGTGAATTTCTTTTTGGCTTCCCTCAGTTTCTGCTTGATTTCTTTAGCAATCTGCATTACCATGTTTCCTTTAAAATTATTTAATTTTGATATTTGAGTTACATACATAGGCAATTTAGTGTTTATGGGAGAAATAAAAATCCTTGTCGTACCAGGTGTTTGTGACACAGTGTGTGTCCTTGAATCAGGGGACACACTAAGTTGCTGGGAATGAAACATCACAAATGCTGGATCAGGTTCTGTTTTTCTGAGTTGTTCCAGCAATGCTTCAGTCCAATATGCTGGAAAAGTAAAAAGTGGAGAATGCCCTATGTCACAGCACCCGGCTGCCAAGAAACTGACTCCTAGGAACTATTTCTCTCCAGACAGTTCAAGTTCACAGCAGGTAATGTGAAGTTTTTAACTAACTTATTTCAGACCAGCGATCCCTTCATACAATATCTGAATCAGAAAGTGACATTTGCCTCCTGTCTCATTATCCAAGAACATTTTAGCTTCAACTGTAATAATTTTCAAAGGTTTTGTTTGTTTTAGGCTGTCAAATAAGTGTGTGGAATATGTCTAATAAAATACTGTGTTAAGTGAGATGAAAAAGTTAACTCTTGTTACCACTTTAGCTGATTTTTCAGTCTGTTTCTTTTAAACCTTTTGCCCTCTTATTCCCCTCCCCTTTTATAGATTTCTGCTTCCATTCGATTATATTCCTTCTCATTAGTTCTTGTAAAAAAGTGAAATTAGACAATGTTCACACTTGTTAATAGTTCTAATAAAAGACTTTTTTTAAGAGTGAAGGGAAAAGAGAACCTCAAAATCTTAAGAACCAAAGGGAAATTTAGAAAACATATAGTTCACTTCATTTGGATAGGAAGTTTTAGATGTGAGTTTTAGATGAGTACCCCAGAGATGATCTTGGCAAAAAACTTTTAATGAGTAAAATGAAATTTGGTATTGTATGAAATTTTTACTTTTACTATATCTACCAAAAATTGAGAGTTGGAGAATCTAATAATACTATGAATGACAATATACCATATGTTATTTGTTTCAATGGTCTGTTTTTGGTGAGTACTACAAAAATTACTACTATTAATTCACAGATACAGACCTATGGTTCATCATGTTTATTTCATTCACCCAGTTTTTAAATATTTTGGTTGGTACTAGAATTCAAGCCTTTGGTTCCAATCTCAAATTGTTACTTTCTACCATGCTGCACTTATGATGATTAAAAAATGAAAAGTTATTACTATACACTTTGGAATTATATTTGCCTTACCTTAATTTTATCTTATGACCCTTTTAAAAAAAGTAGACTATAATAAACAAATATCTAAAGTTGCCAAATGACTGTATTTTCATACCTTCTGATAAATGTTACTGTTATTCCATAACACTTGAAGATTTTTAGTTTAGATCAGTCAGCTTCAGATTATTATTATACACTCTCTAATTCAGTGCCCTCTCTCCAGCAGACGGAGCAAAGGTTCTATACAACTCTGGAGAGCTGATTTGAAATTGTTAGAAACTGATGGCTTGGGAGAGTGTCAGTCTTCTTTCAGCCCCAGGCACTGTTAGTGGGTGTAGGACGGAACTGTCCATTCCAGGGATTGTCATACAATTGTCTAACCACTGTAGCTATTGGTCCTTTGTCGCCTGCAGGCCTCCAAATGCCAGAACTTTCTTTGGGTTCATTTGGTGGTTTCTTGAGGACTTTGGTGGTTCAGTTCACTGGCCTGGTGACCTCACTGAGATATAGTCTCTTTCCCCGCTGTTCTCCACGGATGGCTCTACAGGGTGGAGCAAAAGCAGGTTTACAGTTGTGAGTATGCAAAATGCAAAGTTTATTCTTGTATTATTGTTTATTAATTATTGTATTATTTCCTATATGAACAACTGTAAACCTACTTTCCCCCCACATTGTATACCATAAAACCTCTCGCTTCTAAGCTCCTCTCCTTCCATTTGGTGACTGGGAAGTTGTTGTAAGATCCAAATACCTAATGTAACACCTTTTGACTAACGTCGACTTTATGAATCCTTGAATGCTAATTTCTGGGAATGTAAGCTATTCCTGTGCAGCATGCCTCTCAGTTTCACTCTGCTCTGATCATCTTCTGGCCACATCGAGCCCATTTGCTACTTGATCACTTTACTACTTTTAGAAAGAAGGCAGGTACCAGTCTCTAGTTTGAGGGTTGATGGATGGAGTACAATGATGGGATAAATAAGTTAAATGTTCCGTCACTACCAACTTCTCCCTGTGGAGAAAGGGGGAAGAAGTACTTATTTTATGACTTAATGCTCCTCAGGAGGACAGCCTTTCCTTCTTGGTGAAAGGTTACTTTTTGGATACTTATTTAAAATGTAAGATTCTAGGACCATGAATCAAGCTCCCTTTGAGCATGACTATCCAGAATTTAGCATGTTATATTTTTAACTGTGAGCCATCTCAATAGATATCCTTGGGTGAGTTAGTAACCATCTGGTATTTATATAGTACTATGTGTTCAGATGGATAAAAAGATCGATATGCTTTGTGCACATACATAGGTTATATATGATATTCCTTTTTGTGATAATCATACATAAGTAAAGTGATTGTGTATAAATGACTCTTAATGACACTTGGTAGCAAGTATTTATTATTCAGATATAGATCCTAAGAATTGTTGATCTCTATACTTAGAACTGTCCTTAAAATACTTAATAGAACTAACACCAAAGTTTTGTGTGCTAAAAAAATGAAGATTCTAGGACCCCAGCACAATTGAATCAGAACAGAAAAGAGCATACTAGAATCTACATTTAAAAAAAAAAATCAGACATAATTTTCATGCCCATGAAGCTTGAGAATCAGTGATAGAAGCAATGGAGAGAGTTGTTGATGAATTTTGATCAAATAAAAATGAAACAGGACAAAAGTAGTGTTTTTATATTTTTATATTCTAAGTGGCTATGGAAGATGGACCAGAGGAGGGAAAAAGGCTCAATAGTTTGATGGAAGACTCCAGGTAGGGAGTCATGTAATTGTGCAAGTAAGAAGGTAGATTTGTTGATGCCAGCATGAAAGGAAATGACAAATAAGTACAAGAAACATGATGAGTTACAGTGAAATCACAGCACAGAGGGAAGGTGTTAAAGGTGATTCCACGCTCTTCAGCCTGGACGATGGAAACACCGAGACCCCCCTCTTCACAGTGAGCATAACTGCAGAGGAGGATGGTGGCAGCTGCTGCTGCAAATCCATGCTGATCTGTAGGAGGTTTCCTATCCCACACGTGTGAGTCATGCTGGGTTTTGTTATTAGTACATGTACCCACAACAAAGCCCAGCCTCCGCTCTGCATGTGGCGTCTCCCCACCCTGCTTGGGATTTGGAGGCAGAGTTAGAGAGGTTGTAAAGCTCAGCGATGCTGATGCTGCCATGTTCAGGCTCATGTTGGGCTTGAGTTTCTCTTCGATTTTATCCTACAGGTAATTTTATTTCAGAGCGATTTTGAACTGCTCATAATGTAATTTAAATCTTTCGTATTTATATAATGTTTTACAAAATTCTGTCATAAGTGTCATTCTCCCTAATCTTCAAAGGAGCATTCTGAGCTAGACTGAATGGGAGTTATCCTTCTCTTTAAACCCTTGAGGAGAGCTCCAGTGCCTGTCGTTCCTTTATGTGGCACAGGCTTCACTCCCACCCCTCTTCTACCTGGCCTTTAAGGCCCCATTCAAATGTTGCCTCTTTGGAAAGTCTATCCTATTCTCTCTGACAAATTTTTTTTAAAATTTGGGTTGTTCTAGAACTTTCTACAAATTTGTATTATTGGTTTTTATTTCATAGCCCTGTAGTTATTTATTCTCTCTCTCTCTCCCCTTTTCTTTCTTTCTCTAATCAGACAGACTGTGGGTCAAGAAAGATTCTCTGAATCAAGGCTATGATTACATTTGTTCTTAGCTAAAAACAGGAGTGTCAGAGTTGAAAAAGTGTCTATATACTCATCACACCAACTTCTTCTGGTCAAAGAGCCAATGCATTCAATGGGCACGATCAGGCTCCTGTCATATGGTATTAAGTCTTAAAGTCAGGGTGAGAATGAAGCCCAGACAGTACATGAGTCAGTGAAGGCTACAATTAGGGAAGATGAATGAACACACAATCCAGGATTTCTTGATTTTTAGTCCCAAGGGCTTTTTCCTTATCTCAGTCTGTTTTATTTTAGTCAACAGATGGTTGTTGCAGGCATCTCACCTAAGCTCTTTGTAGATTATCCATTGTATTTTAAAATCTGCCTAATCTAATTGTGTTCCATGAAATGTGCTATTCACTGAGTATGTTGTACACAATTCTGATATACTTTTTCCTTTCATCAGTTCAGGAAGTGCTGTGAATGAGCTTTATTAATGCCAGCATACCCCAATGGCTTCCATTGTCATTACCTATGACATTTTACTCTTTTTTGTAGGCGTTTTTAGAAAGCATTCCTAGCTAAATCAGTTTTATCTACAGTTGAATTTAAAACTCGCAGGAACCATTTTAAATGCATTGTGATGGTACAAATAGGCAACATTTTCCTGATTCCCTTCATCATCTAATTTTGTTATGGTGCTGAAAAGAGCTATTGATTGTGTTGGGCATGATTTGCTCTTTATAAAACTACGCTGCTTATTGCTCATGATTTTATCATCCTCCAGATTTTGACAATTTTCATCTCTTTGGTCCTGTTTTATTATGTTACTGTTGATGTTAGACTTACCAGGCCATCATTTCAGGTTCACTTCTCTCGCCTTTTGTCGAATGTGTACTTGTCCTTACGGATTCTAAGATTGCCTCTCGCTACTGTACAGTTGATACGGCAGTGACTGAAATTTCACTAGTTGAGACTTACAAAGTATAGTAAACATGACTATTATAGGAAACTCTCTTTTAAAATGTAAACATTGTGGGAAGTGTGATGTCCCTTTAATACTTTAGTGACAATTACTTTTAACCACCTTGTTTTATATTGAAGGAACATCACGAGGTCACAAAGAACCTTCAGGAAGGGGAGAAATTAAAAGGTGGGGGGAGGAATTGTAGGAGGAACTGAAGGGCATATGTAAGGGTGTCTATGCCAGCTTCTTGACATCTACTATAGAATAAATAACATTTTTTTTCAAGGAAGGGATCTTTGTTTCATATAACTCTTCCACTCTCACCCTCCACAAACATGACTGAAATAAGGCTAGAACAAGAATTAAATACAAAATTGTCATCTATATTAAATTTTAAAAAGAGAAAAGTACTTAAGTCACAAATCAACTTTAGGGCAAATGATACTGGAAGAATACATGTAATTTTAGAATGTCTCTCTTTTTCAGAAGAAGAGTATGGATTTTCTGTAATAATGATAGTTAACGTTTATTGAAAACATTGTACACATGTTTCTTATTTAATTCTCCTGATAAGCTTATAGGGTAGATGCGCTAAGTGTCCACCTATGAGAAAACTGAAGCATGGAGAGGTCACTTGTCCTTTGAAACAAATCACAAGGCAGGGAGGCTGGATTCAGACCCAGGCAGTCTGGCGGCAGAGCCCATCTGTCGTCTTCAGCACTGTCCTCTGCGCTCAGGTGCGTGGTGACAGACAGCGTTCATGTTCTCTTCTGTACTCTTCATTTTCTGTCATAGCCTTGGAGAGATTTGGGCTTCAAACTTCACTTACACCCTCTTGTTCTACTTTGTTTTGTCTATTTGTTGTTTTTTTTGGCATAGTCTTTCAAACTGTAATTTGTAAAGTGTTGAGGAAAAAATGGCCTTATTACATAATGAGGGTGGTTTTTACAAAAGCCTGTGGAAGAAGTTAAAAATCTCTCCAGCTGAGCAAGCATTCTTAATAGGAAAATAGAGACTGCAGTGGAACTTTACTAATTTAAATGAACATATGCAAATTCTTTATGATATTTTCTGGTGAAGGAGTATGGAATGTTAGCCATGTTTGTTGGTAAAAACAACAAATCTTTATTTAATAATGTCTAGAGTTTGGAAATCACCATTCTAGGTACTGTTAGAAATCTCAAGAAGTAGAAAAGCTAACAACCTTCTACTCAGTCTTGGTTACACATAGTTCTATTTGTGTTTTTATTTAGTTATTCATTCACCTATTCATTCATTTATTTGTTCATTCGTTTGTTGGATAACTCATTCATTCATTCATTCATTCATTCATTTAACAAATGCTTGTGAGACCCCATTGGATATCTGTTAACTACAGGATATCTACTTCCATAGAATAAGAAGTAGAATAGAATAAAATAATGTTACATTTATCTCTGAAAGAGCTGTAATACATCTGGAATTGGAAAGAAATGTCTAGCTACTATACATATATATATATACACACACACACACACAGATATAGATATAGAAATATATGCAACAAGCACTGTTTGGCCTTAAAAGAAATTTCTTATATTATCAATTCAAGTGTTTACTTTCCCTGAGTGTATGTATCATGTCATGAGTAGTTTTTCTTCCCTATCAAAAGTATAATTTAATGGTTAATTATTGCTGAAGCGTATTAATATTGGCTGAAAGATGAGGATGGTCTTATCAATAAAATAATTTGCTATGTAAATATATCAGAAATTGTTCCCAGCTGTATTAGGAGTAGAGATCAAATACCTCCTGTTCAATTTGATTACTCAGAACTCAGAGTATAAATGAAGAAGCTATTACCAAGATGAAACAGGTTCATCATAATTTTTTACAACCTCATTTTTATCTTTTGTATGTATTACAATTTGGCACTTTAAATTTTGCCTAGAACACTAGAAAAAATTGGAATTATATAATTATATGTCAATCTGATCCATTAAAATTGTGACTAGAACCTTTCTTAGGAACCTAAATATAATTTTCTAATGTATCAAATTTTAGAAAATTATTGTCATTTTCATTTTTCTTCTCCACAGGAGTAGATAGAATCCATTTGTATAATTATACTGGTCAACATACTACATTATTTTTCATGGTTTTTATAATTTTCGATTATTTTGTTTACACGAATAAGCTTATTAAGACATTTTATTTGTATGTACAAAGACTCCCATAAGCCACTCTTTACAGACTCCATCTTCTATTCCCTTTGTGAAAATATAAAGTCCTTACAGCTGCTTTAGAGATATGAAAAGCTCCGATTTGTTTAAAAAAGCTTCAGAGCACATAGGCAATGTTTAAAGAGGCTTTTGGCAAAATAAAAAGTAGAAAGCTTTTAAAGCAGATGTAGGAAATCTGTCAACCGAGAAGCAAGTCCAAGATGGCAATGTGCATTCGAAAACCGGCCAGCTTGGGTCATCAGTTGCTTCTTGAGGTTGGTCAGACAGCTGGAGTATTCTTGTTATTGACTGAGGGTCCTTATTAAAGAGCAGGAAATTCAGTCCTGTCTTCAGGGTCCTCCAAAAAGCTTTGCTAAATAACTGCCATGGCCCAAGTTTCAGGAAAAGCCAATAACCATAGCTGCTCTCTCACATACACTCTGCCAAGGCAATGAGAACAGATTTCTAAGGCCTCTTTAATCATCAAAGATAATTAAAATTATGTTTTCATATTTTTATTTCTGTATAAAAATACTCCTTTCACTTTGACGTATTAGTTTAGTGTTCTGAAAATATTATATTTGCACATATAAAGCTTTCACTAACAGTATGATAGCTGATACTAGTTTTTCTTATTCCACATTTATGGAATGTTGATTTGTTCTGTGCTAGATACTGTGGAAGATATAAAAAGTTATATCTTAAAGAGTATGCTCACTTTTGGGAAGTAAGGAAACATACACATGAGTAATTAAATAGCAATGGAAGTAAATCTAAAAAAAATATACTGAGTCCTTTATGTTAGACTACGCATATACTTACATACCAAAGTGATTTGCATAGGAACAATAATCTTAGTACATTACAGTAGGAGAAAGAAGTGGTTTAGCGACCATTCAAGTTTTGAAAAAAACAAATTAAGATTTATTTTTTGTCTTGCTACTTACAAGTTGACTTACTTTGATTTCCCTGAGATAATTCTTACCCTTCAGGGTTCTTTCAACTATTGAGAAAACAAAGGCCAAGTGTCAGGCTTAATAAAGTTGGGCTTGCCATTTTTTGTTGTTGTTGTTAAGTGAGACAACATGCACTCATGTGGAGGACCATGTAGACTTGAGAGGTTTTTTAATAGCCTTTCTTTGTCAAGAGCAGCAAGAGAGAAAAGAAAGTAGAGAGGGGCCGTCAATAGGCAAATATTGAAAAAGTTTAAGGAAGTGAGAAAGGATGACTAGATGACAGAATGTCCTCTAGTTCGGTGTGACTCAGAATGTGGTTGGCAGACTACAGGTGGCTCATACACTACTTTTACTGAAGTTAGTCTGGAAACTGAGGGTTAAGAGTTTAGAACTTTTCACATCAATTTGACATAGTAATTCTATATAATGTAATAAAATTTAGTAAAATTTGGGGGTTTTATTTTTTATGCCTTCATGTTTTCTTTTCGTTTTTCTAATTATTCATTTTTATTGAATTTTGTATATGTATCAATCTGCATTTGGTTTTTCAGCTCAAGTAGTTTGAAAAGCCCTGTATTAGTAAACAATTTAGGTTTCACTCATTGAAAGTTGATATATAGCACAGTGACATTTTTTAAACTAACTTCATAGTTCCTATTTCTTTTCAACTCTGTCGTATACATATTTTTATTGTCAATGTGATGTTGGTAGTTGGGGCTTTGAGAATTTTATGCCACCAGCTTGTCTATGGCTGCTTGAATCAAGGACTTCCAGGAGGCAGAGGAAATACAGAGAATTTTTGCCAGTGTCATAGGTGAGATGGAAAACTTGTAAATAAATTGATAAAGAATTAGTAGTGCAAAAAAAAAAAAAAGTATAGCCGTAGTCCAGCAAACAGCATTGAGGCAAATGCCAGACCCTATAGAATACTTGTAAGACCATGGGTACCTTGATTCATTCTGGCCTGTGTGACTCACATAAACACCAGCAATCAGCCTTTCCTTCCCTGGTGACCTATATAACCCATCTTAGAATCTGGTAAATAACTTGGGGAAGTGAAGACCAAAGAAGAAATATCTGACATTGTAAGTACACCAGGTGGAAAGGACAGGAAACACATCTGCGAACAAAATTTCTCTGTTTACTGCTCTCATTTCCTACTAACTTCCAGCTGCCCTTCCTTTATTTGTGTGTGTGCATGTGTGTGTAAAGCACACATACATGCACAACTGATCTTAGACTCCTACTAGATTGTAGATATCAGGAGTCCAGGATGAGCTATTTTTAATGTGGTTGCTGAAAATCAGGAAGGTCAGCACTAAACATGCAGATTATAGATTGCAAGTAAATTGTCGATGAATGATTAATTTTACTCCTTTCTTTTCAAAGGAAAAACATAGTTGGCAAAAGTATTTGTCTATCAATTTTAACCTTACATTTTTAAAGGATTTTCAATAACTTAAAAAATACATTTATTACCTTATCAAATGCTTTTAATATCATATGATGTCACCTTTAACAGGAACCTAATCAACAAAACAAACAAGCAAGCAAAATATAACCAAAGACACTGAAATTGAGAAAAGGCCGACGGTGACCAGAGAGGAGAGGGAAGGGAATTTCAGGGGTGAAGGTTTGTAGGAACAATTATAAAGGACACATGGACAATAACAGGGGGTGGGGTGGGGTGGGGTGGTAGAAATGGGACGGAGGTAGGGAGGGCTGGGGGTTAGGCTGGGGTGGGGGGGAAAGGCAGAGATCTGTACTTGAATAATAATAAAATTAGAGAATAAAAAAATAAGTAAAACCCACAAAAATACATTTATTACCATTACATTTGGGGGGGAAAGATTTTTTTCAGGTGCCTTTCTTGAATAAGTAAAGACCAAAGGTAGAGTGACTTAATTATAGAATCCCCCCAAAATTGTTTTAGCATTGTTCATTATCTTAAGTTTTGGTTTAGAGATAACTGCAGATTCACATGCAATTGTACAAAATAATATAGAGAGATTTTATGAATGTTTCACTCAATTTCCCCCCAAGGGAACATCTTGCATCACTGTAGTACAATATCACAACCAGGGGATGGACATTGATGCAATCCGTACAGCTTATTCAGATTCATCACTTTTACATGCACTCTTTGTGTGTATGTGTGTACTTATTTATTTTTATTATCATTTTTTTCCAATTTTTAAATTATTTTATTGTTCTTCAATTACAGTTGTCTGCATTTTTTCCCCACCTCTTTACCCCACCCCAGCCAAACCCTCCTCCCTCCCCTGTTTCCGTCCTCCCCCTTGATTTTGTCCATGTGTCCTTTATAGTAGCTCCTGTAAACCTCTCTCCCCACTATCCCCTCCCCACTCCCCTCTGGCTATTGTTAGATTGTTCTTAACTTCAATGTCTCTGGTTATATTTTGTTTGCTTTTTTCTTCTGTTAATTATATTCCAGTTAAAGGTGAGATCATATGGTATTTGTCCCTCACCGCCTGGCTTATTTCACTTAGCATAATGCTCTTCAGTTCCATCCATGCTATTGCAAAGGGTATAAGCTCCTTCTTTCGCTCTGCTGTGTAGAACTCCATTGTGTAAATGTGCCATAGTTTTTTGATCCATTCATTTGCTGATGGGCACTTAGGTTGTTTCCAGTACTTGGCTATTGTAAATTGTGCTGCTATGAACATTGGGGTGCACAGGTTCTTTTGGATTGGTGTTTCAGGGTTCTTAGGGTATAATCCCAGCAGTGGAATTGCTGGGTCAAAGGCAGTTGCATTTTTAGTTTTCTGAGGAAATTCCATACTGTTTTCCACAGTGGCCTCACCAGTCTGCATTCCCACCAACAGTGCACTAGGGTTCCCTTTTCTCTGCATCCTCTCCAACATTTGCTTGTTGAATTGTTTATGCTGGCCACTCTGACTGGTGTGAGATGGTACCTTGTTGTGGTTTTAATTTTCATCTCTCTGATGGCTAGTGATGCTGAGCATCTTTTCATATGTCTCTGGGCCCTCTGTATGTCTTCTTTGTAGAAGTGTCTATTCAAGTCCTTTGCCCATTTTTTAATTGGGTTGTTTGTTATGGGGAACCATTCCAAGCATGGGAAATGTGACCCAGCCACCACTGGGAAAAGCCAGTGGAGAGCAAGGTTGGTGGGCAGGACCAACATCCATAGATAGGTTTTCACGGGGGGAATCAGGCTCTCATTGTACCTAGGCCTCTTTAAGACTTGTTTTTTGCTAAAACTCCCTCACCTTGAATTGAGGCAGCAAACTGCATATCTTTAAAGTAACTTCCTAAAATCTATGCTGAACCTTCCAAGGACCAGTGTAACCAGCTTAACCACTTTTCCCTTTACATTTGCAAATATCCTTCCTCTTTTATGTAATTAGCAACACCCACTCCTTTGTTTTCTGTAACCGCCTAAAGTGAACCTGTGCATAGTAAATGAGGATAATCCTCAATGTAATGTGCCCAGAAAAGCAATAAAAAGCCTGTCAAGGCAAGGGTCAGGGTGCTCCCCTCTCAAGAGAGTGGCCAAGCCCTCCCTTTTCCTCCACAGGACTCAGTAGTCCATGTGTATTTGTCTATTGTTGCCACAACACCGGATCCTGCAGGCCGGGATCCACATCAGTTTGTCTTCCTGGAGTGGAGTCGTGTGAGTTCTTTATATATTTTGGAGATCAGGCCCTTGTCTGAGGTATCATTGGCAAATATGTTTTCCCATACTGTTGGTTCTCTTTGTATTTTAATGCTGTTTTCTTTAGCCATGCAGAAGCTCTTTATTTTGATGAGGTCCCATTTGTTTATTTTTTCCTTTATGTCCCTTGCTTTAGAGGACGTGTCTGTGAGGATGTTGCTGCGTGGAATGTCTGAGATTTTCCTGCCAATGTTTTCTTCTAAGACTTTTATGGTGTTACGACTTATATTTAAGTCTTTTATCCACCTTGAATTTATTTTAGTGTATGGTGTAAGTTGGTGATCGAGTTTCATTTTTTTGCACATAGCTTTCCAGATCTTCCAACACAATTTGTTGAAGAGGCTGTTTATGCTCCATTTTATGCTCCTGCCTCCTTTGTCAAATATTAATTGACCATAAAGACTTGGGTTTATTTCTGGGCTCTCTGTTCTGTTCCATTGGTCTATATGCCTGTTTTTATGCCAGTACCAGGCTGTTTTGATTACAGTGGCCTTGTAATACAGTTTGATATCAGGTATTGTGATCCCTCCTGCCTTGTATTTCTTTCTCAAAATTGCTGCAGCTATTCGGGATCGTTTATGGTTCCATATGAATTTTTAAAATGTTTGTTCTATATCTGTGAAATATGTCATTGGTACTCTAATAAGGATTACATTGAATCTATAAATTGCTTTGGGTAGTATGGCCATTTTGATGATGTTAATTCTTCCAATCCATGAGCATGGTGCATGCTTCCATTTGTTTGTGTCTTCCTTAATTTCTTTCTTCAGTGTTGTGTAGTTTTCTGAGTACAGGTCTTTTACCTCCTTGGTTAGGTTTATTCCTAAGTACTTTATTTTCCTTGTTGCTATATCAAATGGGATTTTTTTTTCCTGATTTCTGTTTTTGTTCTTTCATTGTTGTACAAGACTGCCTTTGATTTCTGAGTATTGACATTGTATCTGGCTGTTTTGCCAAATTCATTTATTAGGTCAAGTAGATTTTAGGTGGAGTCTATAGGATTTTCCACGTACACTATCACGTCATCTGCAAACAGTGACAGTTTCATTTCTTCCTTTCCAATTTGGATGCCTTTTATTTCCTTTTCTTGTCTGATTGCTGTGGCTAGGACTTCCAATACTATGTTAAATAGGAGTGGTGAGAGAGGGCATCCATGTCTTGTTTCTGATCTTAGTGGGAAAGCTCTAAGTTTTTGCCCATTGAGTATGATGTTGGTCTCTCATGTATGGCCTTTATTATGTTGAGGAAAGCTCCCTCTATTCCCACTTTGCTGAGTGGTTTTATCATAAATGGGTGCTGTACCTTATCAAATGCTTTTTCTGCATCTATTGATATGATCATGTGATTTTTGTCTTTGCAGTTGTTGATGTGATGTATTATGTTTATTGATTTGTGAATATTGTACCATCCTTGCATCCCTGGGATGAATCCCACTTGATCATGGTGTATGATCTTTTTAATGTAATGCTGGATGCGGTTTGCCCATATTTTGTTGAGGATTTTAGAATCTATGTTCATCAGTGATATTGGCCTGAAGTTTAATTTCTTTGTTATGTCTTTCTCTGGTTTTGGTATTAGGATGATGTTGGCTTCATAAAATGAGTTTGGGAGTCTTCCATCTTCTTGAATTTTTTGAAGTAATCTGTGGAGGATGGGGGTTAGCTCTCCCTTAAATGCTCTGTAGAATTCTCCTGTGAAACCATCTGGTCCAGGGCTTTTGTGTGTTGGAAGCTTTTTGATTACTGTTTCAATTTCATCAGGTGTTATTGGTCTGTTCAGGCTTCCTGCTTCTTCTTCATTCAGTTTTGGAAGGTTATATTTTTCTAGAAGTTTGTCCATTTCATCTAGGTTTTCATATTTCTTGGCATATAGCCCTTTGTAGTAATTTATTACAATCCTTTGTATTTCTCTGGTATCTGTTGTAGTCTCTCCTCTTTCATTTCTTATTTTGTTTATTTGGGTCCTCTCTCTTTTTTTCTTAATGAGCCTGCTTAAAAGCTTCTCGATTTTGTTTATCTTTTCAAAGAACCAGCTCCTGGATTTGTTGATCCTTCCAATTGTGCTTTTAGTCTCTATGTCATTTAATTCTGCTCTGATCTTGGTTATTTCCTTCCTTGTACTTGCTTTGGGTTGTCTTTGTCATTGTTCCTTGAGTTCCTGTAGGTGCAGGGTTAGGCTGTTTATTTGAAATGTTGCTATTCTTTTTAGGTAGCCCTGTATTGCTATGAACTTCCCTCTCAGGACTGCCTTTGCTGTGTCCCATAGGTTTTGGATTGTTGTGAGTTCATTTTTGTTTGTTTCCAGAAACTTTTTGATTTCTTCCCTAATCTCATTCTTCACCCATTCATTGTTTAATAGCCTGCTATTCAATCTCCATGTTTTTGAGTATTTTGGGTTTTTTTCCTGGAGATTTGTTTCTAGTTTCAGTCCCTTATGGTCAGAGAAAATGCTTGATATGATTTCAATTTTCTTGAATTTGTTGAGGCTTGCTTTGTGTCCTATCATGTGGTCTATCTTTGAAAATGTTCCATGTGCATTTGAAAAGAATGTGCATTTTGTTTCTTTGGGATGAAAGGCTCTCTCTATATATCAGTTAAGTCCATTTCATCTAGGACATTGTTCAATGCCATAATATCTTTGTTGATATTTTGTTTGGAAGATCTGTCCATCTTTGACAGTGGGGTGTTAAAATCCCCTACTATAATTGTGTTGCTGTCAATATCTTTCTTGAAGTCCTCCAAGATTTTCTTTATGTATTTGGGTGCTCCTATGTTGAGTGCATATA
The DNA here is from genome assembly GCF_022682495.2 of Desmodus rotundus. Classification (NCBI taxonomy): domain Eukaryota; kingdom Metazoa; phylum Chordata; class Mammalia; order Chiroptera; family Phyllostomidae; genus Desmodus; species Desmodus rotundus. Next base: position 60,104,217 of record NC_071399.1, on the reverse strand, counting down.
TATTTACCATGTTTATGTCTTCTTGGTGGATTCTTCCTTTGAGTATTATGAAGTGACTTTCTGGGTCTCTCTTTATGGCACTTTTTTGGAGTCTATTTTGTCTGATGTGAGTATTGCTACCCCTGCTTTTTTTTTTTTTCCTGTCCGTTTGCTTGGAAAATTTGTTTCCAGCCCTTCACTTTCAGTCTGTGTAGGTCTTTTGTCCTGAGATGGGTCTCTTGTATGCAGCATATGTGTGGGTCATGTTTTCTTATCCACTCAGCTATTCTATGTCTTTTGATTGGAGCTTTAATCCATTTACATTAAAGGTTATTATTGATAGGTACTTATTCATTGCCATTTTTTTGTACCTGTCTCTCTCTCTCTCTTCTTTCCTTTCCTTAAAGCAGTCCCTTTAGCATCTCTTGCAGAGCTCGTTTGGTGGAGCTGTATTCTTTTAGACTTCTTTTGTCTGGGAAACTCTTTATTTGGCCTTCTATCTTGATTGAGAGCCTTGCTGGGTAAAGTAGTCTTGGTTGCAGGCCTCTGGTTCTCATTACTTGGAATATTTTTTGCCATTCTCTTCTGGCTTGGAGCGTTTCCATTGAGAAGTCAGTTGCTAACCTTATTGGGGCTCCCTTGTACGTTACTTCCTGTGTCTCCCTTGCTGCCTTTAAGATTCTCTCTTTGTCTTGAAATTTTGCCATTTTAATTATGATGTGCCTTGCAGTAGGCCTCTTTGGGTTCCTCTTGCTTGGGACTCTGTGATTCCTGGATTTGTGTGACTTTTTCTCTCATCAAATTAGGGAAATTTTTCATCATTACTTTTTCAAAGAGGTTTTCTATCCCTTGTTCTTCCTCTTCTCCTTCTGGTATCCCTGTTATGCGGATATTATCACGTTTCATGTTGTCCTGCATTTCCCTTAACCCATCTTCATTCTTTCTGAGCCTCTTTTCCTGTTCTTGCTCATTCTTGGTGTTTTTTTCTACCTTGTCCTCCAGTTCACTGATCTTATCCTCTGCTTCATCAAGCCTGCTTTGGATTCCTTCTACTGTGTTCTTCAGTTCAGAAATTGTATCCTTCATTTCCTCTTGGCCCTTGTTGATAGTTTCTATTTCCTTTTTCATGTTGATATAGCTTGCAGTGAGTTCATTGTAGTTTCCCTGTAGTTTTGGTAATTCTGTGTGAGCTCACTGAGCTTCCTTATAACGAATTCTTTGAACTCAACATCTGATAGTTGACTTGCCTCTTTTTCATTTAGCATTGTTTCTTAGACTTCCTCCTTTCCTCTTCATTTGGGGATTGTTTCTTTATCTTCCCATGTTTGTGAGACCCTTCCTGTTAGCCTTTGCTTCTTAAGCTGCTGTGTTCTAACCCCCTGGATTAATGGTGTAGCCTTCTGTGGTAGAATACCTGTGAGATTCAGTGGTACAGTCTCCTTGATATCCCGATCTTACTGATCTTGGGCTGTGGTTTATGTTGGCTCTGTGCATGTCTTTGGTTTTGGTTATTGTTGGGTCTTTCCTTCCCACCAGCTGGGTATCTGAGGGTCACTCTGCCCACCATGTCCTGTATTTTGTTGTGCAGGGTGGGCAGGCTATGTTGGAGCTGGTTCTTCTGTGTGCCCAAGGTTTCGAGGCTTTTCTCTTGCTCTTGTTCCGCGGTTTGTTTTTAGTAATTTCTTCACTATTTAGTTATATTTCCAGATAGGTCCTGGGTTGAGTTAGTGTGACTTCTACTCCCTCCTTCATCTTCTTCTGTTCTTAGCTGTTGGTGGTTCCTTTGTTGGTGGGTTTCCTCTTCCAGGAGGTATCCTAATGTTCACAGCTTCTACCTACTCTTTTTTGTGATAGGCTGTAGGGGGAAGGCAAAATGGTTTAAGACAGCAGGAGTGTATTATGTGATATTTAAAGTACCAGCTCTTAGAGAAGAGATGGGAGATCCTTTGGATATGTATAGTGTTAACCGTGATAATTCACCCACCTAGCCACTTTTTGGAAAGGGTGGAAAGAAGATAAGACTCTCGCTCTGTGTGTGTGTGTGTGTGTGTGTGGTAGGATTGTGAGTTGGATCTAGAAAGGTGTGAGCTTGTGGGAGGTCAGATTATGATGTAAAGTGAGAGTAAAAGGTAGAAAATAGGTGTAATGTGTGAGAGAATAGAGTTAACCACACTAGTAATAAAGTTCAGGAAACAATGAAGTGGTCTGAGATCTTGGAGGGGTTCTGTGTAGTATTTACAAATGTATGGAACAGCTATTATTTACAATAGTAATGGAGCAACAATCATATGACAGAATCTATGTGATCTGGATAACTAGAATGGGGAGTATAGGTCCTAGAGTAGTGTGCTAATGGAACACAAGTGAAGTGAAAGACAAGTAACAGTACACTATGAAAGAGAGAACAAGGGGAAACCAGTCAAACAATGCAAATTAACCAGTCAAGCGAAGAAGACTAAACAGAGAGAAGAGAGATACAAAAATACTAGTAAAATGAGTGATGTAAGAATAATGAAAAAATAATAATACAAATATACTGTAACTTGCAAGTTCTCTGGAGTAGCCAAGTAAAATTTGTTTCACTGTCTCAGCTGTTGGGATGCCCCCTCTTTGGGTCCAACTCTGGTCTTTTCACAGTTCCAGGTTTTATTGTCTCACTTGTGGGGATTAAAAAAAAAAGATGGAAGGAAGAAGAGATATAAAGGGAGAGAAAGAAGGAGTAGAACAAGACAGCAGGAAAGAGAGGAAGAAGGTGTTAAAAGAAAGAAAAAATAATAAAAATAATAATAAATAATTATTTTTAAAAAGAAAAAAAAAAAACAAACCTGCTGGCTTCAAACTGGCCAAGCCAGTTTTGCTGGCCTTTTTGTCTGCAGCCAACTCAGGGGGCCTAGCCCAGCTCTTCTCCATTCTCAACCAGCACTCAGGCAGTGTCAGGCCCAGTTCTCCAGTGGCCCCCCAACCCACAGGTTCAGGCACTCACCTTCCTCCGGGCTATGGGTGAATGTACAGGGCCTTCCTTGATTCGCACTCTCCTCGGTGCCTGTGGTCTCAGGTCCCTCCCAGTTGCACTCTCCCAGTGCTTTGGATGTGGGCTGATGCCCCCCACACCCCCGCAGGAGTGCTGGGCAGCCGGGTGGAGAGGAGACTGGAGCTGTTGCTGCAGGGGAATTCCCCAAAGTGCCCGTGAGGGTCTTTATTTTTTTGAGAAAATACTCCTGTTCAATCCTGTGGCTCCCTCCATACAAGGAAGGGCCTGTCCTCTAGCACAGCCAACCACTCCAGCTAGACCTGGACTGTCTGGATCAGGGCTCCACATGGTCCAACTCTCAACTCTCCCCGGTGGGTGCCCCCAGTCTCTGCAGGTTACCGCTTCGTCCTTATCCCCCTCCCTGCGACCTCAAGCAACCAGGTCTCTCTCGGTTCTGCTCAAGCCTTGTTTGGCAGGGGAGGAAGCCATTAAGTCGCATGGGCCTGGGGCTGCAGTCACCCTCGTCCTTGCATTGTTCCCAGGGACTTTTTGTCCTGAAGGAATCCCCTTACTGTCTGTTTTTTCAGTGTCCTCTATACTTTTTGGTCTATCTTCATAAACGCTTGGGTACTGTTGGTTGTTCACTTTGTTTCTCAGTAGATTGGGTAGGTGTTTCACCCATGTGCAGGGGGAAGTGGACTCTGCTCCCACCTATCTCGCCACCATCTTAAGTCTCCTGTATGTGTGTATTTAGATCTCTGACATTTTATCACATTTGTAGATTTATGTGACCACTGCAGTCAAGACATAGAACATTAACATCACAAGGATCTCCCGTGCTATCTTTTTATAGCCAAAGACACTTTACTCCTTTTCCCTCCCCAGCCCTCTTGGAAAACTCTAGTCTGTTAATCAAGGGATTACTCTCTTGAGATCCATCAGGTTGTTGTGTGTGTCAAGGGTTCATTCTTTTAATGGAGGAAAGAAGGGGAAGGGTCAAATGAAGGAACATACATAAAGAACCCAAGGACAAAGACAACAGTGCAGGGAGGATGGAATGTGGGAGGTGGGAGGTGGGTAGTGTCAGGGAGAGTAATGGGGGGGGAAATGGGGACAACTTTAATTGAACAACAATACAAAATTTAGATTTGCTTAAGAAAAAAAAAAGAGTTCACTCTTTTAAATTGCTGAGTGGTATTCCATGGTAGGATGTTCCACAATTATTTATATCACTCACCTGTTGAAGGACTTTTGTTTTCTCATGACCTTTTCTTTACAACTGCAATATTCTCTTCCACTATCTTCTTTTAGAAATGTAGTATATACAAAGTGCTCACACATGTATCAGGTGTGCCAGTAAACCTTTTCCCTGCAGTTAACACATGAGAACCAGGTTCAGGTATGTTAAATAGCCTGGCCAGGTCACCGTGCAAGCAGACTGTTGAGCTGCTGTGTGAACTCAGGCAGTTTGATTCCAGCACCTAAGATTTGACTTTCTCTGTTTCCTGTAGTAACAAATTAAATGCACTTACGGTTGTATTTTTAATTGCTCTTGGTTTGTCCAATGTATCATTTTATATATTTGTACATGATTTTTGAACACATAAGTAAATAATGAGAAGAGATATCAAAACATATCTGACACATAAATGGAAAAAATAATAAATTGTTTATTGCTCCTGAATCCTGATTTTATATCATCCTATGAAGAACTTTATTAAGCAAAGGAATTTGTAAATGTTCACCCATCAGACTATTCTTTGGGCTCCAGGGCTGAGCGGAAAACGGTTGGGAAGGGGAGGAGTGTGTGGGACCAGGGGAGAAGACTAAGTGTAGAAACCTGAGCTGATGATCTCATAGCTCCTTCTGGGCATTGGCCCTTCATCCGGTCTGTATACTGTATTAGGCAATGTCTCCTATATCAAGAGGGAAGGTCAGATGGCTCTGGAGACTTAGACTTCTCAGGACCTGAAGATTAATCTCCATCTAGACCCAAGGTTTCCTTTTAGTAGTATCCCTAGCTTGAGGCAGTAGAGTGCTCTTAATTCCCGGGTAGAGTAGCAATGTGTGGGCAGCAAGCACAGTGGTCTCCTGCCCTACGAGGTGGCTGGCACTCATGAAGGTTAGGCAGCACATGGCCCAGGCACTCCAAGAAGATGCATATTTACAGAACTGGCACTGCGACCACTACTGGGAAGCTGAGGTTTGTCATTTCTGAGGAGAAACTGGATATCTTTGTTTTGGCAATTTCAAAATATGAGGACCAAGACCTATGTGCTTAGCCAGAATCTGGGGATATGGTGGGAGGGGCGGGGAGAGTGAAGAGGTGAACCACATTCAACAATTAGGTGAATAATACGACAGAAACCGTTAGTGCTATAACTTGAGGGGAATGTGGGGCCCACTAGTTCATGTCAAATTTCTGAGCTATGCCCCTGAGGGGGTGAAGGGACCAATATGGATGTCACCAGTTGCAATACAGGGAATATAAGGTCAATAGGACAGTTTACTGGCAGATTCTCTCCTTCTCTTTTTTATCTCTTTTAACCCTTACTGGTTACAAGAGACCCATGGAAGTCTTGAGTTCATAATTTCAACAAATATTTTCCAATAAGATTTATAACAAAACCTAAGAGGTGTGTGATCTTTTGTAAAACACACACGCATGCAATATATGAATGAGGGCAAGAGTGAGGAGACCTCTTGTTCTGATTTTGCAAAGTCCTTTGGACAAGCTACTTTATAACTGAGGGTGCTCACATAGAAGCTATGAAGGTGATTTTGGGTGATATCCATCATTCATACTATGTAATTCTGCCAAAAACACTGTAACCATTTCCACGCTCTGTTGAACTATCACACTTCATTACTAATACTATAGTTATTTAAATTTAACAACTCGCATTTCAAAATTATTTACTAATATTTTTCTGAAGATATGTGTATCTTCAGAAGATATATGCATATATATAATTTCATATAATTTCCCCATTATTAGAAAATATGGAAAGAAGTTTCTCTCTTTGGGGGTATGCCATTATTGGCTGTAGGTATTGCGTCACTGGAAGCTCCCCGAGTTAAAGTGCCGCTTTGTTGTGCTATGCTGTTCCGACTCATATTTAAGCTGTGAAGCTGAGAATGCTGACGGGAAAGGCAGGGGTAATGCCGTGTGCCTGAACGCTGCTCAACAAGGCAAAGCCATTTGCCTAACAGGACGGTCCTTGCATTGAGGGGAGTGGGAAAGGGGGACTGAGATTTGAATTGGCAAGTTCTAGAAAGTCCCTCTGCCCCCGAACATGTGCTCTGCAATGCATTAAAGATTCCTTTAGAACAGAGGTCCTTCCTAATTATCATATCCATACCTAGAGGAAATCAATTAGGGAGCTGAGGGAGATAGAGGGAAGAAGGGAGGATAAGGAAAAATAAATGGAGTTTCAGCCAGCAGGAGTCAGGCTAGGGAATACTCTGGTATTCCCCAGAACCATGTTGTATTCAAGGACTCCCAGCTTGAGAGAACCACCCCAGAAAAACCTAGAACAAAGTGCTTCCATTATTATTCCATACTAACATTAGATATAAATTGCCACTATAACGGTTACAGAGGAATTACTCTTAAAGAAGAAATTCATTAAATTAAATGAATTAAAGTAAATAATTATTAATTTTACAGTATATAAGACATTTAAATCAACTATTATTGTCTAATTAAAATAAACAATTTCATCTGTATCTAAATAAAAGTGATAATCTTCAAGAAAAAGTTTCTTTCAACACTAAACTCATTTCATTAGATTTTAAAGTGTCTAAACCCAGCAAAATCTTTTGTGCTTATTAAAAGCAAAGCTTTGACATGCTTTTGTTTCCAGGTCCTTTACATCTTATTTTGCTGATTTTGTTTAAAAAAAAAAGTCTCTCACAAGCTGTTTTTGTTCAAACATTAACAGATTTTTTTTTTAATGCTCAGTGAATACTTTGATAAGCATAATGAATAAGTTGTAACAGTAAATTTTGACTTTAGCATTCACTTCTAATTATTTCACTTCTGATCATTCCCACACTTAAAATAGCAAAGCAATTCACTTGTATTAAGAAGAAAACAGAACACATAGGAATAGTTCTATATATGAAGTAGTTAATTGTTGTAATGAGGCTAGCTTATGTTGATATAATATTTCTAGTAAACAAATTCTGTTATTATAATATCCTGTAGAAATAGAACAGCTATCATATATTGTTCTTATTACAGGTGAGGAAATAGAAGCTCGGTGAGTTTAAAGACACTGGTCAAGGCTTGTAAGTAGTAGGGATTCAAGAAGGATCTTGGCATTATGATTCCTGACTGAGTTATCTTTTCTTGTTTTCAATATTTATAAATTTATTTGTAATCACTAAGATAAATTGGAAATACCAGTGACCATTTACGATCTGTGAGGTCATTTAGGATCTTACAGTTTAAGAATGTAAAACGGTGAAGAAAATGGAGAGAGAGAAAGTGACTTTGATGAGAGACTGCACTGGAGTGGGGAGAGGTGCTGCTGCCTCTCGCCCTTCAAGCCTAGAGGGGTAGGATGTTCCAGGGGGCTTCCTTCAGGTCTCCTCTCAATCCCAAGGGGGAGGCAGAGGAAGTAGAGAGTCACTTTTGGTTATTGCAATCCCTATGGGGCAAAGAATGAGCATGCATTTACAATTGGCCACAAGGGGCTACAGGAGAGAATGAGCTGATAGAAGTTCTGCCTTACCAGCAGATAAGGATGAATGGGTAGAGTGTAGAATGTTTTTAGGGCAGTGAAATTACTCACTATGATACTACAATGTATAATGTAACATTGTATCTATGTAACTTTACATATGTCCAAACTCTTAGAATGTACAACACCCAAAGTGAACCAAATGTAAAGTACAGACTCTGGGTGATTTTGATCTGTCTGTGTAGGTTCATCGATGGTAACAAATGTGGGGGGTGTTCATAATGGGGGAGGCTATGTATGTGTGTGGGAGGGGGAACATGGGAACCCTCTACCTGCCCTTTCCATTTTTCTGAGTCTTGAACTTCTCTAAAATGTAAAGTCTATTAGGAAAAAAGGTGCTGCTTAACAGGACCGCTTTAGAGGGTGAGGGAAGGTCTGTGGCAAGAGAAGCCTAAGTCCCTTTAGTAATGTAGGAAGGGGGAGCAGGAAACAAGGATAAGAAATACTTTTCTCCCAGTTCCAGCCCCACCTGGGATGGGAGTTGGGTGGAGTTTTATATTTAAATGAGGAGTGTAATGTGGATTAATACATCAAACTGGATACTTTTAATTACTGAGTAGAGACTGTTTGTAATTTAAAGGAACTACCATGTTTTTCGGACTATAAGACACACCGGACCATAAGACGTACCTAGGTTTTAGAGCAGGAAAATAGGAAAAAAAAGTTTGAAGTAAAAACTGTGGTATTTAATAACATCCTTTAAAGCAGAAATCCTTTTCTGCTTTGACATCTTCCCACAATTACGGTAGATTTGGCAGGAGACTACGGTACTCGATCTTATCTTTCTACAACAAAATACAGTAATGACAGAACTATCAGCACTGTGTCCTTCACAGTTATGGGGGCGCTATAGCTGAGAACATCAGTGGATGACACACTGTTATGGGGGGATCTGCTGCTGACACTGTTATGGGGGGATCTGCTGCTGGAGGGCCACAGGTTGTGCAACACTCTTGTATGGGGACAGCAGTTTTGCACAACCTGTGTGGCTCTGCAGCTGTTGCCAAATTACAGCTCCCATTAACTCAACCTGTCCAAGCATGATGGGAGTTGTAGTTTTGCAACAGCTGGAGGCCACATTGACAGGTGACCCTGCAGTGGAATTTGCCTATGTTAATATTAGTGGGGGACACACCAGTCACGTGATGGAGGCACGTTCAGGCGCCACAGGCTTTCTTCTCCTAAGGTGCCTGCACTGCCTGTACCCCCCTCCCTAGCACTATAGTATGCCGCAAGGGTGACTCTGCTCCTGCCTCCCTTGCTTCACACTGCGGGGACACTCCCTCCTCCTAGCCCAGGGCTGGTAGCATCACCCCACTCCTGCCGCCGCCAGCTTCCTGCAGCGGTGGCCCTGCTCCTGCCTCCTGTGACCCCGCTGCACCACTGCTCCCCCCACCCCCAGCGAGCCAGGTACGCTACATTCGGACTCTGTGACACACCCCCATTTTCCTCCCAAATTTGGGGGTGGGGAAGTGCATCTTATAGTCTGAAAAATACGGTAGATTTTCTCTTTGTCGTTTAAAAATGAACTGCTAGTTTATTGATTTAGTGCATTTCTGTCCATTTTTTATTACTATTTGCATCATTTTCTATTTTGCTTTCGTGTTTTCCTATGATAAAATTATCATAAGTATTTCCACGCTGCTATATAATCTTCATTGTGATTATTTTAATGGCAGCATCGAGTCCCTTGTATGAGTGCCATAATTTGCTTTCTTATTCCTGTGCTGTTGACCATAGAAAATTTTTAAACAGCCTTTTCCATATTTTAAAGTTGTTTGCTTGCTTTTAGAATATAGACTTATTATTATTAAGATTTTTATGATAGCTTATAAGTATTCCTTATCATTATAAATTGCTCTTTCAATTTTACGTCCAACCTCCTCTGTTACCAAATATGAATGAGTGAAAATTTTTATTTTATCAAAGCCACTTTTGGAGGGTTACCATTTTTTTAAAAATGCAAATTTAACAGACATGGCCAGTAAACATTTTTCATTGTAGCTTTGACTTATATTCCTTTGATAACTAGTGGGGCTTGGTGCTTGTGAAAATTAATTTTGTAGACCCAAAGTATAATATGCCTTATTTTTTATTACAAATACTTTTTCAAAATGTGAAATTATGAGAATATATTAAGACTGACAGACACATGGTAAAATGATGTAACAGGTAGCACCAGGGTAGAATTATAACTGTTAAATAAACATGTAAGAAATTTCTTTTAAGAATATGGCTTGCTATTTTTTTTTTGAGAAATTTCAAAGACAATTCTTACCTGGTTTCTAACAGATGGAGTTTAAATTATTTCTTCAATATTTAAGTGGATCCCATTATACTTTTATTCTAGTCTCATTAAACCTTTCGATTAATTTGGGAAGGTTTAAAATCTTAACACTATTGAGAAATATAAAAGAATAATGGATATACTTTTTTAGATACAAATATACAATAGGGTTTTTTTTTCAGTTTTATCCCTATAGATCATGCACTTTTCTCATTTGGATAATTCTTACTTAAGTTTTTGTTGCTATTTCTAATGGGAATTCTTGATTTGGTACATAGAACTGGAATTATGTGCCTTATATCCATCTTGCAGTCTTCCACGTTGCTGAATTCCCTCTATGAATTCCATTTTTCAATTGATTGCATTTCTACAGCTTCTGCATCATGTCTTCTGCAACTAACAAAAATACTCCCTGCTTCCTTCTATTATGGTTTCGCTTATTTGGGGTTTATAAATTCTGAAATTAATAAGAATCACTTAAATATCATTAGTTTTGAATTGGATAAAAATCTAATTTTCTTTGCTACTGATTTGAAAGAAAAAGACTTTAGCACTTTCCCCACTGAGTAGCTTGCTAGATGTTTTGAAATAAATATTCTGAACCCATCCTTCTTGTCCTTTCTAAGGGTTTTAAAACATAAATGGGCATAATATTTTAGCAAGTGCTGCTTTGCCACCCCATTAAATGGATAATACAAATTTGTCTTATTTATCCTTTTTATGTGACATATGGTGTTAATCAATTTTATAAACTTAATCCACTTTTCATTTCGCAGATGAATGTCCTTTGGTGTAATAAATTGTGGACTTCTATCCTTATTGTGCAAAGCAATCATGGACAGCACCACTAACAAAGTAGGGCCCATTTAGCACAGGGCTCACAGGAGGATGTTTAGGGCACAGGCAGGTCATTTAAAGCCTCACTGTTCACACTTTCGGGGAGCAGAGGGGGCTCATGGGCACAGTAGCTCCTAAGGCAGCAGAGGGAAGCCCCACCCTTGTCTTGCCCTCTGCATTCATGCAGAGTGCCAGGGAACATCCATGTGAGTATATAAGAATGCAAAGTTTCTGGCCTAGAAAATAACTTTTTCAGAAAAAGGGACCCCTGGAAAGTAGTGCTGATATCTGCCTGTTCTTCCCTGAGGCAATTCAGGTCTCCTGAGCCAGTTCTCTGCTAAAGTATCAAGAGTGAGAGAAAGAAATCTAGCACTTTGTAGATTTGATTCTCCCTTGTTCCCTACAACTATATTTACAGTTTTAGCATCCATGTTCATCCGAAAGACTGGGCTGCTATTATAATTTTTAAAAGTCTTCCATATAGTCTTGTATTTTGTACGGTATTTCCTTTGAAATAATAGTCATTTAATCCTATTCCAAGGCTTGGGGTTATTTTTGTTCAAACCCTATGATTAATTTTGAATTTAACTTTATTGTAATTGTTTCTAATTGTTTTTCTGGGTCTGACTTGTGTTAATGTTATGCCTCTTTGTGCCAAGCTGTTTCTTTTTTCTTCTTCGGCTCTATGGCATAGAAAATGTTCTGTACATATTTATCTTTTAGAATAGAAAATGTAGAATTTGATTTTAACTTTATTAGTAGTGAATTTAACAACTTTTCCAGATTACTTAATGTTGTGTTTGTGATGCCCTTATGAAAACAACAAATTACAACTTAATTCCATTTTATAGAAAAGTAGGAAATATGCTACTATTGCTCTTTTTCCTCTCTACCTTATTTATATACTTTTAATTAATTTAACCTGGAGTTGCGAGCCCTGCTATTTAAGAAAAAAAAAACTTGTTCTTACATTAAAGCATATTTTATCATTTGTATCCTGTTAGTTACCATAGTTACACCAATCATTTAAACTTATTAGCATCAGCCTTTCTCCTAATAATGTTAAGTGATTTCTGAAGTTTTTTCTTTTACTATTAGTTTCAGTGTTTAATGCTAGTTTTCTTTTCTACCATGAATTTTCAATGATGGAGTTTTAAATTCTGTTCATTTTCCTTTCCCAAAGGACTAATTAGCATCTTTAAAGTGATCTTTAAATAGAGTGTTTGAGCGTACTGAGGCTCTGGGCTTGCCCTTCTGCCCTCCACCATGGATGCCAGCCTGGCTGGGTACTACGTGCCTGTGTCATCGCCTCCTTCTATCCTCCAAACTAAGACATTTTTCTATTGTTTTCTGCAGAGGAAAGAACAAACAAGTGGAACTTTCCTGATTATACATTCATTCTTGGAAGAATGAATTTTTTTTTCCATTTCAAAGTTTTCAAGGTGACTTTTATTTTCTTGGAAATTAAATAATAAAGTTAACAGCAAACACATTGTTCATCAAGTTTGCCATGAACACAGTGATACTTCCTAGTTTTTCTTGGTGTCAGGTTCTTCTCTAATCTGGAAAGATTAAAAAAAATTATTATTGGCTTTAATTTTCTTTTTTTTTTCTCCTTTGGAGATGACCCTTATTTTTAATTTAAATCTGTCATTTAACCTCCATTTCTGTTATCTTCTCTCACTTTCGTATGCATTCATCTGAATTGTATAATTACATCTCCAACTTATCTTTTTCTTCTTAAAAATTTTATTTTTATACTGTGTAAAGTCTATTTAGTACTTTCAATAGCAAGGTTATTACAGCCCTGAATGGTGTGGCTCAGTGGACTGGGCACCAGCCTGCGAACCAAAGGGTCGCTGTCTGGTTCAATTCCCAGTCTAGGGCACATGCCTGGGTTATGGGCCAGGTTCCCAGCGGGAGGCGTGTAAGAAACACCCACACATTGTTGTTTCTCTCCCTCTCTCTCTCCCTCCCTTCCCCTCTCTAAAAATTAAATGAAATCCTCCAAAAAAAAAGAAATGTTATTACAAATGTTAAGTTTTAAAAATTTAGGTTTACTTTTCTTAATTTCTTCTATTTGTAAGAAGCATGCCTTTAAATCTCATTGAGAACATAGGTTAGAAATTTTTTTTTTGCCATTTCTGTGAAAAGATTTATTTTTAGCTCTTTAAAATTGATCTCAGTTGGTTGGAGCATTGTCCCACACACCGGAAGGTTGTGGTTTCAGTTCCTGGCCAGGGCACATGCCTAGGATGCTGTTCAACCCCGGTCAGGGCACTTACGGGAGGCAACCGATCAGTGTTTTCGCTCTCACTTAGATCTCTCTCTCTTTCTCTCTCTCTCCCTCTTCTTCTCTCTCTAAAAGCAATGAACATTCTTGGGTAAGGATTTTAAAAATGTTTAGTATAAAATACACGTAGGAAATTGCTAAAACTTATGTCCGGTATAACAAATTTTTAAAAGTAGAAACTATGTAACTCCAATCTAGGGCAAGAAACTGAATGTGGCCATCATCCTAATAGTTCTTTGCAGGACCAGCTACATAATTTGTAGGATCCAGTGCAAAATGAAAACGTGGTGTCGCTTGTTCCGAAATTAGTAAGAATTTTGAGACAGCAAGAGCAGAGCATTAAATGAAACCCAGGGCCCTTCTGAGCATGTGGCCTTCACAGCTGCACAGGTTGCATGCCTAATTTTTAAAGATCCTATGAGGGGTCAATTAAAGCAGGTATGTGAGGCCAGTACGTTGAATAGCATGATGCATGGAATTTGACCATAAAGTGATTTTATTTTCTTGTGTCATGAATTCAGTCAAGGTAAGCTTCTCCTGTCCTCGGAAGAATTTTCCAGCAGGCCCAAAACAGTAAGGGAGATTCTTAGTTAAGACACAGTTTTATAGAAACTTTAAGCCACAAATATTGTCTCCATTAAATAATTGGGGTGTCTAATATTGTGGTGTGTATAATACTGGGGTGTATAATAACTGGAACACTTGATTTTTGTACCTTAATCTTTCGTCCTTTAGCTTGAACATGCTTTGGTCTGAAGACCTATAAAGTGAAAGGTGCAGAGGTCCTCTACCTGTACTCACTTGCTACTTTTTCACTCTGCCTGGAGTTAAGTGGGCGAAGAGATTAAGAGCATAGTAAAGTATTGCTTGATTATGTGACTTAAATTTATGTGACTGTGGTCCTTAACTCAGTGCCAGTCAGTGAATTGGTATTTATTGTAGCACAAGGATTTAAGTTCAAAAATTGAGAGTAAACAATTAGTAAATTCTATAATATTTTGACATTTGTTGTGGTACACAAGTGCTTGTTCGTTTTTAGTAATTGATTTTTATTTTATTTTACTAAAGTATTGATCCTCAACCAATTGAACATAATGAATACTAATCTTTCTCCACAGATAATTTGAGAAATATTAAATTAGCTATTACCGTTGTATCAATGTTTTATTTCCTATGTGTGATGATGGTATTATGATTATGTAGGAGAATGCCTTTGTTTCTTGCTTCTTAGGAGTTACAAGGTGGTGTCATTTAGTATTTAGAGGTAAATATTGGTATTGAGAGGTGAATATTATGCTATGTACAGCTTACTTTCAAGTGATTCAGCCAAAAATAACCCCCAAAATGTGTGTGTGTGTATGTGTGTACATAAAGCACTGTGATAAAATATGAACAATTGGTGAATCTAGGTAAAAAGATTATGGTATTTATTTTACCAAGTTTATGTAAGCTTATTATTTTTCAAAATAAAAAGGTAGGGACAAAAGATGTCGTGACACAAAAGAATCTCTGCAGCTCACAGAAACTTGGTTTCTTACAGCTCTCCAAACATATCTCACTTTAAATAATATCTGTTAGCTTATAAGTGCATTGTCTTATTTAAGAGTTGTGGATTTTAAAATAAATAATAAGCTTAATAACTTCAAGGATTTATTAATTATTACAGCATAGGGCATGTTAGACAGGTAATCCCAGAAATGAATTCAGGGGCTGCAAGAGTAAATATCAACTCTGATCTGGATGTCATGCTCTTAGGATAAATAATAATTGCAATAACATCAAAGTTGTTTCTGCACTTGCTTTGTTTCTGATATAAGTTACCATTGAATCCAGAGTTACTTTATTTCATTATAATCACTTTTTATAAATCAGTCTTCCCCATTAATCTTTGTATAGATTTTTATACTATAATTTGCTTCATAGCTGGTTTCGCCAACCTTCCTATAAGGTAAATTAGAATAATTTTAACTACTAAGAGATAGAGAGGTTGAGTGACTTGTTCCATGTCTTGCTGAAAGCTAATTATGTAGGCAGAATTTAAAGGTACAGCCTTTGCAATATTAGCCAATAGAAGCATAGCAATGCTAGTAAAAAAGATCACATTTTAAATTAAACTTTGATTTTTCCAAAACAAAATGTTGGTAATACCCCTGTTTATATTTCTTTTTGTTTTAATTTTGATCATTTAAAAATTAAATTTAAATACACATTTCTCATTTCTTATTTAGGACATCTGATTTTGTGCCATAGTGGGTATCAAGCTACATAAGGAAAGGTCCTTACCCTCCAAAGATCATGGCATGTGAAATATGACAAATTTATAAAGATGCGCAATAAAGTGGCATGTTCTCTGAGGGTATTTTGAATGGGGTAGAAAAGGGATGACCAAGTTTCCCTAGGTGAAGAGAGTTAGACAGCTTTTAACAGTTATATTCATTGAGATAATTTTTAAGAGTTATGTGTATTTGTTGAGGAAACACAAATACTTTACTCAATGACTGGTATGATGCTCAATTGATTTGTGTTTCACTCAACTTTCTGATATTATAATTTTGGCAGCACAGCCCAAGATGTTAAAAGCCTAAAACAACATTGAACAAAATGGCCATAATTACAATGCTGTCTCTGCTAGAGTAAGACGGTATCTTCATTTCTATAAATATGGTTTGCTATGTCTTTTCCAGCACAGTGTTGCTATGCAAAAGCCGTTTCCTTTCCTGATCATGCTGTCCCTTTTCTCCTGTGGTCCAATTAGCGTGTATTGATTTTTGGTGCTAGGCTGATCAATCCACACTTTGCACGCCCATCTCAGCAAATGCTGTTTCTGGTATAGGACATATTAATGTATTTTGGGTCCTCTTGAAGCAATCAAATATGCAAAGCCTAACTTTACAAAAAAAAAAAAAGCAAAAAAAAGATAAGCTAAAGGTAGCTGTTCACATTTGTTTTGATAGGAGTGGCTGTCACAGATTCAAGTACATATGGGGCTTTCCAAAATGCTTTCTGGATGAACAAGAGGTTATCCTTGTAGGTGTGGCCGTCACTTGACTATAAATGAAAAACTTGTCAGTAAAAATGTTCTAATTTAAAAACAAAGAGAGTTTGCAAGAATTAATTGTATATAGTATTTTTAGAGTTACGATTTAAGTGTTATTTTATATTGTATACATTTAAAAATAATGGCAAATATTGATATTTATTGAAGATCAATGAACACAGTTGTTTTTATGAAAATAACTTGTGATTATCTAACTCTCTCTTTTGATACTCACCTAGTCCTCTACTTTTTTCTTTTGTGGGATATTTTCCCTAACACTTTGTGTGACTCAACTATCTTTTGCTATATTTAGTCAAACATGTTTAGGGACATATATCATTAAGGGTATTAGTACAAAAACCTTAAAAAAAAACCCGATACTATGATTCAGAAGTTAAAATCTTTTGTATCTGGCTATATTTTAAGTTTTATTTATTTTTTCACAATTTTACTTTTGGTGTGATAAGTAAAATGTGTGTTAATATTTTCACTGCATGTTGGATAACTGAAAAAATTTATTACAGAAGGTGGTGGGAGGAAGTTTTGAAGGAACATTAGCTGTTAGAACATAGGTAATTATACTCAGAGATTTGCTAATATTTGCAGAAATAGAACAGTTAACCAACTACCCACAAACAGGGGAAATTTATGTTTGCTAAATTATTTTATATTAGAACATTTTTGTTCAATAGTGGTTGATTGCGTCTACATTTTCCTTAAGAATCACTTCTTTGCAACAGCTGTTCATCCTGATATCAGTTTATGTCAAAATGGTTGCTGACTAAAAAGGTCTTGCAATAAACTTTATTATGTACCTAATGAGAACTGACATATTACTACTGAGAAACAGAGCACCGCATCAAAACATCTCCTAGATTTGTGCTTGGATAGATTTGCTGAACTAATGCAAACTCACTGTGAACCAGGGCTATAGCAGGGTTTTTCTTTGCTTGTTTTTTGTTTTCTTTTTTATTATAGCACTACCCTTTAACTTGAGTCATATTTTATGCTTGGAAGTCATAAATCTTGACATAGCAATAAAAATAAGTTTATAAAAAGAATTAAAAATAACAGCAGAGATAATCAATCATCATTCAGGAAGATTTTATTATTTTTTTTAATGTGGTCTTGCAGTTGTCTGGTTATAACTGTGGGCTAAATTAAGGGTTTGTGAGAGCTGTGAACTTTACATTTATCTCCAGGTATTTGAGCTAGCCAGTCCCACGACAGCAATAAGTTTGACAGCGGGGAATGTGGTTTGTTTTCCTTGTATTCAGGGTTTAAACAAGGCCACAGACATGTAACACACCATGATTAGCTTGGTCTGACAGGTTGACTAAATGACTTCCCAGAGGGTTGGTGTGGTTGAATTACATTCTTTCTAAAAGTGATTTTCCTTAACATGGTTAAGGAATGTTAATAAAATGATATTAAAAACCAGCTTATCTTAGTGTGAGCTAGAGAAGGTCCAGAAGGAAAGTTGAGAGAAACACTCCTACACAGTTACTGTTCACTTTCACTAAAGATTTTTAAATGGCTCTAGATTCAATGCATTGCAACTGCCGGAATGCTGTACAGCAGCCAAGAAGTCCTGTGACATGCTATAGAAAAGAGGGAATATTAATATCATTTTTTTGACGTCTAGGAGAGAGTAAAAGATTTTTTGAGAAAATTTTGGATGGAGCAGTGCTTTTCCCTTAAATATGTTTTGTATGCAGAAGAAACCATAGGAGTGCTCATAATCTTGGGCTTAAAATTAAGTTGAGAGAAAAAATGAAGTAATGAATTTTTTGGCTAATTTAACTTTGATATTAAATGGTATGTTTCTGTATCTCTAGTGTAAATGACTACTTTGCATAAAACCCCTAAATGTATTCAGTGTGTGTGTCATCACACCTTGCCCAGAAGAGTAAATGTTTCATCTTTCCTAAGTGAACAATAATGTAGGTTAGGGGATAGGCAATTGATTTGTTGATAATGTAAAATCCGTTTGATTCATTACAGACACAGAGGAAGGAAACGGAAGGTCCATTGAGCCCTTTACAAGAGGCATTCCTTTGTTTTAATAATTATTAAAGCATAATGGAAATGCAATGATACAAATTTTATGTCTTTTATGAAAGCTTTATGGAGTTAGTCATGCATATTTGCTCATCTGCTCTGTAAGGTGAATGAGGCTGCACTGTGGCCCTGAGCAGGAAGAAAGTCAAAGCAGATACCAGCAGTAGCCACAATTCTGAGTGGAGGGACAGGAAATCCACGTTTGCTGGTACTCTTACTACAAATTCTACAAATTCCTCCTCAGCTAAGAGACAGCCTTTCTTTTCATTATTAAACTGACTTTTAGCAAGCACGTGACTTTCTTCATGGAAAATTACAGGAAGAAATTAGTGATGTGCATGCAAGGAGGGCATGCTGATTTCATGTACATGGTTGTTTCTTATTTGCACTGCCTTAAAAATATCTTTAGTCATATGTTTAAGAGATTTAGCATGTTCAAAACTTTTTTTTCAAAAATAGAGTAATGAAAACCTTCTGAACTTTTGTTTGCCTCATATGTGGTCATCGTTTATTCCTTATGCATTTTTGTAGGAAATCAGAGTGAAATGTTTATGGGAAATGGATAGCAAGTAGTATAAATCTGCTCTTCAGTGCTTTTGGGGAAAAATTGAATGTAGACTCTATTTTAAAAAATTTATATTGTATTTTTTCCATTACCATTTAGTCTCCTTATCCTGCCCCACCCCCTGCAATCACCACACTGTTGTCTCTGTCCATGAGTCCTTTTTTCTTTTTGCTAAATTCCTCCACCCCTTAACTTCCCCCCCCACCCTTCGCTGTCAATTGCTCTCTATCTATGAGTCTGTCTCTATTTTTCTTGTTAGTTTAGCTTGTTCATTAGATTCCACATGTGAGTGAAATCATAAACTGTAGTTTTGAATTGAAAATTTTGTTCTGAAATCATTATTTTTTTCATTTCCCACTAGTTATCTCTTTCTTTGACCCTTTACAACACTAATCATCTCAGATTAGCCTTTGCTCATGCTTTACCCCTTTCCATGGAATGCCGTCTTCCATATCAGGAAGTCTCAAACAGCTCGATCTTACTAAGCTGCTATGTATGGCTCTATGAGTTGTTTTATACTCTCTTTATAGGGCTTTTAAATTCCATCGAGACCCACGAATGCCTCTTCTTTGATTTCTTCATGCATTAAGCATGAGAAAAACCTAGGCACTTGTTTGCATTCTTTTCAAAGAAGGCATTAGTGAGAAATATGGAATTTATTGAAGAATTTATGGGAGAAACTGAGGAAGAGTTCTGTACCACACATAACACAAACATTTCACTGCCAAATGCTCACTGGCCATCTCTTTTCTGATGCCAGTTATTGTGTTTCCCTTATTCTTTCTACAACCCCCAATTGTCTCCATTTCCTTCCTGTATTGGATTAAAATTTCATGTAGTCAGTTTCCAGGTGTGCATATTCTAATTGTCAGCCCAAACTCTAAGGTGACTTATTAAAACATTTTGTGAACAAATGATGAGCTCTCATTAAGATGCTCGCTCTCTCTCCAACTGCTAAAATAAAGCAAGATTTTCCAGCATATTGTTATCACAATATATAGATAGTGATACTATGTCTTTCTTTTACTAGATTGTATGCTCAACAGAGGCCGAAGAAATTTAGAACTTATCTCCACAACACACTTTCCTCCTAATGTGTCCCTTGTTTCAGCAAGTGCTCTTGTAATTCACTTCATCACCCAGGCTAGTCATCTTTGATCTTCCTTTTTAAAAAAAATCATACCACTACTTCACATTACAGTTGGTCACTGGATCATATTTATCTCACGTTCAAAATTCTGTCAGCATTCTGTCGTTACTGCTCTAATCACAGCTCCATTGGATGACTGTAATAAGTTGGTGTCCCTGACTCTCATACTGCTACCTCTCCCCACTCTACTCTCTACGTTACCACCCATTATTTTTTTTGCACCTCATAACACCTGAAGAAAGAGAGAGAGAAGGAGATCCTGCTGTGTTTGGGAAAAGTGTGGTTTAAAGTTCTTTGCATAGAGTTTTATACCCTTGGAAATTTTATCTTGCTCTACCTCTTTGTCTTATCCTGCATCACTCCCCTCCACACGCACATGTGCTAGAGCCACAGAAGTGCTCATGCCAAGTCCCTTGTGCTGACATGTATGCCAGTACCTTTTTGACTGTTCATACTGTTCGCCTAGGATATCTTTTTTTTTTAATGTGTTTACCTCACCAACTCTGGATCATCCTTCAAAGTCCAGCACAAATTTCAGCTTTCCTTTGAAGCCTTCTGCATTCTTCCTTCCACATAGAAATAATTGGATCTTCTTGTCTGCAAACTTATATGTTACATTTCCTTATTAAAATATTTATCATGCTGCATTATGCTTTTAATTATTTCCCACTAGCAAGGAGAGCAGGAACTAGGATTTATTTATCTTAAAATTTCTATTGCCACCTCAGTACCTATACTTATTAATTGATTAATTATTTATATACCCATTCATAATACATTTTAGGTAGTAAAGGGGTTTTGGTTACAATTTAAAATCACAACTATTAGAATTGCCCTAAAGGAAGGTCAGGGTATTGTAAAACTTGGTCACTGGGGAGATTTAGTTTCAAGAAAGTAAGTGATATATATGCTAAGATATAACTGTTGACTTAGAATTTAACAATGACAATGAAATGTCTTGGTGAGGAGCATTTCCGCTAGGAGGAACAACAGCATGTCCTCTGGCAGGATGAAGCATGTCTTGTTTAAGATGTGGAAGAAGGTTAGCATGCTTTGAGAACAAAAAGCAGATGAAGATTCTAAGAGAAGAACTAGAGAAATGAATGGTGTTTTAGAACATGTGAAAGATGTTTTATGAACTAATAAAAACCTCTTCCCGGGTTTCTATCAGAAGATGACATGATTAAACTTGCATTTTGAAAATTTCATTCTGGTTGCAAATTGGAGAGCAGATTGGAGGAAAGCGAGATGAAGGCAGAGAGATGAAGCCAGCTATGGTAAAGGTAGGAATAAGTGGATATATTAATGGAGGCAAAAATTAGCCAGAATAGATATTGAATTGCTTAAAGGAACGATGAAGGGTGAGCTATGAATGATGCTTAAATATATGGTGTGTGCAACTTAATGAAGTGGTACCATTCAATAAGATAGAACACAGGAATAGAGTGAAGTTACGGGTAGTGGTGATGGGTGGGGTTGGTATGGCAGGTCATGAATTTGGTGTAGTTCTGAAGTATCTTGAAACATCTTTGTAGAGGTGTTAAGCTGTACTCAGAAAAACACCTGGAGCTTGAGATGAAAGTTGATACAGTTTTTTTTGTATTTTATGGGAGAGAAATTTAGGCTACTTAATTGCTGGTGGGAAGGAATCAGTTAAGAGTGAGAGGTTAAAGCTTAACATACCAAAATAATTGATAGTCAGAAATTCTGAGAAATTTGGTGGGATTGGGTTGATGAAGACAGGGCTGGTAAATAGCAGATTTAGTCTCAACTTAACCTTTTCAGAAGCTGAAAACCTCAGCTCTGTTGGCTCAGTTGGGACTGATGTCAATTCCAACAATTGTGATCTCAGTTATCCTGCTGGGGTTTTGACAATGCCAGCAGCTTTATACTCTACCCTACACAGCTCTGGCTGTCAGGGCTTCAGGAACTGCAGACACACAGCCTATGTACAACGACAGAATTCCCATCAGCTAAGGTTAACTAGGCTCTACACATGTGGTAACTGTACATGAACTTGGACTTGCAAAGAGACTCCAATATAATTTTTTCTTGACCAATCTATTGTATCAACTCACTTAAAAACCAGTTGTGTACCCTTTGGCATAAAATACACACACACACACATATATATACATATATTTTTTCCTTGAATTAAATAAATATCTTCAAGTTCTACATGATGCTGAGTCATACGATGGAAAATTAATTTGTGCCCCTAGAGACCAGCATTAGGATAACTTCTGAGTGGTGGTTATCTTCTGTATCTGCATTTTTACACTACATAGAATGGAAACCATTGCTCAACTCGGGAATTTTGATTTAGTCATAAATGCCATGAGAAATGATGCACCAATTGGCTACTCTCCAATGAGTTAACGCTCAGGAACCAAGCCTTCCACAAACTTCCATGTGAACTGTCTATGTATAAAGCATACATTTTAAAGGGAGGAAGTTACATTGCTATTCTCAAATGAAGTGATAGCATTATGTCTGCCATATTAAACGTACACATTCTAAAGTGTTTGCATAAAAGCTTTGGCTCTATAATGTCGCTGGTCTTGTGGAAGTGATTTGATATTTAAGTCTTTAAGGGTGTGTAGTTCATGCCACTTTGCTGTTGTAACATATCCAAAGTACTTAAGTTGCTGGGTAAGGGGGCTAAAGAAGCCACAGTTAATAATACGAATTATTTTGTTAGATCATTCCAGAGAAAACAATTTATGATTCAGGGAGGCTGCTCACCATTTATCTAAGTGCTCCTATTTTTATATTAAATCTCTACTACCTGGCACAGCTGTCTCTGTGCCACTAACCTCAGATTGACAGACATTATTGTTTCTGTTTTTTACTTCGTTTGAGTTTGAGGAAGGTGCAGACAGCAGCCTTATCTAAACTGTTGCAATTGTGCATCTTCACCTCAAACAAAGGGTGAGCTGCAAGCAGAACACAGATAACTAAAGGCCTTTGGAAACAGATTATTGAAGGAGAGTGGCCAAGAAGACTTGCCAAATTTCTTATTACTTAACCTTTCACTCCATGTTCAAAAAGAAGAACCCATCCTGGTAGTGGTTTGACTTTGTAAGTTGCAAACATTTCCATCCATATTTAACTAAAGTCATATAACAAATAAGAGCATTTCCAAGAAATCTTTTTGCCCACGTCTGTGCTTACATGGTTTTCACTGCAATGACAAGTCTGTGCTAAGAAGCATACATCTGGGTTAAGTAGGTTCTTTCTGCTCCAGGGAGGAGGTTATGGGGGCTTGCTACTTTAACTCTAGATTTGTTTATAATCAAGATTACCAGGTTGATCAACTGGGTAATGGGAGCAGTGGGAACATTTTGAGACTGCTGGCCTTTACTTTGCAGTTATACCTGATGCAGAGTCACTAGGTCAAATGCGAAGGAGCAGAGATTCTTCTCTGACCTTGCAGAAGGCTGGAATGGCATCATCTGTCGTCACTACAACCGCTCCGCAGAGCAGAGAGAGCCTCGCGCCAGTCCACTCCCTTACTGGTTGAAAAATGATTTTAGCTAAGGAGGAAGGAATGTGTTCTTTGCCAAGGGGCACTGTGGTCCAATGTGTTTATCCTTTTTAATTTAATTTGTTTGTTCTTTTGCAGAGCTTGTAAATGCTTCAGGGGTGTAGAGATGGCTTAACTATGAGTGATTTTTATCATAATAAAACACCACCTTTCTGAAGACCCTTTCACCACCTGTGTGACTGCTGGCAGAAACAAACTGATATGAGGATGAATACGCATGAGATAGTCAATGATATCGGTGGGGAAGACTGCAGCACAGCTTTGCTATTAACGCTTCCAGTGTTGTCCATCACCTGGTGGGAGTCCATTGTTCCCTACTGTTCCCCTTTTTATTCTCTCCTTTACATTCCAATATCAGATGATCAGCATATTATCCCCCCCCCCACTCTTGGTAGTATTTGAGAAGGTTGGGAGAGAAAACTGAGGTCTTCAAACTGGTTTTAAACTGTCCCAGGGAGCTGAACCAGCCTTGTAGTGGTGGAGGATGGAGGGTGGAAGGCTGTTAGGAGGCAAAGCCAGTTTGAACATTCAGTACCCCCTTAAACCAGAAGGATTCCTCCTCTCCTTCTCTCTCATATTAGGCTTTGCTTAAGCTTCCGTGCAGAACTAGAGAATAGAAAGAACTAGCCATGTAAGGTCACTTGATTTCTGGACTGGCTTGTGGTGGCCGTGGGAGATCATATGACTATGTGTGTGGTAGACAGGGGTGTGTGATGGCGTGGGTAGTGCACATATCTGTATCACCTGAAAAGCCAAGTCAGCTTGCACAGCTCAACCCCCAGACTCACTTACATAGCCCTGTGAGTATCATTGAATGATGCTTATGTATGTTTGTGCGTCAGGCAGGCAGACAGGCAGACAGACAGACAGAGTAAGACTATGTGAGAGAGACAGAGAATGGGAATGAACAGAAGGAGATGGAGGAAGCAGGGTGGGGTACAGAGGTAGAAAGTTACTATCAAAGCAGGGTCCAGCGAATTGGAAGTATTTCATGGGACTTCTGTTTAGTCATTAGTCATCTGTTTAGTATGAGGAATTGGATAGAGGAGTGGCTTGCTCAGGATCCATGCAATGGAGCACTGAACCAAAAGACATGGACATGTAGTTAAGCATTATTCAAATGGAATAATCCAGTAAAATGTGGCAAACCCAATTTGTTTATAAGAGGAAGAGTAATTATGGTGAAAACTATTCTCATTTTCCAACATCTCTGTAATATGTAGTTGAATGCAAATGTTTCTGCCCAGGAAAAAGAAATTGAGAAGGTAGAAGCAGTAATAGGGACATAAAGCTTCAATTCTAGATCATCCACTTCCCGACCGGAAGGGCCAGGGTGTTACCTGAAAAAGCAGTACTGAGAGAATATTGGCTTGAGGAAGGCACGCATAACAACTAAAATGAGAGTTAGTACTTTGCTTATATCCACCTCCATCTGGGGACATGTGTCTATTTCACTATCTCCCTGATTGTCGACAAAAATTCCTCGAGTTACAATTAAAGTTCTATGTTTGTTTGAAAACAACAAAATAGGAAAGTTAGATGGCAGTTATTGTTTCAAAATGTATGTCAAGATTCTTTATTGAATTGTGAAATCGTTTTACTGGGTCTTGATCATCATTAAAAAAATAAATAGAATAGCATGTGAGAGAAAGGAACCGAGAATGCCTTGATACGTCATATGTAATAATATTGTTTCAAGAAACTTTGGTTTCAGATCTGTGTATTTCTATGTGTGTGTGTGAGTGTGTTGGGGGTTAAGGATGTGGAATATATTTCTCACCATATCTTCAAAAGTGTTTGAAACCTTTGGTTCACAAAACAACATCACTGTTGAGTATGTTGGAGGAAAAAAACAACAAACAAAAGTGTTGATGGAGAATCAGATTTGAATTGTATTCTTGGTTATACTACTAAGTAGCTGAGTAACTATGTTGGTCCTCTTTACTCAACTATAAAACTAGGCATTTTGTTGAATAATCTCCAAGACCCCTTCCAACTCAATTCAGACATAATGTTACTTTTAACTGGGTGGCTGACAAGGTGATGAATGAAATTAGGGAATTTAGGGATCAGAAATTAGGGATCTGAAACAGCATTTGCATTGCCCAAACTTGATTCTTATTGTTCTTCATGAGAAGAAGAGGGGAGCTCCAGCCTCTATCTTATTTTAATTGATAAATAGGAAGACTAATGATAATCCTTTTATAGGTTCTTTAAATATCTCTACATTGGGAATCCAAAAGCTATATATTGATTTTTACATCTGGCTAATAAGGCTCTTGGTAGTCAGAACCCAATATATTTTAGCTTTTTTTCTTTTCACTTTAACCACCCTGGCTGGCACTCATTGAGGTTGAATCAGCAGGCTATTAGTTTGCCCAATGCATAATCTCAAGTCCCTTGCAACAAGGGTTCACAACCACTAGACTTTCCAACTGTGGGATTTACTTTTCATTTTTATTCATAGAGCACTGTCAGCTCTGCCTTTAAAACCAAAGTGAATGCATAACTGTCTGGTAATGAATTTGAAATCTCTTAAGCAGAACACATTTTAATGCATCTTGCTAGTGTTGAAAAATATAACATCACTGTATGTTAAAAATATATCAAGTTCTTATTTTTTAGATTATGTTTATGATATTTAAAATGGTAGTCATAATTTATCTCTAGGTCAAGTAATTAGAATTTATTTTAACATTTCATGATGAATTCTTAAAAGAGAGAAGACACTCAGTCTTTAAAAGTGGGGAATAGATGAACAGCAGGAAGAAAAAGTGATTATCAGCAGGACAAGAAATACTGTGTCAGTGCCCTTTTAAAGATGCAGTGGGGAAGCAATTCTTTTGTCACCATTTAAATGTTCCTTAAATGGAGTTTTTGTATGCTAATGAAACAAATCCCGGCCACTCTGCCTTCATTGAGCCTTTACTAGCAAACTGTACGGTTTGAGAGCACAGTTGATTTACATTCTTGAAAGAGCTTTACTTCTTTGGGGGGGTGGTGAGTCAGAGGCCTAATTGTAAGGATACAGTGGTTAGAATTTTATATGTTCGAGCACTTTGTCTGATTCTCTGTCTTTATCCTGAAACTTAATACAGCTGTCGAAAGTTATCAGCTAAAACATGAAGCCAAGACTTCACGCACGCACCATACCCAGAGAAATTCCGCATTTAATACTGAAGCGTTCAGAGGAGGGAAACGTGGCGACTGGCTCTGTCACACAACCTAGTTCAATTGTTTCTGCTTTCTGGCTTAATTCAGACAACTCTCTCTCAGTGAGTTTATTTCTTTCTCCAGGCTTAGTGGTTTCCTCTGCAAGCCTTTGCTGTGTACTGTATTATGGACAAGCAAATTGTGTGGTTAATGAAGACTTTTAGTCAGAGTTGAAAAAGCATGGGTTCAAATTTCATTCCAAATCCATGTTTCCATTGATTAATTCAATGAAAGTACCTTTATCTGGGAACACATTAGATTCTACCCTTTGAGTCTGGCTCCAGAAATATAAACATGATTATAAGACCCTACCCTAGATAACACTATTATGAGATGAAAAAGTGAAAGAGAATAAAAAAGCACTTCTCTTTCCTCTGGAGGTCTAGATATTTATCTTATGAATACTATGTATATATTTCTATAGAACCTTTCAATGTGTTGTATTTATCACTTAATACATGGAAATACCTTTATTCACAGGTAAAAAACTTGAAACTCAGTCCTCCACCTGATAAAAATTTCAAAAAATGGTATACTTGGTGAATTCCTCACAGGTTCTGCTACAAATAAGGAAAACTCCAATTACTCTCAAAACTCCCTCACCTTGTATTAGATTAGAAAGCCACTAATAGCTTTTGAGCATGATTGTCTAATATTTTATTCAGGTCTTGCTTAGAAACACATTGAAATTGTTACTTGACTTTTAAGAAAGTAGAATTCTTTTCCAATTAAAAATAAACCCACTGGCACACCCTAGCTCTTATTATTATTATTATTATTATTTTTGTTTTACCCAGAAACTCTCATTTGACTTTCAGATTAGGCTATAAAGGATAGCAGCCAGGGAAAAGTGATATTCCTGAAGGTGATATTTTTTTCAGAGTTGGTTTTTGGGCAGTTCTTAGCCACAAAATTAATCTTTTATTTTTCACAGAATTGTCAACAAAACTAACAAAAAATGCCTCCCATATAGTACCTAGGATTTCACTTTTTGTTTTCCAGAGATCATTAATTTTATTTGGAATAATGGCAAGCACAATCCTGAAAATAGAATATTCATAAAATATATCATGTTAAAATGAAAGTTTACAGATATTACTTTTGGAAATTCTCAACTAACTTAACATAATTTGTGGCAAATCAATATGTCTCTACTCAAGTGAACTGTGAAACCCTAACACATAAATTGTAGACACACTAACCTTAGTGTTAGGATGGTCAGTGATATGGGCTGTGAAAGAATTCACAAGGAGAAGAAGGTGCAGAGTGTAAGGTTTTTATTTTTACCTTCCCTAGGGAGGGAAAGAGCTAGGTGCAGAGATACACACCAGCCCCAGCCCTGAGGGGTGGGGCTGTGAGCCTCTATTAGGTGATTGGGATGGTTGTAGAGTAGGGAGTGTTTAGTTAGGCTGAAACTTGTCTTGACCATCATCTTTGGGTGCAGGGTCCATCCAGGTCCAGTCTTTGTGGTCTGGTATGTCCTGTTTTGTAATTTCCCTGGCATGCTCTCTACCTTCAGTTTTCTTTCAGTAATATTCTAGTTCTGGGGATAAAGGATGATAAAATAATTAGGGTCAGTCATGCTTTATGAGGTCCAGCCAGCACAGGGGAAAGTAGGCTTGAGAAAGTGGCTTTTGTCCTATTATTTAGCATGGTAATTGGTACTTTGCAATTAGAGGACACTAGAGGCAAATTTTAGCTTTAAAATTTTTGTCCTAAAACACAAAAGAGAAATAGATGGCTTAATATATTTTGTGGCACTTACTGGACATGGGTGAATTTCCAAGCCTACAACTTTCTTGAGAAAATAAACTTTCATTAATGATACATGACCTTGAATATGTCGTTTGCTTTCTCCCCATCTCTCGTTCGACTAGATGTTTTGTATAAAATGCAAAAAAACTAAGAAAAATGCAATACGAGTTATCTTTTCTATTGCTTTGCCCAAACCGTAATTCCCAGTATGTATTTTGGAGATAATTTTACAGTCTGGAATGACATAATCTTAATCCAGGCTTAAAAGATGAGTACTTGTGTGTTAGAAGATAAAGAGAGCACTAAAGAAGGGGAAGGCTGTTTTGGAGTGCAGGGTGCAGCTTTGCTCTGGCAAACAGATGCTTTGGAAGATCAATGTGTAGACTATACAATTTGTGAGCTTGTTTTCTATCTTCATATAGTGTGGTTCATTATGGTCTAAAGGTATACTCTCATTTTTTGATCTCACACTTGATGGAATAACACTGAACTAGTTCTATTAAGTTTTGTTAAACATTTTTGGAATCTTAGAATAATGCAGTACCACAATATGACATTAGAGGCACATAAGAAATTTCAAATCAGCTCAGTGGTCACTGAACATATTTTAATAGCCTTTTCAGCAAACATCAAAATAAAATTCCTAACCAAGAAAATTCTTTCCATGAATTTTATTTTGAACTTCTGTTTGTTTAAGTCAATATAAAAATGGAAAACATTGGAAAAAGATAAATGCATAAATTCTCTAAGATCATAAATTCCTGAGTGAGGCCAAGCTCTGAACACACTCAGACAAATATTTTTGTTGAATATTACATTAGTTATCTACCTTTTTAAGTATGTAGTCGATTTTTTCCTTCAGTTTTCTTCCTTGATGTTTTTATAGTACTCCAATTTCTTCATATTGTTTTTTATCTTTTATAAATTATCTTTCTTTTTATTTTCTGTTGTTAACATCCCATTAATTAACAATTTGCAGCAAAGCTGCTTTACTCGGATTGTGTTAGTTGTGTTATGTGGCATATAATTATAATCTGAATTTAATTTCTCTACTTTTAAATAAATTAAAATATGTTATTTATAAAAATACAAGAAAATTGTAAAAATATTCACTGTTCTTTTGCCCAAAGTCTCAAGTAGTTTTGCTGTAGAGCACCATATCTCACAAATGTGAACTAAAGAGTCAATGTCACCAAATTCCTTTTTTTCCCCCTCTTATAATGTGCTGCCCTGTGGTATGGTAGGAAAATTAAATAATATAAAGAAAGGGGAAGAGAGAAATTGAACTGCTTCATTAGCTAAGAGTTCCATGTCTTGAGAAGGTTGAGCCAAAGCTCCAGGGAATCCCAGGAGCTACATGATACAAAAGATTACTGATAAGGTAGTACAGAAGGCAAGTGTGTAATCCCTTTCCAAATTTCCATGATCCCTTCCAATTCCACAACTTACTTTGGGATAATTGTTACCTCCCATTAACACTGTCTTCAGAGAGGCTAATTGTCTAGTCATGTAGTGACTGGGAATTCTCTCAGAGGCATGGAGGCTGCCTCCCCATCTTAACTCTAATTCCCCACATGGTTCTTCAAGTGTTGTCCCTCACTGTTGATTTCCCTTCCTCCCTCTATGAGTTAGTCAATTAACCAATGCTTAAATAACATTAGCCAGAGGGAAAGAGCGAGAATGAGTAAAAGAGAACGAAAGAGGAGAGAGATTGATGGGTACTGGGTTATTGAAGCTAGAACCCTGGCCTTCTATCTTCTTTTCCTCGGAAGCCTGAGACAGCTGTATTCCACGTTGGTGAATCAGGAGAAAACTAGTGCCAGCATGTGAGGTGCTGGCTGACAGATGCCAGGTGAAGAAAATGGAACAGAATGCAAATGGCAGCTCTTCTGGACAAGTAAGGCGGGAGCTTATTTTGCCATGTAACACACAGGCTTGGAATGTTCCCAAGAATATGGGAACTGAAAGGCATGGGGGAGAAGAGTGGGGTAGTATCAGACAAATTTGGGAGAATGTGACACCTAGGGTTTCACTGTCACTACCTGAGGTATGAGTTCTATGTAATGTGTTTTCCATGGATTTTCAGAGAACTCCCACCATGACCTTTTATATCTCACAAGAATGGCCCCTGTCCACCAGGATAAAAGGTGTTAAAAAAATTGCTCTGTGAAAATTCCACTGGAGAGTCCACCTCAGCACATATCTTTGGCAATAGCCAGAGCAGACTCCCCATTTGCTACCTGAGCATGCTCCCTGCTTTTCCTCTTAGGCAGATTTTGGGCAGCTATTTCTTGTGAAGGTTTATCACCTTCACAAGGCTCTTCTCAATTTGGCTTCAAGACATTTTCTCCCACTTACTGTAAATACTGTTTTATTTTTCTGTACATTGTGATGCTGTGACATGTTAAAAAATATTTTCTGCCTGGGAAGAGACTATTGCTTCAGGACTAGCCAATTCTTAGAGATAGCAAAGGACCAAAGGTGCATGTCTTTGATATGCAAACAAAGCAATCCAGAGCCCCCAACTCACTGGGCCCCAGAGCCCCAGGAAGCAATGTTCCTCTGCTTTAATCCTCCAGGACCAGGTGCCAAGCACTGGGGTCCATCCTCTATCCCAAAGCTCACTGAAGGTATTACTCAGAATAGGCAGCCCTAAACTGTTCAGTCTGCCCCAGTCTGCCTTTCCCACTGAAACCTCAGTGAAAGCTCTGATCTATAGCTTCCCAGACTCCTGTTTTCTGCCTTCTGACCACCCTGGTGCTTTCTCATGTGGCCCTGCATGGCATGGCAGGCCTTCGTCTCTGCCATCTTGGAGTGGTTCTTTTTTTCTTTCCCTGAGCTTCTCTTGTGTCTCCTCTTTATTTTACTTTTTAAATTTAGTCATTTATTTGAAAGTATTTGGTAGCTTTTATTCTCCAACACATCATCTGTATACTGTATTGTGTATTCAGGGGATAAATGATGATGGAGGGGTCCACTCTCCTCTTGTGGCTGCATGTGACCGGCCATCTCATATTTACCACGATATAACTCTCCTGTATTTAAAGTAAATGGTAAGATTTTTGGATCAGGCCCTCAACTCTGATTACATTGTCTGATCCAGGGGAAAAAAAATGCACTGAAATTCCAGGCACGTTGGATTTGTAAAAAAAACACATAGCTGGAATTCAGATTATTAATTCATGTTGCTGCTTATTGCAGCTGCTATTTACCAGTCAGACTGGAAGCATTTAAATATTTTGACAATCAGCACTGCCATAACCGTGTGAACTGGCCAATCGCAGCCCTGCATACACCCTACGCGAACACCGCCAGCAAGGTTCTGGTCCCTTCAGTGCAGAACCGGGTCAGCCTTTGCAGTGATAAATCATATCCTTTCAGATTTTTATATTTTTGTATTGGTTCAAGGTCCTTTATTAAAATAATGGGTTCCTGGCTTTTTATGGGTGCTAAGAGGGGTGAATTAGAGACAATGTTTCATTCACTAATAATTTTACAAAAGCTCTATAGAATTTTGGACATGATGAAGAAGAACCAGATATTAAAGTATTAGCTATTTTATTGACAGGATATAATTTAATCCTCAACTTCATTTGATTCTATCACTTCTGAGTAAAGGCTGTTAACTTACAATTTTGTCTAATCTCATTTTTTGATTAGAAGCTATCTAATAAATAATAAATAAATGTGACATTTTCCCATGTCATACACTACAATTTGTACAAACATACCAATGTTTAGTTTTCAAAAAGATCAACTACACATATTCTACTCACTTTGCAAAATATTCAGTGCCTGAGGGAAGAGACTAAGGCACAGTGGGCAGAATGCCATTTTGGGCAGCAGAGACACCCAGGTTTGAACTCTGCCTCTACCACCTCCTTGCTCTGTGAGTGTAGAGATTAACCTCAGTTTTTTAATCCCTTCTTTATTCCACCTTTTTTATTTTAAATTTAAATTTGAAATTTATTTTAAAAATAAACTTTATTTTTAAATTGAAATCACTCAATAGTTTTGTGTCCTATGTGCCAAGCACTTGTTTGCCAAGCTGGAGCAGCAGAAAAGAATGTCAGGAGGTACTGTGGACAGGTCATGGACCACTGACTGGAGTGGATGTCTGGTGTACTACGTGAAATAAAGGAAAGACAAGGGGTTTAATTTAGCTATTCTTAGTGGGCTGATCAGGCTTGCGTTACTGAGACTTAACTGTATGTGAAAGGTAAGGAGACCCTTACACTGCTCCCTTTTCCTCCTCTACACACAAAAGTTTAGTTCACTACTTTCAACTTAAAGGTCTACTCTCCCATGGGCCACTTTGACTTTATACTAAATGAAGGGACTTCTCGTTCTTGATCTCTTTTTCTTGTGCTCTGCTCGGCTGCTTTTTGCTTCTGTTCATCTTTTAGCTTTTTTTTCTCCCTTTGAAGTTTTCTTAGTAAAAGAGTTTTTAAATTTTAGCTCTTTTCTCTTCCAGCATGATTCAAGGTTTTTTTCCTGTGTCCAGGAAGCTTTATACACTCTCTGTAACCACCACCGCTCCCCACACCCACCTCCACACCCACCGGACACCACTACCAAAGTTGTAGGTAGAGGAGCAGCATTTGCCCTGTGACAACAACAAAAGACACGTTTCTGTACACAGTCTTCATATGAGTATCCAGAGATACTCATCCTTTTTAACAGTTTAAATTTAAATTATTACAGTGGTGTCTGTCTTCTCAGCATTTAAAAAATATGTAAATATATTAAAAAAACAGCTGATACTAAGCTATGATGAATAGTGAAAATGATAATGGATGTGGCACTAATTCAAACTGTGTTTTGCGTGTTGCTTACCTACATCTTCGGCAAAGGCATGGCCATTTGTGTGAATCTGTGTGGTTGTGTGTGTGTGAGGTGATAGTGGTAAGGATTAGGGGTGAATATACACAGAGGCAGGATATAAAACAACTTGAGTTCGGTGAAAGGAAACCTTGGTATATATCTAGGTTAAGCTACACAGGGTGAAGAGCCCCGATTGCGCGTTCAACTTCGAATATATAAATGCCCCATTGTGAAATGCTTTGTCTAGGGATGAAAAGAGGTAAAATCAAATGTCACGTGTAGCTCAGCTCAGATCTGATTTCAAAAATCACATTTCATATGTTTTTTTTTCCTGAGTGGGTAAATATATTTGACTCTTCTTAAGTACTAATAGCTTTAAAAAACAGTTGCTTAATAATTGTGAGTTTGCTGTTATTTTACTTCAAACTCACAGTTATTAACAACCACACCTAAAACAAAAACAAAAGCAAACAACTAGAACAGGAACAGAACCACGGAAATGGAGATCACATGGAGGGTTATTAACAGGGCAGTGGGAGGGGGAGAGAAGGGGAAAAGGTACAGAGAACAAGTAGCATAAATGGTAGGTAGAAAATAGACAGGGGGACGGCAAGAATAGTATAGGAAATGTAGAAGCCAAAGAACTTATATGTATGACCCATGGACATGAACTAGAGGGGGGGAATATGGGTGGGAGGGGGTGTGAAGGTCAGAGGGGAGTGAAGGGGGGGAAATGGGACAACTAATAGCATAATCAATACAATATATTTAAAAAACAGTTGCTTACATTATATTTAAAATTTTGCTTCACTTTGCAGGTGTAATGCAAAGAAATCTGTTATGCCTTGGGGTTGATGAAACCAGGATGTTTACTCTTATGGAAGCAGGGATTTTTAAATGGAGTTTTTATTTAAAAGTGTGAAGTTATTATACATGTCTTGACCTTTCACTGACTGGCATCCATGTTTTGTGTTACTGATGTAAATTAACTTTAATAAATAACAAATCTTGAGGGACTCCTGGTGTAGCATGACAGGGTAACTGGCGCTGTACCAGCTCACTCACCATAAATGGTGGTCAAACTGGACACAGTGTACGAAGAAACTACTGTGACGTTTGACAAGAGGCAACTCAAGGCTGACCTCTGAGAGAAAGGGAACACTGGATGAATCCTATAGTTACTATTACTTTCTCTTGGAGGCAGTTTCCAGATTAAAAGTGAGGACGGGTACCCAAGCAGAGCATGATGGTTTCGCTGAGTTTAGGAGGCAGAAATTGGAGTTCAGGGATGCTAAATGGGTTGGAATTTATAAAACCAAAGACCAGAAAGAAAGCTGCCAAGGAATTAAGTTTTTTGTTTTATTTGATTTTTATGAAATATTAAGCTGTGAGTACATAGTGAAAACTGGGGAGCTATGAACATAAGAAATATAGACTATAAATAAACTGTTAAATAAATATAGGCAGTGGAGATCATACATTTCTGAGAGAGGTAGGAGTTGCAACCAGCTTGAGCCTTGCTGATCACAGTGGGGATTCAATGTAGTTTCACTCCTGAAACTCTGTGTCTTAGGAGAAGGGCTGTTCTAGGCTTAGAATAAGGAATAATACAGACCTATCCTAACAATCAAGGTGATCCACTTATTAATAATTTTTAAAATGATTATTTTATTTTATTTTCTTCCATTACCTTATATTCCCGTCTCCCTCACCCCCTGCCCTGCCATCACCACGCTGTTGTCCATGCCAATGAGCCCTTTTTCCTTTTTGTTCTATTCCTCACTCCTCCCCCTAAGCTGTCATCCTTCTCTCTATCTATGAGTCTGTCTTCATTTTTCTTGTTATTTCAGTTTGTTCATTAGACTCCACATGTGAGTGAAATTATATGGTATTTGTCTTTCTCTGACTGGCTTAATGTTCTCCAGGTCCATCCACACTGTTGCAAAGGGTAAAACTTTCTTCTTTTTTATGGCCAAATAGTATTCCATTGTGTAAATGTCTTATAGTTGCTTTATCCACTCACCTACTGATGGATACTTGGGCTGCTTCCATATCTTAGCAATTGTAAATAACACTGCAATGAACATAGGGATGCTTATCTTCTTTCAAATTAGCGTTTTGGGTTCCTTTGGATATATTCCCAGAAGTGGAATTGCTAGGTCAAAGGCAGATCCATTTTTAATTTTTTGAGGTATCTCCATACTGCCTAGTGGCTGCACCAATCATCCACTATTAAATATATCCTGCCATAATTACACTCAACATTCTTTAAAGAAAGGTTTTAGGCCCTGGCTGGTGTAGCTCAGTGGATTGAGCACTGGCCTGTGAACCAAAGGGTTGCTGGTTCAATTCCCAGACAGGGCACATGCCTGAGTTGGGGGCAGGTTCCCCAGTAGGGGGCACATGAGAGGCAACCATATATTGATGTGTTTCTCACTCTCTTTCTCCCTACCTTCCCCTCTCTAAAAAAATAAAGAAAGAAAATCTATTTAAAAGAAAAGAAAATCATTTTAAAAAAGACAGAAAGGTTTTAAAATATCTTACATTCAACAACATAGCATTCATAATGTTTAATTTAAAACATTACTATGTAGGCATAGAAGCAAGATACTATGTGCTTGATAACCAAGGGAAAAAATTGTAGTAGAGACAGATAGACCCAGAGATGACAGAGTTTGGAATTAGTAGGCAAAGAGTTTAAAAAATAAATTTAAATATGTTTAAGAATTTAAAGGAAAGAATTACATGATGAATAGTCAGATGGGAAACCTAGTAGACAAATAGAAACTTAATAAAACAAACATTCTTTTAAAAATATTTCATTTATTTATTTTTAGAGAGAGGGGAAGGGAAGGAGAAAGAAAGGGAGAGAAACATTGATGTGTGTGAGAGAAATCAATTGGTTGTCTCTCATATGTCCCTAGCTGGGGAAAAAATTGGAATTTCTAAACAGATAAATGTAACAACTAAAATGAAAATTTGGTAATTTTCACTTTAATTTTTATACCTCCTAAGTACTTAAAAATTCTGCTCATGAAAAGACTAAGACTGGGAGAAAATATTTGCAGTTCAAATGTCTGACATATGTCAGGTATTTTTCAATTTTTAAAAATCACAACTGTTTAATACACAGGCAAAAGACCTGAACAGACACTTATGAAGGAAGATAAAGAGCACATAAAAATTTTCAACATCATTAGTTATCAAGCTTATGAAAATTAAAACCACAATGAGATATCTGTATATGTTTATTATATTCTAATAAGCAAATTTTAAAAAGCTGACAAGACTAAATATTGACAATTTTTGATAGCAATTGGGGTTCTCATGCATTGGAGATAGGTGTGTAAAATGATGCAACTAAGTTGGAAAACCATTTAGCAGTGTGTTTTAAAGTTACAATTACTCTATGACAGTAATTCCACACCTAGGTATTTATCTAAGCTAAATGAAAACATACATTGACAAAAATACTTATATGCAAATATTGGTAGCAGTTTATTTATGACTGCCTTAAACTAGAACTAACTCAAATGCTCATCAACAAATGAATGGGCAAATAATTTCCATTTATACAGTAAAATACTGCTGAGCAGTAAAATGACAACATTACTTATACATGTAAACACATAAATTACCTTGAAAATCATTATGCTGAGTGAAAGAAGTCAATCACAAAAGTGTTTATTTATACTTTTTAGTGTAAATTTAGAACAGGCAAAACTGATTGATGAGAGGAAGATCGGCGCACTGGTTGCTTCCACTGAAAACAGATTTGGGGGTGACTGAGTGGTACGGAGCATGCGGGGGCTTTGTGTGATGACAGCAATATGGTGAGCCTTTCGTATTTGCAAGCTTCTCATCCATGGATTCAACTAACCATGGATGGAAAATACTAATTTTTATTTTTATTTTTTTACTTTAAATTATTTTTTATTTTTCAGCAGTAGGTGGTGACATATAATACATATCAGTGTCAGGTGTACAACCCAGTGATTAGACTTTATGTAATGTACTCAGCACCTTGATACATCTAGTGCCCACTGGATACCACGTATAGTTACTACAATATTACTGACTATTCCTTATGCTATATTTTACGTCCCTGTGACTATTCTTTAACTACCAATTTGTACTTCTTTTTATTAATACTCACCTGAGGATATGTTTATTAATTTCAGAGAGAGAGGAAAAGAGACAGAGAGAGAGAAACTTTAATGTGAGAGAGAAGCATTGATTGGTTGCCTCCCATACATGCCCCAAGAAGGGATTGAACCCACAACACAGGTGTGATGACCAGGGTTCAAACCTGCAACCTTTGGGTGGATGGTATGCCTCTCCAACCAACTGAGCCACCTGGCCGTCCACTTTGTACTTCTTAACACATTTACCTCTTTAACCCGTTCTCCCAAATCTCCCTCCAATGTGGCAACTGTCAAAATGTCATGTGTATCTATGAGTCTGTTTCTGTTTTGCTTGTTCATTTATTTTGTCTTTTAGATTCAATTTTTGATAGAATTTCAAAAAAATTAGAATTTTTTGATCTATTTCTTTTTATTTTATTCATCTTTTTAATCCTTTTTTCCTTCTTCTTCTTAAAGAAGACCCTTTAACATTTCACATAATACTGGTTTAGTGGTGATTTAGATGTACTCCTTTAGCTTTTCTGCTGTGAAGCTCTTTACATGCCAATTGATTCTAAGTGATAGCTTTGCTGTGTAGAGTAATCTTGACTGTAGGTCCTTGCCTTTAATCACTTTGAATATTTGCCAACCCTTCTGACCTGCAAAGTTCCTGTTGATAAGTCAGCTTACAGTCTTATGGGAGCTCCCTTAGCTGCTTTTAAGATTTTCTCTTTGTCTTTTACTTTGGTGTATTAATTATGATGTGTCTTGAAGTGGGCTTTTTTGAGTTGATCTTGTTTGGGACTCTGAGCTTTCAGGACATTGGAAGTTTTCTGTCATGATTTTTTTTTTTTTTTCTTTGCACAGGTTTTCAATTCCTTACTCTCTCTTCTCCTGGTACCCCCATGATGTGAGTGTTGGGATGCTTGAAGTTGTCCCAGAAGCTTCTTACACTATCCTCATTTTTTTTTTCCTGTTCTGATTGGGTGTGATTTTCTTCCTTATATTCCAAATCTGTCTTGATTCTTGGCTTCACCTACTCCACTGTTGATTCCCTGTAAATTATTCATTTCAATTACTGTATTTTTCAGTTCTCACTGGTTCTTTTTTATGTTTTATATGTCTGTTTTTATGTTTCCCATGTCTTTGTTGAAGTTCTCACTAAGTTTATGTACGCTTCCCCTAAGTTCTCTG
The DNA here is from genome assembly GCF_022682495.2 of Desmodus rotundus. NCBI lineage: Eukaryota > Metazoa > Chordata > Mammalia > Chiroptera > Phyllostomidae > Desmodus > Desmodus rotundus. The sequence goes on along the minus strand of NC_071399.1, from coordinate 60,065,632 downwards.
AACATCCTCATAACCAGTGTTGTGAACTCCGCGTCCAGTGGATTGCATGTCTTCATTTTGTTTAGTTCTCTTTCTGGAGTTTTGTTTTGTTCATTCATTTAGAATATGTTTCTTTGATTCCTCACTTTGGTAGCCTCTGTGTTTGTTTCTATGAATTATGTAGAACTGCTGTGTCTCCTGGGCTTGGTAGAGTGGCCTTATTAGTGGGTGTCCTGTGTGTTCCAGTAGCAAAGCCTCCCCATTCACCCAAGCTGTCCACCCCAGGTGCATTTCCCTGTGTGGATTGTGTATGCCCTTCTGTTATACTTAAGTCTTGATTGCTATTGGCACCTCAATGGGAGGGACTAGTCCTTGGCTGAACAGATGCAAGGACTATCAGTGAACACCACTGAGGATCAGCTGTCCAGAGGTCTGCCCCACAGAGTAGGACTGACTTCAGTGGGGCTCTGGTGCGTGCTGAATTGGCCCTGTAGTGTGTTTCTTGTGGAGGTGGTTGGGTTGTGTTGCTCCCATGTGATCTGAAGCTGTTCACTGGTTGCACTGGCTCTGGGCCTCCTGGGAGGTGCAGGCCAAGGTCAACCAGAGCCTATGTTCTTCCTGGGGCTACATGGAAATTTCTACAAAGTGATCTGCAGACAGTATATTTGTGCTTGGCTTGGAGGTGCTTAGGAGAGACCAAGCTTTGAACCAACACTGGCTACTGCTAGTGCTGGACCTAGTGTCACGTAGGGAGAGGTATGGGGCATGCTAAAGCCAGATGCGGCTTGTTTGAGAAATTTTAGCAAAGTCTGAAGCATGAGCCGAGACAGGCCATTCCAATGGAAAAACTCCACACACACAAAATCTTTGGCTGGCCTGCAAACTAGGTGAGGTGGGTTTTCAAGGAATTACCAGTGTGGGGTGAACAATGACAGCCAGGTTAATGGCAACTCAGATATGGTGCTCATCTGACGGTTTGTGTGCGGAGGGCTCAGAAAAGGTACAACAGCCTCTGCCAGCACTTTTGTCCAGGCTGGGGGATCCTCTGCATCTGAGATATCCCCCCTGATTTTTATGTGCCACATGTGAGTATGGGGCCAACCTATTCCCCATCTCTGCCCTTCCTTCCAGTCTCGATGTAGCTTCTTCTTTATATCCTTAGTTGTAGGACTTTTGTTCAGCTGGACTTCAGGCACATCTCAATGATGGTTGTTCTGTAGTTTAGTTGTCATCTCGATGTGGTTATAGGAGGATGTGAATACCATATTTAGGCACACTGCCATCTTGACTGGAAGCCTCAAAAATATTTTTAAGAAAATGCTATGTTGTTGCTGATGCGTGCTATTTAGTTAGGCCTGCAATAGTTGTGTCTACATTTAACATGCACAGTTTTTCTTCTTGTAATCATTTCCTAAACAACAACAGTATAACAACTATTTACATAGCATTTACATTGTACTAGGTATTATAAGTAAGCTAGAGATGATTTAAAGCATATGGGAGGAGGTATATAGGTTAAAACAAATACCACAGCATTTTATATAGGGGATTTGAGCACCTACAGATTTTGGTGGGATGTGCAAGGGGTCCTAGAACCATCCTGCAGATAACTAGGGATGACTCTATTCCTTATTATAATAGATCTGTGAATAGCACAGTAAGTGTATCCATTTTCAAAACTCATCGAGCAGTGGGACATTTAAGTTCTCTCTGCACTCTGTTATGTGAAAATTATACCTAAATTTAAAATAGAGGTACATTTTGGATCACTTAATTCCTTGTTTTCATTTTGTGATTTCAAATGAATTTTGCAGTTATTTATTTGTGCCTATTTGAAATCTTTAGGCTAAATAAAATATTTTAGTTTTTTTACTAGTTTTTTTGACAATATTTGCCCTATACAAAATGATTTACTTGAAGTCTTAGGCATATCTAATAGATATAGAAACAAATTTTTCTAACTTGTCTAATTATAAAATAGCAAATAACTGACTGACAACATAATTTAGATGGCAACGTATTGTACAGAGTAGTGACTCTCATAAGCTCCAGGAATATAGTGTTAGACCTTAGAGAATGATCAGAACCTAGTAGTTGGCATTAGGAAATGTGCACTCACATATACATCACCCAACAAGGACTCTGCAAAATTGCCAAGGGTCACAGTCCTGGCATTTTAATTTATGTTATGTTGCCATTCCCTCCCAACCCCCTTTTTTTTTTTTTGGTATAGCCTTAAAAATGAACAGTTTGACCTGGGAATTTTTCTGGAATGGAAAGAAGAGAAAAAGACTTTGTCCAGAAAAAAATTTTAAGTTCACGATAAAAGGAAATAAAATGAACCAGAAGCACTGGTTGGTGCCACAAGTCAGGTTGTTGTCACAAGTCAGGGATAGCCGCCCTGTACCACCACTCTACCAGGAAGTAGCAACCTGTACAAATGGGTCTCTTGGCTGCACCATTACTGGGATGGTAATTTTGCACACTTTTTGGCCTCCAAGTGTTTCTATTATAGCTCCCTATTTTTAGGAGTTAATAGCTAGGCTGTGATAATTTGTTTCGGGTTGGCATACAAGGTCGCAGTCAGGGAGTACATTTAGAATAATGGAATATAGCATATTTTAGATGCTTTTATTGTGTGTGTGTGTGTGTGTGGTGTGTTCATACAGTCCAGTGATTTTTAACCAGTGTGCTGCAAAGATTTTTAAAATGCATGATACCTGCCTATATAGTGAGGGGCACTGACTTCTTTTCGCTTAGACTGTCAAATAAAAAAAAATGACAGCACCAACACAATAGCCATCCAGTGTGAATAAATAAAAATTATACATTTTTTTGTCAGAGAAGGGAGTCCTATTGGAACAGAATGAGAATTCAAGTTATTTAGAAGTACTTGTTTTATGCCAGTCATAGGTTGTATATAGGTTTAATTTTCCTACTTGACAGAAGAGAAGACTGGGTTTCAACGGATAAATAAGTTGCCCCAAATCAAACGTTCTACTAAAGGAATGGATGTTAATTTGCTGCCAAAGAAAAACATGAATAATTAGTTATATGTATGGTCCTTCTATGCAATTCATTTTCAGGAAATACATTTTGAAGAATACATTTCTGTGGAAAATTAGTCCATAACACTGAAAAGAGATCAAGGCCTATCTTCTTCTTCAGATCCATTTTTCAATTATTTGACATCCAAAGATGTATCAGAGACCTTAGATATGGTAATTTCTCTTGCTCAGGACATGAATGACATGCATGCTGTTAAATCCATTGGATACTTTTTGGTGCTCACCCTGCCTTTTCACCACTGCTGGACACAGATGACCATTCCCTTTGTTTTGAAATGCTTTTTCCCTGGCTGCAGTGGTCTAACACTACCCTGGTTCTCCTGCCTTCTGGTGAATTCCTCAGTTTCCTGCCATTTGTTCTTCCACCACTCCCACATTACAGTTTCTCAAAACATTCTCTTTTCATTTCTAATCTCCCGCCCTGGGCCAGTGTGGTTCACTTGGTTGGGTGGCTTCCACAAAGCGAAGCGTTGTGGGTTTGATTTCCGGTCAGGGCACACGCCTGTGTTGCGGGTTTGGTTCTGTTTAGGCCGAGTGCAAGAGGCAACCGATTGATGTTTCTCTCTCATATTGATATTTTTCTTCCTCTCTTTCTCCCTCCCTTCCCCTCTCTCTAAAAATAAATTATCACAGCCAATTGATGTCCTCTGCCTCATCTTCCAACACTTACCTTTCTCCTTCACAGCTTTGTCCATGATGGACTTTTCTAAGTTTGTCTGTGTGCTGAGCTCTTTCCTAACGCCTTCACACATTCCCCATCAATTTACCTGAAATTGTCTTCCTCTGCATTGTTCATATTTACTACCAGTTCCACTGTCGGTGTCTGTGTCCAAGACTACCACCATGTTCTTCAATTTACTACTTTTCTTTAAATCAATCACTTTTTTTACTACAGTGAGTGTCTTAGAAATAAAAACCTAGTATCATTATAATAACAAAAAGAAAACTATGATTATTTATCATAATTAAAAGTTATTAAAAACAAATATACTATGTAATAATTAACCATTAATATCACCAACACCTAACTTCAGTTTGGGTTGCAATGACGTACGCTTCTCTTTCTCTTTTTAAAAGTTTTTATTATATTGCTTATCTAATGTTTAACTAATCTTGCATTTCTGGTATAAATCAACTTGACTATAATGAATTATCTTTTTTACCAATTGCTCGGTTCAATTTGCTAATAAGTTGTAAAGATTTTTGAAGCTACATTTAAAATAAGATTGGGCTATATTTCTCTTTTTTTATATTCTCCTTATTGGATTTTGACTTCAAAGAAATAATAGTCTGAGAAAGTGAATTGGAGTCTATCCTATTTTTCTGTTCTCTGAAAGTGTGTAGGGTTGAATCTCATTTTTCCTTGAACTTTTCCAGTGAAGACAACACTGGCTCTGTTGGGTCTGGAAACACTGTTACTGTTTGTTTGTTTCATGTCAGTTTTTTCTATTACTTCTTTTGGCAAATTTTGAAGTTGTATATTTCTAGGAATTTTTAAAGCAGTTACCTCTGAATTCTAAGTTTATTGAAATAAAGAATATTTTTAATATCTGTAGGCTTTTATTTATGCCCTCTCCCCTATTTTATTACTGATATGTGTTAATTGTCCCTTCTTTATTATTTTCTTGATCAATCATCCCATATGTATAAACTTAAGTAATTTCAGTTTTCTAATTTTTTGGTTTTGTCTTAATTTTATTTAGCATTTTATTTCCTCATCTTCAATGTTTGCTCTTTTTAAAAATATTCCTTCTACATTCTTTTTTGCTGTTCTTTCTGTAAATTCTTAAGATGGGAGCTCAAATTATTACATATAATCTCTTCTATATTCTTTTTAAAAAATGTATACTGTACATTTGTTTTTATATGCTGAGTTTTTCAAATTTTGATATGTTGTATTTTATTATCAATCAGTTCAGTATATTTTATTTCTCTCTTGATTTATGTTTTACATGTTTTCATATTGTCCAAACTTATATGAATTTTCTAGTTGTATTTTGATTATTGGTAGTTGGCAAAGAACATAAACATTTTGATTACCTTTCATGTTTACTGGTACTTGCTTTATGTCATGGGATATTGTTCACTTTTTACAATTGTTCTAATGTTCTTACAAGAATTTAACTTATACACAGTTGGGCACTCAGGAAAAAAAAACACACTCCCAGATTCCGGAGACGAAGGCCTGCCATGCCATGCAGGGCCACATGAGAAAGCACCAGGGTGGTCAGGAGGCAGAAAACAGGAGTCTGGGAAGCTATAGATCAGAGCTTTCACTGAGGTTTCAGTGGGAAAGGCAGACTGGGGCAGACTGAACAGTTTAGGGCTGCCTATTCTGAGTAATACCTTCAGTGAGCTTGGGGATAGAGGATGGACCCCAGGTGCTTGGCACCTGGTCCTGGAGGATTAAAGCAGAGGAACATTGCTTCCTGGGGCTCTGGGGCCCAGTGAGTTGGGGGCTCTGGATTGCTTTGTTTGCATATCAAAGACATGCACCTTTGGTCCTTTGCTATCTCTAAGAATTGGCTAGTCCTGAAGCAACAGTCTCTTCCCAGGCAGAAAATATTTTTTAACATGTCACAGCATCACAATGTACAGAAAAATAAAACAGTATTTACAGTAAGTGGGAGAAAATGTCTTGAAGCCAAATTGAGAAGAGCCTAGTTATAAACCTTCACAAGAAATAGCTGCCCAAAATCTGCCTAAGAGGAAAAGCAGGGAACATGCCCAGGTAGCAAATGGGGAGTCTGCTCTGGCTATTGCCAAAGACATGTGCTGAGGTAGACTCTCCAGTGGAATTTTCACAGAGCAATTTTTTTAACACCTTTTATCCTGGTGGACAGGGGCCATTCTTGTGAGATATAAAAGGTCATGGTGGGAGTTCTCTGAAAATCCATGGGAAACACATTGCATAGTTGGAAGAACACAGACCTCAGGTAGTGACAGTGAAACCCCAGGTGTCACATTCTCCCAAATTTGTCTGATACCACCCCACTCCTCTTCTCCCCCATGCCTTTCAGTTCCCATATTCTTGGGAACATTCCAGGCCTGTGTGTTACCTGGCAAAATAAGCTCCCACCTACTTGTCCAGAAGAGCTGCCATTTGCATTCTCCTGCATTTTCTTTACCTGGCATCTGTCAGTCAGCACCTCACATGCTGGCACTAGTTTTCTTCTGATTCACCAGCATGGAATACAGCTGTCTCAGGCTTCCGAGGAAAAGAAGATAGAAGTCTTCTGTCCCAAAAGATTTTTTTGTGTTTTTAACTTACACTTAAGCTTTTAACCCATTTTGTGTTCATTCTTGTGTATGGTGTAAGTTGGTGGTCTAGTTGCATTTTTTTTTTTTGCACGTACCTGTCAAATTTTCCCAAAACCATTTTATTAAAGATACTCTATGCTTTAATTCATTGTATGCTCTTGCCTCCTTTGTGAAATATTAATTAATTGTCCCTAAAGGCACGGGTTTGTTTCTGAGCTCTCTGTTCTGTTTCGTTGTCTATATGCATGTTCCTGTGCTGGTATCATGCTTTTTTCTCTTACAGTGGATTTGTAGTGTAGTTTAATATCAAGTATTGTGATATCGCCAAACTTGTTCTTCTTTCTCAAGATTGCTGAAGGTATTCAGGGTCTTTTTTTTGGTTCTATATCAAGTTTTAGAATACTTATTTTTTCTACATCTGCAAAATATGCCATTGTTGTTTTAATAGGAATTATGTTGGATTTATAGATTACTTTGGATAGTATAGATATTTTAGTGATCTTAATTCTTCCAATTTTTGAACATAGTATATGCTTCCACTTATTTGTATCTTCCTGTATATTTTCTTCAATGTCCCATAGTTTTCCAAGTACAGGTCTTTTACCTCCTTGGCTAAGTTTATTCTTAGTTACCTGTTTTTATTGTTGTTGTTGCAACAGTAAATGATATTGTTTTCTTAGTTTTTCTTAGTTTTTTCTTAGTTCATTATTGGTATATAAAAATGCTAGTTTTTGGATATTAGTTTTTTATCCTGCTATTTTGCCAAATTCATTTATTACATCTAGTAGTTTTTGGGTAGAGTCTTTAGGGTTTTCTAAGTATGGTGTCGTGTTATCCACAAATAGTGGCAATTTTACTTCCTTCTTTCCCATTTGGATGCCTTTCACTTCTTCTCCCTATCTGATTGCTGTGGCTAGGACTTCCAGTACTATGTTGAATAAGAGAGGTGAAAGCAGACATCCCTGTCTTGTTACTGATCATAAAGGAAACACTTTTAACTTTTTTCCCACTGAGTATCATGTTGGCTGTTAGGTTTTTCATATATGGCTATTATTATGTTGGGGTATGATCCTTCTATTCCCACTTTGCTGAGTGTTTTTATCATAAATGGTGCTGGATTTCATTAAATGCTTTTTTCTGCATCTATTACTATGATCACGGATTTTTATCTTTCCTTTTGTTTATCTAATGTATCACATTTATTGCTTTGCAGATATTTTACCAGCTTTGCATCCCTGGGATAAATCCCACTTGGTTATGGTATATGATCTTTTTAATGTATTGCTGGACCTGGTTTGCTGATATTTTGTTGAGGATTTAGCATCTATGTTCATCAAAGGTATTGGCCTATATATTTTGTTCTCTGTGGTATCTTTATCTGTTTTTTGGAATTAGGATAATTCTAGCCTTGTAAAAGAGTTTGGGATTCTTCCCTCATCTTGAATTTCATAGAATAGTGTGAGGAGGATGGGTGCTAGTTCTTTTTGAATGTTTGGTAAAATTCACCTCTGAAGCCATACAGTCCAGACCTTTTGTTTGCTGGGAGTTTTTTTGATTACTGCTTCAATTTCATTAGTTGTTATTGGTCTATTTCGGTTTCCTCATTCTTCTTGATTTGGTTTTGGTAGATAATATGTTTCTAGCAATTTTCCATTACTCCAAGGTTGTCCAATTTGTTGGTGTATAGTTGTTTATAGTATTTTATTACAGTCCTTTGTATTGTGTGGTGTCTATTGTTACTGTGCCTCTTTCATTTCTGCTTTTATTTATTTGGGCCCCATCTCCTTCTTTCTTGATTAGTCTGGTTACAGGTTCATCAATCTTGTTTATCTTTTCAACAAAACAGCTCTTGGTTTCATTGACCTTTTGTATTTTTTTTTTAGACTCTATGTAATTTATTTTTACTCTGAGCTTTATTTTTTCCTTCCTTCTGATTACTCTGGCTTTTCTTATTGTTCTTTTCCTAGTTATTTTAGGTGTAGGGTTAAATTGTTTACTTGAGATTTTTTTTGCTCCTTGAGGTAGGTCTGTAATGCTATGAAATTCCCTTGCAGGACTGCTTTTGCTGTTTCTCATAGATTTTAGTTTCTTATGTGTTCATTTTTATTTGTTTCTGGGTAATTTTTGATTTCTTCCTTGATCTCACTGGTACCCCATTCATTGGTTAATAATGTGCTATTTAGTCGACATGCGTTTGAAAGTTAAAATTTTTTTTAAAAAATTGTTGTTCCCATTCCCACAGTCAATCCCCTCCCATTGCCCTGCCCATGAATCCTCTATTTGTGTTCCATGGCTTGCCCCTTCCCCTTCTATACCCTGTTACCCCACTCCCCACTCCCTTCTGGTCACTGTGAATTTGTTCTTTGTTTCTATGTCTCTGATTCTATTTTGGTCACTTGTTTGTTTTGTTGATTATGTAGTTGTATTCTAGTTTCATGTCATTATAATCCAAGAAAATACTTGATATGATTTCAATCTTCTTAAATTTGTTAAGACATTTGTATCCTAACGTGTGGTCTATCTTTGAGAATATTCCATGTGTTCTTGAGAAGAATGTATATTGTGCTCCTTTAAGATGAAATGTTCAGTAATGTCAATTATGTCCATTTCATCTAGTATGTCATGTAAATTCACTATTTCCTCATTAATTTTTTTGTCTGAAGTACCATCCAGTGATGACAGTGGGGTGTTAAAATCCCCTACTATGATTTATTGCAGTGGGTCTCTCCTGTGAAGTTCACCAAAAGTTTTTTATATGAGTATATTCAGGTGTTCCTGTATTGGGAGTGTGTATACAAATAAAATATTTATATATATATGTGTGTGTATGATTATGTCTATATACATACATATAAATTATATATATATATATATATATATAATTTAGTAGGGTCCTATCTTATTGTTTGATCTAACCCTTTAGTATCATATATGACTTTCTTTGTTTCTTATTATGGCCTTTGTTTTGAAATTTTTGTCAGATATAAGTATTGGTACTCCAGCTTTCTTTCATTTCCATTTGCATAGAATTTTTTTTTCCATCTCTTCACTTTAAGCATGTGTATATCTTTTGTTCTGAGGTGGGTCTTTTGTAGATATATATACATGGATCTCTTGTATATGTATAAATATTTTCTTATTCATTTAGGTACCCTATGTCTTTTGATTAGAACATTTAATCCATTTACACTTAAGGTTATTATTTATAGGTAATTATTTATAGGTACTTATTTATTGCCATTTGTCTTTATATCTATGTTTCTTTCTCTCTAAATTTTTCTTCTTCCTAAAGCAGTCCCTTTAACATTTCTGGTAATGCTGATTTGATTGTAGTGAACACATTTAGCTTTTTTTTTTTGTCTTGGCAGTTCTTTATTTTGCCTTTAATTTTCTATGATAGCCTTGCTGGATAGTGTAATCTTGGTTTCAGGTCCTTGCTCTTTATTGCTTTGAGTACTTCACGCCAATCCCTTCTGCACTGAAGTGTTCCTGTTGGGAAATCAGCTGACAGCCTATGGGAACTCCTTTGTAAGAAACTAGCTGTTTCTCTCTTGCTGCCTTTAAGATCTCTCTTTGTCTTTTCCCATTACCATTTTAATTATGATGTGTCTTGTTGTGTGTCTCTTTGAGTTTGTTTTGATTGGAACTCACTATGCTTCCTGAACTTGTGTGACTCTTTTCTTCACCAGGTTAAGAATGTTTTTTGTCATTATTTCTTCAAACAGGTGTTCTATTCCTTGTTTACTTTCTTCTCCTTCTGGTAATTCTATGATGAGAAATTGTTACAATGCATGTCCCAAAGTTCCCTTAAACAATCCTTGTTATTTTTAATTTAAAAAAAAAATTTGTTGCTCTGACTTGGTATTTTTTTTTACCTTGTCTTCCCAATCACCGACTTGATCCTCTCCTTATTTAACCTACTTTTAATCCCTTCTAGTGCATTCTTCATTTCAGATATTGTATTCATTTTCAGTTGGTTTTATTCATGTTTTCTATGTCCCTTTTTATGCTGATATAGTTCCCACTAAGTTCCTAGTAGCTCCCAATAAGTTCCTTGAGCATCCTTTATAACCATTACTTTGAACCCTATGTCTTAAATTGCTTGCCTCCATTTCATTTAGCTCTCTTTCTGGAGATTCCTTTTTGTTTCCTTTCACTTGAGGTTTGTTTCTGTCTCCCCATTTTAATATCTCTTTTTGTATGTCTCTATGTATTAGATAGAATGTCTTTAAATCCCAATCTTTGTGGTATGACCTTATGTAGTTGGTGTCCTTTGAGACCTAATGGTACAGTTACCTTGTTCTTCTGAACTGGATGCTTTAGGAATTTCCCTTGTGTGGTTTATGTGGGCTTTCCTGTTATAATTGGGTCTGGATTTTCATATGGTCTTCAGTTGGAATTCAAGGTAAATGTTTCCCAATTTAGTTTTACTTCTGGTTCTGGGAGGAGGTGTGAGAAAAATCCACCTACTCTGCTGTAATCTTGAAATTCTTTGGACCAATTTTAAATGTACTTTGGAACTTGAATGAACATAATTTGCTAATGTTTACAATGATTAATCCTACTTTATTTATTTTTAAACTTTTAATTGATTATTTATTTATTTATTTATTTTTGTTAGAGCCAAGGGGGTAAAATATGGTGTTATTTATCAACCAAACTGTATTAGGGGAAAATATATAGTAAATAAGAAATTAGGGAAATTTAATTTTCCAGTTTGGGGTGGGTTAATTTTAAAATGTTTGTAAGCTCTTTAAGATGTCAAGTGAGCATTTGGATGCAGGTGTCTGGATCTCAGTGGACACTTGGGCGGAGCATAAAACTATGGGCGTCATTAGTATTAGGTGTTTTGAAAGCTGTCAAAATGGATGACATTACCTCAGAAGCAAGTACAGTGAGATACTAAAGAGAGGTAAGACTGGGGCCTGAGAATTTTAGTACCTAAATGTTGTATGCAGGAGGCAGACAGCCCAGGGGGAGAGAAAAAACTCACGATGTCAGGAAGAGGCAAACATCTGAGGGCCCCAAAAAGAAGAGTAAAAAATTTTTCCCATATTGGCAGAGTGTTTGCTAATTTCATTTCACAAATGTAAAGATGAAGCCCTTTTTTTCCTTGACTAATTTAGCCTCAAATTACACCACAATGTTTACTATGATTTTTAAATTTCCAAATCTTGTGCTCAGGCAACCAGGCTATTGGCCATACTGAGGATAGATAGTTAAGTCATTAAGACATTCTGGAGTGGAAAAAAAAAAAGATGATATTTGGACTTTATTCAAGATAAAATTAGCTATGACAATTTGAAATAAGTAATAAAATAGTAATCAAAAATCTGTTCTGAAATTGTTTGGAAAAAAATAATTTCAGGTTTTTTTACTGTGAATGCCAACAGAGAATCACTCGAGATTACATGATATTGAAAAGAAAAGGTAAACCTGCCTCAGGTTTCTCCATGCCCTTGTTGCTCATAGTTAGATCAGTTTTGGTGACGGTTATTTTTAAATGAGTATTGTCAGGAATACCACAGGTTTTAACTGATGCGTAAACTGCTTGAAGACTGATTGCTGTTAAATAGTGAACATCTCCTGTTAGGCTTTTATGAAACCACAGCACTGATCAGAAAAATCAATGCTTAGGGAAAAATCTCTATTGTCAGTCAGAGCTTTAATTAAAAACTATACTTTGTTTTCAATCCAGTTTCGGAAAGAATACAGGAGAAAAAAGCAAGATGTAAATTTTACAATGCTTTGGCAATATATCCAATTCTCAATCAAACAAAGAAGCTTATATGCAGAAAATCTTGTAGGAATAGAACATGTAAAATAAATAAAAAGCTTCCAGTGCTTAATTCCAATCTTCTACACAGCAACTGGAACTGCTGATAAGACACCTACTCGGAGTAATGATGCATAATGTGAAAATGCAATAACCCATACCTCCTAGGAATGGACAAATGCCATCTTTTTAAAGGAAATGGTTGCAAATGTGAAGTGCAATGTGCTGAGCCATTTTCAAAGGTATTTTCATAAACACAGCAAAAGCCAGTTTGGTTTTTCCCAACATGATAGGAAGAACACAGAATGTGACATTGTAGGGGCACGTGGTATTTGTCCATGTTCTATCGTATAAATGTTTACCTACTCTTGATGTATTATTAGTGGCAGTTTTAGTGGGAATATAATACTATTATAAGTGTATTTACTACAGATAAATCATAGGGGTGCTGAAGTAATTTGCAATACTAAAGCTCATTTGGATAATTACAGTGCCCCTGAAGAACGCGGTTATGTATTACAAAGAAGGGGATTGTTAAGAAGAAAACCATTTTGGGTTGGTGACATTCTGAAAAGGGTAGAGGCTGATCCCATTTGGGACTAGTTTAGGAATGTGTGAGAGCATTAATGAAAAACAAGATTTTATGAATCTGAAAGAGGAGAAAACCACAGTGATTTCAGTTGTTGGGCTCATCTTATTCAGTCAGATTTCATGCCGGTGACTTACTGTAAGTACAGAAAGTACATAAGAAATGATTAGTTAAGATTATGCTGACAGTAAAGATACTGATATTTTATTACACATTGAATTCTGGCTTACATTTTATGCAGAGGCAAATTAGACTGCAATGCTGTTTATCCTTGTTTTATGTAGGCCATTTTCATCACAGTATTAAAGGTCATTATTGGTTTACCTCCTGCTTTCTATTTTATTAGAATAAGGTGATTTGCAGCTTCCTCATTTTCTCTGAAATCCAAAGGACACAGTAAACTTTAAATACGATGAGTAAATATAGTGAATTCAACAATTGTCCTAGGTGTTGGAAGTTTATATTATAATAAGATTAAAATTTCTCCCCTTCAGGTGTTGTTCATTTGTAAACTGGCTTGGTGTTGTAAAAGTTCTGCTGATTAGATTAATTTGCTATGAAACATATATTCCTTTTCCTTTCTGACAAGCTACTCAGAATCTGCCAGTTTGGTGATTGTTCAAGAAAAATGCAGCCCAGAAGTTAAAAAAAAATGCTGCAGCAAAGTGAAATGAGCATAAAATTAGATTAAGCTGAGATTGAGGTGTCTGCATTGTCATTTAAAATAAAGTTCAACAGGCATTAAGTGAGTTTTGTGTTTAGGTTTGGAAAGCGAGTAGCAGCGGGATTGAGACAAACAATGGGCCTTTGTCCTTGTGGCTGCCCCTCCCATAGTCATCTCCCTCTGGAATGGTTGCTAAGGCTGAGCTGAGGGGTATGTGTTGCTGCTGGTTTGGCTTTCTGGGTGCCATGCCTGAGTGCATCCACACATGTGCAATGGTGCACAGAGACCAAATGGAGCCCCTAATAAAGAGTGTTACTTGAATAAATTTGTTATTTGTGTTACTTGCCTCAAAGTGTTAGCTTTCTCTCAGTATCAGTCTTTCCTTGGGTAAAGAATTTAATCAGGTCTACCTGGCAAACATATTTACACTCTTTACTGGTAATAATATTTTCTGGCTCTCTCTGACTTTGGTTGAAATTTGGGAAGCCTGGTAAAATTCAGATGTAAAAACAGATATTTTGGTTCTTCTCCTTAACTCATTTAGATTTGGTTTACTTAGAATGGCTTCAAAATTCTTGATGGTATATGATGTTCAAATTTCATTTTACAGCTCATCCTCTACTCATTCTTTAAAGAGCGAATGTCAAGAGCAATGTTATTTTTTTTTTTTTTTAGAAAAGAGGCTCTGAGGTCTTAGCCTTTTCACACCTGTTACAATTCTCTTCACATTCAAATATGATATCCTTTTCCTTTAAAGTGGTTTCAAATGTCAACATGGGGTAGTTAAATGTTGAGAACTGAACTTTTATGTTTCATTAGTGTGTAGATGAAAGCCAGAAAACTTAGTTGGAAACATAGTTTCTCAAAAGCAAATCACATTTCTCCATTGGTTATCATTGAAAATTGGATTTACATTTCCTTAGGAAAGCAAAAAGAAATTGAGGCTGTATTAAAAACTTTGAATGAAGATAGAGAATTTCCACATTATATGCTGGACATCATAGTATAATAACACTGTTAGAACTTTTGGAAACTACATCTTCTCTCCATGTTATTTCCCTTTTCTTTTTCAGTACTTCTTGCTCTAGGAATGTACTCTAATGGTAAATAAATCATCTAAGAGAATTTTGATGATGTTTAAAAGTTCATCATACGCATACATATGACATCTAGGATAGTTTACTTCCATATTCTCCCAATATCCAAATATTGTGTTCAATATAGATCATTATCTAGTTAAATCTAGAGGGATTTATTCATCAGCAGTCAAAATTCCAGGATAAATCTGTGATTGACTGATAACGGGATTCCCTTAAGGAAAGGAACACATCTGTACCACTTTGGAGCTTTCAGGTTGGTGAACAACAATGCATCCACATGCTGGAAGGGTGGTGCACCCCAAACTCCATGGGGAAAGAAGCTCCTGTGCTCAGGACCCTTCCAGACCTCACTCAGGTACCTCTTCATCTGGCTATTCACTTGTATCCTTTAATATCCTTCTAACAAACCAGACATCTATTCTACTTGGCCAAAGAAGGGTGATCAGGAGGTCAGATGAAGCAACAGCAAAGGTTAGAGCTGTCTTAGGTGAACAAGGTGGAGGGCAGAGTTGTATAAGCAAGATTATAAACAAATGCAGACTTGAAAATACCCTGGTGACCTTGGCTAACATGTACAACAACAGCAAACAAGATTTCTGGAGGAACAGCAGCTATTATGTGTCCAGGATGACAAAAGCCACAGCATTACTGAATAGCAGTTGGGGTCCGGCTGCCTGCTGCCACCCTCTAGAAGAAATTCCAGAGGCAAAGGTTGGGTGATAAAGGAAAGAAATCTTTATTCAAAAGCTTCAGAGTTTTGGAATAACAGCTTTCTACATGCATTAGTCACTTAAGCCTGTCAGTTAAGGCTAAATTCCTTAACTCTTTAGTTATAGCTTTAAGCACTTAAACCTATCAATTAAGACTAAACTCTTAAAACACCCGAGTTCTCATATCATCCCCACTGTTAGTTTTAATTACCTTATTTCTATAAGGTTAGTTTACAAACTAAAACAACATAAGATACAAAAGCTACACAATTTTAAAAGAATGGCAGGTTTCTGCCACAGAGGTTGTCCCCTCCAGAACACCCAAAGAAGAATAAGCCTGCCACTCTGCCAGGGCAGCCCAATTCTAGGCTGTGCCTGGAGTTCCTTCCCATCCAAATACCTTTCATTGGGAAATGCAGGCAGCTGCAGCATGATCATCCACACATCCTTGAGGAAGAAAGCCTGAGACCAAGAGCCAGAGAGAGCTAGTGCCACCCTGAGAGCCCAAGAGCACTTTCATTTCAAATCTTATTGCCCATAATTCCATGCACTCTGGAGGCATCCAGCTTCCCAGTCAATCCCATCCTAGACTCTTTACCATTGGCTGGGCAAACTCCTCCTATGGTCCCTCCCTGATTCTCTCCAGTGATCTGACCAGGGCTCTCTGTATGTATAGAGCAAAGATGATTCAGCAAGAAGACAGAAGGAGCCTGGAGACTTGAACACTGGTACTAGGCTAGATTATTTACCTTGGGACTTCTGGTTAAATAAAAAAAAAAATGTGAACTCCTTACTGTTTCACCCCCTGGAGTAGAATTTTCTGTTACAGTGGATCCAATCCTGACTGATGATACTGACCAATTAATATATATTAGCACCTATTGATGAGCCAGTGTGATTTCAAGCACGTTATGTACTAAAATTTTTAGTCCTCATAATAACCTTATGAGATAGGCCAAGGTTCTTGAGGTGTGGACCAGCAGCAAGAGCATCACCTAGAAACTTGTGAGAAATACAAATTTTGAGGCCTAACCTCAGACCTCCTGAATCAGAAACTCTGGGGCTAGGGGCTCAGCAGCCAGTGTTTTAATAAGAGCTCCAGGCAATTCTGATACAAGCTGAAGTCTGACAACCGCAGAGAGAGGGGATTGCTACTATCCCCATTTTAGAGGTAAGTGGACAGAGCAGACTTTGAGTTACTTGCTCAACGTCACACAACTAGCAAGACTGACTGCTAAGTGTGTGCCTACAACCAACCACTGCAAACAGCCGGATGACTATCACATTTTAAGAACTCCTGCTCTAGAGAAGTGGTCTTTAAGACTTTAAAACATGCTCTTATGCAATATTATGTACCTCTTCGCACATTTTTAAGTTGACATCTAAAAATTTCACAAGTTTAAACAATTATAAAGAATGTGATTTCCAGTACATTGTAAGTTGTGGCATTTTAAAATGTGTTCCATCAGTCTTCTAAATGTATCCAGTAGAAAGAATCTAAATTTAAATCTACCATCACTTATTTAAAAAAATAAACAAGATTTTATTTAACATTGAAAATAATGTTTACATCATTTCAGCCTCACCTACCTGTCCAAACATGGATCACAATAAATCACAAATGAGATCTGAGGATATGAATTCAAATGGACCTGTTACTACCACTTGTTGACTTTATAATTTGGCAAGTTAACCTTATTTTACCTCTAGAAAGCTCACTATCTTCATCTACAAAATGCTCACATTAACACTTACTTTGCAGGAGTTGTGAGGGTCGAATGAGCTGTAAAATATCCACCACAGACTCTGCCACTTAATAAATGCTTATTTTCCCAGGGGTTTTATTTTTTTAAATTAAATGTCATAAGTGATTTAGTTGCTTTCTATCTCCTGCTTCTGTTCTTTTCGGATTCTGTATATCATGAGTGTTCCTTCACCTGACCCTGGAGTTACTCATCTTACATTTGCCCTTCTTGTGCCTGGTGCTCACAGGAGTGGATATTGGACTCTGCCGGTACTGGAGCTGGCTGCAGTGCCTGCTAAGTTACGAGGAGTGTGCAGGTCGACCTGGCATCACTTCTTCCAGCAGTGTGATAACACCCCCCACCTCGTGGCTGTTTTCTCCTGCTGCTGTGACATAAAACCCAGATACTTTCTATTCAGAAGCCTCCTGAGGGTTGCCAGGGTGAGTTGGCAGGGAAGGAACGATATTCACTAGGAGACAACAATGTGTCATGACCTGACAGCTGTTATTTTATTCAATCCTCACAGTATTTCTAAGAGTAGGATAATATGTTTTTCATTATAATTTGTGTAATATATTGTAATTATTTTGCCCAGGTTCATGCAGCTGCAGCACTGAATTAGGATGCAGAGCTTTTCAATTAAAGTCTAAGAACTCTCATTCTGACTGGTGTGGCTAAATTGGTTGGACGTCATTCTGCAAAGTGAAAGGTCACAGGTTCGATTCCCAGTGAGGGCACATGTCTGGGTTTCAGGTTTGGTTCCCAGTCAGGGCCCATAGGAGAGGCAGCAAAAGCTCGATGTTTCTCTCCCCATTGATGTTTCTCTTCCTCTCCTTGTCCCTCTCTACACCTCTCTCTAAATATAAATAAATAATACATACATACACACATACATCCTAAGAATTCTCCATGGCACCGTGCAGAGGTTGGTCTCAGAGATCTGTAACTTCAAAACTGATAGATGCATCTCATAGGGGATGAGCTCTAAAGACAACGCTAGCATCTAAAGATGCTAAGTCAGCTCCGAGCCTCCTGGCTTCATTTCTGTCTGTTCTTTAATTTCCACTGTGGGGTTTTTTTTTGCCTGATTTATCCCATAGAGTCTATAAATCCTGGTCTAATTGGTCCTCTCGAGCATCTGGTCTTTTCTTTGCTTCTGACCAGGTTTCTTCACCTCGCCCACCATTTTTCTGGACTTCAAACACTTGCCGAAGACCAGATTTTTCCTCAACTGAATGCTCTCAGACTCCGTACCTCACATGGTGGTCTATGGATCTTACTTTAGGATATACCTTATGAATTAAATTCAGAACAAATGATTCCCAGACAATTCCACAAATTACATTATATACACTGAAATGTGTTTACATTCATATTATTTAATTGTCCCTTTATTATTAATGATAAGCCAAGTACTACTGGTTAATTGAGCTGTGCTTCCTAAAAACTCTTTTTAAATTAACTGTTTTTAGTTTACTTGACTCAGTCTTTCAGTTCTCAACAATTTTGTGTGACTTTACACCTTCGAGATTAAGTAATTTTAATAGTCGTTATGTCCTGTGGTTAAAATTTACACATGGTATTCTTCATTTCCAGATCAACTTGTCTCCTAAATCTGGTTTAGTCTGAGGAATTACTCCCTATAGTGAGTGAAGCAGTATATAACAAACATTTCCAAGTTTCTAAAATATCCTTTTATACTGGAGCACTTTATGAAAAGGTAATTTTTAAAAATTCAGACCTCCCTATCCTTCTACAATTGCTTGCTGAATAATTTCAACAACTTATTCTTTTTAAAATATAAATGGGTTTCTTTAGAACAGTAACTGACCTTATCTTTTAGGATGTAGCTATATGGTCCAGGTCACTGCTCTCAGATGAGATGCACAAGGCGAATCTGGAATCTGCAAGAGACTAATCCACAATCCAACTACAGAGAGAGGAAGACAGAAGTCTGGAATGGAAACTTGATAGCCTAAGACCACACCAGTGGAGAACAGCAACAATTTTGGATACTGGCTTCTCAAGAACATCTATGTGAAGCACATCCTCTGGGATTTCATGGAAAGGAACCAAATGGGAAGTGATAAAAGTCCTAATTCCAGGGTCTAGACTCAGAGTTCAGAGGAGGAATGGCAGGTGTGAAACTCTCTTCTTAGTAGGACTGAGATCTAAGCAATATACTGCAGTCCTAAACAAAAGAGAAACCTAGTGGGAGTGTGGGTAAGGTTGAGCTGCAATGATACATCTCAATTCTCAGCACAGGGCACAAGGTAACTTGAGGCCGAATTCTAGAGTGTCAGGCAAAATACTACTAGTTTCAAAAATTACTTGGTTTGAAGTTCAAATAGGTCCTGGGATAAAATCTTTGTGCAGAAATTAGTCATGAGCAGTGGAGGCAAGTGGAACTAGGAACAATGTTACTGAGCTAAAGGGATTTGAAGCTGCAAGCTTGCAGCAAAAGTACCGGTTTATTTTTAGGAAGTGGCCCATGCCTTGAGACACAGGTGAGCTAGTGCTCAAAGGCCTGGCTCCTGGATGGCTTCCAGGGGATGGGTTGTAGAGGGGGAAAATCCTCAATCATGGTGACTGAGGGATTTAAGGCTGTGGCAGGGCTTGTTTCTACTGGTTGGTTGGCACTAGTGGATCAGTGCATCTGGTCCTGATGTCAGCCATGGCCTTGCTTTGTCTGGTTTTGTCACTTTTCTGGGCTTGCAGCTGAAACACAGCTGATACCAAGATGTTATCTCTACCTTGACAAAAACTCTGCTTCTGGGGTCAATAGACCCCAGGCTTTGCCACTAAGATTATTTGATGCTGATCAGAACCTCGTTGTTTGAGAGCTTAATGATTAAGGGAGGGTTCCTGCAAGGGAGAATGAGGCAGGTGAGTCAGGGTGCTGGATGAGGGCAGCTTGAGTCAAAGGGAATGAAAGGAGAAACACTCATATTAAAGAAATAGTTTACCCTGGTTGGTATGGCTCAGTATATCACCGGTTCAATTCCCAGTCAGGACACATGCCTGGGTTGTGGGCAGGTCCTCAGTTGGGGGTGCAAGAGAGGCAACCACACACTGATATTTCTCTCCCTCTCTTTCTCCCTCCCTTTCCCTCTCTCTAAAAGTAAATAAATAAATTAATTTAAAAAAAAGAATAAAGGGGCTCAACACCATTACAACAAGGCTGGACCTAACCAGACTTTTTAATGTGGAATATACTTGACTATACAATTAATCATGTACACAGATAATTATAAGCAAAGATGTTTCTTTACTACAACTATGTAGAGATACTGCTGGTGTTCTGCCCAGATACCCGGAACCCCCTTTTTCTGCCCAGTTCTGCTCCTTCTTCAGAGCATTCAATCTCAGGCTGCAGGAATCAGTGAGCCAGGCGACAGGGCAAACTCAGTGGTATAATTTATGCTCCAGAGCTCCTTGCATGATCTGGCTGAGCTGTGGTTCATTTGGAAATGCACCTTGCTTGGCTTCTCCTCCACTGCCTCACTCTCTCCTGGAAGAACTTCCTTAATAAATCACTTGCACGTGACTTTTTCTCTTACATGCTGCTTCTGGGGAAACTGAGTCAAGATAATCCGTACTGGTGATTCTTTAGGAAATAGAGAAAATATACTCATAGACACACAGGCACTATATCATGGAGAATACTAATTGTAGATTAGAGAAGGAAACAGAGGAATTGAATTCAGATGCATCAGTTACTTTGTTTTGTATCTCCACAACAATTCTACATTGTTTCCTCCCCCCCCAGTTTTTTTTCCTCTATTGAACTGCCATTAGAATACTTTAATCTAAATACCAATCTTACAGTCAATATGAGAGATTAACATTCAATTTTGTGTGTGGCGATGTGCACCACAGCAGCTTAGAAATAGACTGCACCCTTTCAAGTAACCTCCTTTTATGTAAAAAGAACCAAGAAATGTCAACTTCTTGCTATTGTGTACTTACTTTTGTATTTGATAATCCTCCCATATTGTAGTACTGTTGTTGTTGGCTTATTACTGAAAATTTAATAGTATTTAATTAAAATCTAGAAATGTGCTTTCAATTCTATTACCCTAAGAAGTGGGGAGAAAGGCTCATCCTTACCATTTGCATTATACTGGAAACTGTTAAACGCTTAATCTTCTTGCATAGTGGTTCTGTGCTCTTAAGAGGATTACATTATTAATTGTTTAATTATTCATTGTGCTGAATTTTTCTGTTCAGAACAAAAGGTTTTTCAAAATTAATTTAATGTTTTATACTTCTAGCAGCCATTCTTTGTACCGGGCTCTCTGTCCTTGCATGATAGGATGTCGCCGCAAAGGATCAAGAGGATGCCTTGTTGAAACCTAAGCCTGTAGTTGTAGCAAATCGATCTTTTGCCAGAGCAATGACTCAACTTACCATCAGGCAACTGAGTCTTGCTGCAGTCCAGAGTCTGTGGTTAGAAATATGTCACCTGCAGGCGCATCATTAATCATAACTGTAGGATTGACAGTCAGTTTCTTGACCTCATTGAGATAGGCAAGGAGGTCAATGCTTCAAGCAGTTCATCCATCCTTCAGGCAAGGAAAACTATTGGGAAGATTTCCTTTTCGTTATTGCTGGCATTTTTATTTAATCCCATCATTTTCTCCTCCATCTGGGCAGAAGTACAAAAGCTTCCAGCAGGCACAGTCTGGCCCTTTTTCTTTGTCTCACTGCCAAAAGTAACCGTGGCTATTGATGGCTTAGGGAAAATCTGCCGCCCCCTTTTCCTCAACTGTGTTTCTCTCATCCTTCCTCCCTTCTTTTGCCCTTTCTCTCTTTTTCTTTGCATCTCTCTTGAAATCTTAAGACCAGGAAGGAAGAAAGAGTCACCTTAAAGGAACCGGATGATAGGAGTAATGTCCATTTCTCGCTGCTGCTTGTAGGGGAGCGTCATGAAGCAACCTTTCCACGCGTGACGGTGCGTGTGCTCTTCCAACAGTGCTCAGCTCCGCAGCTGCTGCTGGAAGCTGCTGTCGCCGATATCAGCGCCTATCAGAGCCCGTGAATTTCATTCCAGTCTCTACAGGTGAACCTCCAGAAAGGAAAAATACAAAGGGAAAAAAAAATTAAGGACTTTGTTTTGTATGTCTGAATGTATATTTTGGACGTTAAAACATATTTGATTTTATACAGAGAATCATCATGATATTATTTAAAAAAAGACATATGTTAAGTTAGCGAGTAAATGTGTGAAAGGAAATTTAAATACTCATCGTGTTACGATACGCCAGGTATACAGTAGCGTTTGGTAGATACAAGTTAGACAGAGTCCCATATTGATGGAGAATGGCTAACTAAACAAGTAAAAAGAGAAAAACTAAAATACTTCTAAGAAAAGGAAAACCGAGAGTGAGGTAAGCATATTTAGTAGTGGGGGTCTACTTTCTATGTCGTGATCAGGGAATGCCTCTCTGAGAAGACATACAGTAAGTATTTATGAGTATTTCATGGAAATTTTAAATAGATCTGCAAAGTTCTCATCACAAGAAAAAAATCTGTAACTATTATGATGATGGATGTTAACTAGACTTATTGTGGTTGATCATTTTGCAATATATACAAATATTAAGTCATTACTTTGTGTAAGTGAAATGAATATAATGTATGCCAAGTATATTTTAATAAAAAGATAGTGAATGTGATGATTCATCAATAAAAGGGAAAAATATGTATATATCATTATTCAAAAGTAGTGATTGCTTTTCAACAAAAACGTTAGATTAACTCCTATTAATGAAAGAATACCTACCCTATAGAACAGTTTTATTACAGTTTATTTGAGACGAAATTTGAGGATATGCCTGGAAGCAAAATCTCAATGGATTGACAAATGCTCCAGAGAACGGCAATTTGGTAGTTCTTAGGCATTTAGAATCAAAGGAGAAAATATAAGGAAGGTACTTGAAATTCATTGGTGGTAGGTTAAGGAGGTGAGAGAAAGCAAAGCAAGGAAATCTCTAGGACTGGATAAAAAGTCCTAACCCCAAACCCCAACAACCTGACCTCAGATCACAGATCAGATTTATGTGTTTTAGTTCTCTGGCAATTTAATTAATTATTTTTGATAAATGGCTAGCTTATGAAAGATCCATGTTTCTGTGTAATACCATGCTCTTTATTCTAGTCCAATGAATGCGCCGGTGTTTGGGGCTCGCACCACCAGCGTCACTGCAATGGTAGCATCTGTTCACACTAGGTGTGGTGCTTTCTCTCCCCCTCTCTGCAAAGCTCTTTAAAAGCAATGAGTGGACTCACCCATTTACCTTTAAAGAAACTGAATGACTAAGGCTACTCTTTCTCCCCTGTTCTGTATTCATTTCTGAAAGATACTACCTTTCCCCTTGCCATCACAAAGATGTGTTCAAGAGCTCTCTGAGGTCCTGTTGTAAGGATTTTATTATTATAGCCTTAGGAAGTCAAATCTTATGATAACACATCTCAAAAACTTCAGAAAGTCACATTATCAAATACAGCAATTTAAAATCTCAATTAATGTGAATTTTTTATGGCAATACGCTTGAACATATGAAGATAGTGTATTAATTTATATGTAAACAATTGCCAATATGAAAACAAAGGCATTTAATATGTTTATAACTGTGGTTTATTTTGTATTCTTACTTGTTTTTATTAATGATGGATTGACATATACATGTTATAGGAAAAATGAAAAAAAGGGACATTTATTTGAGAAGATACAAGATACAAGAAACATTATTCATAGGACAATGATGCCTCAGTCTCCTTCAAAGTAGGCACCTTGGGACCTCACACAGTTCTCTCAATAGCTATCAGCTGCCCCATTGTATTTTCCTGAATCTCATCAATGGTTTGAAATCTCTTCTCTTTCAAAGGTGATTCTAGTTTTGGCAAAAGCCAGAAGTTGTCAGGGTGCCATATCTGGGCTGAAGCACAGCTGAGTCATCTGGGTGATTTGATGTTTTGTCAAAAAACTCTGCATAAGACATGATGCACGAGCAGGTGTATTGTCGTGATGAAGCTGCCAGTCACCAGTTGCCTGTAGCTGCAACTTTCTGAATCATCCAGATAGTTTCTGTGGAGGATGTTTAAGCTTAACACAAAATGTGATGCAGATTGTTTGCTCTACTCACTCAGTCATTTTGAATGCCATGTTCACACAGTACACATGCTCACTCAGCTGCATCTCCCACCCCCACTTGTTAGTACAGTAAAGTTGTCATTGTTCACACTTGTGCATTCCAGTTCAGTCTCCTTGGCTGCCAGGTTACCTCAATGTCACGTAAACGATTTTCATTATATTAACAATGGCTGGGTTTTTTTTTTTTTTTTTGGACAGACCTCAGTATTTTTTCACTTCTTTCTTAGTTGTATCCATTCTATTTATTATTTTCCAGGCGTTGTTGAGATAATTACATCTATAATAATTTAGGGGTTGGATTTTCTATCAGTTAGGCTCATCACTATATCTTTATCTTTAAATGGAAATTGTAGTTATAAGCAACCCACTTCAAAGGGCATTTTGACAATTAATCAGAAAATCTTTTAGGTTATTATTTTAGCACATGAGGAATTTTCTATCTGGTATTTGGTTTAATGCTTAACTAGCAGGGAATTTAGTAAAAGGCTTAGTGACAGGAGTGCCACAGATTCTTTGGAGTGAGTTTTACCAAAATCCAGTTCCATTGCACTTTCTCTAAAGTACATAATTGAAAAGACTTCAGCATCTTCTGTTATTTTTTATTATTACAAAAGGGAAATTATTGTGGCATCTAGCTTTGTACATGAAGGCAAAGCCCTGAACATATGATGATAGTAATATGATTGATTTAAA